>NC_079368.1:13519855-14719855 GCF_021018895.1 Seriola aureovittata
TACTGTAGCGTTCTCCTGGAGGGTGGTGGTTTGAATAATTTATGCAACAAATGAGTTTACCAGGAGATGCCCGTGTTCATCTGAGGACGTGCAGTGGCCGTTCCACTGCCTCAGGTTTCATCACAAACATCTTTTGGTTCCAAAGCCAGTAAGTACAGATGTAGGAATCCTAGTATACATTGCGACACAAAGAGCAAATCATTCAACAAGTGAGTGACTCGTGGAATCAAAAGGCTTAACGTAATGGTGTTGCTGAAAGGACAGACGGATGAATTAAATGTCTTGTTTTCCGATCAGGTCTTTTCTGGGATCTCGGTAAAGACAGCAGAGATGGAGAGGAACACAGAAGGTAGAGGGAGCAAAACTCTGAAATGAAATAGACAAAGAGAAAAGAGTTGAACTGGTATAAAGAGAGAGGTGAGAGGATTTTGAGGGGATTGGATGGGATTCATTACTCTCAATGATGTATTTTATTAGATGTAATACAGTACAACAACAACTTTGTTTACCAGTTGAGAAATGATGAATAATTTGTGAAATAATCTGGTTCTTACAATTTGTTCTCAACTCCATCGGGTCAAGCACAATGCATAGTAGCTGAACTCAACCAGTAATGTGCCAAGTCTCACTACACAAGTCATTGTTGACAGTTTCATTCACACCATGCATGACGTGCAGTACACCATGATACAATGTGCTAATGTGTAAAGCCAGTAGCTCAGTATCTCGTTGTTCCTCTCCCCCCGCCTTGTCAGAAAAGTGTAAACACTGGTCTGTGAGAAGTGTAAATGATAGACTCATTAACAGTGTGTAACACTGTGTGCTGTTCATGTTTACAAAGGTTAAGTGCTGGAATATGTTGAGCTTGGCTGTGAATCAGTATTTAAACAGAACTGGCTAACAGTCAAATTCAGAGTACATTAACTTCCTGGTCACTACACTGTTGTGGCTAATATGAGCTAATTGCACCACATTGATGCGGTTACATTGCATCAGGTGAAGCTCTGCAATCTCACTGTTAACACAATTATCAGCAACAAGGATTGACTGCATAGCTGCTGAATGGGGGTGGTACAGTAAAGGAATGAGTGCATCAGCATGTTTAGTTTAACTGTTATCAACAGTCCGAGTAAGTCGTTACCAATGGAATAAACATAAAATGTTGTTCAAGTCATTCTCTATAACCATCCACAAGCCAGCTGATAAAGGTAATTAGTGTAACTGGGAGAGTCGTGAGTATTTCTTGAATACTGAATTAACACCAACTGTCCCAGTCTGTAGAGATACCATGTCTTATGAGTATAAAAATCTTTAAGTCTCATCGACTGTTTGTCCCTACCACTGTGGATGACCGCTCATATTGCTATCATTCCCATTAGTCCAATTGGTCTGACTATAGAGTCTTTTCTTTGTTCTTGAGTGTAACACAGCTTTCAGGCCATGTGTGTTAATGTGTAGCTCAGCTAGAACAGTAATCTTTATTCTATTACAACATATATTCCTGTTTTAAGACGATACCAATATTCTATTTTAGAGGTACAGAAATCAAATAATGAAATGTTCTACATAAGCATATAACATGGACAAAAAAAATTCAGAATCCCAGAAATTAGTTTTTTAAATAAATGTGACATTGATGTGTTAAAAAAAGACCCCAGACTTTCACAGTTTGGCTACTTTGAGTGGCCGTGGAGCAAAAGAAGAAGTTAAACAACGTGGTTTATAGGGAAATCTGTGTTTCGAGAACGTTGAGGTGGATGGATGGGTCGTTGGACTTTAAAATGGAAGATCACTCTACATTTCTGGTGTGAACCAACAGCTGACATTGCATTTATTGCATTTATTATGATCACCAAGTCAACAAGGGTGCAGTACCCTTGCCAATGGTAATATTTTAGAACCACTGCATTGGCTGGATGAACTTTTGCACTTTTACGGTAGCCTTGCAACATTGTCAGACACACTTTGTGTTGTTTAAATCTTTATTCCAGTTCTTCTTTTTTCTTTTTTTCCCCTTTTTTTTTGCAGAGACAACGCCTGTTGCTAATTGAAAAAAAAATACTAAATGGACCAGAGTTAATCAAGAATTTTTGATAGATATTCAAGATAAATTTTCAAGATATTAGTATTACATTAGGACTGTAGTTACTTGAAACCGTGCAAACTTAAAAGAATAATTTGACATTCTGGGAAATGCGTAATTTTATTTATATAGCTCAGGTTCACAACTCACAAAGTTTCCTCAAGGGACTTTACAATCTGTACAGAATACAACAACCTCTTTGACCCTTAAGATGAGGAAACCCTTTAATGTGATGAAAAAAGGAAGAAACCTCAGGAACATCAACACAGGAGGGATCCTTCTTCCAGGGTGGACAGACATGCGATAGATGTTGTTCAACAACATGTAAATTAATGTACTTTACAGCTGCTGATAGGTGGAATTGGTTGTAGCTGTTTCCCTGTACAAAATTAAGGAAAACAGCTAATGATGAATCAGATCACAGAATAGTACTATAAATTTTACATAAGCATCATTATGCAAACCATGTGACTCCTCCAACTTAGAGGTGTCTTGAGAACAAACTGGACTTTTCTAATGCCATTTGAAACAATCTGATTTGTCATAATCAAGAGAAGCTGCCAGTACCAGAGGAGTTAGTGTTGTTGCCAGTGTTGTTTTTGTTTTCTGTATATGGAGCGTGTTGCTGGTTTTGGGGCAGGGAGATACCCTGGCGTGTTATGTTTATTTATTTTTTATTTTTTTCTTGTTGCTGTATTTGGAAAATGCTGCTTTGTCAGCAGGTCAGGTAGATTTTTTTTCCCTCCCCCAGTTCTCCTTTTCCAACACAAACAAACATTTAGAGCACTGACACACTCACTCCCACATGCACACACAGACACACACACACACACACACACACACACACACACACAGACAGACACACACACACACACACACATATACATATATATACATGCACTCATAATCTCGGCTTTGTCCTCTTTTCTCTTCTTGCCCTCCCTCTCTCTCTCTCTCTCTCTCTCTCTCTCTCTCTCTCTCTCTCTCTCTCTCTCTCTCTCTCTCTCTCTCTCTCTCTCTCTCTCTCTCTGTGCATGAAGGCAAACTCAGCAGACCTCCAGGCTGCCAGGGAGTAAAGGCATTCTGGGTAATCCAGGGTGTGAGAAGGAAAAGGGAAAGAAAGGGAGAAAACTCTCACTAAATCTTACACGGACGCACACACACACACACACACACACACAAACACACAACCAAATCCAGTCTCTCATCACTGAACCATGGAGATACAATATCCATCTGTGTCCATCTGTACATTCATCTGCTGAGACAAATACAGACTGTGTTTGCAGCAGAATATGGAGTCAAAAAGCTGCACAGCATTCTGTTCCCTGTTGCTGAAGATTTGCAATTGGGAGATATGAAGGAGTAAGGGTGGAGGGGGGGTTGAGGGAATAGCGAGGGTGGTGGGGTGGAGCAGAGGAGGATACAGGAGTGTCGTCAGTCCGCTTTTATCTCAGCTCTGATTAAACCTTGTTCCTGTCTGACCTAAAAAGTCAGCTGGCGGAAACTTCAGAGACTGTGGGTGAATTTCACTGGAGCTCTTTACACCCAGCCCGATGCCTTCAGAGAGGAAGAGAAAGCGAGACGAGAGATCAGAGAAATAGAACAGAGAGTGGGCAGATTCTGAAAAAATAAAAATAAAAAATACACACACAGACACAGGCAAGCTGGCTTTACATGCTCACTGCTCACACATTATCATATATATGGATATACACTCTCCCACACTGCATGTTGTCTGCTCTTTATTCCTAATGAGGATGAGGAAGAGGCCGGTGCTGGGTGGTAACTCCGGGTTAGTCCGGAGTACAATGCCACAGGAAGCAGACAGAGGCAGTGCTGAAATGTGTCAGCGCCGCCTGTCTGGGACAAGCACAACAAAAAACACAAGGTATAAAAATAAACCTGTGCCAGCATGGCAAGGCATCTGCTGAAACAGGAAATATCCCACTGAGGTAGAGACAGTAAGAGAGAGATGGGGAAAGACCCTTGGATTGTATTTTTTTGGTTTTTGTTGGTTTTTGTTTTAATGACTCTTGTATTGTTTCACTGGTGGCAAGTTCAATAGAGATTTTGTATTGTTGGTGTCAACAAAGCTACAGTGATGGGGGAAGTATTCATCTTTTAGTTAAGTAAAAAGTATCCATACCGCAGTATAGTAATATTTAATTACAATTAAAAGTCTCTTTTATTTTTGGATCATTATTACTTGTGCATTAACATCCAAGTATTATTGTACTGTTGATGTGCTTAACGTTTGTAATATGTTGGGTAGGTTCATCTGTAACAGTGTGTCAAAATTAAAGTGGCTTTTGTACTTTTAAAGTGAGTTTTGTAGACTAGATTGAGTTGAATCTCTTTTTGTGTGTGTGTGCGTTTGTTTCTCTCAGAGTGCTGCAGCAGCCCCCAGCCCAGTCCTTGGAAACCTTCCCCCAGGAGAGGGCATGCCAGTGGGACCAGTCCCTCCAGGATTCTTTCAGGTATACAGTCCACACACACACATACACATACACAAACACACACACACACACACACACACACACACACACACACACACACACACACACACACACACACACACAGAAAGTGTGAGAGCGAATTATTTGGGTCTTTAGACTTAGATTTAAGGGACACTGAGTAAATTACGGCCCATTGTTCATCCCAGGGAATCTGCCTTACGTTGAGCTGTGGTGTATTACTCCTTTTTTCAAATGTGAGTATTTAACTTGTGAAACTGTTCATCAAAACACTCTCTCACTCAAACTTACCAGTATACATGAGTGTACAGTACCTTTACATATGTGTACAATCTGTGTGTATCAGTGTGTAGGTGCACCACTGTGTGTTTCCCAAAACAGAGAGAGAGAGGTGTGACAGGAGAAAGAAATCTCTCGCAGACAAAAACACAGACATGCACCTTCGTCCCTGATCATCTCTGTTCTCCATCAGAAGGACTCTGCCGGGTGTACATTGATTATTAGTCAAACTCAGACGCTCACATCTGACATACAGATCAATAGCTTTCATAGGCTTTTCTCAGCTCTTTCAAAAAACTCAAAACCAGGCCTGAACAGCCTTTTCCGTCTCTGTCTGAAGATCAAGTGTTCTTTGAAGACAAGGTCTTGTCAAGACCAATTGGTTAAACAAATGCCACTTCTTCATTCAGGTTTCAGAAAATGAATTGCATATGGACCAGATGAGAGAAGGTTATAGCTGAATTTTGGAGAGAGATTGATAATGCATCCTGTGCTGGTAAATATATATATGCACAGGTTTTTACACAGCTAGCTTTAAACATGTTTCATTTATTGATTCATTGAGTCAATTTATGAATTTATTCACTGACTCACCTACTAATTTCTAAACTTTCTATGTTCAGTTGTTGCATGTATTTATTAATGTAAAAGCAAGGTTTTCAGTTATCATTATTATTAATTTCATAATTATTATTATAGCAATCAAATAGACCTAAAATAGTGTATCAGTTTTCCTTTAATGGATCCTCAGCACAGCTGGGAGATGGGACAGGAGGTGGGGGGTGGCTAAAGCGAAGACCCTGATCAAAACAAGTGGACCATTGCTCTCTAGTGGCTTGTTGAAGTATTGCCTCTCCAACACTGCAGACTGACTGTTCTCACCACAGCGCATTAGTTCAGCAGACATAGCGACAGTATTGCTACTGTCTGTGGCGAGGACAAGTGAAAACCCACTCACAGCTGCAAAAGAGCTTCTCGCACATGCTGCCAAATTCCACAAAGTTAACACATACACTGGCATCATTATTAAAAAACCTCATCCTTTATTCCCTCATTCTTTTTCCATAAATGCAATCCAATGAAAATGCGGTCGACTTCCCCTCTCTGCTGTCATGGAATTGTTGTTAAAGGAAAATGAGCCCAAAACTCACCAGAAGACATACGCAGTAGTTCTGGTTGGTTTCCTGTTTTGGAGAGTGAAAAAAAAAAAAATTCCCATAGTGCTCCATGGTGCAGTTTGTACACTACTTTTGTTTCTGGGAAAGAGTTTATGAAAGAAGGACTGGCATGGTGACCCATGACATTATGTTTTTTTCAGGATTTTTGGTTGATTTTTCTTTCAGTTTAATAAAATTTTGATGAAAATACAGAAGTACTAGGTTTTAATATGTGCACGTGATAGATTGTGTGTGTAGTATGTATAACCCTGAGCGATTCGACATACATTTATGGTGTTTGTTTTTTTTAGCCATTTATGTCACCTCGATACCCCGGAGGACCCAGACCACCCCTCAGATTACCCAACCAGGTAAGAGCCATGCTGACTCCTGCAGGCAGCAAACAGAACTGTCGACAGTAAAAATGGACAGTATATGTGTGACGGTGATGACAATGTTGGTGATGGATCCTCTTTCCTCTGTAGGGACTTGGAGGAGTCCCAGGTAGCCAGCCTATGTTACCAAGTGGAATGGACCCCACAAGACAGCAAGGTAGACATAGAAATTCTGGTATACACAAACACGAACACACTGCACCTAGTTTATTAAAGACTAACTAGCATTTCCAAATACATCTTTTAAACCAAAAGGTATTTTCTCTGGAGCCACAGCCTGATAGAGCTTTTACCAAAGAACTGACATCTCAAAACTATTAACTAGCTAGCAATAAAGGCTGTAAAGCTGCTCTTAGGCATAGCAGTGCTTTGACCTAAATGCTAATTTCAGCATGTTAATATGCTAACATGCGCACAGTGATGATGCTGATCTTTAACATCTTTTTATTTTTCACCACCTTATTTTGATGTCGTAGCATGCAAACTTTTGCTAATTAGCACAGAACTCAAAGTACAGCTACTACCAGGAATGTCTTTAGTTTTGCAAGTATTTGGTCATAATTAAAATTTTGACCTGATGGTGACGCTATACGAAAGGTTGTGGAATCACCAAACTTATTACATGTCATCTTGTGTAAACATGTCTTCCATGTCTGTACCAAAATTTGTGCCCATTATTCTTGTAGATGTTGAAATATTTCACTCAAAATCACAAATGTCACTATCATGGGTGCACTAGAGGAAAAGTCATGAGGATTCATCCTCTGGGGACCATAATATCTACCAAATTTCATTGCAGGCAATCCAACTCACTAGTCACTAGCATGGTAAAAAACACAGTAAAGAGCCACAGTGATGCACTGGCTGATGTTTTTCTTCATTAAAATGAGCATGGTTGCCGTCATTTATTATAAAACAACTGCTATTCATGGGGATCACAGAGCATGCTCTGGGAAAAGGTTTTATACACTTTTGCTATTTTTGATGAGATCAGATGAATGAAATAGACCTGCCCATTCATTGTAATGAAGGTACAACAGTATGTCATCTTTATGTGTTTTCAATAGTTAGTTTTGTGTGGTAATCTAGCAGGAAGACTTCATTGACGTCACATAAAAATATCTCTTCATATCCTTTAACTAAATCCCAATTTACACAAACTACTCATTCCTCTAGACAACACATAAATTATGCATATGTTATAGACTCTGGCTGTTCAGTTACTGTTTGGCTCAACACTAGAATGAGAAAATTGTGTGATTATAGCAGCTGTAAATGTTAGTGGTTTGTGCCAGACGCACAGGTCTCATCATCTCAAAAATACATGCCATTCTTGGGATTTGAAATACTACAGTGTCCAGATAAAAACGTGTCAAAAGGAACATACACCTAAAATGGCCATGAAAAGTCCCAGAGTCTGACAAGTCCTGAATCCTGAATACACTGTTCGGAAAAATAATATTGGTCGTAGTTTGACTGTTTTTCTGTTTTTCAGGACATCCAAATATGGGAGGACCGATGCAGCGGATGACTCCACCCAGAGGCATGGTACCGCTGGGGCCCCAGGTATGGAACTAGATGAATTGCAGGGATATTTACAAAAATTGGTTCCAATCATTACTCTCTTATAAACACAACTAAAGGCACGTTTGTGTTTTTTTAAGAACTACGGAGGTGGAATGAGACCACCACTGAATGCCCTGGTTGGTCCTGGGATGCCTGGCATGAATATGTAAGTGGTATCTACACTAACCTTTGTCACTTTTGGGGAAATTACACAGATTTACCCTAACCATTGACCCAAAAATCTGGCTTTCTCCAATAGGGACACAGCTTTTGTCCCCAGTCGGACAAGCTGTCCCCATTTAACAGGTCTTTCATCTGAAATTTGTCCTCAAAAGTTACCTAAGTCTGAGCCACACACAGAGAGAGAGTGAGAGAGTGTGAGAGAGAGAGAGAGAGCCAGAGAGGGAGAGAGAGAGAGAGAGAGAGAGAGGCATACAAAGTGGTTACTTGTGTACATAAGTTAAAAAGAAAAGAAATCCACTTTCTCACCTCTCTCACATTTCTGTCACTCAGAAAGACAACTTAAACCCCAAACATCCTTAATCTGTCAGCTCAGTAGATACAGTACAATTTCCTTTATGTAGCTTTTAATTACAACTTTACAATATGTTTTTAGTACTTAGGGGTTCGGAAGTGGAGCTTAAGCTGTCCTATATTTCGTCTTATATTGTATGTTTTTTTTGTTGTTGTTGTTCCCATCACCTCTCTCTGGCAAAGGGAGACTTTGTTGTTGCCAACACTGCCCAAATGAATTGGAAACAAAGAAGCTTGCCAAAAGAAGAAAACTAAAGTGTGTGTGTGTGTGTGTGTGTGTGTGTGTGTGTGTGTGTGTGTGTGTGTGTGTGTGTGTGTGTGTGTGTGTGTGTGTGTGTGTGTTCCAGGGGACCTGGTGGGGGTAGACCCTGGCCAAATCCTCCAAACTCCAATTCAGTAAGTGCTCTAACAACGAAACCCAACAGACAGTTTAACAGTTATTTCATTTCTTTCATGATTTCCTTCTGTATTTTTGTAGACCCCTTACTCTTCTGCATCTCCAGGAAGTTATGTGGTATGTACTTTATGTTTGAGTTTAAACAGTTGCTCTATAGGCTGTTTTTCATTAGTTCATGAATGAATCTTATGGAAACTGAAACATTTCAGGGACCTCCAGGAGGCGGAGGGCCACCTGGGACCCCAATAATGCCAAGTCCAGCAGGTAAGCTCTGTGTATGCATCTGTATGTAAGTATATACATTTGTTTTGCTCTTTATCCTCTTATTGTTTCTCCATTTGTTATGTCAGATTCAACCAACTCCGGCGACAACATGTACACGATGATAAACACAGTCCCTCCAGGTGGAAGCCGACCAAATGTGAGACTTTTTCCCTCCATTTAATGTCAAATATGAGTGCTGTTTTTATTTATTTGTTATTTTGTTGATAGTAAATTTTGTATATCACTGTCACTTCTGTATGTTCTCAGTTCCCTATGGGTGCGGGCGGCGATGGTCCATTAGGGGGAATGGCTGGAATGGAGCCCCATCACATGAATGGATCATTAGGTACAGGAACATGTTGCTTGTAGGTGCTGCGTTGACAAAAATCTCTGGTTATGTTTTTTCCCTAATTGATGCAAAATAAACAATCATATGATGATGGTGATTTGCGTGTTTTTCACGTTTGGGTTCCCTCTCTCAGGATCAGGTGATATGGACAGTCTCCCTAAGGTAAGAGACGCCATTTATTTACTTTGAACCTGCAGTTTGTGCCTGATGGTTTGCGGCTTACCATTAAGCTGTGTTTTATTTACCTTTGTGCAGAACTCTCCTGGTAACCTAAGTATGAGTAACCAGCCGGGAACCCCCAGGGAGGATGGAGAGATGGGAGGAAACTTCCTTAACCCTTTTCAGAATGAAAGTGTAAGTTGGTTGACAGCTACTGTATGGGCTGATTTGAAGGAGTGGTTTGACATTCTGGGAAATGCACAATGAGAAGATACCACTCATAAATCTATATGTTAAATATGAAGCTACAGCCAGCAGCCAATTAGCTTAGCTTAGCATAAACACTGGAAACCAACAATTTAAAAGACATTATTAGCACGTCTTCATTTGACTAAACATTATATCATTTGTTTAATGATGATTAAACATAAGTTTAAACAACAAGCCATGGTTTCACAGGCATTTTGTCCAAATCTCTTGGATGAGAGCAGTGACTTTCAAGTGGTTGCTTGGCAACCACACTATGATAACAACACTTTTAGGTTTACTATACTTAACTATACTTTAGACCTTTACAGGTGCTGCTAGTGGATTTTGTTTCTGTTTCCAGTCTTGATACTAAGCTAAACTAAGCAGCTGTTAGCTGTACCTTCATATTTGATGTACAGACGTGTGAGTTGTATCTTCTCATCTTATTCTTGACAAGAAATAAATAAAAAAAGTTCCCGAAAATGTTGAATTATACCTTCAACATATAAGAGAGTTTCAGGTGCCCACTTTGATGGAAATTATTTGACTTAATCCATTGCAATTTGAAGAGATTTCTAATTCAGGATGTTAGTGTACAATCAGTGTTAACTAGAAAACTGGTTTTGTCACTCTCTCCCATATATTGACAATTTATTTCTCCCCATTCAATTTCTGCAGTATTCTCCAAACATGACGATGAGCGTGTGAAGGCTTGGGAAGCGGGTTGGTCAGTCGCTCAGTAAACTGGTGTGGATTGGTGAAAAAGCAGAGAGACTGGGTGTGATGTCATCTAGGCCAGTGACTTCCTCCACCACCACCTACCTAGTCAGGACAGTAGCCCACGGTCTGTCCTTCTACCCCCCCCCCCCCCCCCCCCACCTCCCCTCTCCCACCCCTCCATGGTTTCTGTCCACGTCTCTTCTCTCCTGTTTCTTCTCCCGTTCTAAGTGGTGACTCTGCTACATTCATCAGTTCTTCCTCTGCAACTATGAGACTGTACAAAGGAACCAAATTGAAAAAACCTGGAGGAGAACTCTTTGTATATTTGCATACGGTGTGTATGAGACGTGCACACACTGCAGTCACAGACAGATGTTTCTGCCTTTTGCATCATGTCACGGAGTTCTTGCCCAAATACAAAAGGCCAGTATCCTATTTATCCTAAAGTTTAAATTTCCAAGAATTTAAAGAGATATAGACACTTTTTGATTGATGGTAAAAAAAAAATTTTATCCAGCTGACTGTCACATGGAACATCTTTTGTCTTTACCTGACAAATTACTTTGTCCATTAGTGGAAGAGAATTTGAGAGACATCATAATCATATTACCACGAGGTTTTAATTGAAGCTTCTGCAAATATTTGTAAAGTCTTTTCAACTCTTGTTGTTGTCTAAATCTTTATGACCACTTACATTGTGTTTTATGTTTTATACTATGGGTCTAAGAAGTTTTTTTTTAATTTCCATCACAATCTCAGTCAGAAATGTGGAAAATGTAAAATCTCTCACTCTGCCTCACCTCTATTACATTTGCAAGGCCTGAAGAGGCATATGAAGTGCAGATCAAAATCAGTTCTTTGTTCAGACTTTAATAAGAATTTAAAGAAAGGCTTCAGCACGTTGAATGGTTATTAGGAAAAAATAGCTTTGTTAAAGGCTTAAAGTGACACTACGTAACTTTTGAACAGTAGCCACTATTGCCACAAGTGACAATTACAGGATAATGATAAATGATAATGATAATGCTTAAGCATAGTGAAACCAGAAAAGGAAGTCTGTGAAGTGGCTTGGTAATGTCCATTATAGAGCAGATAAAGTTTGTAACACTAGCTAACATTTAGCAACCAAAAGTTACTGGTCATACCAGACCAAGTTAGGCTGTAGACACAAAAACCCTGAGTGTATTGAATTGAGCAATGGTGTATTTTATTATTTATGAATTCAACTTTCCATTTGTAAGCCAAAGAATTTGTTGTTTCTTCTTTCAAAAGTTACATAGTCTCCCTTTAAGTCAAATGAGATCAGTCCTTAACTGTAATTTAATTGGGGATAGCAGTGAGGATAACACTGGAGAAGATTGTTTGCACAAAGGTTAATACCTAATAGCACTGGACAGACTGAAAGTCTGCCCATTTTTTTTTGTTTTTTACGAGTAAGTGATCCTTCTGCATTCAGCAGGCCTTTGTTGCAATTCAGACTGTAGTGGTAAACCAAGAGTCCATTGAAAGATTTTACATTCTGTTGACTGCCCAACCACAGGACAAAGTTTAAGTTGGGGACAGCAAAACATAATTGATTTTTCTTATGTAAAGATTTTTTCTAACAAGGGGGAAAACCTGTGGTCATATTGTTTGTTTTTTTTGTTTGCTGAGGCCTCTCTCAACTCTAGTTGTTTAAACCTTGATGCAAATGATTTATCAGGTTACGTCACAGTTTACTTAACATAAAATGTTAAAATGAGAGAGAAATCAAAGACAAATTAATGGTGGTAAACGGTGAGACACAAACTTGTCACTTTGGTCACTCATACTTAATAGTCCTTGGATAAACTGTGATCTCAGTGTGATATGAAAGGTTGGTTGGTACAGAAAGCTAAGATAAGCTTGTTTTTAATCAATGTTTTCAACTTTTTTCACTGCCCAAGATGTATTATCATCATGTATAAAAGATCAACATGCCTGTGAACATTCTCCTTTCCCCTCCCTTACTGCAAAGTGTACAGCTCACAAATGTAGCTCCTCTGTCTTGTATGTGTATTTGATATTATTGTTATTATTTAAAGAAAAATCTGGAATTATCGCAAAAGGGAGCGATGGACTGATGACGCACCATCACAACTGAACAGAGATTTTTATTTTGTGTGGTTTTTTTTTTAGATTGAAGCCATGAGTGGGAGTACAAGAAGATGCATTTGTACATCGGATCATGTTTTCTGTTTTCTGGCAGTATGTGGGACTCCATTTGTGATGTGTTAATTTTCTCTTTTTTATTCTTGTATTATGTTTTTGTAAATACAGAGAAGTATTTCATGAGTTTTGAATATGCTGGTATAAAGCTTCTCTTCCCTTAGTCAAAGTGTCAACTCTTTTCATTTGCGAGTATATGGACATGAACGCAGTCACTTGAAGGTGTATTTCAGTGTGTTTGTAGATAGAGTTATGTTACCACGAACCATAGCTCTAGGGAAGCTAGATAACTTCCAGGTATGAGCGTTGTTCCTGCCTGTACAAATAAAGTTGTTCTGAAAGAGGAGGAGGGACATAGTGAACAAGCATTAAAGGAATAGTTTATGAAGATTGATACCACTTTCTCATCTGTACATTAAACTAACATTACAGATTTTGCAGTTGCATTTTTAGCTATAGCTTCATATTTAGTGTACAGACATGGAAGTGCAAGGTTTTAATCTGAGAGCCAACCACTGTACTGTAGTGGCCACATTTTTATACCCAGCAGCAGACACCTTCTTATATGAGTCGGAGAGTTCAAAAGAAAAGACTTTAATAAACAGCATAGTCACTGCAGTTCTATTTACATATTTACTCACTTTCTCTAAACTGCATTCATGTCAATGCTGCATGTAGGTTATATAACATATGTACACTTCAGATTATGATCTTTGCATATTGCATGAGTGTATCTCTCTTTCCCTCTCGACCCTCAAACACACAGCACAAACACAGAGAGAGTGGAGACCACAATCACCCACAGAAAGAATAATTCATCTTGCGTAACAGAACAGGACAGCGGGGAGGGAATGTGAGTGAGCCTCTGGCAGAACCACAAAGACCACAGCATTTCTCTTGTGTAACACTGTGATATAGCATCAAAAAAGTGTCTTTCTTACACACAAACACATGCAATAAACATTTAGCACATTTGAAATATTCATCCCTATATTCTGCATAAGAAATGCAGATAGAGGAGAAACTTGGAAATATAGTCTTTCTCTCACCCCACCCCCCATATTAGTGTAACATCCCCTCTGCTCGTCTGCTAGCCAGCATTCCTGCAGGAGTACAGTTGTTCTGTTTTTGCTGTGGTATTCAACTGGCTATCATTTGACCTTTAATCATGTCTGTTCACTTTTGTCTAGCTTTGCTGGCTCTCTCCTCTCTGACTGCTGCGTCTGATCCAGGCTGTGAAGAGCTGATTAAACCTCTGGATGATCAAAAGCAGGTACGTTGTCCTCAGGATTTACATTGACTGTTAAGTAGAATCGAGTTTTCTTTGTTCTACATGATTTAACCTTACATAACTACAACCTCTATTTTTACTGAGGTGTATTCATGTTGTGGAGTGTTCTCAAATTCCACCATCTGGGGTTTGAGAGCCACAAGTATCTGCCATATAGAAGAACAAAAATAAGTAAACATGAGGGCAATGAAGAGGATAATGTGAAATATGGAGTATAGGTGCACTGAAGAGGTCACTGTTCACCAGCCAACTCTGATGTCTCACATGTTGGACTGTTTGAACACAAGACAAGTTAAAATTCAGCAGTCTAAATGTTCACTGTGATAGATTTCCTATCAGGTCAATTTGTCATACTTGAATAAATGGTCATCGATAATGTGACAATAATGTTCAATAATGTTTGAAGGTTGGAATTTTTTTTTTTGTATTTTACATCTCTCAAAGTTGCGTCTCAAAGGAACGCTGTAAATGTATGGGAGTTGAAACTGTGCTACAAAAATCTGTTTACCTAGAGCTTTTATTTGAGTAAAAATTTGTTAGAAATATGGGTTTCAATTTTGCACATCTATTTCTAGCTCTTTGGAAAATGGATATTCCATTCTGGAATATCAGACAATGCAAACTCTCTGAGGGAACTTAAAACTGTCAACAGCTCCTGGATTAAACTCTCACCCACCCCTGACAATGATGTTATGACCCTGAGCTGGGGAGACAGAGTGTAAGCATTAATCTTCTGAAAATGAATTTTTTTTGATACATTTAAGATCCAGTGCATTAAGTAAGAGGTGAGATTTAATACAGTTCTCATGTGTTTGTTTTGTTTACTTCTCTTTTCAAGTGATGGGAAATGTCATTATGGAAGTGTTAATTTCACCTTCTCAGTAAACTCGATCAATGTGACATGTAAGTACATTATGGTACATATCATTATCTGTGCTTTTCACAGTTACTAAACTTCTGTTTGTATCCAATAGTTAGCTTTAACTCCTCTTCTCATGCTCATGCTGGGAATTACATGGTGACCTGCCCTGAGTGCATCCTCTGGACAGACACCTCAGTGACAATGGGGAATGGGGAAACCAGAAAAGGGAGAAACCTTTACCTCTTCAGTGAGTTCACAGTTGTCTCTACACTCGTTAAAAAATCCCAAAATTCAGAGCTTTAGCACTTAATTATGTTTTGACTAGTTCCTTGAGATAATTTATTAGCTTCTCCCTGCCCTGCAGCAAAGTCTGGGAAACTGGATGTCTCTTATCTGGATGTTTTCAAGAAACAGGCTGCATGCCTCAACTTCCAACCAGACATCTTCTCTGTGGACAACGCAGGTGAGATGCTGCGATCTCTCTGTATATCTTGACCACTACACACTCAGCAGTAATCAGTATGGGTAAATTATTGAGGCACTTATCAACTTCATTTCCCACCTCTATTTCAGACCTGTGCCCTGATGAGAAGGAACCTACCACAGATGTAATGGAAGACGAATAATAGAGAAAACGCATATTGTCACCTATCGTAAACCTCAAATCTACCCTGAGACTGCATGAGTTCAATTTGTATTCAAGTACATTCTCTTAGATGTGCCCAAACTCCCAGTACCACTTGTATGTATCACTGATGTCTTAATAAAATTGAAGAAAACAAATTTTCCATCCTGCAGGTGTTTTATAGTAGTGTACCTTTTTTTTTTTTTTTAAAGTATATTTTTTTGGGCTTTTTATGATAGTATAGTGGAGAGAGACAGGAAACGGAGAGGCAGAGAGGGGGAATGACATGCAGCGAAGGGCCGTCCGATGCAGGATTCGAACCGGGGCCAACTGCAGCGAGGACTGTAGCCTCTACACATGGGGAGCCTGCTTAGACCACTACGCCACACGACGCCCTGTAGTGTACCTTTTGTTGTATTAAACGGACTGATTTCGCATGTCACTGTTCATAAATTATGATGTAAAAAGTTTTTTTTTTTTCAACAAAAGGAGGGACTGTGTTATTGCATGCTTTTGTTTTGTATTAAAGACAATCTATATGTTCTTTCTGGCTCTGACTATGATGCACTGCAACTTAAAAAAACACATGCAGGCACAGAAACGTGCTGCAAATTCAGTCCTACAACACAACAGATGTGTTTCCAGTGGACACAGGCGTGGGAGCGGGGGTAATGCTAACCGCTGTAGTCCGGGTTCAAGTCCAACCCATGGCCCTTTGTGCCATATCATCCTCTCCCTCTCTCTCGCTCTCTCTCTCTCTCTCTTAAAAAGAAAGAAATGATGAACCTGGCTGGGACACACTTGTTATTCAATGCTTTCAACTTCAAAAGGGTTAGCCAGGTTCATCACTTTTTAGTGTCTCCTGGAAACACTTCTGTTGTGTTCTATGAATTTGTCGCACGTGTTATCAAATTGATGAAGATGTATGGAGGTAGATTTGTTTCAATATTATTTGTGTGAGCAGATCAACAATATGTGCATATGTGTGATCTGGAAATATAGAACACCTTCCACAAATACAGAAAATAAATTTGCAAATTCACATAAATATCTTACAAATATAAAACGGATTTGCAAATATACAAATAAATTCCACAATTAAAAAAAATATCTGTGAATACATTATATAAATTTACAAATAAATTAATTGCATTTGTGAATATCTTCCTAACATTTACACCTTTCAAACAGAAACTCTAATACCATACTTATGAATTCAACTTTCCATTTGTAAGCCAAAGAATTGGTTGTTTCTTCTTTCAAAAGTTACATAGTCTCCCTTCAAGTCAAATGAGATCAGTCCTTAACTTTAATCTAATTGGAGATAGCAGTGATGATAATACCGGGGAAGATTGTTTGCACAAAGGTTAATACCTAATAGGACTGCACAGACTGAAAGTCTGCCCCTTTTTTATGAGTAAGTGATCCTTCTGCATTCAGCAGGCCTTTGTTGCAATTCAGACTGTAGTGGTAAACCAAGAGTCCATTCTGCTGACTGCACAACAACTGTGAATGCATTCAATAAATTTGCAAATAAATTAAATGTATATCTTCCTAACTTATACAGCTTTCAAACAGAAACTCTAATACCTTACTATATATACTATGACATGTTATGCCTTACTATACTATAGTATTTTATGACTTACTATACTATGATGTTTTTATGGGGTAGCACAGTAGTAGAGTGATTAGAACTGTTGCCTCACAGTGAGAAGGTTCTGGGTTTGAACCCTAAGCCATTCTGTGTGGAGTTTGCATGTTCTTTTTATGCCTTGCTATACTGTGACTTTTTATGCGTTTTTATACTATGACTTTATGCCATTTTTCTTTTTGAAGATTTTTGACAGTTTCGAGGTCATTGCTAGCCTCTTCTAAAGTTAAGTGCATTAGAGTTTTACTTCGCATTAACCCTAACCCGACCTGCCCACAACCACCTACAGAGAAGCCTACAACAAATCAAGAGTGCCCAAGACAGACAGTCTACTGGCAGTCTCCACCAAGGCTGAACCGCTGAGACACCAGCAGAATCTTTCCCCATGATAATGGGACACGGCCTCCAGGAAAATCCACCAAGATCCCGTGTCTCCAGGGTTACCACAGCAACCTCAGCCACCTGGGTTCCAGCCAAGGGTCTCCTTCAACAGCGTAGCTCACAGTTGGCCGGTCTTAGCATTATGCTTATCAAATATCATTAATAGATGTAGTGATCATTAGTGCCAGTGCCAGTTCATCACAACATTCATTTCATTATTAATTCCATCTTGATAATTATTATATTTTGCATTTGCTCTGTAGATAGTAGTTTAGTTAATAAACTTCTTTATTTACACTCAGTCGTTGTCCTGTTGTGTTCTTCTGAAGTAGAGACTGGAAATCCATTGAATTGAGGCTTCTGATGTGAGATTGATCAGATTAATTAATAAAATAATTAAATGTTTTCCCCCCCTAAGGACTGGTGCCCCCTATTCAACAAAAGCAAATTCTAACTTGTGGTGCTCACACTGCAACATTTTATGCCTACTATGACTTTTTTATGCCTTACAATACAATGACTTTTTTATGCCTTTATTTAGTATGATGTTGTCATGACTTTCTATGCTATGGCTTTTTTTATGGAGCGGCAAAGCGAAGCAGTGGTTAGAACTGTCGCCCCACAGAGAAAAGTTTATCTTCTTCCCTCTCTGTGTGGAGTTTGTATGTTCTTGCTCTGCCTGCATGGGTCCTCCCCAGTTACTCTGGCTTCCTGCCGGAATCCAAAGACATGCATATTAGGTTAATTGGTGACTTTTTAAACCTTACTTACCTGATGGCTTCCAGCTCCACCCAACCAGGAACCTGCATAAACACGGAACACAACACAACAGTCACACGCACACACAAGCCCTGGTATAGGCCCCAGGGCCGTGACAATAGTAAGACTAACAAAAAGGCATAGTATAGTATGGCATAAAAAATCATAGTATAGTGAGTCAGAAAGTCATAATAGAGTAAGGAATAAATTGTCATAGTATAGTAAAGCATAAAAAATTATATATAGTAAGGAATAAAAAAAGTCATAAAAATTATATAGTATAGTAAGGCTTAAAAAACATCATTGTATAGTAAGGTGAAAAAAAATTAATAAAAACAACATTGTATAGTAAGGCTTAAAAAACGTCATTGTATAGGAAATAGGCTTAAATGACGTCATGGTATAGTGAATGTCATAAAAACGTCATACAAATGACGATAATAAGGCATAAAAAATGTCATTCTACAGTATGGCATAAAAATGTCAAAAAACATCATATAATAGTAAGGCATAAAAGATATCATCAAATCTCCATACTAAAGTAAGGCAAAAAAAAAATCAAAAAACGTCAGTATATTAAGGTATAAAAACATCATGAAAATGACATTGTATAGTAAGGGGTAAAAGATGTCATCAAAACATCATAGAATGCTGAAACATGAAAAAGTGTCATAGTATAATGAGGCATAAAACACGTCATAAAAACAACATGGTATAGTAAGGTTTAAAAAAAACGTCAAAAACACGAAACAGTATCGTTAGGCATGAAAAGCATGATAGTATACTAAGGCATAAAAAATCTCATAAAAACAACATAGTATAGTAAGGCATAAAACAAACGTCATAAAAACAACATTGTGTAGTAAGGTGTAAAAAAACGTCATAGTATAGTAAATGTCATAAAAACGTCATAAAAATGACCTAAAGAAAAATGTCATTCTACAGTATATCATAAAAATTACAAAAAACATCATAGTATAGTAAGGCAAAAAAACGTCATAATATAGTAAGGTATAAAAATGTCAAAAAGCGTCATAGTACAGTGAGGCAAAAAAAAAAAGTCATAAAAATGACATAAAAACCACATAGTATAATAAGGCATAGAAAATTTCATTCTACAGTATGGAATAATAATGTAAAAAAACATAATAGTATAGTAAGGAATAAAAAAAATCATGAAAATGAAATAGTATAGTGAGGCATAAAAAAACATCATAAAAATGACATAGAAACGACATAGTATAATAAGGCATAGAAAATGTCATTCTACAGTATGGAATAAAAATTTAAAAAAAACATCATAGGAATAAATAAAAAAATCATAAAAATGAAATAGTATAGTAAGGCAAAAAAATGTCATTGTATAGTAAGGTGAAAAAAAAATCATAAAAAAAACATTGTATACTGAGGCTTAAATAATGCCATAGTATAGTAAATGTCATAAAAACGTCATAAAAATGACCTAAAAGCGACATAGTATAATGAGGCATAAAAAATGTCATTCTACAGTATGGCATAAAAATGTCAAAAAACATCATAGTATAGTAAGGCAAAAAACGTCATAGTATAGTAAGGAATAAAAAAACGTCATAAAATGATATAGTATAGTAAGGCTTAAAAAATGTCATAGCATAGTAAACATCATAAAAACATCATAAAAATGACAGTATACTGAGGCATAAAAAACATCATAGTATAGTAAGGCAAAAAACCGTCAGAGTATAGTAAGACATAAAAAAGTCATAAAAACGACATGGAATAGTAAGGCTTAAAAAACGCAATAGTGAATGTCATAAAAACGTCATAGTATAGTAAGGAATGAAAAAGAGTCATAAAAATGATGTAGTATAGTAAGGCATAAAAAATGTCATTCTACAGTATATCATAAAAATTACAAAAAACATGATAGTATAGTAAGGCAAAAAAAACGTCATAATATAGTAAGGTATAAAAATGTAAAAAAACATCATAGTATAGTGAGGCATAAAAAAATGTCATAAAAATGACATAGAAACGACATAGTATAATAAGGCATAGAAAATGTCGTTCTACAGTATGGAATAATAATGTAAAAAAACATCATAGTATAGTAGGGAATAAAAAAAAATCAGAAAAATGAAATAGTATAGTGAGGCATAAAAAAACGTCATAAAAATTACATAGAAACGACATAGTATAATAAGGCATAGAAAATGGCATTCTACAGTATGGAATAACAATGTAAAAAAACATCATAGTATAGTAAGGAATAAATAAAAAATCATAAAAATGAAATAGTATAGTGAGGCTTAAAAAACGTCATAGCATAGTAAACGTCATAAAAACATCATAAAAATGACAGTACAATGAGGCATAAAAATCATCATAGTATAGTAAGGCAAAAAAAATGTCATTGTATAGTAAGGTGAAAAAAAATTCATAAAAACAACATTGTATACTAAGGCTTAAATAACGTCATAGTATAGTAAATGTCATAAAAACGTCATAAAAATGACCTAAAAGCGACATAGTATAATAAGGCATAAAAAATGTCATTCTACAGTATGGCATAAAAATGTCAAAAAACATCATAGTATAGTAAGGTAAAAAACGTCATAGTATAGTAAGGAATAAAAAAACGTCATAAAATGATATAGTATAGTAAGGCTTAAAAAATGTCATAGCATAGTAAACGTCTTAAAAACATCATAAAAATGACAGTATACTGAGGCATAAAAAACATCTTAGTCTAGTGTGGCAAAAAAACATCACAGTATAGTAAGACATAAAAAAGTCATAAAAACGACATGACATAGTACGGCGTAAAAAAGGATTGAAAAAGAGTCATAAAAATTATGTAGTATTAAGGCATAGACAATGTCATTCTACAGTATGGAATAATAATGTAAAAAAACATCATAGTATAGTAAGGAATGAATAAAGAAATCATAAAAATGATATAGTATAGTAAGGCTTAAAAAACGTCATAGTATAGTAAGGCTTAAAAAACGTCATAGCATAGTAAACGTCATAAAAACATCATAAAAATGACAGTACAATGAGGCATAAAAATCATCATAGTATAATAAAGCAAAAAAACGTCATAGTATAGTGAGACATAAAAAAGTCATAAAAACGACATGGAATAGTAAGGCTTAAAAAATGTCATAGCATAGTAAACGTCTTAAAAACATGATAAAAATGACAGTATAATGAGGCATAAAAAACATCATAGTATAGTGTGGCAAAAAAATGTCACAGTATAGTAAGACATAAAAAAGTCATAAAAACAACATGGAATAGTAAGGCTTAAAAAACGTCATAGTATAGTGAATGTCATAAAAACGTCATACAAATGACATAAAAATTACATAATATAAGAAGGCATAAAAAATGTCATTCTACAGTATGGCATAAAAATGTCAAATAACATCATAGTATAGTAAGGCAAAAAAATGTCATTGTATAGTAAGGTGAAAAAAATTCATAAAAACAACATTGTATAGTAAGGCATAAAAAACGTCATAAAAATGACATAAAAACGACATAGTGTAATAAGGCATAAAAAATGTCATTCTACAATTTGGCATAAAAATGTCAAAAAACATCATATTATAGTAAAGAATGAAAAAGAGTCATAAAAATGATGTAGTATAGTAAGGCATAAAAAATGTCATTCTACAGTATGGCATAAAAATGTCAAAAAACATCATAGTATAGTAAGGCAAAAAAATGTCATTGTATAGTAAGGTGAAAAAAATTCATAAAAACAACATTGTATAGTAAGGCATAAAAAACGTCATAAAAATGACATAAAAACGACATAGTGTAATAAGGCATAAAAAATGTCATTCTACAATTTGGCATAAAAATTTCAAAAAACATCATATTATAGTAAAGAATGAAAAAGAGTCATAAAAATGATGTAGTATAGTAAGGCATAAAAAATGTCATTCTACAGTATGGCATAAAAATGTCAAAAAACATCATAGTATAGTAAGGCAAAAAAATGTCATTGCATAGTAAGGTGAAAAAAATTCATAAAAACAACATTGTATAGTAAGGCATAAAAAACGTCATAAAAATGACATAAAAACGACATAGTGTAATAAGGCATAAAAAATGTCATTCTACAATTTGGCATAAAAATGTCAAAAAACATCATATTATAGTAAAGAATGAAAAAGAGTCATAAAAATGATGTAGTATAGTGAGGCATAAAAAATGTCATTCTACAGTATGGCATAAAAATGTCAAAAAACATCATAGTATAGTAAGGCAAAAAATTGTCATTGTATAGTAAGGTGAAAAAAATTCATAAAAACAACATTGTATAGTAAGGCATAAAAAACGTCATAAAAATGACATAAAAACGACATAGTGTAATAAGGCATAAAAAATGTCATTCTACAATTTGGCATAAAAATGTCAAAAAACATCATATTATAGTAAAGAATGAAAAAGAGTCATAAAAATGATGTAGTATAGTAAGGCATAAAAAATGTCATTCTACAGTATGGCATAAAAATGTCAAAAAACATCATAGTATAGTAAGGCAAAAAAATGTCATTGCATAGTAAGGTGAAAAAAATTCATAAAAACAACATTGTATAGTAAGGCATAAAAAACATCATAAAAATGACATAAAAACGACATAGTGTAATAGGGCATAAAAAATGTCATTCTACAATTTGGCATAAAAATGTCAAAAAACATCATATTATAGTAAAGAATGAAAAAGAGTCATAAAAATGATGTAGTATAGTAAGGCATAAAAAATGTCATTCTACAGTATGGCATAAAAATGTCAAAAAACATCATAGTATAGTAAGGCAAAAAAATGTCATTGCATAGTAAGGTGAAAAAAATTCATAAAAACAACATTGTATAGTAAGGCATAAAAAACGTCATAAAAATGACATAAAAACGACATAGTGTAATAAGGCATAAAAAATGTCATTCTACAATTTGGCATAAAAATGTCAAAAAACATCATATTATAGTAAAGAATGAAAAAGAGTCATAAAAATGATGTAGTATAGTAAGGCATAAAAAATGTCATTCTACAGTATGGCATAAAAATGTCAAAAAACATCATAGTATAGTAAGGCAAAAAAATGTCATTGCATAGTAAGGTGAAAAAAATTCATAAAAACAACATTGTATAGTAAGGCATAAAAAACGTCATAAAAATGACATAAAAACGACATGGTGTAATAAGGCATAAAAAATGTCATTCTACAATTTGGCATAAAAATGTCAAAAAACATCATATTATAGTAAAGAATGAAAAAGAGTCATAAAAATGATGTAGTATAGTAAGGCATAAAAAATGTCATTCTACAGTATGGCATAAAAATGTCAAAAAACAACATAGTATAGTAAGGCAAAAAAATGTCATTGTATAGTAAGGTGAAAAAAATTCATAAAAACAACATTGTATAGTAAGGCATAAAAAACGTCATAAAAATGACATAAAAACGACATAGTGTAATAAGGCATAAAAAATGTCATTCTACAATTTGGCATAAAAATGTCAAAAAACATCATAGTATAGTAAGGCAAAAAAACGCCATTGTATAGTAACGTGAAAAAAAATTCATAAAAGCAACATTGTATAGTAAGGCTTAAATAACGTCATAGTATAGTAAATGTCATAAAAACGCCATAAAAGTGATCTAAAAGCGACATAGTGTAATAAGGCATAAAAAATGTCATTCTACAGTATGGCATAAAAATGTCAAAAAACATCATATTATAGTAAGGAATAAAAAAACGTCATAAAATGATATAGTATCGTAAGGCTTAAAAAATGTAATAGCATAGTAAACGTCTTAAAAACATCATAAATATGACAGTATAATGAGGCATAAAAAACATCATAGTATAGTGTGGCAAAAAAACGTCACAGTATAGTAAGACATAAAAAAGTCATAAAAACAACATGACATAGTACGGCGTAAAAAAGGATTGAAAAAGAGTCATAAAAATTACGTAGTATAATAAGGCATAGACAATGTCATTCTACAGTATGGAATAATAATGTAAAAAAACATCATAGTATAGTAAGGAATAAATAAAAAAATCATAAAAATGAAATAGTATAGTAAGGCTTAAAAAACGTCATAGCATAGTAAACGTCATAAAAACATCATAAAAATGACAGTACAATGAGGCATAAAAATCATCATAGTATAATAAAGCAAAAAAACGTCATAGTATAGTGAGACATAAAAAAGTCATAAAAACGACATGGAATAGTAAGGCTTAAAAAATGTAATAGCATAGTAAACGTCTTAAAAACATCATAAATATGACAGTATAATGAGGCATAAAAAACATCATAGTATAGTGTGGCAAAAAAACGTCACAGTATAGTAAGACATAAAAAAGTCATAAAAACAACATGGAATAGTAGGCTTAAAAAAGTAATGAAAAAGAGTCATAAAAATGATGTAGTATAGTAAGGCATAAAAAATGTCGTTCTACAGTATGGCATAAAAATGTCAAAAAACATCATAGTATAGTAAGGCAAAAAAACGCCATTGTATAGTAACGTGAAAAAAAATTCATAAAAGCAACATTGTATAGTAAGGCTTAAATAACGTCATAGTATAGTAAATGTCATAAAAACGCCATAAAAGTGATCTAAAAGCGACATAGTGTAATAAGGCATAAAAAATGTCATTCTACAGTATGGCATAAAAATGTCAAAAAACATCATATTATAGTAAGGAATAAAAAAACGTCATAAAATGATATAGTATCGTAAGGCTTAAAAAATGTAATAGCATAGTAAACGTCTTAAAAACATCATAAATATGACAGTATAATGAGGCATAAAAAACATCATAGTATAGTGTGGCAAAAAAACGTCACAGTATAGTAAGACATAAAAAAGTCATAAAAACAACATGACATAGTACGGCGTAAAAAAGGATTGAAAAAGAGTCATAAAAATTACGTAGTATAATAAGGCATAGACAATGTCATTCTACAGTATGGAATAATAATGTAAAAAAACATCATAGTATAGTAAGGAATAAATAAAAAAATCATAAAAATGAAATAGTATAGTAAGGCTTAAAAAACGTCATAGCATAGTAAACGTCATAAAAACATGATAAAAATGACAGTACAATGAGGCATAAAAATCATCATAGTATAATAAAGCAAAAAAACGTCATAGTATAGTAAGACATAAAAAAGTCATAAAAACGACATGGAATAGTAAGGCTTAAAAAATGTAATAGCATAGTAAACGTCTTAAAAACATCATAAATATGACAGTATAATGAGGCATAAAAAACATCATAGTATAGTGTGGCAAAAAAACGTCACAGTATAGTAAGACATAAAAAAGTCATAAAAACAACATGGAATAGTAGGCTTAAAAAAGTAATGAAAAAGAGTCATAAAAATGATGTAGTATAGTAAGGCATAAAAAATGTCGTTCTACAGTATGGCATAAAAATGTCAAAAAACATCATAGTATAGTAAGGCAAAAAAATGTCATTGTATAGTAAAGCATAAAAAATGTAAAAAACGTCATAGTATAGTGAGGCATAAAAAACGTCATAAAAATGACATAAAAACGACATAGTATAATAAGGCATAAAAAATGTCATTCTACAATATGGCATAAATATGTCAAAAAAAACATCATAGTATAGTGAGGCATAAAAAACATCAGAATAGTATGGCATAGAAATATAAAAAAAACATCATAGTATAGTAAGGTGAAAAAAAAACGTAAAAATGATATAGTATAGTAAGGCTTAAAAAACGTCATAGCATAGTAAACATCAGAAGAACATCAGAAAAATGAGCGTACAATGAGGCATAAAAAACATCATAGTATAGTAAGGCAAAAAAATGTCATAGTACAGTAAGGCAAAAAAATTTCATAGTATAGTAAGGCTTAAAAAACGTCATAGCATAGTAAACATCTTAAAAACATCATAAAAATGACAGTATAATGAGGCATAAAAAACATCATAGGATAGTGTGGCAAAAAACATCACAGTATAGTAAGACATAAACAAGTCATAAAAACGACATGGAATAGTAAGGCTCCAAAAACATTATAGTATAGTAAGGCAAAAAAATGTCATAGTATAGTAAGGCAAAAAACATCATAGTGTAGTAAGGAATAAAAATGTAAAAAATCATCATAGTATAGTAGGTAATAAAAAAAAAAAACATAAAAATGATATAGTATAGAAAGGCTTAAAAAATTTCATAGCATAGTAAACATCAGAAAATCATCAGAAAAATGACCTAAAAGCGACATAGTATAATAAGGCATAAAAATGTCAAAAAACGTCATAGTATAGTAAGGCAAAATAACGTCATAGTATAGTAAGGAATAAAAAAACATCATAAAATTATATAGTATAGTAAGGCTCAAAATACGTCATAGCATAGTAAACGTCATAAAAACATCATAAAAATGACAGTATAATGAGGCATCAAAAACATCATAGTATAGTAAGGCAAAAAAACGTCACAGTATAGTAAGACATAAAAAAAGTCATAAAAACGACATGGAATAGTAAGGCTTAAAAAACGTCATAGTATAGTGAAAATCATAAAAACGTCATAAAAATTGCCTAAAAAAGACATAGTATAATAAGGCATAAAAATGTCAAAAAACATCATAGTATAGTAAGGCAAAAAAACGTCATAGTATAGTAAGGAATAAAAAATGTCATGGTATAATAAGGCACAAAAAATGTCATTCTACAGTATGGCATAAAAATGTCAAAAAACATCATAGTATAGTAAGGAAAAAAAACGTCATAGTATAGATAGCATAAAAATTTAAAAAACGTCCTAATATAGTGAGGCATAGAAAACGTCATAAAAATGACATAAAAACGACATAGTATAATAAGGCATAAAAAATGTCATTCTACAATATGGCATAAAAATGTCAATAAACATCATAATATAGTAAGGAATAAAAAAAGTCATAAAAATGATGTAGTATAGTAAGGCTTAAAAAAGTCATAGTATAGTAAACATCATAAAAACATCTTAAAAATGATAGTATAATGAGGCATAAAAAACATCATAGAATAGTATGGCATAGAAATGTCAAAAAACATCATAGTATAGTAAGGTGAAAAAAAAAAACGTAAAAATGATATAGTATAGAAAGGCTTAAAAAACGTCATAGCATAGTAAACATCAGAAAAACATCAGAAAAATGACAGTACAAAGAGGCATAAAAAACATCAAAGTATAGCAAGGCTTAAAAAACGTCATAGTATAGTAAATGTCATAAAAACGTCATAAAAATGACCTAAAAGCGATATAGTATAATAAGGCATAAAAATGTCAAAAAACATCATAGTATAGTAAGGAATGAAAAAACATCATATTATAGTAAGGCAAAAAAACGTCACAGTATAGTAAGACATAAAAAAAAGTCATAAAAACGACATGGAATAGTAAGGCTTAAAAAACGTCATAGTTTAGTGAATGTCATAAAAACGTCATACAAATGACATAAAAATGACATAGTATAATAAGGCATAAAAAATATCATTCTACAGTATGGCATAAAAATGTCAAAAAACATCATAGTATAGTAGGGCAAAAAAACTTCATAGTATAGTAAAGCATAAAAATGTCAAAAAACGTAATTGTATAGTGAGGCACAAAAAACGTCATAAAAATGACATAAAAACAACATAGTGTAATAAGGCATAAAAAATGTCATTCTACAATTTGGCATAAAAATGTCAAAAAACATCATATTATAGTAAGGAATAAAAAAACGTCATAAAATGATATAGTAAAGTAAGGCTTAAAAAATGTCATAGCATAGTAAACGTCATAAAAACATCACAAAAATGACAGTATAATGAGGCATAAAAACGACATGGAATAGTAAGGCTTAAAAAACGTCAGTATAGTGAATATCATAAAAACGTCATAAAAATGACCTAAAAACGACATATTATAATAAGGCATAAAAATTTCAAAAAACATCATAGTATAGTAAGGCAAAAAAACGTCATAGTATCGTAAGGAATAAAAAACATCATAGTATAGTAAGGCATAAAAGATATCATCAAAACTACATAGTATAGTAAGGCTTAAAAAACGTCACAAAAACGAAATAGTATCGTTAGGCATAAAAAACGTGATAGTATAATGAGGCATAAAAAACCTCATAAAAACAAAAGTAATGCATAAAACAAAAGTCATAGAAACAACATTGTATAGTTAGGTTTAAAAAACGTCATAGTATAGTAAATGTCATAAAAACTTCATACAAATGACATAGAAACGACATAGTATAATAAAGCAAAAAAAAATTCATTCTACAGTATGGCATAAAAATGTCAAAAAACATGATAGTATAGTAAGGAATAAAAAAAAAATCATAAAAATGATATAGTATAGTCAGGCTTAAAAAACGTCATAGTATAGTAAGGCATAAAAGATATCATCAAATCTCCATACTATGAACACAAAATTTTTTTTTTCAAAAAACAACAGTATATTAAGGTATAAAAACATCATGAAAATGACATCGTATAGTGAGGCGTAAAAGATGTCATCAAAACATCATAGTATACTGAAACATGAAAAAGTGTCATAGTATAAATGAGGCATAAAACACGTCATAAAAACGAAAATGAAATACTTTCGTTAGGCATAAAAAACTTGATAGTATACTAAGCCATAAAAAAAACATCATAAAAACAACATTGTATAGTAAGGTGTAAAAAACATCATAAAAACATTATAGTATACTGAAGCATTAAAAAGTGTCATAGTATTATGAGGCATAAAACACGTCATAAAAACCCCATAGTATAGTAAGGCTTAACGTGATGCATGAAAACGACAGTGTATTGCAAGGTGTAAAAAACGTTATAAAAACGACATAGTATAATAAGCCATAAAAAACGTCATCAAAACTTCATACTATAGTATACTGTAGATCGTCCTTGCTATTACCACCTGTAAGAGATGAGCTGGCTGGTCTACTGACTGCACAGGACTAAACTGATTATAGCCTATATGTAGAAAATACCAATTATGCTGTTAACAGCAAATGGATTGAATGATTACAATAAACTCAATGTTAAAGAAATCACACCAGTTATATCTTTATAGGTTAGTCTATATCGTTATGAAATGTGTTCTATTTACAATGTATCTTCATCATCATCACAGTGTAAAAAAAATTCCAGAACCAGATTTATTATTTATTAACAGATAACACTTGGATTGAAACAAATGTACCTCCATAGGGGAGTCAAAGAAAGGAATACTAAGCAGGACTGTGGACTAGCTGATTGTTTCATTCATGCTTCTACTTCAACACTAGTCTTTTCATGTTGTCTGCTTGTTGGAGGGCCCCATGAAGGATGGAGAGCAACTGTTTTACATGGCTGTGTGAAACTTTTGCTGAAAGAAGAGAAAGATGTGGCTTTTTATGTTCTCAAAGTATTGTGCAACGTCCCCTTGCTATAGTTACTCAGGTTCACATTCAACCACCTCTCTCTCTCTCAGACATTAACTGCAAATTCGATTAAAAGTCAAATATGGCAGCTTGAATGAGATATTTGTGTGTTACATAACACAGTCCTTGTCAGGGCACATCTATAAAGAGTCAACAGTACTGCTTTATTACTTACATAATCCTCCCTTACAATATCTAGATATATAAGATTTTAGACCAGGTCTCTGTATAGCATCTGCTATATCAGCCAAAAACTGAGAAAAACACAAGCAAGAAGCCAAAAGATATCCACACACCCAGGAAAAAAATGAAAGATACTCCCCTGGGAAATTTCCTCCTGAATGAAACATAATTATCCATGAATCATAACTTGTGATTCATTCCCCAACACTGACAAATAGTATTGTGCAAAAGAACTTGCAATACATTAATTGTTGACCACATTGTTTTTGTGTGAAAGTTAGGTAAGGATTTTTCAGATGGAGCTGATCAGATGGCCGAATTTACTTTTGTTGCTGTGAGTGTGAGAGTGTGTTGGCACTATGCTGCACAAAGTGGCCATTGCCTGATTATGTATTTTAGGATTATCATTAGTGTCATTATCAATAATGATTTGGTTCCTTCACAAAAACAAAGCGGAACAACCAATCTCTGAACTGTTTCCCTGGAAAAATGGAGGCGGTACATGTTATGTAAGCCTGCATCTGGCCCGAGGAAACAAAAGGTTACCTCATGTTGAAGATTCCAACAATGTCTTATGTGTGTGTAATATATTAGCAGATAAAAGTAGTTTATTTAAATTATTTTAATGTTTTGCAGCCACTTCTATTGTTGAAATAAGAGTTGAGGACCCAAGTGGAGTAGTTTCCATGTGTGTGTGTGTGTGTGTGTGTGTGTGTGTGTGTGTGTGTGTGTGTGTGTGACTCTGTGCAGGGGGTGTTCACATATTGAAAATGCAGGGGTCTTGCTATTCAGACTCTGCCAGATGGCTGTTATGTAACGTGGTAAATAGGACACAAGCCCCTGCTGACACTGGATGTGAAAAGTGAACTGCTCCTTCTTCCCTCCAGGAGAAGAGGAGTGTGTGTGTGTGTGTGTGTGTGTGTGTGTGTGTGTGTGTGTGTGTGTGTGTGTGTGTGTGTGTGTGTGTGTGTGTGTGTGTGTGTGCATGTGTGTGTGTGTTTGGCCCAGCCCACTGTTACAGAACACTTCCTGTGGTTCCTTTGAGAAGACTGTAGCTGGCAGGATCCCTGACATTGGTGTTGCTCTCTGGCTGCCTGCTGTCTCGAGCCATGGCTGCACAGCTGGTTGTAGCTCTGCTGGCTCTCACCTCCCTGAGTGCCGCATCTGAACCGGACTGTAAAGAGCTGGTAAAGCCTCTGGTACTGGACAGCCACAGCCCCGTGAGTATCAGCGATCATTTGTTATGAGCTGGTCATATAGAGGAGGCTCTGCACTGCAGCACTGTGGGTTAATGTGCCTGAGTAGCTGAGTTTTGTCTTGGTGTTCATTTTTTGTTACAGTGAGATACACTGTGATTAAAAAGAACAAACACATTTGGTCTGAAGAATAACTGGCACATTAATGCATCTTGTATATCAAAGCTAATGTACATTATGTACACCCTTAGCAGAAAAACAACTGTGATGCCATGTAGAAATCTCCATTTTTATTTCAATTGCAAGATAACTATCAGTCTTCTTAAGCTAAAAAGCTATCAAGCTATAAAGCTATTAAGTCGTTGATAAAATAATCTCTGAAAAAGATCCATTAAACGTGTCCCGGAGCTTTTGATCCTTTTACATGTGATCTTCCTCAGAAAAAAGAGTTGTCATGGAATTGTATGTTTAACTTTTTGAGAATATTTTTAAGAGCTATGCAGTTTTTAACAATGACATGACAGAGCATCCTCATTATTGTATTATATTATATTATATTATAATAAAGTATGAACACAGAAATGCAGCCCAGTGACGTCAGTGAGTTGTGTGGTTGTTGTGTGGGTGGCAGATCTATGGGAAGTGGGTGCTTCATGTGGGGTCATGGGACCAGTCCAGCCTGAAGAACGACTTGGTGTCGGTGAACAGTTCCTGGGTGGAACTGTCAGCTTCCTCAGACAGTGGAGTCATCACCATCTACTGGGCCGACCGCCTGTAAGGACGCTGCTGACTGCAAATGATCAGTCACGTGACCATATGTTTCGTATATCATATTGTTATTTTCCATCATTAGTAAAGTTGTCATGAAGAGTGTATTGAAAGGTTGTTGCTCCTTTTTCTCATGACAGAAATGAGGATAAATGCCTTCAGGGTGTGGCTAATGCCACCATCTCTGGAATGACCAGCCACACCACTTGTATGTATTTTGAAATATTCACAGTTTTTCTGTTATCTCCCCGACTCACCATCTCTCCCTCTCGCTCTCTCTCTGTCCAAGCTGTGTAATGTTATGTGGTTGATGCATGCAGCCAAAGCACATTACAGAGGAGTGGGTGGATTTCATAACAAAACAGTCACAGAACCTTCCAAAAATATTAATATTTCATATATTTTTGGTAGTTTTATATGGTGTTTTCTTGCGCACAGTTTCAACTAGCTGCATGAAAATATGATCTCAGCTGTTTTTAATCTTTGTTCCACAGTTAACATTAAAGGTCACACTTCATATCATGATGGGAAGTACTATGAGACCTGCGCCGACTGCCTCCTGTCCGAAGACACCACCCTCCTCCCTGACAGCGAATCAAAGGGACGATATCTTTTTCTTTTTAGTAAGTTTATTTTTTTTTTGGGGGGGGGGGGTCAATACTATTTTTGAGATATTAGGCTACTTTGCTATTTCTCTCTGTCTTCTCTCCCCTGGCTTCCCACATCGCCTCACCATCTCACCCTCCTGTTTTATTTCTCTGGCCCTTCTTTTAAAGCACGGACCGGCAGTCTGGAGCCATCTGAATTAGAGACCTTCAAGAAGCAGGCGGAGTGTCTCAAATTCCTCCCAGAGTATCACTTTTCAGGCAGCGGTGAGTCTTCAGTTTCAGCTCTGCATCTCTCTGCCACCCAGTTCAATAATCAAATACATCATTGTGATTCTATTACTATTGTCTCATTTCAGATCTGTGTCCGGATGACAGAGAGACTTCTGCTTCACCTCCCACCGAGAATACAGAGACTGATCAAACTGATACTGAGCCTGCTGCAAAGTAAAGCAGAGCACAGAAGTGTCATAGCCCTGTGAACAGCCTCCAAACACCCAAACAACTCCAGCTTAACATGTACTAAATAGTGTCAAAATGTGATCTGCTTGTGCACGGATGTTGTCTTGTAATAATTTTTAATATGTCGTCAAGTTGCTGTCAGCCTGCAACAAAGTGTAAGATTATATTGTTATGTTAGGTCAGTAGTTTAGTTTAGTAAATCCATTTTAAATGTCTCCTTTAATGCATCCACCATGTTCCCACTGGTTGTGTATGGTAAATAAAAACAGTTCTCAGTCTCCCTCTGTACTGTCTTCCACTTGTTTATTTCTACTCTTATTCAGAAAAACTATTTGGCTCAGCACCAACATTTCTTCGTTCTTTCTCACACACAGTAAATGTTGCCAAACACTCTGCTGACCCATGTATCAAAATTATACGCTTCATTAAAATTAATACTGCTCTTCTAAAATGCCCCACTGTTCCCAGGAACTTCAACAAAGACTGTTGTTCGGTAACGTCTCTGTTAGGGAAAGAAAGAAGACTTCCAACCTTTAAACTGTCCCCACAAAGAGCCCACACAGCCCCACAGGGAAACGACCTTCGTTCTATTGGTGAAAAGCTGCTTTGGGTTTTTTTTTTTTTTCTTAAATGTCTCATCAGTCCAAGACAAGCCGTGGCACGTTGCCTGAGTTCATTCAGGGTCAGCAGCATGGGCAACAGAAGACTGCTAAGCAGGCCATTCTGTGCTGAATAAAAGAAATCTGCATGGCTCTGCATGGTCATTAAATAACCTTCACCGGTGCATTTGAGCATGTACAATCCCCCCTCCTCTCCCATATTAGCACTTGCACAACAGCTTTTCTTTTTTTTCTTTTTTTTTTTTGTGAAACCCCAGGGGGAAAAGTTTTCTGTTGCAGGTTCGGCACCATCCTCTGCAGTGCAGCTGTCTCCCAGTCTCAGTCCTCATCCCTCTGTGTGACCATGGCTCTGCCTGCAGTTGTGTTTCTGTTGGCTCTCACTTCCCTCACTGCTGCATCTGCACCTGACTGTAAGGACCTGGTCAAACCTTTTATGCCAGAGGACCCCAAACAGGTAAGTTGTTCTTATGATCCCTTTTTCTTATTGATCCCAAAGATGGCTGATTTTACTGAATGTAAAAAAAAAAAGGTATATTATCAATAAACACAATGAAATATTTGGAATATAGCTACATAAATCTTAACTGCTTACATGCAGGTGTTTGGAAAATGGGTGTATGTGATGGGAGCTGGTGACCCCAAGCAATACCACATGGCACTGGAGTCTCTGAAAAGCTCCTGGATCGACTTGTCTGCCACTTCTGACAGTCAGACTGTGACATTAAAATGGGGAGATCACTGCTTGTAAGTTAATGAAGCAGAATCATTTGAGAAAGACTTTGTAGCACTATATTAGAATTATAAAAGTTTTTTTAATGGCATGTTAGAGTTTAACCTTGTGAAAACAAAATTGTGTCACAACAATCCTTGTTTCTCAGTAACCGGTGTATCTTGGGGGAGGTAAATGCAACAATCTCAGGACTGGCCACCACATTCCGCAGTAAGTGAACCAAAGACAGACAAATGTAAGGCAGAGATTTATCTTTAGAAAAATGACAAAGATATCCACAACATCAGATGTCATATAATAATCAGTCACCTTGGTTTTAAAGAAAATCTGTCAGAGCACAAAGGACATATCCTACAGACTTGCTCTGACTGCCTGCTGTGGACAGACACCTTTCGAAACGGGGATGTCACTGGTAGATACATCCTGCAGTTCAGTGAGTTTTGTCCTTATCAACACATTTGGAGTTTTAAGATATGTACAGTTCTTTTTTTAACTAAAAAAAAATTATCCCCCCTCTTTCAGCAAGGACAGGAAAAATAGATCCCAAAAATGTTGAAATTTTGAAGAAGCAAGTTGGGTGTCTGAACTTCCCGGAGAACCTCCATAGCTACGATGGCGAAACAGGTCAGTAACTAATTAGTGACCAAAGTTTTCTCAACCATTTCCTTCTTAATCTTTACTGGATGCTACAACTTACACAACTTTCCACAAGGTGGAGATGTTGTATTGAAATGCATTATTTAAATATGATTATATATTATGTACGTTCGTTATGTTTGGAGTAATTCAATGAAGTACTATGTGCATGGGCAGGAAATGGAGGTGGAGCCTTCAGGGAAACTGTGGTATTCACTTTGTTCTGTTCTTCTCTCAAAGATTATCTTTTTTTTGTTTTCCTGTGTTTCAGAGCTGTGTCCTGACGACAAAGAGAGTGAGCAGCAATAAAAAAGGACAAGAGATAAAGCAACTTTTGTATTAAGCAAAATATGTATAATGTAGTAGTTTTGTTCTGATTGAATTATATATGCTTTAGCACAAACCCTGGTATTTACACACATTTTTTTTGCCTTCATGAATACCAATACAAGTGATTAATGATTTTACATATTCATTTATAAAAACCTATAACAGCTGTTTTTGTCTTTCTTATAATTATGCTTTTACACTATTATTACGCTATTATTGACAATAATAATATTACACACTAACTGTTTAATTCCTATGATTTATTGAAAACAAGGATATGAAACAAAAATCAGTAAAGACAAATTTCTGCTTTGCTGGCTGTGAAGTTGATTGAACATATCACACACTGTCATGGCGGTGGATATATTTTATGATTTCAAAACAACGAATAGTGAACTGGCTCTTAATGAAAAAATGATACATCAAATAAGCCAATTTAAGTGAAAATAAACAGTAAACAGTTATAGTTTTGTATTATTTCTTTTGATCCAACCCAACCATGTCCTTAGTAATGTTTCAAATACAGATGGGAGTCTTATGCTGTGGGTGTATGTGCAAGTTTGCAGTCTCTCAGACTGACCAGTCTCCTTATGTCCATGCACTTAAGCCACCAGCCTGCTGTAATGGCTCCCCAGGCCAGTTTGAGCGCTCTCCATCTTGCATAACCTGCTGCTGTCTGTCCGCCCACTGGTTCTCGTACTTTGTGTCTCTGAGCTGCTCTCTGCTCGTGCCAGTTGCCTACATCTGAACAGTGCTGCCACCTGCTTCTGGCACTGAGAAGAGCCAAAGTAATAGAGGACTGGATCCACACAGCAGCTGAGGCTGCCTAGACACATGGAGATCAGGTACGCCTGGTAGGAACTGTCACTGGACTTGTGGGACAGCTGAACATAGTGAACCATCAGGATGATGTTGGCGGGAGTGAAACAGACCACAAACACCATCAGCACGATCACAGCCATCACCACAGCCCGAGTCTTCCTGGAGCGGTTCTCCACATTGGCTGCTGCCAGAGCCTGGATAATACGTACATAACAGACAACAGTGAAGACAAGAGGGATGAAGAAGAAGACAGAGGAGTAGATGGGGAAGAAGTAAAGATAGTAAGCTTGCAGTTTTTCCACATCCTGCACATCATGGCAGGTGGTGATGCCCAGGTCTGACAAATAGATGGTCTGCCCTGAGACCAGCAGAGGGGACACTCCCCCGAGGGCTAACAGCCACATGGCAGCACACACGGCTGAAGCTGTCTGAGGGCTGCGCCACGTCAGCGAGTTCATGGGGTAAACCACAGCCAGGAAACGGTCGATGCTGATGCACGTCATGAGCAGGACAGAGCAGTACATGTTGCAGTAGAAGGCTGCTGTGACAACTCTGCACATGAAGGAGCCATAGATCCAGTTGTTGCCATGGTAATGGTAGGCAATCTTGAAGGGAAGGAGCAGGCCAAACAGCAGGTCAGCGCAGGCCAGGTTCAGCATGTAGATCACTGCTGGTTTCCTGGGACGGATTTGATGCACAAACATCACCATAGTAATGAGGTTGAGGGGCACGCTGATGATGAAGACAAGGGTGTAAATGGTCGGGACAACGCTTGTTGCCAGGCGACCCTTGAGAAAACCTTTAGCCTCCTCTGAGACAAAATAGTGCTTCTGGGGTTGACGGTGTGGGCCGTGGTGGCCGTGTCTTTTCACCGGCTCCTGCTGTGATCCTGAGCCAGACCCTGTGTCGTCCATCAGACTGTCCAACGCAGAAAGGTCAATGTAGTCTACAGGATCATCAGTGACCATCACAAAGTGACCAGAAAAAGTCCGCGGCAGCAGCTCTGAGTCTTGAAACACAGAGAACACAGAGACAGAACAGGATACATGTAACTTTCTTTTCATCTTTAGATGAATCCAGAAATAGAAGAGAAATCTTTATCATGACAGGGTTAGTACAGTTATACACAGTAGTTATAGACTGGATATATTTTAGTATCAATGATCTTATTTTAAGCAATACCTACCTCAGTATGCTTCACAGAGATAAGCAGGAAGCTGAGTGGAATTTTTTTTTTTTTGACTGGTGGCCCTTTCATAATCTTCCACTGGTATTGTAAGTATTTGGGTTCTGTGCTTGTGTAAAAGTAGTATTAACACACTGTAAAAATAATCCATCACAAGTTCTGCCCTCAAAATATTTCAGTACAGTTCAGTATTATAAACATATTATCACCAAAATGTAATTTAAAAAATTAAGAATACCCTTACAAAGTATTGATTATAATATTATTGGATTATTAATGGTGCATTAAGTGATACATTTAAGCAGCATCTAAATGTCTGAGGGGAGCTGATTTTAACTACTTTATATATTGTTGGTTAGTCTAGAAATTATTCAAGCTGATCATGTTCTGTAGGCAAAAACCTGTAAAGCTGAAATTATGGATTAAATGTAGTGGAGTATTGAAATATCCAAGTAAAGTACAAGAAACTTCCAAATACATAAGAACATGGACTTCATTATTTTCCACCACTGTCCATGACCTGCTGTGTGGCCAAACAGACTTTGGCAGAATTACAAATTCTAAAACAAATCATGGTTCAAGTTTCTGATTACTATTGAATTCTTGCAGTTTGGAAAGGTGCAGGGTCATTACTTCGTGAAACACAATTCCCATAGTCCAGCCTTCTATATACAATATACAGTAAACTATACTCTGACATAAAGGGAATTATGCGCTAAGGCATCGTTCTGCTGAAGCAATTGTATAAACAGAAAATACCATATTTATTTTGAATCACATGGCTGATGCAAATATAGTTAATGTTACTCATCTTGCATTTCTAAGTGCAAGTCTGTACAAAGTATGATAATATTGATTGACCTAATAATCAGATTGATTATGGAGCATTCAAAGTTTTACACAAAAGGTTATTGTGAGGAAAGCAACTTACCATTTTGGGAGGCGAGTGCTGAGCTCTGGTGAGAAAACAAAACCAACAGCCCTATTAACATGTGACCCATGGCTTTACTGTATATCCTCTGAATAAGTGTGTTGAAATTATCTGTTGGCCAGAAGAGTGGCTTCAGTGTTTTTCTGCCAGCTTCAAACGTGTTATTACAGTCCAGTGTGGACACGCCTCCTCCTCACTGCACACCGTCTCCTCCCCTACTAGAGAAATAATGTCATGTGTACTGGTCCCTGAAAATATTTTCCCTCAAAGTATTTGTTGATAGAAATACGTTAAAGAACAGACAGATAATAAAGATAATGAAGATATATATATCAATATAAAGACAATAATAAAACGCACAATATGGATAACAGATGAAAAAAAAAAAAAGGTCAAATGATATGGGGCATGTGTAATTTATTATGCACATTGTTCAAGCATTACAAATCACTTATATACTGATAATACACATTAAAAATACATCAGTTGCAGCTTTTAAAAGTTTTGAATGTTTTATTAATTAAAACATGTTTCTTTAAATGCTTTAATTAAAAAGGCACTGGTAAACTACAGTATTTCATGCAGGCTGGCTAGTAGGTTGCTCCACAGCTCCATTTGTGAACTGATTGTTGCTGCGTCGTCTCAAATATCCATCAAACCCTTAAAGTTTTTTCAGCAAACAAGGAACCAATAAGTGTGTTTTCTACTATCTTTTACATACAAAACATGAATATTATTACAATTTAATTCTTAAAAATACATTACATTTACAATCACCACGTGGAAAATACAGGACGGATATGTTTAATTGAACAATAACTACATTTCATTTTGGTGGGATCCATCAAATTATAATCAGACGAAACAAAACACTGTCCTGAACCGTCTGATGTTTTCTGACAAAATTAATTTTGCACATCAAACTCAGTACTGTCAGAAGGCACAATCTGTTTCCTCCTCCGCTCCTGAGCTTTCTCCCCTCTTGCTCTTAACTTTCTCATTTTCCGTAGAATTTCTTGTTTAGGAGGAAAATTAGCAAATTGACGTTCACTTTGGCTTTGTCAAACATCTTCATGACGGCCACGCCTTCGTACTGCAGCTGAAGGAGGTCCTAGACACAAAATACAACAGGTGCAATGAGAAACTCGAATTTGGGAGGTTTCAACATAAATAATAATCAAATTTACCTCCTATGTCAGATATTATTTGATGAATTATTATCATCTCTTCTGGGTATTCTCTCAAATGTTTTTTTCACAATCAGAAAAGAAAACACAGATTTGTTGCAACAATTGTGTCTGAACTGGAAAATATTTCCTTTATTTCCATCATATTTCCCGCTAGTAGTCCAAAGAGGGGAACAGGACATCTAACCATCTGTCATGTCATCAAGTTTAAGTGTTGACTAGTGCGCTGCTTTGGGATGTGTTTACCTGGAAATGAAGCTGGACCTTTTCCATCTCAACTCCCATAAATTTAGCCTTCACCTCAAAATCCCCAACTTCCTCAGTGGGTGAAATGTCAAACATGACGTTTTTGAACCTGAGACATGAGAGAGACAATAACATGGTATTCATGAAAAAAAAAAGTGACAACACAGCAGACTGGGGAGAACAGGACCTCATTTACAGCTTTTGGTATTTCCACTGTACGTTGGAGAAACTCCAAATCAGCACACAATCTCCTCAGCACAGCTTTTCCCTGTGTTGACAGATTTGAGTTTCATTCACACATTTAACTAACCGTTGACAGTAACTGTCTTGAGAGTGAAAAGTGAATAAGGGCACGAAGACAAATGTTATCTTACTGATTAATACTCCTAATTTTAACACATATGATTGACAACAAGAGTTTATAGTAAAGTCCCAATACTTTGAATGGACATGTTTCCTCTTAGCAAACAAGAATCATATTCTCAAGTGGGATACAACTAAACTAATGAAGACTACAGATTGTTTGAATAACTACACTAAATGTATGAATAAGTTTTGCCATGCTTGTCATATCTGTTGTATGACCAGCATTCAAAGCTGATGTGCAACAATTTGCAACTCTGATGGTGGTGGTGGGATGGTTGGCATGTCACAACCTAACACCAGATACTTCATTACAGGTGCTGTAAATGTAAAAATCCAATATCTGACCAGTGGTAAAGACGAAGATTAAATCCTTTTTTAATTTCATCAACTCACTGGTTTGTCTGAAGTCCTTCGATTTCCAGGATGACTCCTTTCTCATGCAGCCTCGCTGCAGTGTACTTAAGGGACTGTGGCTTCCACTTCTTACTGCCCTTATCATCTCCTTTGCTGTCCAGTTTTATAGATCTGCGTGAATTCCTGGATACACAAAGCACACTAATATATTATATCCACATAAATGACATTAAGCACAAACATCATATACAAACAGAGAGAAAAATGATTTTGCTAAAGTCTTTATCCTAACAAGGTGTAAGAAATGAAGGTACAACTCACTTCCTGTTGAGGTTATCCAGGCAGGTCTTGATGTAGGTATCATAATAATTCATCTGGTCCTGATAGAAAGCAGTTTTTGAGTTGAGCGCTGTCAGTGTCTGCTGCAGCTTCACAAGCTCGGCCTTCCTCCTTTGTCTGTAGCGTCTTTGGTACCGAATGTCCTGTCAAATACAGTTTTAAGTTTTTACAAATTCAGAAGCCAAACAGACTTAACAGTGCTTATTAGTTAGCAGTGGAGGCAAGGGTCCTTCAATGTGAATAAAGAGCTACTTATGAACCTTTGATATGTCGTTAATGAGGTCCTGGTATTTGTTACCAGCACTGGCAAGGCCGGCCTGCTCCAGGTTACGGAGGTTCCTCAGGATCTTCCTCTTCTTCTGCTCGAGAGGCAGCTGGCTGTCCTCCAGTACTGCCGCGCTGCTCTTCAGACCCTCTGGAGTCTGAGCGTCCTGGACTGCTCGGCGCTCTACAATCTTTGTATGCTCCGACTCCTTCAGTAAAAAAGTCATATTAGAAATGCACAAATTAGAACATTAGACTGCAATCAAAGACCAAACATTTATTGCATATGTTCCTCTGATAAAGAGAACGGCTGGTGGGTGCATCGGTAAGGAAAACAAAACTTAAAAATATAATCACCTGTGGTGCAGTGGCCGGGGTCTCAAGAATTTCAGGCAAAGTCTCTCCAGGTTGAATCCGAACCACATCCACTATTAGCTTTTTTGTCCTGACAGACACACACACAAGCGCACGCACATACACACAAGCGTCACGCGCACATACACAGACACACACAGAAAAAGATAATATTTTAGAGCCAGTCTTCTCTCTTATATTTCAGGTGTAATCCAAAACCTTAATGAGGCTGTCATCATACAGTGACAGACAAAATCTTTTTGGTAAAAGTGTTGTTAGTGTCCAGACATGTACCAACAAGCACAAACCAATTTTTTCAGGAGAACAGAATAATCATTCCCCACCTTTAATCATAAATTCTCTTTAGGAAAGAATTAATATACCTGACCCGTATACATTTTTACTCTCCCTTATAAAACATCACCTACTCTTACCAACCTTAAGTTAATCGGCAAGATTATGTTGTTGGTCCAGTCACCTCAAAAGCTACTCAACAGATCATAAACTATTCAATAAAATACCAATCTTCCATACTATATTCCTACGATTGATAACCGCAGTCTTGTTAACATGGCTTCAAAATAGACTTGCACATACAGTGGCTGGGAAAGTGGTCTCTGACCTCTGGAGCCCACTGTATCAACTCAATACTGATTCGCATTTATTGTTTCTTCTTAAAAAATGTACATGCCAGAAAGAAATGAAGAGAGCAGCTCTGCCACACAGTCTCTTTTAAGGAACTGATGCAGACGGATACATGTTTATAGGCGAGATAACCCTGACCACCATACCCCTTCCTTTTTGGACAGGAAAATGATAGAAGGGCAGGAAAGACAACAAAGACGCGTTACTGAGTGATAGCCATAAAGAAGCACACACTGTGTCAAGAAGGGTTGAGTAAAGTGCATCACTCAGCATTCATAGCAATCCCAAACTCTATATGCAACGCTTTAACTAAGTGTGATTCAGCGTAATGGACTTAAATACACATCAAAGACTAGAGTATGGTGACATAGGCTGAAACCTGAATTGAGATTATTTACAAATTCTCATCCGGTAAGAATTTAGCATGAAGCTTTTGTCTCAGCATCCTCCAATAATAAAACCTACTTCGTCATGAGAGTCTTCAGGTCTTTGTCATCCCCTTCCAGCAGCTCAAACTTGCTGGTTAGGTTGAGGGAGATTTCTGTCTTCGCCAGCTGGCTAAGAGAACTCTCTCTGTTTGAGTCATTAGGGTCTACTGCTCCTTCACCTGAAATAAAACAGAACAGTGTGTAAAATGATAAATACACTATAGCCAACTGGTGTTTAATATGAATAAGAGTTTGTTTGACAGTACCGAGCAATGACTCTACATCTGGGACGTCTCCCAGGTCCTGCAGCAGCTCATGCAACAAGTCATTGTGGTCTGGAGAGATGGCCTCCAGATGTTCCAAAAGCAGCTGAACAGATACAGATGTGATTAGACCGGAACAAAAGGTTTAAATACTTCATATGTAATTTTAATCTTACAAGGCTCTCTTTCTGCTTGGTGAATTGCAAGAACATGTACATTAATTATATACATATATATGTGTGTGTGTGTGTTGCAGTAACAAATACCCAGTGAAGGTCCACAAATAATAGGGTAAAGTAAAGTAAAGTATAGAATAGGTAAAATGCATTTTCTTCACATATATAAAACAAACAGACAGGAAATGGAAGGGCATCTGCCCAATCTCCATCATCTCCATTGTTCCCTGTGTACGTGCAGAGTGAAACTGGTGATAAATGGACACAGATGGCTTTAGCGTACTTATGTCAACACTAACCCCCTTTCCAAGGAAGTGGTCTGGAAATATAAAGAAAGGAAACAGGATGATGATGTAAAGAAAGTTCAGTGGCTGTGCGAGAAGCAAGCGATAAAAAGGGATGAGAATGTGACAAGAGTTGACAATATATCCTAAAATTACAAGGCAAAAATATAAACACAAGTGACTGCAATTGGAGGGAGTTAAGCAGTATGAGAAATGAGAGCCTATACATCTAATCACATTTTGACTTTTCAGATTTGCTTGAGATGGTGGGTTAAGGATAAGAATCATCCTAAGACAAGAGTTGTTTGTTCAAATTCAAATGCTCAGACATATCAGATACATATTTTGAAATTCCTGAAATTTGGTTTGCTGGAAGAAAACATTAGAATATTAGAAGAAGGGGGCAGTAGGTAAGAAAACCAACATGAAACCAGCTGCAGAGAGAATCAGAGCTGTTTGGTTTGACATTGAAATAACACAGCAACTGTAGAATCAGTACAACCACGCACCGACCTGACAGAAGGACAAACCTTTTACAATTATGTTTGAATCATAAGTTGATAATGGATGCATGTAATATATGTAATGGATGGATAATGACTGCATGTTTTTCCTAAGCTGATGTTATTTTAATGTAGACTTGAATGACACCCCGAGTCCACAGAAGACATGTTATGAGATTTATTTTGCTTGGGTTTACCGAGTGCGTATTGATGATCTCCTCTATTGAGATGTAGATGACAGGCTTACTCAGGGTCACCATGTCTGAGTATTCATCAATATTAAACTTCTCCTCAGGTTCAGGGACATCACATGCAGACTGGAAAAATAGCCTGGAAGAGAAGAATATACAGAAATAGTAGTTAGTGGTTATCAGAGTAGTAATGGACAGCATTAGGGACATTTGTTTAGACAAATAGCTAAACTGTCTTTGATGTGCTAGTGATTTCCTGTAGGGAAATTTCTCACTGACTTGTTTCCACAAAATGGACTAATATTTATGTGGATTTCCAGTCAGTAATGATGAGACAATCACTTTTGTAATGTGGTGCAGATAAGTACACATATTCTGGCCCAGCCCTTCCTTTTTGTGAGTTTGTACAAATCCGTCTGGAGATCAGTTCAGCACGTGTCTCCCAAATAAAGATAAGGTAGCTTCTTCCTGTGTCACTCCTTTTACAATGTCAGCTTAACCTGACTCTCACCCCCCAAGCAAAACATGTTTATCAGTTGGGTTTATTTTCTTTTATTCATACTCCTGACTTTGTTATTATTGGAAGGAACATTTCTCCATGTGTGTTTTTTCCCTTTAACATGCTGGTTTGAAGCATGAACCAAAACCCTATTGGATGTAATTACATTGTCACGGGAGTACTGCCCTGCGCTAAACACATTTTGACAGGCAAATCAAGCTTTCTACAGCACATTTATTCCAGCTACACATACAGCATCATTTTTTCTGTCAATATTAATTTCTCCTTTCTTACTTAAACTTCTCATATGTCTGAGATATGTAGTTGTTCATTGGCGTCATATGTGCATTCTCGCCCTCAAACAGCTTATTGGCGGCAGCATGCTGGAGCATCTTTGCCACAGATCCCAGGTTACGACGCTGGTCTAAGTGAAGCTGCCCTCCTGCTGACATGTCGATGATGTCGAAGCCATCGGGGGCCACTATGGCTGGGTTCATGTAGCGGTAGTACAGCAGGTTTCCAACAATCTTCCATGAAAAAAAAGAAAGAGAAATCTTCATTAAAATAATTTGTAAAATTAACCAGCTTTCATGTCAGCATGCTGCAGTTATAAAGCATGTAGAGGGGACAATCTAAACACAAAATACTGCACTGAGTGGAAAAATATATATTTATACTTTTGAGGGCTTCTACCTTCATCAGCTCATCTTCTGAGGCATCTGGAAACTTTTCATGAAGGCTGTTCTTCAGAACTTTTGCTATGTATCTCATGCCATAACTACATGCAAAACAAAAAGCATTGACAGGACATCAAACACAAAAAAACATGCATCCATGTACAGTATGACAAATGATAAAGCAAGCTAATGATGGGGGAAATAGAGGATTTATTTGAAGCATCAACACCTTCATTAATGATAATTAATGAATGGCAATTATTGATGGATTTCAGTGTCTCTTTAGCTGTACAATATTTCCACTTTTTCAAAAGTGCCGTTTTCTGCTATGAGTATAATCAAACATCACCATCTAGTGGTATAAAAAGTCTTCAGAATTTTTTTAAATTAAAGAATGTAAAAAGTATTTATGTTCTAATTATAAGACTGGGTTACTTGGGTGTGGCTCATGCTGTGAAATCACAGTTCTTGTTCTCGAGCAGATAACTGCTTGTACCATAGCGATGATTATCTAGTAATGACCATGTCCTATGTAGCTGAACCCTAAACAACCAGAATGAGTGGTAAATGACATGACAAGGCACATGATCATTTCCTGTCTGGCTCTATTTTAGTCACATTGCTCTCATTATATAGTTGAGGTAATAATTTAAAAATAGAGGAGACAGAAAAACACTCAATAGGAGGATGTGAAAATAGAAAAATAGATTTAAAAAAAGAAGACAATGAGAAAGGAAATTTAAATATTTAAATGCAATAGATAAAAATGCTATAAGTGATAAATAAATTTTAAAAAATGTACAGAGAGATACATTTTTTTATAACCCAATTAATTCCAACAAAGAAACATCATAAATAAGATTTAAAGTTACAATCCAAGTTGACTTTGAAGGTAACTTGCTCCCTTGACGCAGGGTAGTTGCTGCTGAAAAGATACTGAGGTAGAATGCTGGGTGTGGACAAAATAACAGGGACAGCTTAAAATATAATGCTATCCAGCACAACACAACAGCCACAGCAAATTATGGCCTCAAGACTTGAATCACATATCAAAGTTTAAAATCTTTCCAAAAGCAGTATTTATTTCATGGCAACTGCATTATATTACATTACAGTGTAATATGTTTGTGTTATTTTGTCCAACCCTGTAAAACAGAATGGGACTGTATTCCACCCAGTTTTAGATAACTTAACACTTTGAATGTTAAAGGCACATTCTTATTTATTCTTCCTTACATTTCTGGTTTTAAAAAATAAATAAATAAATAAATAAATAAAAGGAGTAATTGACACAAGAGAATCAAAGTCATGCTATGCAATCTGCGCAAGCACTGAAAAACAAAACTGCGACGTATACAAAAGGACATGTGAATGTTGACATTTAACAGATCCCAAAACTTACGGGATATTATCCAGTGAGGACACAATGGAGTTCAAGACCTTATCTGTAGCAGACCGTAGAGCCAGACTGGATGCCTCCAGCCTGCTGCGTACTGCCTCATGGGACATGGCCTGCTCAGGAGTCACTTCATAAGGCAACTTGCTGAGGGAAGACAACAGTAGGCAAAACACTCAAATGTGTGAAATAACAAAAAACAAAAGACTTCCAGAAAACTGCGCCTTGCTTGAGATTTGTAATCCAACACAGTAAGCACCATTTTATTAATTTCTTTGTCAAATACATTAACATTGCATAACAATGATCCATGTTGAAAATTCTACCTTGACGTTGGGTTCACAGAAGATCAGACATTAAATAAGTAGTAAGTCTCATGCTGCGTATCTTATATATCACCGTCCCACTGGCACCTACCTGGCCTCCCCAGTAGCCGTCTCCAGCTGGTTGACCCAGGCTTTGTACACATCCACAGGGTTGGTGTTGATGCCTAAATTCTTGTCCTCAATGATGTCTTTGACCACAGGAGCCAGGAGCTGCCTGAGTGTGTTGTGGCCTCGTGCACCTCTGTTGAAGCTCACCACCATCTTGATGACCGTTGGGTTCCCTGTCACTATGTCCTGGATCTGGTCCACCTTAGAACTGAGGTACGTGGAGAAGATGGTGCAGTAGATCAGTATTGTCCACCACAACAACCAAGGAAAATACAAAATGCCCTGAACATTCAGGGAATGCCAAACTATTATCTTTCAGGATCTGATATTATTTCACTTACACAATGAAAATGTATTTTAACCATTACATCACTACAATGGTTACAAAGTGTAAACCAGGTACAGTGGATACGGTTCAGAGCAGCAGTTCTCACCTGATTTCCTCCTCCAGAGCAGTCTTGAAGAGTTTGAGCAGCAGGTATTCCTCCCTCTGGTTGGAGGCGTAGTTGTATAAAGTGAAGATCACAGTGTCCATAAACTTAGTGGACTTGTTTTGGGGCATCTGGAAGATCAGCTTGGCCAGGTATGATGGATTGGTCTAGAAGGGAAGGAAGAGAAAAGGAGTAACATTAAGTGTGTGTCTGCAACTGGACAGGCATTTCATTTAAGTCGGATGCATGTAAGCTGTAGTTTAATTTGCGGTAGATGAGGTAGAGTTAGAAACATTTTTTTTTTACCTGTAGCAGGTAAAAAAGATGTTGGTAGGCCTCCAGTTTCCTACGTTTGCCTTTACTTAGGCCCTTAATACCCAGTCTGTCTCCTGCAGTCAAGTCATCCTTACTCGCTTTATTTTTCTTGTTCTTCATTTTCTTACTATGGGACACAACATCCTTTTCAAAGAAACAAACACCAAATGAATTAAGAAGCTTAACTGGACAGGACAAGATATAATTACAGGAATTTAATCACAGGTCAAACTTAGGAGCCGTTACCAAGCAATGAATGATGTCAACCAACATGAAATAAATTTTCTTCCCTTGAACACATAAAAGTAATGATTGTCAACCTGCAGAGTGATCCTGTTCTTCACCAGCAGTCCAATCTTAATGTCCATCAGGTTCAGGTCTTTCTCCATCTGCTGATTGGAGCGAATCTTGGTGACCACTTCTTCCCTGAGCCGTGTCACTTCCTGCTCCTCCTGCAGATCCAGGGGACTCTGCTCCAGCAAGTGGACAAACTTACGCACCACTGACAGAGGAGGATCCTTGGCTCCAGCTAACGTTTGGCACATAAGAAAATCAGCAAAAGCCCTGGTCACAACTCTTTTAAACACACACACACAATGATATTTTTAATGTTGCCATCAAGTGTTATGCTTTTGTTGGGGGCTGGGCAATACAGACATAATCACAACATTGTCACAATGTTTTTGGCCAAATAACTCAATAACAACATCTAAATACTGCTATAACTTAGTAATGGCACTTGCTTTCATAAGACACAATTTTTTTATACAGAGAAAAATTTGGAAAAATAAAATCATAAACAATGTGAGTGTGATTACTAAACTGGTAGAACTAGAGCAGTCAGATAAGCTCACATAATCAAAATTACATACAATTTCTAGTCTCACATTACAATGTTGATATTATATCAGACAGCTCAGAGTGTCAAATGCTTTTTTAACTCACTCAGGGTTCTGTAGTCATCTCTGGCTTTGTTGGCCTTTAGAAAAGCCTGGATCTTCACAATTTGTTTTTCCTAAAAACACAGATAGCAATGAGCCTTACACAACACGGAACACACAGCGAAAAAACCAAAGGATGCCACGCTGACTGACTGAAGTGATACTCACATGATCTTTGAAGAACTGTAACCTCTGATTGTATTTACGTTTGGCTTTCCACATCTTCACCAAGGACTGGATCTAAAAACATCAAGTGTTTTATGTCAGGTCTTTGATTTCAAAGCAACAGTATTACTGTTATGTACATGCAAATTAATTTATTGTGTGTCAACAGCTCCCAGCTACAACAATTCTTTCAATTTGTCGCTGATGATTTTCAGAGACATTTACAAGAAAGAAAGGGGCACATAGCTTTACACTTGTCTATTCACTCAGTAAGTGATTCATTTTTTTTTTTTATAGATTTATTACCTTGACAACAGAAGAAACATTTTTCTGAAGCAAATTCATTCTGTCTTTGTACATTTTCCTTTGTTTGTGACCCTTCCAGCAAGCCTGCAGGGGAAAAACATTATCAAAAATATACATGGAAGCATACTGAAAGTTGTGTGTTTTACATCAGTTATACAAATGATGTAAACATCAAAATGCATAGTCAGTATACTGTTTGTAAAGTCAAGACATTAGTCATTATTCACAGGTTCACAGTGGAGCCACACACTACCTGCAATTTGACAACATGTGGTTCTTGTTGGCGTAAATACTCCATTCTTTGGGCGTGCTTTTTCCTGACCAGGTAACCTCTGATCCTCGCCTGCAGCTGGGTCACGAGGGATTCATTGGCCATCCATAGCTGTTCCCGGTTATATTCTGCAGTCACGCAGCTGACAACAGTCTGAGGGGAAAAGGCATGTTTCTGGGTTTTAAATCAGTCCCATCATGGGAATGTACTGTGACACTAAAAACATGTTTTCACTTTGTCATTAAGTTTTACTGAGGGTAGATTTGAGGGTAAAAATGGCAATTTCATCCATTTAAAATGAAATCTACATGCAAAAGTAAAAGGGCTCTGAATACTTTCTGAGTCAGCATTAAGTTGCAAAGCAGGGAGTACCTGGATTTCCTCTTTACTGAGCTGGCCACCATTGTGTTCAAATTCTTCAGGCTCCTCCCAGGTGCCCTGTCCAGTCTTCAGGTTATAGTAGTAGTCATATCTGTCCTTGGTGCAATGTTTTACCCACACACTATCTGGGTTGCCTGGAGCAAAGAAAAAAGCGCTTCTTTAGACACTGAACTTTTTATTGACCACCAACTCTGAACCACTTAAGTGTCAGACTCTTAAACACAGAGCATCCTTTCTGGTGATACTTGTAAATCCAGTTACCTTCAGTAGCACCGTCACTTTGTCTCTGCACCAGTTCAGCCTGGTATGTGTCAGCACATTCAGGCAGCACCGCTCTCAGTCCTGCACTGGGAGCCTGCAAAGACTTCAGTGTATTCTGGGAGTCGCCCTCGGCCACCTTCCTGTTAATATCAGCTACTGCTCCAGCCACTGGTCAAGTAAACAAGATTGAACCAAAGAAGCAGTCACGTTGTGCTGAGTCAAACATGAAAACAACACAGTAAATGCACAGTAGAAAATATCGAATAAGCAAGTAATGTGGCTATTAAAAAATAATGCCAATGGCATAATGGCAGTGTGTATGTAAGTGAAAGTGCATGGTCTCAATTCCAGCGACATTTTGTGTCCTCATTTCAATGTCAAATTCCCATAAACTAGTAAAAGGCGGAACTGCCAGATAACAGAGCTGTTCAGAGAGAAAACATCTGCAGGAACAGAACGTTATTCTGTACATTTGCCTCAGTAACACAACAAAGCCTGCCATGATACTCATATAAATAATGTCAGATTATGTATTATATGATCACAAAACACTGTACCATGATTCATGCCAATACTGAAACAAGCTCTAAGTATTAATTTAGAACAGTAATGAACCCGTTAAGTCAGAGTTGTGTGGTGATCCGAAAATAATGCACAACCTGGACAATCAGAATATTGTATTATATGTGCTTATAATTGAGAGGAATTAACTGGGCCTGAATCAACTATTGTTTAAAGTGGTGAAGATATGGATGAGTGAATTTCAACTCTGGGTACATACATGTGAGAGCCTCCTCTTCATCCTGGTTGGCTGAGAGTATGGCCTCTTGGATTTGGTCCAGCCACAGTACCGCAGACTCATCTCCAGAGCTCTGCAGTCAGAGAAAAAGTACAGGGTCATTTCTCTTATTTTTAGGAGAGAAAAACAAAACCATACTTTAGACGCACGAGGCATTGTTCACGTGTAGCTGCACAATACTAACTTGATATCAGATTAGAAGTCTTTTGAAGAAATTTTAGTCAAGACATTCAACGTCAAGGTTAGAAATTTCAAAAGTCATCAAGTTAGGATTGTAGATTTTTGCATATGCCGTGTTTAGTTCTATAGCAACAGCACTTCATTGCAACACTGATTACCAACACTACACAAGCTGGTGCTATTAGAGCAACAGCAAATAATAGGCAGTACCATTTCCCCTGTGTCCAGAGGTAAGATCTAAGGAAAAGGAAAAAATATAGTGAATAATGATTAACAATACTTACACTATAAACACACACCATATCCTCAACTCCACTCAATCAACCACTTTGTACTAAAAATCAGACCCTAACATTGTAACATCACAAAAAGCACAATGAATGTTTATTCAGCCTAATTTTGTATTTGTTCTTAGACTAACTTTAGAAAATTCTGCTGGGGATTGAGGCCACGGGGCCAACAGGACGGAAGTTATCATTAAAACACTGAGCTGACTGACTTTATTTATATCTGTATCTGACTGATAATTTCCCAGCCAACTGTTCATGTTTTGAGAGAAGATCAGCCTTGCTCCTCCAACAATGCAATGGCAAAAAAAATGTGGCTGCAAAAGAAGCATTTTCCTTATAGTTGTTAATTATATAAGTGCATTTCTTCATTTGTGACACCACTTCAGTGTAAAGTTTATGTGACAAACCAGAGAGACATTAATGCACAACACGGTATAATGTATGATGCAATAGTATAGTATAGTGTAGTAGCATACATTTTCATGCAAATACAGAAGCTTACAATATCCAAAAAAACCTATCAGAGTGATTCCTCAATTCCATACCATAAAATTACTTATTGTAACAGTAATCAGTATAATTTGTTGAGCTGTTTATGAACCACTGAGCAGTGTCCTCCCACCCCAGTGAGTCAGTGGGCAGTCACTGGCAGGCAGAGAGACGATTCAGTTTTCAAGCCTGAACAGGAAAGCACCGTACAAACAGAGAAGCATTCAACACACAATAGCGGGACAGCTGAGGCTGAGAGCACACCATTATATCAGTTCTACTGTTGCGCTGTAGACATGCTAAACGGCAAATTTCACTGGTGGAAAACTCCTGTATTAAATGAAAAGAAGCAACACCGAGAGAGGTGAAGACAAGAAACCTTTGAAGACTCTGGGCCACAGACTGAAGAGTGATATGGCAGAACTTCTGCCAGGATTACTCATTTGTCTGATGGCAGTGCAGACCATTCAGCATGATGGTAAGTTCATTACCAATACTTTGAAAAACAAGTTATACAAAAGGATAACTGGATTTGTCTTTTTAGGCCAGGGTCCAAAATGAGATATTTGCACTTGTGCTTTTTTGAAACACTTAGTCATTTTGGTAACACCAACTGCTTAAGGACTCATTTTCCAGATCAAAGTTCCAAAATATTTGTAAGTTATAAAATATTGAAATAAATATGTACTAATGTATATTTTTATTATTGAAATGTCTGTTTCCATTGCAAAAAATAAATTTAACTTCAAAGTATTTACTAAAACACTAGATGACAACAGGCAGCATGACTAACTACATTTTATGTTTTACTGTAGTTTGAAATGTACTTTAAAAATAAATAAATACATAAATAAAGTTGTCTTAAAGCCATGAACATTGTTTTTTCCTACCCATTTATAGGAAATGGAACCAGGACCAAAACCAGTATTTCAACTGGTGCAATACCAAAAACCTTCAAGGGGAGGATGTACAGACTTAATCACACAAACCATCTGCCAGCTCTCCATCCCAGCACAAAGCCTTGGCTCTATGTGAACCCAGAGGACCCAGTGACAGCCTATACCACAGGGATCCTCAGTACCTCGGTCATACCTTCATCATACATTCTGGCCATGCTTGTGGGTATCCCCTCCAATGCCTACATTCTGGGCTTCCTCAGAGTCAGACTCAGAGCAAAGTCCATGTCCACAGTGGTTCTTTACCTGAACCTGGCCTTGTCCGACCTGCTGCTCCTGCTTTCGCTGGCGCTGCGTGTTCACTATCACTTCAACGGAAACAACTGGATGTTTGGGGAAATCTCTTGCCGGCTTATCACAGCCTTGTTTTACAGCAATGTTTACTGTGCAGCTCAAACAATAGCATGCATCAGTCTGAAGCGCTACCTGGCTGTGGTCAGACCATTTTTGTACAGAAGGCTGACTAAAACTACGCTGGCAGTGGGGACATGCTTGGTTGTATGGTTCCTGTTTGGGGCTGCTATTGTGCCTGAGCTCCTCGTTAGGCAGAGCTACCAGGTTACCCAGCTGGGGGTCACCACCTGCCATGATGTACTTCCCCTAGAAGAAAAATCCCATTCCCCGTTGGTGCTATACAGGCTGATGCTGGTTTGTCTGGGCTTCATAGTACCCTTCCTGATTTGTATCTATACCCATGTGGTAGTGGTATACCACTTAAGGCAATCTGGTTGTGATTGGAGACCTTTTATCAGGGTCAGCACTCTGGTCTTTGTCATCTTTGTGGTGTGTTTCTTGCCTAGTGGCATCCTGCATATCGCCCACTACATCCGTCTGTTTTCCAGCGGGGACGACAGACTGTATGGATACTACAGAGTAGCGGTGTGTCTCTGCTGCTTCCACAGCTGTCTGGATCCCTTCCTGTGTTTGCTTGTTTCCAAGACGGCAACCTCAGAGCTACAATTCATTTCCCTCCGTGAGAAACCTCAGAGACCTGCAGTTATGGCATGAGACTGGATGACTGTGTACAGAAAATAAACATGTCCCTGCTGGACCATTGTTGGGGCACAGCGGGGAAGCACAAGGAGCAAGGATGTGAGAGTTAAGACTTTGTATAGTACCAGAAAAGGAAAAAAATTAACTATACAAGCATAACAATGTAAGAATGGTAACTTGGTGGCACAGTGTCACAGTATGTTGACAACTATAATCAATCCTCTATCTTGCTTTGTCAGGAGGATATTAAAATACATAAATAGACAATATTAATATGGATATTTACTCTTGTTCTTCCAATTTTTCATTACATGTAAAATATGTACATTAAAGTTCTAAATCAACAATGAAGCAACTCAGTTTCATAAAAATGTAGTAATATATAATAATACAGTCAAGGCAGTGATGAGAGGCTGCTGGGTATCTCCAATAAAACTATTAAGTATCAGAAAGTTATAGTATGTGGTTACATCATTGGTTTATTCAACCATTTTTGCATATTTTGCACTCTGAGGATGTGGGAGATGCAAGCACATTTCTCTACTCAAATCCTAAATAAATTAAACAAAACCAGCATCACATTACCTGGCAAAGAAGTTGCTTGGTATATTGTAGGACATCATGGTAGTGTTTGGCTGTAGCTGGGTTCACACCAGTCAACTTGGCTGTAGGGAGGAGCAGGGCAGCAAGTGTCTGGTGATGATCACGTGAGTTAAGTGCCTCATTGATCTCAGCGATGGCTATGATGCCTGGAGGCAGAGGACAAGACACATTTGAAACTTGATCAGTCACTGTGTTTAATTCATTGTGTGATTACAAAAATTGCCAGGCTGCACCTAAAATAATACTTTTCCAAGGATTCAAACTGCTGGCCAGTTTATTTGCTGCCCAGCACAAACTTACGTTCGTGCTCTTCATGGACCTGAACGTTGACTGCGTCGATGCACTTCTGAACATCATTCCAGGTGAGAAACTCTTGGCCATTGGCAAGGGTCTCAGCTCGCTGTTTGATGAGTGTGTCAGCATACCTGACGGGGAGTGCCATGGAGAATGTCAAAACGGTTTCCTGACATCAAATGAGTCACTACTCAGTAGCCCACCCTGGTGTTAATAGGTAACAGTTGAGAGAGACTTGAAGTGGATTGACCTACAACCTAAAGAGATTCTTCCTAAAAATAAATCTTTTAATCAAATTTGTTTCTCTTAAAAACATATCTGCATAATTTAACAACAACAAAACAAAATAGTAAATCAGAAAACAGAACAGGGTCACTACCAGCATTAACAAATATGACAGCAGGGCAATTAGGAGGCTACGGTTAACTAGAGAACAGCTTCACGCTGGAGATGGTAAAGTCTTGCTCAAGGACATTTCAGTCAGACAAATGTTTGCAGAAGAGAACCTTGAACCTGCAGTCACAAACCTGCTACCAAATGGTACACATACAACTGGTGTTCCTAGTACCTGTTTGACACTGATACCTTTTGCCCATCAGTAGTCCACAGCTATCTGTCCTGCAGTGAACTTACCTGTTGAGGTTGTCTTGGTCCATATTGGTGAAGCCAAGCGGAGAATCTGTTAGTTGCTCAATCACAGCCTGGGGGTCTTTGGTGTCCAGCACCTCGTTCAGCACTGCTACAGCTGACAGCATCTCCACAGCTACACTCAGCTCCTCGTGGCTCAGGCCAGACTAATAAACATAAAGGTCTGGATCACAAGCATGAATTGACATTTAACTGCAATATACTTTCCCATTTGTGGTCTCAGTCTTTTGGGCCCGCACTGTATATCTAGCACAGACACATATCTGTCCGAGCATGTGTCAAAATTTTAAACATGATGTCTCACCCGCCCGCCTTGTAGCTGCAAACTGAAAAGTTCGGCCTGATAGAGGTTGGCAGCAGTTTGGTAGACAATTGGCAGTTGTGCCTCAGGGTTCATCAGCTGCTCTGCCGTCTCAACTGCATTGCCAAGGCGAATGGCAGTATTGATCGCAGCAACTGCGTCCAGTTCTGGTCAAGAAAATTTTCAGTCAGTCAGTCACAGATGTTTTTCAGTAACCTGAATTCAATTTTCCAAAGGTATCTCAGTATGAAAATTATGCTATTAAACTTGAAATACAATTATACACTGAAAAGAAAATTTTGTGAGTGTTGAAAAACTAGCTTGTGAATACAAATATTATTTTCAACTGACCAGTAATCACTGATAATACACATCCATGGTAAGTAACAAAAGGTGCTTACTTCGTTTCTCAGCCTCGGCAAAGTCATTGCAAGAGCTGACAACTCGCTGAATCTCCTCTTTGTCCACCATCACAGCTCTCCCTCCATCCTGCAGCACAAAGATTAGAGTACACTATGGAGATACCACTAAGGTCTCATGGTTATGCAGTTTGTTTTAATGCAGGGCCATGGAGGACAAAGTGTCGGGGGGTGTCCATTCGAACTGAAGTTACAGTGGCTGAGTAGTTTTTTATTCTCTGAAGGTGTGATTATACTTCTTTATAACATTGTGTGTTCACTGCCTGAGTAATGAAACAGCATAGCAGCAGCTAGAGTCCTAAATCAACATTTACACTAAATCTCCTCAGCCAAAGAACTGCTGTGCACCCAAGTGGAGTTTCTGTTAGATGGAAAACTGAAAAATTCATTTTAGAAACGATGCTGTAAGCATTTCTATGTTTCCATAGAAATGTGCCTGATTTGTTTCTGTGGCTTGTAAGTATCAGTCATTCTCAACTGTGGCCCAGAGGAACCCTAAGAACTATTTTTTTTTTTTTTTTTTTATTCTCCCTATCTAATAAGGGCTTATATACTACATGTCTCTAACAACTGCAAATAAATGCAATTAACTGACAGCTTGAAAAGAAAACAGAGGTGGTCTGGGTCCTGAGGGCCTGAGTTGGCAACAACTGAGCAATCAAGCTCTGAGTCAGTATACCTTGGATTTATGTTGGCAGTAGGTGGTAAAATGTTCCAGGTACCAGTGGCAGTTTGACTCCTGAACACCCAGCAGGGCCAGCGCTTCAAGCCTAAGTGCTGCCAACAGAGCAGCCTCGTCCTGGGCCGACACTGCTTCATTCACCTGCCTTACTGCTGCCTGGACTGGAGACAGTGAAAGACAGACGTCACTGAGGGATAATGTACTTTCTTTTCAATATCTTTCTGAGCAAGAAAAAAAGCACAGAAAAAAATAATTTATTGTAATTTCTCATTTTTTGGACTGCACATTCACTATTCTATATTCAGAGTTGACAAATGTCCTGTGTTCATATGCACCCACACTCTACACTGATTTTTTTTTCTTGTAAAAAGGCATGCCTTCATGACACTGGACAGTTTTATGAGGAAAGCATGTAAGGGTTGTGGGAGGGAAAGTCCTTACTGTTGACTAAGTCAATGCAACCCTGGATCTCCTGCTGTGTCAGTAGCTCCTCATAAACATCTCTTTCTTCAGTAGCAATCGAGGAACGCTAAGAGACAGACAAAGAAAAATAAATGCATTTATTAGATATTTGTTTCATATGGCATATTTAATTTGTACTTGGTGACATCAATTTCAATTTCCCCATTTATACTAATGAGGTTGCATATTTTACATATCACATTTTAGGTATTCGGTGTAAATGAACAACTCCTGTTTTGACAGTGTTAAGAGAATGGGAGGCGAGATGCCGGAGGGAGTGGAGGGTTAGCGTTTGGTAAAGCAAAGCTGACACTGCAGTCACTGGAATGTGCTGGCAAGGCAAGTGGAGTGAGTCAGTGCAGGCAACCCCTTTCAGAGCTCAGTCCTCTTCAGTTAATGTAGTTGTCAGTACACTGTAGTAAACGTCTACATTTTTTGCATTCCTTACATTTGGTTAGAAGATTATTCATGATGAGTCTCATCATTTACATTCTTCTATTTTGCACTTTCAGTTCAGTGCTACAACTTTCACAGCAACACTGAAGGTTCAGCATCTGCTGGTGGTCAACATACACCCAGGTCAACATACACCCTTAGACCACGCTTTGCAACCCTACTCCCAAAACTGTGCTGAATACAGATGTGACATATCATACAGTAGGTTTAATGGAATGGTGTTTTTATTGGTGATGCCAGTTTAATTTCATGGCACCAGACCAAAAGACAAGTGAAATAGAGTGTCAGCAATGTGTATGACATGAATATAGACAGTGAAAGTCACACAGAAGCTAATCAAGCCTGCTATCTAAGAAAAGCCGGTACTAATTTCATTACTTATAATTATAGAGATAAAATGACACTGAAACATTAGAGGTCACTAAGGTGTTTGTTCAGCCACTCACCCTCCCCGAGGACTGATCCTGCTTACGAGCCTTAGCCTTGCTCAGTGTGTCCTGATAGTCTTGGGCCAGATCTTCCTGGATGTTCCTCAGCATTGCGTTAAGATTGTTCAGGGCTCCCATCGTCACAGATGCCTGACCTCTGTCAACCGCCTCATTGATGGCAATCACAGCCGCATGCACTAAAGACAAGAGTGTATGAACACTTCAGTGTTGGCCAAAAATACATAAGGAAACAATACAAAATTAGTCAACTATGTCAGATGCTTTCTCTTCATCTTCTGAGGTTTCTGTCAAAACATCAATAGAAAAGGTCAATTAAAAGGTCAGAGGACTTACAGGCAGCCTCATCCACTGAGAGCTCATTGGCCAGGATACCTCCAATCTTACTGAAAGCCGGCATCTGAATGCCATACTTCTCCAACTCACTCCTCATGTTACTGATCTCTTCCTCTGGAAATGAGATGTATAGCATTGGCAGGGAAAATCAAACATAAAAGATACTACATGCAATACAAGTTACAAGTTACATGCAATAAGTTTTTCTCTCAGTTGCTTTGGCACAATCTGTAACATTTTCTGTTGCTTTCATTCAGAAGTCAAATTACTTAGTACAAATATCTTCAAATGATCCAATCACGCATTGTGTTAGCTTCTCTGGACAAAATGGATGAAGCCGTTTTTCTAATGATGTGTATAACCCTCAGATGTGTTCATCGACATGCTTGTGCGTAAATTCAAACTCAGAATATTTGAGCCTGCTGTCAAAGCCTTTCAAACATAGATGTTTCATAGTAATCTGGTATTGTCATAAAAAGAGTTGGTAACAGATTGTAGATGGTGAAACCACAAGGGTGAGTGACTGAGTTTTATGTAGCTACCACAGAGGTCAGACATGAAACAGGCAGACATCATAGAAGCACAACAGACCTCTCATACACAGGGAAGAATGTAAATATCCATGTGATGTTCTTGGTCAGAGGGGGAGTCAACACAGAGGGAGGACAGAAGCTCCATGCTTGCAGTAAGAACATCATGGCAGAGACATGTAGAGGAGGGATACACAGTGTACCATGTGTATTGTAAAGGCAACTATTTGATAAAATAATGTGACCAGACACAAAAGTGGTTGGACTGCCAACACTTTTTTCTATTTTTCTGGTACAAATTACTGTTAAATATGTTCCTTTACTTATTGTGAATAAAGGAACATACCAGTTGAGTCTGAGTCTGAGTACGCTGTTGAAAGTGGTGTTTTTATAACATGAGTTTATTCAGTTGTAGAGGATATTTGAATGAGACGTATAAAAACAACTTTATTGTCTTCTCATACTGACATAGTTGCTTTCCCATTTACACACAAAGGGACATTTCATTTTGGTAGCAATGATGAACTTGTTTTCAAAGTTATTTACTGTTTACGCAGGTTAACCGTTTTGAGTGATTGATAGACTTCTAACCAACGAAGGGTTGTGCTCCAGAGTAGTAGTAGTATTGCAGACTGCTCTCATTGTTTTGAGAAATACAACAGTGTTTTAGAAAATGTGCATAAGCAATTGAGAAAAATGTAACTTACAGTACAGCACTGAGATTTTTCCTAAAGTTAATTGTAAGTTAAAAATGATGCCCTGAGGTTTATTCAGCACAATCCATTGTCAACATGTTTGAATGTGGGTAGGTTTGTGTGTCCTGTTCAGTATTATTTGAATGGTCACAGGGAATATTTTGATTAACATGAAATGTTTGATCATCCAAACATCTAAATTACTGACAGGTAATTTCAACAAATGCCCATAAAACTTAACATGCTTGAGAGTGCATGATATAATTCGTTTCTGTTTTTCAATTAAATCCCAACAAGACTCAAAATTGCCTTCCACACCAAGAGGATTCTCATTAAGTGAACACATGCGCATGTCAGGATTTCAAAAAGCCCTACGGCAACATGTATTCTGCATTATAAAAGCATCAATAACATCATTGCTTCTTCTGCTGTTTTATAACTTTTGTGCTCCAGTTATACTTATATAATGATTTCAACAGGTGTTACCTGTAAAGGCCACTTTTCCCAGCAGGTCCTGAATCTGTGGTGCAATGCCCAGTTTATACAAGTACAAGCTGAAATAAAACATATGGGGATAAGGTTTATACAAATAAAAAGGAAGCAGTAAAAAGCTTGAAACATTCTGCAGCTCAACAGTCTGATATCATGAAACTGAAACTCTAGATTTGTTTTTTTCCCCTCCAGATTGTGAGTGTTCCTGATGGCTACCCCCCCTGTAGTGTCACATTTATACCACAGGGGGGAAGTGTTGACCCAGATTAGAATGAGTGGCCAGCAAACAGCAGGCTCAGTCCACCACTGAACAACAAATTCAACAAGCAGGTGGCTGGAAACTTCATCAAACTTTCATCTTCCCGCAGGTACCTGATAAGTGGTAATGAATTATAGATATTTAAGGCAGGTCTGGCATCAGCACTGCTCTCAAAGGAGCAGTTACCAAAGCTGGTTATCCTACCCTTTGGTCACAGTGTGTGTGTAAACATGAAATGCACTCTGTCCTTGGAACACAGGGGGCTTTATACAGCTATCTAAACTCTGCTTATACAAAGGGTAATGTTTTAACATGCAGGCAGCTGATTCAGTCTGAGATACAAACACAATAACAGCTGACTGGGGTTAATGAAGGTGGCCCATTACAAGCCACAGGGGTTACAGACAATCAGCTGACTAGCTTGGAGCAACTAGCTCTCTACAGACTCTGGACCCCCCTTGTTTTACATGTTTTCCTCTTAATTCTAAACAACAAATTAAGCCCTATGTCTCGACCTCATGCCAGAAGTGTTTTAAAATGCACTCGTAAGCTACAGTCTTTCCCTATTATTTTGTGTTCCCTTTCAATTTTCCAAACACACCGAGTGTGACGGAGCATCTGCCGATTTGCCTCCATGTCTGCATGTGTTTGTACCCAGGGAAGCAGAGTATTCACTAGGTCTTGCGGGACTTAAGCTGGATTCGCAGGAAGGAAGAGCACGTGTGTGCATAAGGAGGGAAGGAAACCAATTCTCCCAGGACCTGAACAAAACCCTACATCAGAGAAAACAATCCAAGTAGCTCACACAACCACTCCCTAAATCTGTGTTTGGCTCACTGGACGGGTCAGATAGATAAAACTGACTCTTGCACCAATGACCTAAAGTTAAACTGTTCAAGCCACCCATGTTATAATAAGACCACCAGCTCTATTAAAAAAAAACACTAAACCAGAAACTGTGACAAAAAATCTACACCTAGCACTGAGACAGTAAGTAAAGAGTTGAACAATGAAACCCCACATTTGATTTGCCAGAAAGCCCTTGGTGACATGCTGTAAAGAGGTTTATATACGCAGTGTGCTTGGAGCTGTTATGCTCTTCAAAGTGTCAAAACAAACTCAAATGAGAAACACTGAAAAATCTGAATGTAATTCCTACTTTGCCAATAATTGTTTGAGCAAACAGGCACTTGAGGTCCTGAAAGCATGAGCACTTGCAGAACATTGCATGAATAGCTGCCTATAGCTAAATGCACAGTGCTGTACAACATAACCTTGACCTTTTTAACACAAATCATAACGGATCTGTATTTTTCCTCACTGCCTTACATAAGTAGGAATAACATTTTCCAGTTCCTGTTTCATATCACTTACTAAGCACTGGTTCTCCTCTTGACATATAAATTAAAGGTTGAACTTAAATGGACACATAAAGAGGCCATGCATTAACCCCAGAGAGTAATAAAATATCTTGGTGTAGGCAGTTTCATACATTTGTCATTCTACATATGAGCTGTCCTCAAATGATGTGACTTAAATACTCTCTGCTCTGCGCATGCAAAATAACCACTACATGCCAAAGTCAAGCGTCAAAGCGTTTGACACTGTCTGCCATAACTGTTGAGTGAAAGGAAATGAATCTAAATTTGACAGTGTGTAACCTGTCAGTGACAGGAGTATGAGCAGACTACTGCTGCACACATGAATAAGTCAACATTTACAGACAAATGCAATGCCTGCTGAATGTAATCCGCCTAACAGCTCATGATTTTATTCTAGCTACCAGACACCAGCCCTTGGTCCTAAGGTCATCTATAACAATAGCAGTTTAGTCTACTGGCTTTCAGTCCTTTCAGTCCAAGCAAAGTCACACTCAATAGTCAGGTGTGGCACCTTCGGGGACAAGCAACTGGTTACCCTGCCGTTGCGCAAACAAAGGATTTTAGAGATGGGTGGCCAATTTTGCTGTCAGAGGAGAGAAATGCATGAAGACAGTAAAGTGAAAAATCACCATGTTTCTGGAATCCTTTTAGCCTTACCTCAGTGCGTGTATGCAGTACACCACCTTGGGCATGTTTTTGCGATCATACACATCTGTCGTTTCAGGATAGAATATCTGAAAGTAGAAACCACAGGAGTTATTAGTCACTCTTCTTCTATTAGTGTCTTGACACTCTTTATTCTGCTGCAACTGAACAGGATCCAGCAGTAATGCAATAAATACTAACAAGCTCATAATTGTATGTATAAATGTCAATACAAGAGATGAATCAACACCAATCTCTAACATTGTTTTCTAAAAGACTGAGGGTTACAAACTACACCATGCTTTATTGGACTGGCTTATATTTTACAGGTTTAATGTTTATGCTGGTGCTCTCCCCCTTTTATCACTACTCATGATACATATTCAGTTGTCCTAGTTTTTTTTCCCATACAGATCTCTCACAGATATTTACTTAATGTCTAAAACTTTGGCTAACCTTTACTTACAAATATATGACATCTTACATATATTCAGTTTAATGTTATCTCATACCTCACATGGTTTTGCTCAAAAACAGAGAATGATGCAACACAAAAAGCCTATGTGATTGTCATTGGATTGATTCAGCCTAAAGATAGCGTTGAAATTCGTTCTACAACTCTCGGAGGACAGATGACACCCTGTCCTAGTTTTGGAGCCTTCTCGATAGATGGATTCTGCTTTTTCTTAGTTGTAGCTACAAATTCTGAGTTCTTAGATAGTTTCTAATATGAGTATGTACGAAGCCCATGTACACACCAAAAAGCAAGTGCCTCCCAATCCCATAGGTTATGGTGCAAAGCATCACTTAAAGGGAATCTCAGTGGATGATATGTGTATCTTTCATATGATGTACATGGGTTTGTAAGACTGCTAATACACCGCTGAAGTGGTGAAACAACAGAAATGAATACATCATCTTACATAAAGCTTTACATACCAAAAGAAAAAAAACTTTGTCCAAAGCTTGACAAATAAAATCTGCAGAAAATAAACAACCTCAAACTAACAAGTCTTAGTAAGTGTCCATTTCTAAAAACAAGTCAAGTCTTTTGTAATCGTGAATGATTAATTAGTACTGCTGACATCACATGCTGCTGTGTTGATGAGAGCATTATTCCATGGTAAGTCCTGTCCTTGTATTTCAGATTGTTCGAGTTCAACGTATGGGTTGCGCCATCTTCAACCGTGTGTTACAGGGATGCAGACAGGATATTTTTTTAACTTAGCAAACCGCCGCACAAAATATCAACTGTTTATGACTTCATCTGCAAATGGGATACTGCCTGTAACAAAAGCTGCCATCTCTTAAAGGTGTGATGACTTTAAAAGCAGGCTCAAATGGGTCTGTACACTGTACATTTTTGTACGCATGTTTGTTAAACAGGGAGTGCGTGTTTCATAGATGGCTGTGTAAGCCCCTTACCTTGGGGAGGCCCACTGACTCCATAGCTCTGAGCCACTGCACTGTGTTGTCGGTGTGTCTGAAGTGCAGCCCTGTGCTCTAGAGATGGAAATAGTTGTGCAGACAGAAATGTAGCCACATATTTATGAGGAATTGCAAAGAAATGATTCAAAACCTTTCCACTGCACTAAATGAAAAACCTAAAAACTATAATGCACCAGTGCTGCTGCATTACAGTAAAACAAACTTATCATCAAGTAAATTTTTAAAAAATCAATTAAAACACACACAAAATCTGAGCTGGCCCTCAGATACCTAAAATCATCATACTGGATTATAGCATTGATTGTCTGAAAAGGTTTGTTTAAAATTTATCAAGGGAAAAAAAAAAAAATCAAGCTGAAAGTCAAGCCAAAAATCTCACTCAGCTATTTTTGTAGTTTACTCTATTAGCACAGCTGCATGTTTCAGTGAGGCCCTAACACTCGCCTGCCACGTTTCTCCCTTTCCTGTGTGGCCATTTAAACTGTCAGGAAGTGCCTGAAAGAACTGAGAACAGTCATCCTGCCTGCTATGATGTAAGCTGGTGAGGAATGCAAATATAGTACAACTATGACCCTACCTAAAGAGGGAAGACGGAAACAGTTTAAAGGCAAAAGAAAGGAGATTTACCTTATAACGGGTCTGATCTCTGTCATAGATCCTTTTCTCTGACACCATTTTGGGGGCAAAAAAATTGCCAAGTTTGCCAAGGTAGACGCCATTCCTCAGTCCCTCTTCCAATTCTGTGGTAGGGGGCAAGTCCTCCTCTAGGCAGGCCTCCATCCACCTGAAAGTACATAAATATTGACCTCAGATCAGGCATAGGATTTTCTAATATTCATCACTAGCAAATAAATAAATAAATGAATAATTAAAGTCTAAGCGAGGATCTTCATGGCTTAATGTAAAAGCTTAAAATTGGACAACTATCTGAAATTATTGCTCGACTTGCTGAGGTGAATATAAATAAAAGATGAGAAAAATCTACTCTCATTAGGAAAGTACAGTTATTCGTCTGAGTAACTGGTACAACTTCCTGTGAAATCTCCAGAGCATTAAAATCCCACGCTCAATTTACTGACTTCTGTATAACAATTAAAACCATGTTATGGTTGCATTCAGAATATAAACAAACATCAGTCTAGTCTATTTACTCTGCCACCTGAGATCTTAGCAGAAGAAGAAGTAGTACAATATTCTTTCATTACGCACCAGTGTCGTCGGTGCTATAATTAACTGAAAGGTTTTTGGTTAAACAGAGCAACAAAGTAGTCTGTTGACCCGAGAGAACTGGGCATTGTTACAGGCAACACCCACACTGTGCCCAGCATGCTTTAGGAAGGGGGCTGTGGACAGATTTGCAGTCCAAGCTTTGGTTAGTCTTAGTCTTCCTTTTCATGTGGAAAATTTGAGGTTAAAGAGGTAAACAGTGAGCAAGATAATATGATACTACTTCAATTCATCTAGAGCATAAATTGATCACTGGCAAAGGTTCATCTCACAATATTTGTGTGATCATGAGTGAAAGTGAATCACTACATGAGGTGACCACGGAGACATTTGAAAAAGTAAAAACTAAATAGTGAATATTCAGTTTATGTTAAAACAATGCTGGCCATCTTTCAAACTGATGTCATTTCCCTCTGAAAGGTTGAATAGTCGCTTCAGAGCAGGAGTCTCTGACTCCCAGACTATTCCCAGAGATGTTAGGAAAAAGCCATTCCTAAGACCTGGTGAATGATTTGTGAGCACAGTGAATCATCATGGTCTGAAAATCTGTTACACATTATCTTACTGCCTGGAAGTGACACCATATTTATTACTATGGTTACACCTCCGTCCCGATGGTCCCACACTAAAAAAAACTAAAAAATTTGAAAGTTGTTACCCTGCTGCTCATCATCTTACAACTAAGTTTATCTTTTGCAAAATAAACTGTGTGCAGTGCTCAGTGATTTAGCTTGCTTATGTTTCATTTAAGAGTTTCATCATAGCAGCAACTCCTGTCTTCTTTCAGTCTTAAAGCAATAGAGCGTTCCCTCCTACATGCACATCCTCAGACACCTTGTTTGGGTTAATTATACAGATCCAGTCTGCCGAAATCTGTGTCAGCACATTAAGGACAACCACAACACACCATGTACAAACCCAGTGAGGTGTGTAGGTTTGGTACCTTGAGGAATAAGCATCTGCGTAACCATTTATTTCACCTGATGCTGTAGATTATGCAAGAAGAAGACCTCTGTCATACTACAGTGTTTTATAAGATGGAGAGCACAGACAGCCACTGCATTTGCTATGGTAAAGTATTTCAGGCGTGTTAATATTACGACATGTGAGATGAGCTAGCTCTTCCTGTAGAATAATTTGTGATACACCATTTCTCCCCACATGATGAATGCATTTTACAGTCAAAGCTCAGGTTCAGGGATCAAGGATCAAGAAATTATTACATGGCTCTTTATCAGAGATTGGAACCTGGTGGATGGATTTGTTAACAATAGTTAACAACAACAGTAATCTTTGGTCCATATGTGCATGGTTAGGATTACCAGGAACATACTCCCTTCCCAATGCTGATGACCAACACTGATGTTATGTAGGCATTTTTGGGCCTGGTATCAAGTAGTTGCTATTGTTACATCAATGTAATGATGTGTCAGTCACCCTCAACAACCACACTACGTTGCCTGTGAGGGAAAACCCATTTGGCACTGAATGACTATGAAATGGATACAGACACACAGCGTTCTCTCTCTCTCTCTCTCTCTCTCTGCCAACCAAGCCAAAGTGGTGATACAAACCAAAATCCAGACAACTTACTGAATCATGTCATATCACAAGTGAAATGACACATTGCTGGGGATCAAATGCAGATGATTACTGATAGAAAAGAAATCTGATTTAAAAAATAAAATAAATAAATAAATTGTCGGCGGGAGCACGAAAACATAGTCAAAAGGAACATCCTGCATGGGTAACAAGAGCTCTCCGGTGAAACTTCACTTCCTGTACTTAAAACAATGTAGAGAGCATGTGTCTCCTGAAGCAGGACAGGCTAGTAACCTTGTTTACAACCCTCTAAAGCAGGCCTTCCTGTCATTGTCCACTCTGTGACCCATCGGGCTAAACAAGACACAGCTTTCTGGACTCTAGGACTTAAGTCTGTCACATCCCAACACAATATTAGTGAACTACACTCTTTTGCTTTGAGCTGCAGTATTTCTGTCTAAACTGAGAGCCTTCTTGCGTCATTTAGCTTAGTCATGCTGGTCATGAGTTTGAGTGTGTGCGCGTAGAGTGCCTAAAAAATTGGATATTATCATTCACTGAAAAAACATGCTCTACATAGCCTAAGAGTGGACCTGTATCAAAGCAAAACTGAAAAAGCTACAAATGTAAACCATCAACTGTTTACCCTCCAGTGAGGGTACAAAGTCTTGTTGCCGAAACCTCTGTGTGTGTGTGTGTGTGTGTGTGTGTGTGTGTGTGTGTGTGTGTGTGTGTGTGTGTGTGTGAGGGTGTGTCTATCAACTGACAAAAACACCAACAAAGTTAAAAATGTAGGGGACTTTGAACAGGAGAGCATGTGGGTAATCTACTGTATAAAGATTTCTGGTTCATATGTGCCATATAGCAGCAGCAAATCAGCCAGTAAGAATGACTTTGAATCGACTTTATGTCATCTGGCTGTAGCAGTAAAGTGACGATTTTTCTCTCTCAGTCCGTCTTGTCACTGGCACATGCTGTCAGCGAGGACAATATCACTGGACCTGCTGGTCTGTGCCACACCACTTCAGTGTGTTGGGCAAGGTTCCAGTTTTTGACAGATGACTTAGTTCACAAGGGACCACAACGTAACTGGCCTGAGCTTTATATTGTTGATTGAGATCAAATTAAAAAAAAAAAAAAAAAAGATCAATTTGTTCCAACTGTTTGTCCCTTGTCACAGAGAACATTTAGACAAAACAGGTCACAGTAGGAAAAGCAGAGGTGTAAATAATAAAATGAATCATGGCTAAATTTCTGGTATTGTACAGTCCGGCTCACTCACAGATTGCAGATCAGCGTGGGGTGTCCTTAATCATGTCAGATTTTTGGAAAACTGTATACATGACATCTTCAAGTTAAACAAAGAATGATCAAAGAATCATCTTGCCATGTAGAATATCAGAAAATCCAACTTTCCCATATAACTTTATTAGTAATTTCAGTGGTGTTTTTCTAATTACTACACATTCCAGATAAAGATTTAAAAAGGCCTTCATGTGCTTATTTACCACTTATTACCTAAATAATTTCTTCAAAGATCATACCCCAGGTGTGCTCAAAGAGCTGCTTCCTCATGGTTGCCCTTGTTTTAGTGACTGCTGACTCCTGACCCCAGAGAGCGGCGCCTAATCCCAAACTCTCTGTGTCTGACGGCTTCCTTAGAGGTCTGTCTTAATCCTAATCTCATTTGACACCTTTCCCAGAATAGAGGCTCCATTGCACAATTAACAGGAGTGAGCGAAAACTCAGTAGCACTGGGAAGGAATAACAGAAAGCTAGGAAGTGAATGTGTGGGAAATGTGTGTGAAAGTAAAATAGTGGTCAGTCTGAGGTTAAGTGTTACTAAAGTATCTGTTCCCTATATTGTCTCTGTGTAGCTCACAATAAAAAAAAAAAAAAAAAGTGTCATCATCTAGGTGTTGCCCGATTATGATGAATGACTGAATCCTTGCTTAGTCTAGCCTACCTGCCCTTGTGGACCCTTATTATCCTGTGACATAAGCAGATAATGTAGGTTATTCAAACAGTTTTTACTGAGTCAAAGTGCAAGTTTAGTCGTCAAACTGTAATCTGTGAGGAAATGCTGATATATATGAAGCTGTGCACACTCAGAGTGGCACAAGCTGAAGATTGTTGAATTACCACTATGCTACAGCATGCTACAATGGATTTAAGGATAAATAATCCATTTTGGGAATATTCCCTTTCTGACATGGTGGAGTTGTCACAAAATCACTGTGTTAAAAGAGGCGTGATCACACTTCCTTTTGCTTCCTGTTTCAGATAGATGCCCTTGCGAAGAAGACAGGAAGTGGTTTAGTTTTAGTTTTTACTCAGGCACCTCACAAGAAAAAAAGAGTCTTCACCTGATTTAGGTTGTCTTCAAAACAACTTACTTTTGAAAAAAAAAAAAAAAAAAAAAAAAATTCCTGAGAAATCAGAGTGAGCTACCAGGAACAAAAGTATTAAACCTACTGAGAAAATTGTCAACAAACTGTGTAGAGTTTTAGTTGTTTTATTTGATTATATCAGCAATCACAGATGTTAAGGGTGTGGTGGAAAGAGAGCTAGTCGTTCCACTAAGTCAGCACCTCCCCTGTTTTCATCACGCATGTTCTCGTGCATGTTTACAGCTCCGTGTCATCTCATTACAGCTCCATGCTACTGCAAACATTATTTAATCATACACCGCTTTGTTCCTTTTATCTATCATATCCCCCTCAATTTCTTCCCATCACTTAATTTCTCAACCACTCCCTGCCGTTTTAAATATTTGCACAACAATGTTGATTAAACACAAACTTGTAATAAAAAACTGTTACAACGGCCGACTCAGGTACACACCCATTGTTATTCCTATGAGCTCTTAGATATGACAAAGCAAACGACCTAAAGGAAAGTGATTGGCTTGAGTCAGCATGTGCCATTAAGCTCCTCTTATCTTCAAGGTTTTTCCCTTCACTCCTCCCTCCCGCCCTCTGTCAGCTCCTCTTGTCGCCTCCCGCCTTACCGTTTGGCTTCCTCAAGGTGACACAGATACTCATAGGCGATATTCTGTCGTCTCCTCTCATCCATCTCCTCTGCTGACAACCTCTCATCATCCTGAATGGCTGAAAAAAACAACAACAAAAAAACATTTTATTAATAAATATTATATTATTACAATAAATTTAGGACTGGGTGATACATTTGAAACAAATACCATCAATTAAATATATTTTCACAATGTAAACAAAAATAACATAAAATGATTGAGCTAAAAACATGACCATGAAACATGACAGGAATGTTTGGAAATGACATGAAATGGTGCTGGTACTCTATAGCAGTTTTGTCTTATCAAAAAATGCACACAGCTACCAAAAACACGTAGAATAAGGGGATATTTACCACTAAGGGCAGTTTATTTTCATTTTTAGGAGCTTAATGATACCCCTGAAAACTGAAACTGTACTACACTGCATGCTCCACTGAGCCCCTTTATGACTGATGTGACTTCTGCTGAGAGTTGACCTTTACCTGCAGCTTAGTGAGATCTCCTCCCCCCCAACACTTCTTACCCCACCCTAATCCAATCAAATCTCTTTATTTCTGGCTGAGTGAAGAGACGGTCTCAGGCCCGGGAGCTCAGTTTAAGAACAGTGCTTTCTCCAACTGGACCAAGGACCCTGTCCTGAGTCTGACTATATACTAGCACCTCAAGTCTTTATATGGCATAGCTTGTTTTTTCTTGGGGTGTAGGATCTCAAGTAAACACACACCAATTTATCTTTTGTCCACGTGTGACATGAATATTACCGCCTCTAGTGATGCCAAGTTAAACTGGTTGAACCTGTTGATTGATCAGTTTAAACGGTATACTCCCAGTACCCAGGAGGAGGGGGAAAAAAATTACTCTAGCTTTTGAGAGTGCCGTCTACCATGGGCAGTTAAAACTACCCTCCATAAATGAAGCCAATTCAGCTGTTTAGTATATTAAAATTCATCAAAGTTGTAGATCTGTAATTCTGTACTGTCTACTTCAATCACTTAGTGCTGTAATGTCTGTTGTAGCATTTTATGTCTGCAAATTGTATATTGTATTTGGAACTGCAACACTGAATCCAAAACTATTTTCCCAGTGGGATGTTGAAGTATATTCTATTCATTCAAACCTCTATGGGGCTTTAAACCTCTCAAGCACTCTCCGGTACATTCTGCCTGTTCAACAGCCACCTGCATAGACATCCGTTCACTAGGTCTCAATAGAGACTTGACATAGATCCAGTTGGCAGTTAATTATTTAGCTAAAACTAATGCAGCCTAATGCAACAGTCCTTCAATAAATCCTCCTTCACGAAGGTTTTAATGTTCAGTTTTTATTGTAATTGTTTTAGAGTGGTGTTGGTTCAACTCTATTATCGTTTTGGAAGATGTGGTGCTGCTGAACTGCAATGCATTAGGTGTTTCTGTTACTTAGCCTACTCTCAAATGGGATGGACAGAGTAGTAGAAACACGTGTCCATATAACACAATACAGTTCAACAGCACCAAAAAACCGCAGCCTCCAAAATAACCTCAAAGTTCAATCAACACCACTTTCATGAAGGGACGACTCATTACAGGTGTGTTGTATTAGACTGCATTCGTTTTAGTTGGGTGTTCCTAATAAACTGCCAAACGACTGTATAATACATGTGAAGAGAGACACGGACCAAACATTTGCATATACACTCACTGAACATTTTATTAGGAACACCTGTGCTCCTGCTTATTCATGCAATTATTCAAACAGCCAATCACGTGGCAGCAGTGAAATGTATAAAATCATGCAGATACAGGTCAAAAGCTTAAGTTGTTGTTCACATCAAATGATCATCATCAGAATCTGGAAACAGGTGACCTCAGTGGCTTTGACTGTGGCATGATTGCTAGTGCCAGATGGGCTGGTTTAGGTATTTCTGAAACTCCTGATCTCCTAGGATTTGCACACAACAAACATCCACTGATCGGCACATGTTGTTGATGGCAGAGGTTAGAGGAGAACGGCCTGTTAACTCAGATAACTACTCTTTACAACTTTGGAGAGCAGAAAAGCAACTCAGAGTGCACAACACGTCCAACCTTGAGGTGGAAGGGGTACAACAGCAGAATACCATGTCAGGTTCCTCTCCTGTCAGCCAAGAACAGACACCTGAGGTAACAGTGTACACAGGTTCATCGAGACTACAATAGCCTGGTCTGATGAATCTGGATTTCTGCTGAGGCACACAGTTGGTAGGGTCAGAATTCGGAGTCAACAACATGAATACATGGACCCAACCTGCCTTGTGTCAACAGTCCAGGCTGGTGATGGTGGTGTAATGGTCTGGGGAAAGTTTCCTGGACATGCTTTGGGCCCATTAATAGAAATCAATCATGGTTTGAATGCTGACCATGTGCATCCCTTTATGGCAACAATTTACCATCTTCTAACGGATACTTCCAGTATTGATGCAACATGTCACAAGGCAAAAGTCGTCTCAAACTGGTTTCATAAAAACGACAATGAGTTCAGTGTACTTCACTGGCCTCCCCGGTCACCAGATCTGAATCCAGTAGAACACCTTTGGGATGTGGTAGAACGGGAGTTTCGCAGCGAAACTGTGCAACTGACAAATCTGCAGAAACTATGTGATGCCACTATGTCAACATGGAGCAGAATCTCAAAGGAATGTTTCCAACATCTTGTGGAATCCATGCCACAAAGAAGGGAGACTGTTTTGAGTGCAAAGGGAGGCCCTAGCCAGTGTTTGCATGGTGTTCCTAAAAAAGTGCTCAGTACACACACACACACACAAAATGAATAAAAAAATACCATAACCCCTCCTGAGCACAGTATCCAGCCTTCCAACCATAGATCGGTGGCCCAGCTGTGCAGCTGACATGGATGCGAATCTGTATGAACACTTATCTCAGAGACAGAGCAACCCCAGTGAGGCCATTGCACACTACCTCTGCTGACTCACTCACACACTTCCTGGAAGAGTCTGTCTGCAGTCTTGCACTGAGCGTTATATTTAACCCTCAGGATGGGCTTTTGTTGACTTTGTGTGTAGTAGGACCACTGGACCTGAGGTACAGGCTCTATGATTGTGACTCATGCTTTTGTTTAGCTGCAGGGTTAATGCAGGGGGGGGGGGGGGGGGGGTCAATAGGAAACAATAAATCAAGACTGACTTTCAGGGTAAAACTGATAAAAGGGGAGCAAATTAAGGACATGATTGCTAAGACTACCCTGTCTCTCCTCATTGAATTTTATTGACCAAAAAGAGGGCCAAATCAAAGGGACAGACTGCACTGATGACATAATTGATTGGCATTATCTCTTAAAGCTGTACATTGTCCACATGTTAGTAAGTAACAACAGCAAACAGTTACTTAGTGAAGCATTTTGCAGACGTAAGATGTTTTTTTTTTATTTTATATATCAGTTAACTCGCTTACATTCCTGGCATACTCATGTAGTCAGTTATAGATTTCTCAACAGCAGCAAAATCCAAGGTTAATGGTTAACCTATGAGAAAATGCCAAATGTGTAGACAGGCTGATATGCCGCCTACCACCATTGAATAAATAGATTAAAAAAACCATGTGGTACGTGCGGGGGCACATTGAAGGAAAAGTACAGTTCAAGACTTTCAGGAGTTAAAATTGAGGACAGTTTGCAGCCCCGGACCCAGAACTTACCAGTGTTATACCTTGGATTTAACAACCAGGATGCAAGTGATTCAGCTAAAAATCTTTTCTATTAACAGTTTGTTCACCCTCGTTCACATCTAATCACATACTATTTCTATTTCCCCTTATTTCCAAGGATTGCCACACCTACTAAAGGTATCCTGCTGCTCAGTGAAGCCAGGTGCAGCTGAACCACCTGTTGCCCATCAAACGTCCCTCCCTATGGTGGCACCTTACGTTAGCTTGTTTTCATCCTCTGCCCATTATAACCAAGCAAAGACAGGCGTTAACGCAATGTTATCTTAAAAAACCAACCGTCAAAAAAAGTGGTACTTACTTCCATAGCGTGGCTTCTGTAAAGTTGAGGTTTCTTCATGGTACATCCTGCCTCGTTTCCTCCTCCACCTGTGAACTCGTCTGAACTGGAAATAACTTCAGCCTTCGAGCTAACGTTACAGCCACCAATATGCCGCGCCTCTCAGGAGATACTGTTATGAATGAAATAACTGGTGTAAATAACTGGGGAATTTAAAAATAAAACAACCGAAAATGGCAGACAAGAATCTTCAGAAGTTACATGAAAGCGCCAAATGTCACTTGCGGCAGACAACCCCCATGCTGTGATCTTCTCAGGCTTGACTCCTGAACAGTGCTCCCTGGTCGTATTATCTTGCCCCCGCTACTCTCTGAAATGAAATGATTGACGGGACAGGAGATGGAGATTTAGCACCTTGCACCACCTGCTGGTCAAAAGGTGGCACATGCTGCATTCACTGCCACTGGGGGAAAAGGGTAAATACCATCACCCTACTACAGTACTGGACACGTCACTAAGCTGTAGCTGTGCTTTAACTTCATACTCCTGTTTTACTTTTACTCCTGTTTTTTATTTTACGCTTTTAAAATCTTATGTGTATTTTCTTATTCTGCTTTGTGTTTGCTTTTATATGTTAATTATTTTTTGTGTTATGTAAAAAAAAACTTTGAATTGCCTTGTTTCTGAAAGGTGCCACACAGATCAACCTGGTTTATAGCGCCCAGTGTGACCCCTGTAATAAAATAGTCAGGTATAGATGGGCCATTGGTTTAAACTGTGAATAATTCCACATCTTCTTATGATAAATGTCCATCTAAAATATGTTTTTAGATATATGTCATTTACTCATCTTGAAATCAAGCAGGTTTGAAATAATTCAAGTTATTATGCATAGAAATCTTCTTAATATCAAAGTAAACTTTAAGGTCTTTTTTTTTTAACATCTGTCTGTATCAATGAACCCATGCTGTCACAGTAAATTTTATCAGTTACTGTAATAATTTCAATATCTGAGTTCAGCCACTAGGTAGCAGCATTACTTTGACATTGTGATAGAAGGAATCATGAGGGAAAAGTTTGCACTTCATGCCTGTGCGTAATTTCTCCCCAAAAATGTGCATTTGTTATGAATAAAAATGCAAAATTAAGACAGGCAAATCTCTATAGGTAAGTGCAGTAATGTAATATATAATGGAGATTAATTTTCTTCTGAGGTTTGACATATGGGTTGTGAAATAAAAGCACAACATCAGCTGCTAGAGAACATTACTTTTATTGTATATATGTTCAAAAGCAGCACAGTCTGCAATCCCTGCCTTTGCAGTTTCAAACATTACTGATAGAGCTTCATTTGGCAACTATTTCTTCACATATTTTCACACTTATGGACGTCTGAACATACAGCCCAGTCATCTTACGACTGACAGGCCCTTTACAATAATATACACAACTTTATTCTCCACATACATTTGTTTACCTCCATAAAATGGATGAACAGAACTTACAAGAGCGATACATTCACATTTTTCCTCAACAAAAATCTTAATATTGCCATTGTTTTCTGCCAGAAGAGTTTACAGTTGGAACGCAAAGTTGACCACAAAAGAACAGAAGTTTTCTTACATACATGCAAGTTGGTGCCCGCGCGCACGCACGCGCGCACACACACACACACACACACACACACAACACACACACACACACACACACACACACACACACACACACACACACACAGAGAGAGAGAGTGAGTAGCAGGTGAACAGGGAGTTAGAGCCAAGGACACACAGAGATGTACAACAGAGATACAGTAGATGGACTTATCGCTTAGACAGAGCAGGAGACACATGAGTCGATCAGGGAGTTTATACACATTTAACCCAGAACTCCACCATAATCAGCTTTGATATGTACATAATATTTACACTCATGCATCCATACGCAGGCCCACACACACATACAGTTTCTCTCTCTTATACACACACATACACACACACACATAAATATGGTACTTATAACCAATACCCCAAATACCTCAGACATAACAAGTAATATAGGCCTAATTTCCCCACAGTATAACACAACAGGTAGATCTGCCTCTAATTAAGGTTTTAACCAGAACCAGAACCATACAGATCACTCCTTATTGTTGCTACTGACAGCAGTCAGTGGCACTGGGCAAAAGTCATTGCTTTTGATATCAGTGCATTTACTTAGAATCTGTATGTCATACTTTTATTTCAAAAATATTTAAATCACATGGTCAAAAAATATCTGCTGTGCAATAGCAGCACACCTCGTTATGTATTTCCAACTGATTTGTCAAAATATGAGAAAAAGGTTTATGGAAATGGATGCACATATACAGTACCACTTTGGAAGCCTGTTTTTCTTTTCTTTTCTTTTTTTCTTGTTTTTTTGAGTAGCCTTGAAAGAGCCAACTGCAGTGCGAGGGCAAACTACCTCTATGCTGCAATCACAGATACGACAAATGCAGAGAAAAGCAGGAGAACACAAGCTGTGATAGCCACAGAAAATACAATCCACAAACACAAATTAAACAAGACTGTAAGCAACTGACTTTTTGTGTTTTCATATATACATATATTGACATTTTTCATACACATACATAATACACATATATATATATGAAAAATGTCAAATTTCATACATATATATGAAATTGTCAATATAAATTAAAATTTTTAGAGGTTTTTTTAACACTTTGAAATTAGCGACATGATCTTATATTATCTTTATTATTTTTATCTTATTATCATTATCTTTAGCAGTATGCATTGAGGTTTCAATGTTGAAAGACAGTTTACATAATAATTAGTACAAGGTAGGTATGTTTTCAAGTGTGAGATTATGGCAAAAGTAGATTTTTCACAAAATCACTACAAATGACAGAGCTCAAATTTATCATCTGGTTTTGTATTTGCACAACTTCAACAGTTATGCAAACACAATTTGAAATGAATTTTTCCAAGATGATTTAAGATACAAAGTCAAAAAAGCCAAAAGGTTTCCTTAGGAGACATTTTCGTCATGGGTGGCACAATTTTGCCCTGATTGTATACTTACTTACATTTTTACTTTTATAGTCATGCATGGTAACTTACACCGCTTGATCATGTTTTGGCTCATTGTTACCTTTTGTAACAACTGTTTTCAGGAGAGGCTTATCCCACAGGAATAAAAGTTCTATTAAAATAGGGATGTCTAACAGAAGAGATGAGGTTTAGACCAAAAATGAATTCACACCCTACTAAAATATTGTTTTGGCCACATATTTCACATATATTTACAAAAACACCATAATTATTTTATCTATGCACTTTCTATTCAGTTTCTGTCTGTTCCTTATAACCTTGGGACACTACATGACTATGGGCAGACTGCTCCAGTTAAGGAGAGGCACATTTAAAAAAGGCCATTCAGTATATTTAAAAGGAAGCGGCATGACACGAGAATCAGAAGGACAGCTCATCAGAGAGCCTTTGTACAATAATACACAGGTGGAAGGGGAGCTGGACTAACAACATTTGGATAAAGTGAATAATTCATCATTCCAACTTCCACAATAACACAGCATAAAATAAAATGAACATCCTCGGATTCAACATACAATACAATTATTGGTACAAGAAAATACAGTTTTTCAATATGGCCTTTTTGATTCTTGGCTGGGTAGGTAATGCAAAGGGCTTGGTGTCGTACTATGATCAACTCTGAAAAGGTTGCAGATGTCTGAGCAAATTTCATGTTGAGCAAAATACAGTATTGTGTGTACAGAATGATGTAATTGCTGAGTGGAAAAAAAGTGTAGGTATATGTGAGTGTCAGTCTATTTTAAGACACATATTTGCACATAAAGTATATCTGGGTTGACTTTCAGCACACAGTCTACAACATGCCCTGTGTATGTGGGTCCTGTGGGCAAGCCAGCTGTCATACAGCTGTGTCGTGTGTCCGCTCTGTCTGATCATCTATTCCCAATGTTGTCAAACAGCAGGTAGACTGTGCTCATTACAGCTTGTTTTTCACTTTTCTCCCCATCTGGCTTGTCTTAATAAGATTGTATCAATATTAAAAGCCTCGAGCTTTAACCATGCAGTGACACCGCGAAAGGTTATAGCTGCAGCTGGAAGGTGCAACCCGTCACTGAACAAAACTCCACCAAAGTCTCAGTGCCAAAACTCTGTGCAAACTCCCAGCTCTGTCATGGGAACTCTCTAGACAGCACACTCACAAAATGATTGAGCTTATTATCGACTTACACAGAAAGTAAAAAGTTTGACTTGTATGATATAAAGTCAAACACACTATGAAAAGGTGGGTTGCTACCCGGATTTACTTAAGGTACATTTGTGAAATGGGATAACAAGTGTTAAAACATTAAAAAACCAAGCAATTTGCATTCCTTACCCAACAATCCCTGGGCATCCTCTCGGATTCACCCAGGTTTTATCCCAGCCAATGAACGCCACGCTGGTGTTACATGAGGACATTTGACTTAGTGTCAGGCAACCGGAGTACAACCAGGCCTCCACCAACAAGCACAGACGAGGCCATGAGGATGGGGATGGCCTTGGTGAGGCTGACGAGAGAACCAAAAATCAGGTTCCCCAGGACTGCAGCCAGCTTACACAGAGCGTTGCAGAACCCAAAGCCTGTTCCTCTGTGGGGAGAGAGAGAATCAGGGACAGAAGGGGGATAAAAAGAGAGGCAAATGAGGAAAGGTTGAATCACCAGCATGTTCTTGATTTATATGTCCATTGTATCTACATGCACACATAAATACCTGAATAAAAGGGTCTAAACAATGATATAAACAAATAATAACTCATCTGTATTATTGCTCACCTCCTGACAGTAGGGAATGACTCAGTAGTGACCACATCCAGGGAGTTCCAGGCAGAGATGCTCAGGCCGTTGTAAAGGCACAACATGAAAATCATCATGGACTCAGTGGTGCCAAACCACAGGAAGAAACAGCTGATGCCTGAGAGCACCATTGAGCCACCTGATGGACAACCAAACACGAAGAGAGTGAAGGAGCAAGAGTTAGTGCAAGTGACATTCATTTGACTGATGTTCGACTAAATTATAGAGGCTTATAGAAATTGCCTCTCATACTCAATGATGGATGCCACATCCAGAGCATGAATCATTTCAGCATCCAACAGTCAATGTGAAAACCAATTACTCAAGTGCATGCACAAACATCAACCCCGCCCTTATTCCCCCTTGTTCTTACTTAACATGGACAGACGCCCAATTTTGTCCATGAGAAGGGCGGACACAATGTTGCCGGGCAGAACAGCCAAGGTCCCAAGGAAGTTGATGAAGTAGACCCAGTAAGCGCTGTAGTCGTCATCAAATGTCATCTGGCATCCTGTTTTGTTGTGGGTGAATGTGCTGTTGACCACCTCTGTGCCATCTATCAATTTGGAATCATCGATGTCTGCCCAAAAAAAAAAAAATCACAATTTGGCAACAATAAAAAAAGAGGTGATCACCTGTCAGAACTATGCTGTCTGTGACTTTGAGCAGACTATATTTCTTCTTCACCATGACACAATTTCACCTGATGAATCTGATAATCAGAAATGACTAAATATACCACTCAACTGTCTATTTATGTCCAAATAAAAGTTTAAGGAATCTTTAATCCTGGCGTCTCACCTGTGTTGTAGAAAATTGCATCAATGAAAGTACAGTTACGGAAGGAGGATCCCACTGATGTCACATCATCGAATTGGCAGTTACGAAAGGTAGAGTCAATGAAGGTGACGGACTTCAGCTTCATATTAATGAATCTGAAGAAACAGTTACATTTCAGCTTTTAATATTCTATCACTTGTTACAGTGCAGAATTTCATTTAACTGCAGCGCATTTCAGATCCTAAATCTCCCTGTTTGTATTATACAAATATGTTCACGTTTAATTGTAAGTACTCTATTTATAAGGTTATAAACTACACAATTATCCATAGGATTTTCCCTCCCCTAATCCTGTTGGTAACTTGACCTACCGGTCATTAATGAAGAGGCCGTTTCTGTGTATCTGGTTCTCCAGGGTGAAGTTGAAGGTGAAGTCTTCAATGCGTTCATTGTTGTGTATCATCACTTTGGAGGCATACTCATCAGCCTGAAGGTGTTTGATGACATCAGGGAACCAGACAGACAGGCCATAATACCTGAAACCACAATGATAGAGTGATAATATAATCAGCTGATTAATCCAACAGCCAAAAAAAATAGTCATAGGCACATACTTAAAGGTGTAGACAGACACAGGTGGAGAACCAGACAGACATGGTAGAACACCAGGGGAAACCTGTGGTTGCTGTTTGATTTTACAGTGTTTTCAGGCTGTTTCTTTTTCTTTCCTTTTTTTTTTTTTATCTCTGTCTGCTTTCCGCCTGTCTCTGCTCCCACTGAGACACCAATGGACCAGTATTGATCCACAGACTGTGATTGATTTTGAGACCATGCAACTTCTGCACAGCAGAGAGATCAAGATGACAAAAGTGCAATATGGTCACAAGCCCGAACTGCAGACTGCTATTATCTGACCAAAGAAATTAAAACTGTCAGATTTTTCTGTGACATTTGTGACATCAGAAAGAAGCTCACCCGAATGAGAGCGTGAACCACACTATAGCCAGGCGCGTCATGTTTTCTCGCATAGGGTAGTTGAAGCACTTCACAAGATTCATATAGATCTAAAGAGAGACAAGAGACTTATTACACTTCATGTTTTCGCAAGACAAATCTGGGGCTGTGGAAAGATATGAGTTCCAAAAGATAAAAAGTGGCTGACAAAAAAAGCCTTCAAGTGAAATTCAATCAAAAAAAATAAATAATTACCCCTTGTGTTTCAGCCTTTATCCTAAAGAAAACCTTGGAAACTGGGTTGCCAGATTCTGATTCCATTTCAACCAGTTCATCCAGCTGTTTAGGGATCTTGATCCTGTTTACCTGCAAAATGAATTATGGGAAATTGTATAACAAAAATATTAACAGTATATTGCAATCAGTATAATCTATATTCAGACGATGTTCATTTCTTGACATAGCAGTGATAATGCAGCGTCATGATTTTTCACTTATTTCTGTGAAAGCACAACTATACATGATAACTAATGAAAATCAAATCAGAATCAAAAGGGTGAACATAAACAGCGTGTGCTACAGTACATGATCAATTCAAGAAACGTGTTGACTAAGAGGCTTTCCCAAAGTGCAGCTCACGCAGCACATAAGCCTGAATGACACAAAACAGCTTTCAGAACCTTCATAATTCAGATGTGATCCTGCACAGTGAAAGCGTTAAAACCTGTCCCAGCGGTGGCAGAATATAAGCCTCTTTGCTTCCTTAAGCGTCAAGGAAACCCAGCCAAAGACAGAAACAAACACTCACAGTGAAGACTTTCTCCGGTTGCCCACGCGCTCTCATGTTGGTGTCGTGGATCTGTTTGAGGATCATCCAGGCTTCATCATGCTTCCCCACCTGACAGCAGGGAAAGTGAGGTGAGAGAGAGAGAGATAAATTCATGGGATCAGCAACAGTCTCATTTACTCAGGGACATCAACAGTCTCACAGCCACAATCGTGTACACTGTACTTAAATACGCGCCTTTGATTTCTCCAAGATGGACCAAAATGATGAGAGTCACGACAACAGTGACTCACTTCACTTCAAAGGGTAATTATCCTGCAGCAACAAACCTACTGTCACGGATCTCTCAGCTTCTATTTTGCAGATGCACATAAGGCCTGTTTTGGGATGAGTCACATAGTTTCTGGTCTGATCTGTTAGGAAATGTCCAAATGCTCTCAATTTGCCTGATGCGTCTTTCTAGATATGGTCAGTGTAAAATGAATAAGCACGGACAGTCGGCGACAATGACACAGCACCATGATGCAGCATTCTCGAAGATACAGCTGTATCTTCAAAACAAAATCTGTTTACCTCGAGGTAGAATCTGGGGCTTTCGGGCATGAAGGTAAGTGCCACCACAGCACACACACAGGGCAGTGCACAGACGACCACAAACACCCTCCAACTGTGAAACTGGTACGCCGAGCCCATACTGAAGCTCCAACCTGCAAACGGTGGCACACAACAGCAGTGACAATCACGTCAGATGAAGACGGATGACTCGGCAGAACAGGAAATGAATGCTTTCAAATGTCCAGTGAGGTCAATAAACCAAACCTGGTATGGTTAAAATTGTTCATTTGAGACCAATAATCCACAAATGTAAGCTGATGGACAGGAATGCCATCATGATTAACGGCTCACCATATCACACTACATCGACATAAAGAGTAGACAAAATAATGTAAACACTAAAAGCAGCAATATTGTATTTTGTTTTGGTTCTTTTGGACACTTGGGGGCAGTGGAACCAGCTGTAAATACAACTCTTATCGCTGGATAACGTTTTTGTGGTGAACTAATTTATACACCCAGCAGATACAGAGAAACAATAGCATTAATTTTGTAGTGCTATTTCTGGCCAACTGACAATGTTGAGTCCAATATTTACTCTACTACTTTTTTAGAGTTGTTTTTGTCCCCACCACCTGCTGAGGGAAGTATCTGCATCTTAACCTGCTTAATGCTCCACTATGTTCACCAGCTAGATGCTAACGTTGATGCTGCGGTGAGAGTGAACCAAAACAGTAGAGCTAACGGCCATAAAAGCAGAATGATGAGATATAACATGCTATAAAGCTGAGTAGAGCTGAGTAGGAGCTGCAGAGTCTGGTGGTAATAATGATGATAATTCTCTGTGGGTTTGTCACTACAAGTGACTCATCCCACATATAAGTGGTTATGTGGTCCACTGTTATTTTTTATAGCTGCTACCCATAAAGTTCTCTGATGGCAGCCACTATTTCTAGCAAAGCAATACAATCAACTACAAGAGGCTGAAAGCTGTGATATACTATATATACAAGCAACATGTTTCACATTGCACATAATCAAACTACATCATTTGATTATGTCAAAAAATATGGATTTGTGCTTTTGTTGCTTTAACGAAAATAGACCACCAGTGCAAACATTGCAGCAACAGTTGACAACATTATGGTGCATACTAAAATACTGGATATAGTATAATATACTGTATGTCTGCCATATTAATTTTGAATGGTTTATTTATTTATTTTTTTGTAGCTTATCTGTGTTTGGCACATTGTCATGAGTTGTCGGGATTTAAAAGATGTTTTGGCATCTTCAGAGCTCTAGTTGTTGTCTCATGTTAATCTGAAAGCTCACAAATCAAAGTGCTGTGATTTTTACACACAAATGCTGCTAATTGACATTTAACATACTATGGCACTTCTTTTTTACCTAGAAGTGCTTGTATAATTCACTGATGAATTATGCACTCAGCAAGTGGCTGTTTAGCCAATCTTCAACTCACAGGGGCATAATAAAGTAAATATGATCACTTAATAAGTCTTGAAACGATGCTTTGAAGAAGCAGTGCCTAAATAATATTCGACTAGTGTATAATGTGGCAGTGTACATCCTTATCAGAGGAGGGACTGGGCCACTTGATCTGAGAGGCTGATTCTAAATGTTATGCGTGAATCTCATACTGCGAACACAAAGGGGCTGCAAATAAAAGATGGCATTTAAACACCAGCGCTGCACGGCCCGAGCAGAGTGAAGTGTAAGCTCGGAGATGAATGGCTCTGCAGGGGGAGCTGAGAGAAGTGCACAGGGACGGGTTAATTGAATGTGTAGGAAAGGAATTGAGTGTTTTCTGCTAAGTTAAATCTTGTTGCACCTGATCTCAGCCCACAGGCACTCTCCCAGACTCATTAATCATTGTAACACACACACACACGCATGCACAGACATACACTCGCACAAAAGGGGGAGATGCACACATGCTCACACATACACACACACACACACAAAAAAGAGAAAAAAAAGCAAAGAAATTAATAACAGGAATTACCATATGCAGATGACACCGACACCACTAACATAATGCCATAATGCCATATTACCACCTGGACAAATATACAAGTAAATACACAAACATACATACAAAACTATGCATCATACATTTTCCTTTTCCTTTTGAAAAATGACATTTATTCTCAAAGCATTTTCTAAACCGTTCAATTGGAGAAAAGAGAACAGATTTTTTTTTTTTTTTTTTTTTTTTTTTTTTTTTTGCAAGAAAACATCCTAGAGTTAGAAATAATCAAAGGCTTGAAATTGGTGCCAAGTTGCAGAAACACACAAACAACCTTATTCATGGTTCTTTCTTTCTCTGTCATACAAGGTACAATCTTCAAAACAAAATTGTCACTAAAGTGACGGAAGATGTTCAACTGCAGACCTTAAAAAGCGCAAGGCTGACTCTAAGATTACATTCAGAGTAATGCTGTAATTTAAATTTAAATATGTGGAGGTATGTTTTGTCTCTCCAAGTATTTGATGCAATGCCTTTTTATGTACAAAAGTTTATTGCATATTGTGTGTGTAAAAGTTAGAGAAAGGTATGGCTGTGATGTAACTGAAGTGGAACTAAAGTACATACGCAGTAATGCCAGGACCAGCCAGGATGAAATCACAAATGTACAACGTACTCTACATGTAGGTCTGCATTTGTGCTCTCATTGACTTTATTTTTTTTGAATTTTTGGGAGGAAGCACAGAAAGGGGTTGCCGTGTCAGTCGTGACCTCCCACGTCTCTCGACAGATCGTGCCTCATGGAGATGCTGCTCCAAAGGGAATAGCACCATTATTCATCAACAGGCGTAGGAGAGGAGTCAGAGAGTAGGGGGGAGGGGGGGGGGTTTAACACTATTGGTTATGCCAGATAAACGCTGCTTGGTATTAATCTCACAGCATATTAAAATCCGGCTTTGATAGCAATGCATATCAACTGCTAAAAACAACTATTTTCAAAGGAGGGTGGGCGTCTGTTATAAGTGATATAATATATGCAACAGAGATCAGAGAGATGAAAATGTCTCAGTAGAAAGGAGAACGGAAACGAAAATGATTAACGTAAAGCAAAAGGAAATAATTATAATATTTAATTAATATTAATAATATTTTAATGTACAGAAGACAATACAGTGTGCAAGAAGAACAGAATACATTTAATGTTTTCCTTGGCCAGTTTAAAGTTCAGCTTTTGTGCTAAGTAACAACATAGACAACGTACATTGGAAGTGAGTCTATGACTGGGTTTCACTCTCATAGTGTCTTTTGTTGGACAGCAGGAGTAATGACTTTCGTAGACGATGTCTCGCCTGTGTGTATTCCTGCTTTCTGTGTGTGTGTGTGTGTGTGTGTGTGTGTACGTCTGGAGTGACTCAGAGTGATAGAGAGAAATGAAGAGCGAACGAGACAGCAAGAGACAGAGTAACAGAGAAAGGGAAGGAGTTGTTCAGCAGTGATTGCCTTTTCTACAGATATGTAGCGTGGCTTCCTGCCCCACAGGGTTAGTGTTTCACCCATGTCACTGGAAATCTCATTACAGGGATTATGTACATAATTGACTAAGTCTATGGATGACTGAGTCAGCAGTGCTACACTACTCCCAGGCCTAGATAGATAGATAGATAGATAGATAGATAGATAGATAGATAGATAGATAGATAGATAGATAGATAGATAGATAGATAGATAGATAGATAGATGCCTTTCCAAGCTAATAAGTTACAAGTAGAGAAGATACAAGTAATTGTCAATGATGTGGAGTCCACCAGGGATGTTTAAACTTTAATCTATAGATCTGAGCAGTGTCTAATGATGGAGCTCCACTGGTGGGCTTGCTTGGCAGCAAGTAAACCCCTCAAACTCTCCCATCGGCGTGATGAGGATCTGTGCCAGGCGGACCTGCTTCAGGACTCCAGCTGTGAGTCTGGCAGGGGGGCTTTTGGGAGACATTAGAAGTCAGCAAGTGGAGAAGATAAATGAGAGCTCTAATGGTGTATTAAACACCCAAACCGAGGCACTTGTATCATAGCCCGTCGCTGATGTCATTCTAAGACGTAAAGGTATCTGTGCAGGAGGCGTTTTCGCCCCCATCGTAGTGCTGTTGGTTGAAGCCACTGCACTTTAGGGAAAACATAAAAAACCAGTGGTGAGCGCTGGAGTATGTATGCAAGACACGTAGTTCCCTTTTAGAGAAAGAGAGGCAGAGTGGTATTGAGTGTCTGAGAGAATAAGAGCAAAGTGAGGCCACAACCATCCCTTCAGTACGATATCAGCAGATCTGACAGCAGCGTTTCTTCATGAGGACTCATTCTGGTTTCAGAGGGTTTTGGGAGTCCTTCACCAGTGTGCTTCTGCAGATCCATGTGAGCAGATCTAAAGCACTGTCTGCATTTGTGCATGTGTGTATGCATCTCCTTGAGTTAGGTGTAAGCCATTAATCAGAAACTCCATGATTAGATATGCAGTGTGTGTTCTCATGTGCCTTTCTGTGTGTGTGTGTGTGTGTGTGTGTGTGTGTGTGTGTGTGTGTGTGTGTGTGTGTGTGTGTTAACTTGAATGACCTCTTACAGTGTCAGATGTTATTGCCTTCAATTTCCCTTGAAGAAGACCTGTATGTGGCTGCAGCCCAGTAAAACATCATCCACGCCACTTACAGCAACACACACACACACGCACGCACGCACGCACGCACGCACGCACGCACACACACGCACACACACACACACACACACACACACACACACACACACACACACACACATACACACACACACACACACACACACACACATACACACACACACACACACACACACACACACACACACACACACACACACACACACTGTCACTCTCTCCCTGACGTCACAGGTTGGCTAAAGCATGGTCTGGCCATAAATCACCTCTAGCTGTAGCTTTGTCCCATTAGAGCAAGGAGAAAAACCTAATTATGCTTGATCAAGAAGAACACTCTGCAGAGACAGAGAATGGAGAGAGAGGAGAGGTAATAAAAGGAAGGACAGAGTTAGGCAGAGAGACGGGGAGAGTACAAAACAGGAGAAGAGAGGAGGCTGTAAAAGGAAGGGACAGTAGGTTGGGGGGAAAAAAGCATGAAGTAGGAAAAGAGTAGAGGAAGAAAGCTCATTCCCTACTTTTTGTTTCTTTTCTTGATGAGTCCAGCTGATACCTAACGCAGTGTTGTCATAAATCACCCTAACCCTTTCAGCATGTATCTGCACCGTGGGATCCATGCATACGTTAATCTCTTAACCTCTGCCTCTCCCAGTCTGCAGCCACTTAAAGCTATTAAGTGATTGATTCTCGTGGCAGGGAAAACTGGCACTTCTACCCACAGCCACAGGGAAGCCTTGCAGTTTTGTAACCTGTAGTAAGGAGCTTAGCATGAAGTCACGTTGCCAAGCATCTCATCAATATTGTTACATATAATCCTGGCAAGGCTTTCACAAGACAATAACTTTAAGCATTTCTTTCTTTACTATAAAGCAAAATCCCAAGCACAGTGCCATTTCCAGATGGGTGTATGTGTAATACAACATTTTCTAGCTGGTAAACTCACCATAGTGTGGTATGATGGCCCAGGCCATAGCAGATGCATAGATTTCTCCAATCATCCAGAACATACACAACCAGCTGAGGTGTTCTCCTCTCTTCTCCCTGGACAACACCTCTGCAAAGAAGGAGAAAACGATGGGCACAGCGCCTCCTATCCTGCAAGAACCAGAGAGAATGGGAAAGTGAGTGGGAGTAAGGCAGGTGGAGCCACAAACACGGCAGAAACTGAACTTAATGAATCCTTAAGGTTTACTTGTTTCACATACAGTAGTTGCATTTATGATTGCTTTTACATGCTTTGCCTTCATCCCTCAGTTTGTGGCCTTATTTTTTGGATTGTTTTCCATTAAAAATAGGATTAATTGAAAGGTCATTGCACAGAATAATAAAGGAGACAAAGTAAGCAAAAAACAAGCACAGCTAAGCAGATTTTTTTTGTTTTTGCCAAAACATAATACAAAAAAATCCTGTAGTGCCAGTTCCTCATGGCACAGGTTGAATTGGCAGTTTAGAAAGCCTTTTCAATTACTCTGAAGGACTCTGAGGAGAATGATGGAGCCGCAATTACTAAATTAGCTCTTAAAGGAACAGTTACCCTGCCAAAGAAGAGGACACAATAAATCACAGTGTACACCATGTTCCTATGTCGCAAGAGGATGACACACCATCTATCCTTTGCACACACTCTGGTTATTTTAAGAGATTCTAAGATTTCTAGACGTTTTCCTTATGCAGTGAGGATGCCACTGCCGCTGGCTTTAACATTGTCTGTTAATAGTTCTTACTGCTCTGCATCCTAAAAGCATAGCACAATAACATTAATTTAGCTGGAAAGGAAACTTAACAGATGGATGTATAGTAAACGTTCTATGATGAGGAGTCAGAATCTTAGAAACTTTCTGTATAGAGCAGTGAGAGAGAAAAACAAGCTCTAAGTAATCAGTAAAGGAAATTGCTTTGAGCTTTTTTTCAACAACTCTGACAATTATTCAGTTGAAGTCAACGAAGGGAGTAGTAATTAGGAGGGACAGAGCACGTCTCTGTCCCTCCTAATTACTACAGGAAAACACTCTTCAAATAGATTTTGCCTCATAGACATGAATTCTTTACTGTGACTGATGTAGCCCTGGTGCATACATTTAGATAGTGTGACCATCCTGCTGCCAGAGAGGATTTTGAGGTGTACCATTTGACTGAACTTTCACAGATCATCTAAACCGACGGCTTGCCATCCTCGTTCGGCCCCAGAATGACCTCCGCTGTATCAGACTCACCCGAAGCCTGCGACGAGACGGCAAAGGAGGAACAAGCCGTATCCCTGGACAAAAGATGACAGGAAGGCGAAGAAGCCATTCGTGGACATGCAAATGAGGAGGCACTGTCTGCGGCCCACTTTGTCAGACATCCCTCCCCAGAAGAGCGCCCCCACCATCATCCCCAAGTAAACAACACTGCCTGGAAAGAGAAGGAGGAGAGAGGAGCCTGATTTTTTGTTTGCCTCAATATACAGTGCATCACCTCACATTTCTATATTCCTGCATGTGCATATGTTTGACTGAGTTTGTACACTTTGGTCTCGAGGTTAATAAAGGTGATTTTGGTGCCAGTGCTCTCATCAGTCTTTATCACTACATTCACTACAGTCTTTTTTTCACGTATAATTTGCTTGAATATATATATATATTATATATATATATATATATATATATATATATATATATATTCATTCATACTCAAGCAAATTCAAGCATATTATACGTGATATATATAGGAACAGTATTACCATCATCATTATCATTATTATTAATTATTATTGGAAATATCCTGCTTGTTAGCTGCTAAAAGCTCCAGGCTAACCGTGATGCTGATGAGAGGTGAGAGTTATAAGATGCTATAAAGACCACTAGGGATGAGGGGAGCTTCGGAGTCATTACGAGACACACCTCTTTAACATGTTCATTGTAACTGACATGCGACATGAGAGGAAGTCATCTGCTGCTTACCACTGATTTTAACAAAGCATTTCAGCCAAAGAGCAATTATGTGTTGCTAATAAGACGAAGTGGTAAGAGCAGCTACGACAGACACTCATTCACTACTGACAGCTTGAACAGATGATCTTCACAGGTTTGCATTTTTCACTCTTATAATCACCATTTTACCATAAAATAAGACTCACTGTAGTGAATGTCAACTTAGTGGAATCAGATTTTGAAAATATCTCAGCCTAAGTAGTCAAAGTCACCCAACACTGACTTTCAGCCAAGAAGCTTTTTTAGAAATCGTTTCCTCCAAATGTGCCTCTGCTGGCAAATGGCGAAGTGTCAAATTAAAATATGGAGCCACATTAAGCTTGTGCCTCCATTATTGCTGAATGTTCATCAGTGAATTGGAAGTTATGTTCAGTGACTGACTCCATATGGAAAGTTACGTTTATAGATGATCGTGCTGTTTTAAAAAGGGGACAAATAGATTAAATAGCTGCTAGATGTAAGTGCTGATATCACTCAAAATATTTTATAGTTTAACACACACACAGACACACATTCCCCAAGCTATATATCACACCTATTCTCTCTAAATTAAAGCCACAGTATTCCTACTAATCTGACTGGATCCTAAAAATTGACTGATGACAATGAACCTGAAACCCAGTTGGAAAATCTTCGACCCCAGTAACACACTCTATCGTTGCTGAGTAAATACAGTGTGTAAAGGACTGAAAACAGGCTCTGATCAATGAGGAGACAAATGTGAACAGTAATACAGGGTGACTTTACAAAAGGGCCCTCCGTGCTCTTTGAATCTCTCTCATCACAAATGGGATCAATGCACCAACAAAACAGCATTGATTTCTCCCTCTGATCACCATGAATCTGCTCTGGAGACAGGAGCCTAGTGTCACTGCTTTAGTCCACGTCATATCTGGCATTATGTGGTTAGCAGCCTTCATGCAAAGAGCAGCTTCAACTGCATTTTCTTTTCCCATTTTGAAATTCCTTATTTGAGATTTCTGTTCCAGGCTAAAACACTGAATATTTCACTAACAGACAATATTACAGACACATGAAGGCATATAAACATAAACCTGAAAGGATATTTGTATTCATAAATATATGAAATAAATAAATCCACAGAAAAAAGAAAAGAATGCGAAAGTGGCAGTCCTACATGGAGTGATATGACTCAGCCGTGGGGACACTCTGTTCATCCCATTACAATAATCTTAACAGCAAGATGCGTTTCCTTCCTGTAATGTCTGCAGTCAGGTTTCTTCTCCTCCGCTGTGAGCAGATATCTGTTTGACTCTCTCGCTTCAGGGGTCAAAACCCAGCTATCTGTCACATTTGGCAGCCATCTAGATACTCGCCTGAAGGTACCATAAATTCAATTCTAAATTTAAAGGAAGTCTTCAGTCTACGCACAGTTCACATTTGCTTCATTAAGGAGAGGCTAGAAATACGGTGCGCAGGCAAACACCCACTGGCCTCGCATTTAAATGTCATGCATCCAAACATCCAGAGGGCCTTTCATTTTGTTTCTGCACTCAACTTTTCATACAAACAATAAACAATTTTTTTTCTTTTTTCTTTTCGTTTTTTTTGGGGGGGGGGTTTAGGTTTTTAGAGAAAAAATCCAACAAAGTAAGAGCCTCTGATTCCTGCTATTTTAGTGCCCTTAAAAAAAATTAAATAAATAAAGCAATAAGACTGACAAATGAGTAAATCCTTCACAGGACAGTCTATTACGTAATGAATTTATTGATGTTCTGTCCGACTTGCTGCACGGCATCTCGGAGAGCATGATGTCAGCAGTGCCTGCACCAGGAAAATGGAAAGTAGTGTAGTATATAATCCGAAAATAGCACAGACATCCCTTAACATTATGAGGTCTGTCTCACCACCAAAAGACCAAAGAGTGGTTTGCGTAGCATTAACCTGTCATGTCAGAGAATTATGGCACATATTCCAACATCGTCTTGTCTGCTTTGCCTCATTTCTAATTTGTTTCTGAGTCACGCTCCACATTCAGTGTAACTTTGGTGTGATACAGTCACATATTGTATAGCGCTTGGACTCCTACCAAGCAGTTACCATAATATTTTACTCCAAAGTAACAAATGACTCCTCACATGCATCTGCTCATTGGATCACTGAAATGTTTTTTCTTTGTATACTTTTGTCAAAATACAAAGCTCTTTAAAAACCAACATGGAAAAATTAGATTACTCCTTACTCCATGTTGGCAACACATAGACGTTACCTTCAGTGACAGTAACATGTGGGTGGGTGTCACAGTTAAATGTTTTGAAGCCTAAATAGGATTTTCTATCTTTTGAAAGGTAACAGACAATCCACTGGTGATGGAATATAACAACCCGGGCTTTTGACTAAAACTGCTGTCGTCTTCGTGGTCAGGTTTTCAGTTAAGCTTTGAAGGGTTTGCCCATGGACCCAGCTGACACAATGCAATGTTTTAAAGGTTATCCTATCTTTGCATTGATATATCTTTAACGATAATATTTCTTCTGCGTCTTTACTGGGGTGGAGGTTATGTAATAGTGTTTTTATTCCTATAAAATGTGTTCAATATGAATAAATCAACGTAATGGTAAATAAATGTTCTGCATCTGATGATCCCCACAAGCCAGTTCACCCATGTCACCCATGAAATGTTTCAACATTTCATTAGACTGATGCTGAGGCTACAGTCAATCTGTCAATAGAACACATTGGAAATGATAAGGCTGGACCACAAGAGCTTCAGCTAGAGTATTTTAATTAATGAAACCCCTTCACCGAGTTCGTTCACCCGCTACTACCCTGTCATTGATTTAGTAGAGCCATCCTTTCTCAGGCCTGCAAAGTAAGAGGAGTGGTGCAATCAATAGACTTCAATTCGGCCTAATTCTAAGACTGAAATTTCGCCTCTGAACTTGCAGAAGGAGTGAAATGTAAAGGCTTGGTTTTCTGCAGAGGAGAGATGTACATCGATTAGACGCGTTTAGAAGCAAAAAAATATTCCTTGAGCAGATTCCAGCTGATACAAATTGTCTCGCCGTAAGAGTGTGAAATACAGCTGAATTTAGACTTGATGACCCATATAGACTCTGAGCACCATCAGAAAATGACAGTGTGTCAGGAGACCTCTCAGGCAGAAGCAAAAGGTTTTGCCCCATGACACTCTGTTGAGATGTCAAAACACATCTCCAGGAATGGTAAATATTCAGCAAAATCAAAGGCACACTCTAAAGACAAGACAAATTTCAAGGCGTTGTTCTTTTAAGCTAAGATATGGAGCATAACATCACACTCACACACTCACACACACACACACACACAGACACGCATACACACACACACACACACACACACACACACACACACACACACAGGACCAAAGAGTAAATCTAATTCATAGATTAAAATATTTCAAATACATTTAATCTTTTCTGGTGAGGCTGAACTGACCACTGAGGAGCTGAGGATGAAGGAGGGAAGTTAAAAAAAAAAAAGAAAAAAGAAAATTTATGCAGGAGAAAGCACAAATGCAAGCGGATGAAATATGTGAGCAGCAGAAGAAAGAGCAGAGGCAATGAAGGGGTTTGAGGGTGACAAAAGAGAGAGAAAGGTAATGAGGGAGGAGAGTTCAGTAATTGCTGGATTGGGTGAGAGAGCGAGAGAGTGAAGGGGGGAGGAAGGGGAAGGCCCTGGTGCAGTGTTTTCTGTCCTGTCACATCCTGAGGAGCCCCCTGAGAGCCGTGGGAGCGCTGAGCTGCATCACGACCTCTTCTCTGATTTCATGCTTTGATGCTCTTCGCTCTTAGCGGTGCAAACTGTTTCAGCGTTGCGCAAAAAAAACCCCAAAAAAACCCACCCGTCCTGTTTTATTCATAGTGATGATACTATCATACAACAGCATGCCTGGTGCGTACAACGTCTACACAGTGGTACCTCTCTGTGTTTGAAAATGTTCTTCTCCCTCTCTCTGTTTCTCTCCATCTCCTCATTGCCACTCATTTCATCCCCTCTCCCTTTCCCTCACCTCTCCTCCCCCTTTTCTTTCCAAACCTTTCCTCCATTTCTTTTTTCTCAGCTTGCGTCCTCTCCTATTGCTTTCCAATTTCTTGGCTCACTTCTCATTTTCCCTTCCTCCCTTTTCTCCCCTCTCTTCACTCCTCTTCCTCTGTCTTCTCCTCCGTGCTTTTCACTCTCATTTATTTGCCTTAGTTTCCTCTTTGCTCCACTGTCATCAGCTCCTTTACACTGAGCAGCGTGTAATCACATTTGTACTACATCGTGTCAGTTTGATCGGATTCATGCCTCCGTCCTCTGCCACCTCCGCAGGAAAAGAGATTGAAGCTTTTTGTCATATTTAAGTCATTTCAGTGGGGGCAGGATTTCAATGAAATCTATATGAGAGTAACCTATTGTAGGGCTGCAAGTGCAGGGTTTAAAATGACTCACTCAGCATCAGTAATGATCCAACCTTCATTACATTAAAGACTGTGAATAATTCGCATGAAATACAGTGATGCTATGAAGCTGTGATAAGAGCGAGCAGTTAGACATGGTTTACTTGTGGCTGATATTGCTGGTGGCAGCAGGTTTGGTCCATATGCGCGCTCAAATGTGCACACACTCAGTCCCGTCACACACTCCCCCTTCTTCCTCTCCCACACAATGTGGAGCTGCACTACTCAAGTAGTGTAATCTCCGCAGTGACGCTGCGATCTTACTGCAGTTTAGCCACGCTCAGCTGCCCCTGGACCACGCAGCCCCACATAGCCTGCCAGCTGGCTCCTACGCACAGGGAGAAAGATGGGGGAACGATAGGGGAAAAAAAGGAGACAAAGAGGGAGAGAGGTAATGTAGAGATCGAGCTTGAGAGGACACGGAGAGTGAAGCTGGGACACAAAGAAAGAAGCCAAGAAAGAACGAAAAAGGTACGAGAGATCAGAAGACAGGGAAGTAAGGACGAAAAGAAGAAGAAGGAGGGAAAGTAGATCGGAGACGAGAAGGGAAGGGGAAGCATTGACGGTAGAGAAGAAGAGGTGGCTGTTAAATGAAAACGAGGAGAGACAAGTTGAGAGTGAGAGAGGGAGAAATGAGGGGAGTTTCAGAAGGGAAAAGACAGCCTAAGAGAACAAATAAGTAATGATAGGGTGATGCGTTCCCATTGTCTGTTGTGTCTGAGATGATAGCTAAGCCTCTCCCTCACATTGTTGGTGTGCTGAATACCACCAATCTTCCACCTCTCTGATCCCATCCACCCACACCTCTCTCCCCATTACTCCTCTCTAACTTGGCAATCTTTCTGCTTCAAAGCTGTCCCTCCTCCTCCTCCCTCCTCTCCCCTGCTCATCACACATATTGCGTTTCACAGCGTTCGTTTTCCCTCCTGCTTCCTTCCCACATCGTCCACTCTCATTTAAAGTGTTTACAGTATGTCACCACCTCTTATACCCCCAACTCTCCGTCCTTGATTCCCATGTAGCGTTACAGATTCCTGCGAGATCTGGATACTGGTGGGACCAAATTGAATTCAGTAATCTAATCAGCATTTTAGTCATCCATCCCATCCCATTACACTCAGCTCAGTCCATGCAGCTTGCGTCTGTCTCCGCCTGTTATATGGTTAATGGAGCTGCACAATGCAACTATGATGGGAGTCCAGCTCAGGTGGAACTAACCAAACACCAAATGGCTCTTTGAGAAACTCTGTAATTCAAATGATTCCAGACTGTGAAGTGAAATTTCTAATAAAATGAATAATTTATTGTTTGCTGTGCAACTGTGTTTTTGAAAGTTTGATTTATTTAAAAGCTATTAAATTGGGGGGGGGGGGTTGTCTTTTATTCCTCTGGAATGGCCTGTTCCACTTTACTGCTGACTCCATCACTGGTCATGTCAACAGCCACATGCCTCAGCCGAAACACCTGCCGTTTACCTGCACGCACGAAACCTGGTTACTCAGAGAAATCTGGTTAAGCAATATTTTCCTGTGTAGTTACCTGGTTACTGTAAATCCAGGACCTTACTTTGGTTGAAGTATTACTTCACTTACCTTTACTGTAACAGTGATATACTACGCAGTAAGATGACTGACTCTGTAGTGAGAGTACACAGCTTTTCCTCTCAACACAAATGTGTCTGATTTGCACAAATAGTCAAAATTCCAGCTGTGGAAACCGTGTACTTTGTGTTAGTTTCAGCTTTAATTGGACATTGGATTGACTGATTTAATGCTTGATGATTTCTCCTTTCATCTTCAGTGATGAAGTTCAAATCTTTGTCATGCACCTGCTCATACATAAAAAGCCATTTAGACAAATGGTTACATGTATACCAAGAAATTAGCTTTAGTCTATCTGGGGAAATCAGGTTTCTCTAATCCCAGATCCCAATTAGAGAAACCTTGTTTCTTGTATATTTACATTTACATTTACTCATTTGGCAGATGCTTTTATCCAAAGCATGAGGGACATCACTAGAGAGCTTCAGTGCAGTAGGAGACCTTGGCCCAAGTAATACATCTATTTAATAAGTGCAAGGAGATATATATATATATATATATATATATAGTACAGATATAGAGTGTCACAAAGAGGGTGTAACACAGGTGGGAAAAAAAACCTTGTTCGTGCAGCAACAACCAACCAGTAGGAGCCACTGTGGCGCAGTAACAAGGACATGATATTTTACCGACTTTCCACATGCGGAATCTGCCAAGTGTGTTAAATTGAACATACAACCAAGCTGCAGGTACCACTGCTAAAACTGTTCCCAGATCTCATGGTGGGAGGTCTAGCCTTGTGCACCACCAACAGACCACCATGAAGACGACATCTTATTGTAAGGCTGTCATTGCAAAATAAGAACGTTGTTCTGCTCGGTTAAATAAAGGATATATTAAAATTAAAAAAAACGTGAAAAATGAAACCACCCTAATCAAAATCATCGACAGGTTTAACTGGCTGTGGTTTATTTCTGCACTTCAAGGCAATAAAATATTGCCATGGCACCTGTAAGACATCCACTCACCTCATTTTGTTGGCTGTAGTTAAGTGTAATTACTCCGGAAAACTCCAAATGGATAGCAGCAAGGTCATAGTAATCATGTAGGCTATGCTCAGACATGCACACGCACACACACATGTACACACACACACACACACACATACACACACACACACACACACATATACACACATACAAAAAAAACACCAATCATGTTCACCTCAACGGGGAGGAGCCTCAGGGCAATCAGAAGGAGAAAAGAGAGGAGAATGGGGGAGGATGGGAGAAGAAAAGAGAGGCACATAGAATGGAGTGTGAGAGGGAGGGACAGGGGGTGAGGGATGGAGTCACGAACAAGGAGAAGCAGAGCGTAGAGCATGAATGCCTGCAGGACTTTGCTTGGTTAGAGAGGAAGAGAAGAGTTTACGTGGATACTTGGAAAGAGACAGAAAAATGTAGTCACATCCTGTGAGGATTTAACAGTGACTCCTCACATATGCTATTAACAAACTGTTTCATCATGTCAAAATAATATTTACACTTCCAATCTGAGCAATCTGTGTATTTACTATCATATAGATGCAATAAAGCAATAATTATTGACTTTTTGTTATCTGACAGGGTTAAATAAACAATTTTATATATACTGTATACTGTAACTATAATCTAAATTATGATGATGATGAAAAAAATAAATATTTCACGCCTGGCAGGGTGTGTAAATTTCTTATTTTACACATTTACCCACTATAATCCATATTTTTTCACACTTTCTGTCACAACCTCCAGTCTCAAAGAGGCCCTGCCATATCAATTTTGCATCAGATGATGCGGTACAGTTGATGCATTGTCATGTCTCACTGTGGCAGTTAGTATCTAAGGTCTGTGTGCCTGATTTAATGTCCTCGCCACTCTGGCACAGACACAGTGAGTCAGCCCCCTGTACACAGCTCTGTGGTGATGGATTATACACCTGCAGCCACGGGCCCTGCTGGGACTCCTGCTCAACACACAGAGCACACAGGGAATACTAGCTGCCTTCTTAATCCTGACACAGAGACCAGTGGACCGAAACACCTCATCCATGTGAAACACGACTATAGGATAAAGTGTGACACGTAAAGCGCAAATACACAGAATTATTCTTTTATCTTTTCTGTCAAACGATACCCAACAGGAAGTAGTGTGGCCCCACCCAAACCATGACTTTCATTAGTAACATGCTTACACTTGGAAAATACCGAGTACTGTTACTGCATACTATTCAGTATGTAGAATGCATGACAATTACACCTTTACATTCAAAGGCGGCCACACCACCAGAAAAATTAGGTTATTTTACTAAATAGGTCCCTTTTTGAGCCAAAAACATATTTTATGATCAAATAGTTAAAATCATACACTGATGTTTGCGAGCTTGTGTTGCAGCTCATCCTGCACAGTTATCCATCATACTGATTGGATAATGTCCTCTGATCATGTGGACCTAGAGTGGGTGCAGCACCAAAAACACTGAAAGCCACATTTTCTGCATTACCTTCCTGGTAAACGCACGTCTTTCACACTCCATGCCACCAACATGGCTTTCTGTTATAAATTTGTAGTCTCCAGGCCCAAGCTAATATGACATCATCAGGGTTATTTTCTCCCCTTCATCGTTTTAGTCCATGTTGTATGCACAGCCATACATTTTACATGCAGAAGTTGCATTGCAAGTATTAGGTGTTTTAGCACGTGCAATTTAATTAATATTGAAGGAACTGCATTTTTTTTCCCCACAGTAGATGCACGGCACACTCGCTCACACTCAACAACACACACAGGCTTCCCTTACCTAGCCATCCCGAGCTGGAGTTGGGCACACACATGTCTGTCTCTGCGCTGGGCAGCACAAAGCCCACCACGAACACCTCCACCCCATCTGACATGAGCGCCAACCCGAGCACCAGGAACAGCTGCCACTGGAACCTCCCGTGGCCACACTCCTGGATGATCAGCTCGTACTGCTGGGCCAGCTCCTCCTCGTCAGCCTGTCTCTCCTGCTCCAGCTCCCTACGGTCCCTTGTGGCATCTGACATCGGCTGCCCCAGTGCCACCTGGCCCTCCTTATGCTTGCTATCTCCCGCCGAGGGGATCCCCTGGTACTCGCCCTCGTAGATCTCATCCTCATCATCGTGGCCCTCTGTGGCATCGCTTGAGCCATCCTCATTGTCATGGTAGCCCTCTCCATCCTGCCTCGGGGGGTTCCGGTAGAAATCCTCGTCACCGTCCTCCTCATCCTGGAATCGGCTGTAGTTGCGGTGGGATGAGTACTCGTCTGTGGCGCGGTCCACCGCCTTGTTGACTTTCTTGGTTGCATGCCGCTTGGCCTCCTTGACTATGTCCTTGGCCCCCTTAACCAGAGAAGTCCTGTTATTGTAAGTGTCCTCCATTCTGGCTCCACCGGTAGGTCTTCAGGGGGGTTCAAAGGATACTTCGAAGTAGAAGAAAGAGGGAAGAGGGGCAAGCTGATGGGAGGATTGCGAGAATGGTGAGATCAGTGGGTCTCAAGATGCAGCAGGGAAGGAAACTCTTGAGTCTGCAGTCACCACAGGAGATAACCCACAATGGCTGTGGCAATCATTGGCCGGGCTGAAAGAGATGGGGGAAGGGTAAGAGACAGACAGATAAAAAAAAAAAGAGAGAGAGAACGAGAAGGGACAGGGGACAGATCAGAAAGGAAAAAGAAAGAAAGTAAAAGAGAGGGAGATGATCATCAGATAGTGCCCGTAACTCATGTCTCCCCCCGCTACATTCGTAACTATCCCAGACTAACAGGTGACATTGCAGTGACAGCACATACCCTCTTTAATCATTCACTGGCCATTCTCCCAGGCCTTTTAATCATCCGGAGTGACGTGAAGAAAAAGGCTTTGGCTGTATAGTGTTCAGTATTTATTCAAAATGAACATTCAATTTCCAGGGGCGCTCTCCTTGTTCTATATTTCATGAGTTGACCGTAGTTTTGGAGAGATGAGCATTTTAAACGGAGATGCTGAATCTGCTGACTCATGATCAGCTCTGAGGAACAGAAGCTAATAAACAAGGCTCTGCTCAAAATCAATTTGCCCCCAATAAAGAGCTGGTTTATTATAATGGGAGTGACAATCCAACCAGAACGGCACTGTCATATTTAATCCGTGCAAAGGAAGGAGGAAAGAAGAAATGGTCACATGTGGATACAGAGATAAATGCACGCTCTGACACACACACAGTGACACAATACTTCTTCTCTAAGGCCTCTAATTTTGTGTAGGGAAGGTATCTGTGACACATCGAATGAGTCGCACACACTTGCAGGAAGAACGCATCAACAGATACACACACATCTCAAACATGCTACGCACACATGTGAGTGTGCGCACACGCAGCATGGATGGGGAAGCCCTTTCCCATCTTGGCAGACCAGCTCTGAGGGGAGGGAGACCCCCCACCCCTCCTGCCCCCCCCAGCCCAGCACTGTGAATGATGTAACATGATTTCATGCAAGTGCTCAAACTGTGATCCACAGTTCATCATCACATTGCCTCCACAGGCTCCTTCCAACCTCTTTATTCTATAATGTGTCATAGAACGGATTCACAACTATTACCAACCAAATACAAAATGATGAAATTCAATCAGTTAAATGAGAAAATACTAAATTTATTACATGATATGAAATATTCTAGATAAGATGGATACTTAGGAATAGGATGGGGATGGTCAGAGCTGTCCAGTGTGTGTATGTGTGTGTGCGGTTCCCATGTGTCTAGGAGCTGCTCACCACAGCCTCTAATGAACACTGAAGCCTTGTCAGGAGGACACAAATCACAGGGCCAGCTCCAGCTCCCATAATGCCATTTTACTGGGTAAAATGACACTGCTGATTCAAGGTGACTCCACTAATCCCTTTTGGCTCATTGGATGACTTCTGTGGTTATGAGCACACTCCTTTACACATGGGCCGATAATTTTGTAATACCTCCACTGACACGGGTGGTGCCTCAGACATTCACAAGGATGATTCATACAGCAGCTTTTTAGCAATCTGTTTGTTTCTTTTGTCCAAAAGCAACTGTTCCCTGAATCGCTGGTGAGGTGCACATTAAACATTTAAAGAAAATGAATTCTGAATTCTTCAGTAGACGAACACTCTGCCAGGAGCATGTCAGGGTTCAGTGGTGTCACTGAACCGATGTCATTTATTGTTTCGGGATCAGGTCATGTTGGCCATCATTCTCTTTTTTTTTTTTTTTACTTACAATGAGCATGCACACATACACACACCGGCAAAAGGAGATGCATCCTGGTGGAGCCTGCCTGTCAGAGAATCAATGGAGTGTATGTTGAGGCCCGCTGTCAGTGGTGATGAAGCTCAGAGGACACCCGAGCACACAGACGACCGACCTCACCTGACCACAGCTGACGAGACCCCGACAGCGCAGACAGCCCGAGCAATGAGAGCAATCACAATCAAACTGGATAACCACCAACACTTTTTCTTTTTGCTGTCTCTAAGTTGTATCTTCTCTATTTCTTGCCTCACTCTCAGGCTCCCCTATTAGAATCTACTGTTTCCACTGATGCCTGTTTGTCAGAAAATGTTAATTCTTCCATTTAAAATAATCTGCGCATTTGTAGACCATGACCAGCTCACTAGTCCTTTTTCCAACTTATTGCCGTCACCCAGGCCTCAATGTCAGTTGTAAGTCCAGTATTTGTATATCCTGGTTTTCTATTATCCCTATCTTCTTCACCTCTTTACCTATGTTCAGTTCACACCCTCATTACTTCCCTTCAAGGTAACCAAACACTCTAAACATTGATTATTGACAAACCAACAAGGTGATGAGGAAAAGCATTGGAACATAAAGAAGCTTCATCCACACTGAACCCAGGGCATAGCTGTTCTCTATAATTGGTATAAATAGAGTTAATAAAGTGTGCGTATCGTTGTTGTGAACCATGTGGGGATGGCTGAAAATAGGCCTTGCTCTAGCAATACCCTCTGTCTGCATGATGGATAGTGGCCCTGCTTTCCTTCAACCTCTTTAAAATACTGAAAAAACACTGGGTCAGCTATCACTTGGCCCCAAATCTCCTCTTGCATGAATATGAAGACAGATGAAGGCACTAGAGTTAAAGGAGGAGTTTTGGCCAAATATCCAACTCAGGGAAAAGAAAAAAAAAAAAGAAAAGGTTAATATCCAACTAACTCTGTCATTTTATAAGACCCTTTCATTGCTTATCATGGATCATTAGCTAAAAGTGGCAAAGTGATGCAGCTAATAGTCAGCATTTTGACAGAAAAAAAACACCATATTACATATCAATGATCATAATAGCAATAAACAGCCTAAGCAATTATCAGCACAATGGGGGTTTCCTGCAATCAACAAAAGTCAACCAAAGGATTGATGTCAGTGTTGGTGTTGTCCAGCAGTCACCAAACGGACTGGAATGAGCGTGCAGGCTGTAAGAGTAAGAAGTAAAAAATCAATTCTGGTCCTAGAAATTCAGGTTGCTTAACCCACAACTGCTGGAGGAGACAAATACTTAATGTTTTTCGTGGGAACTTGAAGCAAAATCAATAGTGCCTTTTATTTATTTATTTATTTTTCTGGCTAAGTGCAGTCCCGTAGTCCAGACATTGGCTCTTTCACAGTACACAAAAAACTAATGATGCAAAACAATTAAGGCAGCGGTGCCCTTTCTTTTTATATACTCCAACTATTCTCAGGGCAATAAATGTTACAATAAATGCACCCTTTGCAGGAATTTCCTACCTTGCTTTGTTCCTTTGTTTGTTGTTATTGTTAAATGCCATACACAGACACTATACATTGAACAGTTTAACAGTTTATGTCCTTTGCACTGTAGGAATCACAAAACTCCCAAATGCTTTCCATCTCAGTCTGGTTTGACTTGTCACTGTCCTGCCCTTTCAAAGACATTCGCAAGCACAGTGACTTGACAGCTGGTTTGTTCTATTAGCATCAGAAAGAGCAGGTCCAATCTCTAAGTGGGCAGAGCCGCATGTAATCCCATCAAAACGGAGAGCCCATGACCTCATCTGGAAGGCAGAGGCCCAACCAGCCCAGGACGTCTTCCGTTAGGAGATTTCATCAAACACTGATGCCATTACTGACTGAGTGGGGGGGGGGGGGGGGGGTTTACAGGAGAAGTATTAATAAGAAGTGGTGCCTGGATAAAAGAACTTAGAGAGAGAGGAAGGAAATGTATGTTGAATGGTTGGGGAATAGAATAAAACAATAGTTTAACAAAGGACATACAGTATAAAGCGAATCATGTCACCACACAGATGACATCTTTCAAACCCTATAGCACCTCTGTTCAACACTCTCGCTCCACCGCAGGAGATAAAAACTTCACGGCTGATCTCAAGACATGTTAATGTTATATCATATACAGTTACATAATCTATCTGTGCATACACAATGAAGCTGGAGCAGGTTGATATCTGCCTTTCTTCCCATGAGGAGCCAGCATTGTTAATAATAGTATTGACTTCACTCACTTCTGTGCCAAAGGAATTTCCCACTGTGCATATTAACATTGTGAATCTCCTCCATTCATAAATTGTTACATTTCTACAGAAAGACAGAAAACATGTTTTGGATTCATAGATATTAAAAAAAAAAAAAAAAAGATCCCATCCCACACTGAAGAGGAGTTGTTCTGTTTTTCTGTTTGATCATCTTGGTAAATATATGGTCTTTCTGCCCTGCCAGACCTCACTTCTGACACAATACAGTGTTTCCATAGGACTTTTAAAACATAACGTGTCACCACCACTGTCTGCTGCAGACCTTTCATGTTGCAATGATGTAATAACCCTGATTAGGCAAGGGATGCTGGTGTTTTTTTTCTCTCTCCCTAACACTTAATTGCTCTTTTTGTCAGCTGTTTAATGTGATGCAGAATGATTGTGTATGTGTACTTAAAATTCACAAAGGTTGTAAATTTGACAGGAGAGAAAAAACACCAGGACATCTTCAGCTCCTCTCAGAGAGGAAATCATTCCCTGTCATTCTAGCAGACACACAAATGACAAGAGGAGTCTTAAATCTAATATAAAATGTTGGTTTTAACTTGCCGCTGAAATAATGACTAATTGGTTCATTTAAACACAATGTACAGACACAGTCTTTTTGTGAAGCTCTCTCTACTCTCCGCTGCATCATTTCTGGCACAGCTTACTTTCTACTGAGTCCTTCCTTCCATTTATCCATGAAACACTGGCATAGAAAATGTTTACCTCTTAAAATAGCTTGTGTGATGCTGCATCACTTTAGGATAACTAACAAAATTACAGGTCAGTGTGGCTGCTTGAGAAGGGGCTGTTATTGAATGCCGAGGTGGGGCGTTCTGAATCACAATGAGATTCTTGTTTACCATGGTAGGGGGAAAAAAAATCTACATCAACTTGAAATCAATGATAAGTGGAGGCAAAGGAATGAATTCTGCAACCTGCGATCACTTTACCTCATCTAACACTTATTCTGTGATGGAGGCCTTGAGTGTAAACCCAGCAGGACAACTACAGCAGCCTTCGCATTGCAAACAAAGCACTTTGCCACAGATTTCCAGTTCACCGGCTGTGTGCCTGTCAATCGCTCACTGCCTCTTGAGGTGCAGTTAGCGGATGAGTCAGTTGCCTGCTCCTGCATCCTCTCCTCTTTTTGGCGGCAGTGCAGAGTGCTTTAACTGCCCCAGGGCAGGTGGCTGGATTGCACTACAGCATGCACAGTCCGCAGCCAACAATCCAAAACTCTACTCATGCCAAGGACAAATATTTCCCTAAAAAAAACATGCTGTTGAGCAAAATATGGGTAAACTATATGAGCTCCAGGTAGCAGTCACCAAAACCCATACACCCATCTAAAGCTTACAAACCACAGTTCAAGTAAGCAAATCCACTGACAGACCTCATTGATATAGCTTAAATTACATATTTTACAACAAGCTACACTGTACATAATGAATTTAAAGATTTTATGTCACTCATAAAACATGAGTGAATTCGACAAATAAAAAGGTATGAAATTGAAACTCACTACATCCCTAGTTAGGCTATATCAATTCTTATGCATGAAGCCTACTTTCAGCTAATTATGCCAATCTCTCTCTACTTTTGGAGGAGGCATATGGACTCACAGGAAAAAAAAACAAAAAAAAACAGACATGCCCGGAAACAATCCCAACTTTTAACAAATGATACACAAACTTATGAATAAATAATGAGGCATTCCTGCGCCTCAGCCTCGATGTTAGTTGGAGATATCAATGAAAAGATGCAAGTAACTTAACAACATCACTTGTAAGCCCGAATATAGCTGAGTACAGAGGAGTGACACAGAAAATACTGGCTTTTTCTAACTCGTGTCACACAGTCAGCATGTTTTCAAGAGAAAAAAAAGTCATCACTTACCATCATTTATAGCGACAAGACTGGAGTGAGCTGATAGTTACCCATTGCATCAGACAGTGAAAAAAAAATCTCGGTGGCTTGTTACTGTAGAATAGGATCAGAGGTAATTTGCCAGCGCACGACAATGCTTTTTTTCCCCCCACCGATGCAGTCCTCTCGCTGCAGCACTTCAGGAAAGGAGAGAGGGAAAGAGAGAGACGGTGGTAGGAGGGAGGGAGGAAGGGACGCGGGGGGTGGGTGGTTGGCTGTTGGGGGGGGGGGGGTTGGGGCGGGGGGCAGTGTAATCAATAATTGTATTTCATTGAGTGATGCGGGTAATTCCGTCTGATGGAACAATCTAGTTAGGTGACTGAATGACGTGAAACACTGCAACGCATGAATGCTAAACAGACGAAGAAGAGTCGGCGAGTCTCCATTCACTTTATAGTGCAGACCACTGCTTCACGATTATTTGTTTCAGTCTTAGACAATAGTGTAGTTTAACCGTGACAAACAGGCCCAGACTTCTGCAAGAGTGCAAAACTTTATGGTTCAGGCAACAACAACAACAAAAAACTGCTTAAACTGAAAGTTTTTGACTTTTTTTTATGCAGGTGAGTTGCAAGGTTGGTCTTACATCTGAATTCTGCGAACGCACTGATTCGTCTCTTTTGCATTTCAGTGCATTCAATCGTCAGTTTTTTCCACAAAACTAGAGCTGTCTGCGAGCTCACCTTGTTTATGCAGTGAGCCGCACAGTGCATTTCAACGACTGTCTCTGTCCGTGGTGCTGACCCACAGCTGCGAGTCTCAGCGGCTCCAGTGCGCCAGGTTCGGGTGCTGATGCCACACAGATGATCGCACTTTGCGTCGTGCACATACAGTCGCCAGTTCTCGGGGGCACCGAGATGAATATTTAAATGTTTATCCGTGCAGAATTCTGAGTCACGCGGGCTTCCCTCTACAACTCTTCCTAAGAAGAGTTAGTTAAGAAGTGGATTGGTCATGAATAATAAATGATGGAGTAAACGGTGTTTGGGATCTTTAAATGAGAAGGAGAAATATATGCGATACAGCACAATATAACAAGGCCATTATAAGAAACATGATAAATCACAAGCCTTTTAGAAGAATTTAATCATGTTTGTTATAAGATGCTAGTTCTTCCAAGGACTTGACACACTGCCAGGATCAATACAAATATGGGCACAAATATACCCACAGCCAACATTCATAATCTAATGTATCACGGCACTAGAACAAAAGCAATGAGCACGTTCTCTTACTGGCTCCAAGCATTCCTCCACCACTGCTCTACATTAACTGCCTCCATTTGACTTCCTGTTAGATCCACTTATACATCAGTAGGAAAGACAGAGCTAAGTAAAGCATCAAATTAAGATAATGGACCATAACTGAGAGCAGCTTACCTAGGATCCATACTCTTGAACCCCAACCAATAGACACAGCAAATGATAGCACAAGTTTAAAAAAAAAAAAAAAAACTTAATCTGTGAACAAGAGACAGTTTCTCTTTTGACACCCACACTTGGTCGCCTGCTATACACTGAGGGCCAGGAACCCCAATGTTTGATGGTCCTGATCACAACAAGTCTCAGAGACCCTCAGAAATAGAACAGTTATAAATGTAACTTTGGTTCAGTGAATCAGAAAAACAGGTAGAATTCTCACTCCGTCAACCCGTGACATTTGATGAAAAGACAATATGATGGAAGAAGGGTTTTACATTTGACCATACACCTTGCTTCGTCCCAGATCACAGGTGAATTCTGCCGGTATCAAAACTCAACCTGTACACGTGCAATGTTCAGTGCTAACACACCATATCTTAATCATTCAGAATTCATAAAATCACATTTACGGTACATTTGTAATTCTTATTTTACACAGTGAAGCCTGTAGAGGTGCTTTCATGGCTGCACCCTTGGTTACAGACTATGTTTTTATTCACAGTATTATTTTTGTCACAGTAGAGCTTGGTGTTCTTATTCATAATTCAGATACTATGTTAACAAAACGATTTTTTTCTCATTTACACTGTGTTTTACCCTCGCCAACACTCCACTGAGCTTCATTTCATAACACAAAGTAACCTGTGCAGTATGTAAAACCCTCAATGCTCAGATGCAATTTAAGCACAATTAAACCCGTTCATTCCTCTTATGCCTGCAAATGAAGATCACAGAGGTAGTAATACTATTGACGAACACCAAAGATTATACAATCCTGTTACAATAATTGCATAACCGAGCACAGGCTCTTTGAGATAAGTAGTCTCTTTAGATGGAGTGTGAGACAGTGACTGCCTGTATGCCTGCTATGTCAGATTCTAATGCCTCTGAAACCCGCGAGTGGTTCCTGGAGAATGGGAGGGAGGGGGGAAAAAAGGGAGATGACGGACTGATGCAAGCACAGGGACATTCAGCCTTTCAGTATTCACATCGTTAAAGCCTGCAAACTATACCAGCTCTACCAGTGAGACCCAGTCCACGGCAGAAATTAGTATGAGAAAGCTCTTTGATGTATTACACCCTGTCCATCCAATTCCTTATTCTCACTTTTAGAGAAACTAAATCTCAATTGCTCCATGTCTAAACGTCTTAATGTAGGAAATGCAATTCATAGTGCAGCCTGGTTCCCTACTGGGTTTAAACACCAACTCATGGCTCTGACACTGGTTGTGCATCATGTTTACTGAACAGGATTGTAAATGATGCATACAGTGTGCACAAAGACACACACAACACAAAAGCGTGCAAGGGCACACACAGACTCGTAAACAAAAAAAAAAAAAAAAAAAAAAGCATCTATCTTTTTTCCTCTGAATTTGATGATTCACAAAAGCAGTGACCTGAGGCTTGGGACACTCTCTGGCTTTGATTCAGAGTTGGGAGACAAACCCCCCTCAAGCCATAAGCCTCCATTTACTACTGCTGGAGAGCTGAGGAGCACTTAGCTTAATGTACAGGACAGTAGAATGACCCAAACACACACACACACACACACACACACACACACACACACACACACACACACACACACACACACACACACACACACACACACACACACACACACACACACACACACACACACACACTTCACTGCGCATGCCGGCGCATTCTCTCCCTCTTCTTTTGTAGGGCTTTTTCTCTTCTCTTTGTCACATCAAAATGCACACAAGCAAGAAAGATGCTCATGCATTTCAGTGTCTTTTTATTACAATGAAAATACAAGGAATTTCCATATTTTCCAGAGCTTGCAGATTGGATTCTGACATGTACGCAGAATGGCTGTCAAAGTAATGAATTCCCATGCCACATGCAGTAAATGTAAGATAATATTGGTTGTAGGTACTGTGGTAAAAAAGTGACAGCATCGGAATACCATATAATCCTGCTGGCCGAGCAATTCAGACCCTTCAGTGCTTAGGTATCCCTCTCATCCTCTCCATATGAATTTATGTGTTGTACAACATACTATATACATAAACATAGAACATGACATTGTTACATTAATATCTACATATAAACATGCACTTATACTCTACGTACATAAGATATTCAAAGAACACACAGAAGGCATACTTAATTATGATATACAAAACATAATGCATGTAAATTTGTTTTTCTAATCTACCAAACATGAAACCACTGGAAATGTGTTGCATGGACATTATGCAATGTTTGAGTAAACAAACACTGCATGTTTCCACACAGATATATGCGGTAAAATGTATTAAATTCCTGTTTTTTCACATGCATCCTACTCCCCCGAGATCTAAAATCGGTGTAGTGCCTGCAGTGCCAGCTTTCCTTAAGGAATGAATAGAGAGGTGGAGGTAGACTGGAAGAACTGTCTGCGGCTTATCTTCATCCAGATTATAACAAACAGATGTGGACACTGATGGTAATTGTTGGTGCCTTTTGGAGATAGAAGCTCGGGCTAACTGATTTAGTCTCCGTCTTTGCTCTCAGCCTCCACTGCTCATCTGCACTCATGTGACTGACCACTTTATGTTGGACTCAGCATGTGCTATACTGCATGGATTTGTTACATAATAATGGAGGAAAATTATGCTGGTTTGTCGTCTCTCACCTGGTTGTTAGTACTATGTTATCTGAGGGCGATCAATGAAGCCATGTGTTTACAAGTCCTGGCGAATTCGGTACCCAAGAATTCTGAAAGAAAAACAAAAGGACACTGGTGTCACTGATAGAGAGATGTGATGGATTAGAGAGGCCCAAGGGGGAAGTCCTGGTCCATCAAAATATAATGAAAACTAATTTGAAAACAGCAGGCAGCTATGAATAACTCCAAGATGAGTTCTGGCAACATTGTGTTCAGTGAGAGGTCAACATTGTCTCATATGTGAGAAAAATGGGTTGATAACAATACGATTGATGATAGCACATTAGTTGTTTCCTTCAGGAGTTATGGCTGTCTGTAAATACATTTGACTGAAAATCGATCAAAGGCAGAAACAATTTTACACCGAGTTTACAATCTGCAGTTTAACAATAGGAATGCAAATGATACAAATACAAAACAATCCTTTTTTTTATCTGTCAAAAGCAAAATGCAGCATAAAACTGTAAAAGTACTGTAAGAAAAAGTTCCCCAACAAAGTCAACCTGTATAAGCACAGAACATTATTTCCTAATTTCTGCTCTGTCTATCATTGCAAGGTCCTGAATAGTCTAACGTACCTGAGCTAAAATACCAGGGGGAAGAAAGTTAAATGGATTGTGATTATTGTCCTGGAACAGATTGAACAGGCTATGAGAGAAGAATGTGAGCTGAATCCCATTTCAACCCACAAGCCCAGGTGCATTTCTTTTGCTCAAAGGAAGGTGAAATTTACAAAAGGGATCTAAAGAAAGGTTTGAGGCACTAACACTGGCTTTAATCTAACCACTATCAACAGTAGCTTATTACCTTTGTCTGCAACAAAGAGAAAGCATTATACAGAATTGGTACAGAAGGGAGTCCTGTCCCTATCGTCTGTCTTTTATCTTAAACTCAGATCTAAGTTATTGTGTATCATTTAATTCATGGTTGTGCTCATGTCGGTAAAAGGACAGGTGTAATAACCAATACCGATGCCAATACCAATACCAATCAGAACTGCTTTGTGTTAATTAACAACACATTGATTATTCTGTACATATCTGAGAAATAGTAATTCAATTTAATGCAACTCCATCTTATCCCACATGGGGCAATTAAAAAGATGTAATTAATAGTACAGTCCTGAAGACAAACAGAATACACACATTACATACCCCACAAGAAGGGACTGGGCACTATACCAGATTAACAGTTGGCTGTTATACATTGTGCTATTAAAGTGTTGCCAGTAAGACAAATGCAGAACATATGCCTCAAACGTCCGCCCTACCCGGTGCATACACAAACCTTACAGTTGTCTATTCCTAGCCAGTTCGTGTTAAAATAACTTACACAAAAGCAGACAGGCAAAGGGAATTTGCAGTTCAACGTTAATATAGAAAAAGCAGTGTACCCAACAAGCCAGGTTGGGATGACAAAAACCACCCTAAAAGAGAAATTGTGATGAACACATCACCAAACCTTTCAAAACATGTGCATCGTCTGCTCTGAAATGGAAATAAGTAATCTGTGGGAGCTACAGCCTCCTGTCATTCAACAGGAAACCTCCACTCCCCACAGAGCAGCAAGGATTATCCTCTGTGCCTCACAATTCTGGTTCAAAATCATAGCCCGCGTCAACTGTCAAGACATGTTATCATAAAGTGTGTGTGTGTGTGTGTGTGTGTGTGTGTATATGTGTATATGTGTTCACTGAGTGATGTCTGTGCCAGGCCTTGTTTGCACTAAGTAATCATTCAGTTTATTTCTAATATACAATATATTGGACATGAAATGTATCAGACTGAATCCTTGATGGGACAGACAGACCTCAACACTTTGTGATCAGCTGTTTTTGGGGAGTTTGTCACCAATGTCACAATCATGCATTCACCCTTCTCAAAGTCAAACTGCAAGTCTCTCTCAATGCTGACAGGACACCTTCAGACAGCAAAGTACTCACAGCACACAGCCAGGTGGTGAGGAGGCCTCACTCCAACAGTACTGCTTGCAGCTCTGCCACGGCTGAGAAAGACCATATGTCTCTTCCCTTTGGAGTCTGTCCATGCCTGGGACTGCCAAGCCGTTAGGCCTAACCCACATATGTGTCTTAATACTGTTAAGCACTAGGTCCTCAGGGGGTTAAGACACTGCTGTAATTCAGATAGTGAACCACTGCGTGTTCTGTATTTGTGAACAACAAAGAAATGGCCACAGGAAGGTTCACAGGGTGGTGGTATTCACCAAGGACTTACACCTTTCTTACACAGGTAAGTTTGCTTCCCTATGACAATGAACTTAATCAGCTAATCCCTATGCAGACAGACTATGAATTAGACACAGTCTGAACCCATAGTGCTCTTTAAATAGGCACACAGCTACAGCTATGATTTGCCAATCACAGAAGCCAGCGTTCTTTGTTGTCATTTCAAAAAGAATGACAAACCATAAACTAACATTGTACCCTAATACGTAAAGCTGGAATAATTAAAGTAATCATTCTTAACCTCCTAAGTAATATGTAGAAGATGAGGTAATATATTTGTCATGGGATAGTCGTTAGCTTGTCGTGTGTGGCCAGGCCACTCTTCCAATAATAACTGTAAATCGTCCTCATGTGACCCCTTGCGCCTGAAGATTAGCATAATACTTAGCTACTACATTGTGCTGCCACTCGCTCTCAAAATAAAGCGTGAAGTAAACGAGCCGATTTGCCAAAATCACAGAAAAAAACTTGTACAGAGCGTTTTTCTCGAACTCTAGCCTAGTGGGAGCAGCTGGTGAGCTTCTAGTGTTTCCGCTTACCGTTCTCATGGAAACATTTTACCCAATCAGAGACGACATAGCTGGAGGCTTTGGAAAAAGAAGCCAATCGGAGGGTCTGTTGTTTAACAGTCGATCGGTTTGAAACGGCAAAGCAAGCGTTTTCCAACTGAAGAATAACTTGGGGGAGCAGAGGAGTGTGACAGTCTGTATAGACAGATATAGACATAACAGGTAAAAACCTCCGAATGCAGCTTGGTTATAACTTAGTAGAGGCTGTGAACCAGAACTAACTACTCGCTTCAAACAGTGTAGTCTTTCTGATTTGCAGCAGCCACGAAGGAAAGGTGTGTGTGTTTTTTTTTTTTACAGATTTAAGGTTAGCTATGACATAATTACCAAACTTCACTTGTCTAACGCTGCCAGAAACCGTTAACTGCAGGAAAAGTTACAATCGCTTGTATTATCGTGTGTTTAAGGCTGTTAAAACATACGGTTTGTTACGTATATTTAGTTACATTTCGCTGATTAAAGAGACAGTCAAAAACCACTTACTTGTCAAGACTAGATTTTCCCAGAGAAGCTAATGACACTTTAAAACACACTTCCAGATTTGCATAACTTTTACTCTAATTGTAAAAATACAACAAAAAAAAAAAATGAACAGGCCAGGTGGATTATAGATCTGGGGGTCTAGATGTGAAAGATCACTCTGTATTGTATGTATGTGTAAGTTTCCCATCAGTGCCAAATTGAAAGCAAATTTTAGGCTTTTTATCTTATCTCGTATTTTGTAGTTTAGTCCCACTTATGTTCTGTGTATATATACAGAAACTTGTTATGTTGAAACTAGCTGCAGAATTTGGTCCTAAGCCACTTTGTACAAAAGACAAGAAGTATACAGTAGAAACTATACACTGGATAACATATGACATTTTTAGCTCATGCTTGATAGTTTATCATTAAACTATCACCTTTCCAACTATCTAGATGTCCTCAGACGAAGAAGAGCCAACCAGCCCTGTTCTGCCCAAGGACTCAGATCAAGGCAGCTCTGTGTCCTCTGAGCTTCAGGTGATTAAAAAAAAACACTTTCAATGTATGTGCTCCATTTGCTCCAGTGATATAACTCAGATCTGGGAATATAGTCACTATATCAATCAGTCAAACACATTTTAAACGTACACCCAGTTTAAATTTTTTGTCCAAACCACTTATTTGGAAGTGAAGGCAAAGGTAAACACACATGAACTGTCTATCAGAATTGCCCATTGCACTGTAAAACTAAATGTACGGTTATTTTAAGTATAAGTGAACTGAAGTTGAACCCAAAGGTTGCTTTGACAAATTGATGTTTTCAGCAGGCGGTTTGGATCGTAATTTTAACATCATATAGTTTTCACCTCCTAGTAAGTGATTTAGATGATATTTTATAAACTGGGAACTTGTTAAGTTGCATGTGTTGATCACTCTAGTAGACTCCACTGTAAAGGTGTGTACAACATCTGTGCATGTCAAAATTAAAGATGACGATGACTGAAATTGTATTATAACCAATAGGAACGATGGGTACAAAAGTAAGAAACTATGAAACTGTTAAAAAAAAAAAAAATTACATATCATAGATATCTTCTTTTTTTTTTACTATTTATGGATCGACAGGATGAGTATGAGGAGCTCCTCCGCTATGCTGTGGTCGCCCCTAAGCTTGACACACTCACCAGTGCTTACTTGCAGCGGTTGAGCACCTCACATCTGTTTGCAGAGGGCCGGAGTTCCCAGAGAAAAGATGAAACAAAATCACAGCGCCCAGCAGGTATCATTGGTTCCTCTTGTATGCAGGCAACATTCATACACACACATTTCACTAAGCCTTTCTGACAGAAACACAACTTGAGCCCTTCCAGACACTGCCCCCATCAAATGATCAGCTGTCAAAAAGGATTTGGCATCACAACATGAAAAAAGATGCAGTGTCTGTTTATCAGCCTCATATTTTCTGCTTGTAAACCAGCCTAGTCAAGATGCATATGATATCAGTCTGTCAGATTCTAGCCCCTATCTCTTTCCCCTACGATGCCCACATCTTAAACAGTCTATCAGTTTCCCCCCTAGCTCTAGCTCCAGCTGCAGCTCTCATTGGAGGTTTAGTGCTTTAACTGTCACGGAGTAGTGCACAGGGATGTAGAGAGCAGACGGGCTGATTGGTAATGATCTCCTGGCACTCTGCCTGTACTGCTCTTTAGAGTGTAGGCTCTTCTCTTCCCCCTGCAGTATTTAATTAAGATATTGACATAAATGCATTCCTGGATGAGGACCATGCTTGTCTTATTCAGCATTCTTGCCCTCACCTTTTCTGTTCTTAAACTGTCCTTTGTTTTCCAATATTTTACTTCACTCATTTCTTCCATTGCAAATTGTAGCAACATTTCCTTTTTTATCTATTTAGCATTGTGCCTCTCTCACTGACTTCCCTCCCTCATCTCTCCTGTCTTCTGTCAGATGCTGCCACTGAAGCTAAAGATGGGAGGCATTCTAGCAGGAGTGTGAGATCATCACAGGCCTCCCCTTTGATTGTTGAGCCCACCACACACTCAAGAGCCTCTCATGGTAAAATGAATGAAAATGACAAAGAAGCAAAATGGTTGTGTGATATCTAATTGTATATTAATTTTTCTTAATTTCAAATAAGATTAGAAATACCAAGACCATCAAGTTGCAGTGTTGCTTCATTTTTTTAGTGATAATCTGTCTTGTCTGTGGGTCTGTGGGGTTTTTTTGCCATCCAGTTGAGGAGGTGGCAGGTCGGGCATCTGGCAGGGCGTCAGTGCTCTCAGACAGGTTGCAGACGGTGTCTGAGAGGTCCAGGCCAAACAGCCCAGACCCACTGGAGTCCGCTGTGGCAGAGATGTTTATTTCAGAGAAGAACATAAGCAAGATGGAGAATATTCTAGACACGTGGAGCAACAGTCTAAAGGTTGGTCTGTTTCCTCATGTAGAACTGTCCTTTCATAATCAATCAGTTTACCAGCTCTTATTTGCTGTCTGCTTGAGAGCTGACCATAAATAATGTTGTGTGGCTTTATATAAGGCTCTGACACGGCTGAATAATAACTTCTTTAACATGCTGTATATACAAATATCAAAATAGCAGGGAAGTGTTTTGAGATTCATCAGTTCACTGCAAAATAAGGCAGAGCTGGCAGATTTATTCTTGATAAATTGAAATAATGAAACTGAATTGTTTTACAGTGAAAACAATTATTTTAATCTTAATTAAGATTTGTTAGTGTTCAAATCTGTGGTACAATGACAACAGAGCATTAATTAATTCTTTGAAGAGCAATCTAGAAAGCAAAACATTGAATTAAGCTTTATCTGGCATATACTGTACATTTTACTTTTATAGTGATTAATTTACAAAAAACTTACAGAAAAATAGAGTATGGTGGAAAAAGCAAGCATTTTGTAAAAAAAAAAAAGAAAAAAAAAAAAGCCTTTTACTCGTGGTTCCCAACCTATTCCTACTCATTACCCACTTGAAAATCTCAACAACGTTGGTGGCCCACATCCAGCACTGTAACAATATGGAGCCCAAATAGTTCGTTCTCAGAGCACTTTCTATTTTAGTGATCATGATCAAACATTCACAACTCAAGCAGGGGAAGCTCAATTTTGCTTTTTTGTTTGACAGTGGAGAGATCACTTGTCGATTCACCAGATGTCTCTTGACTCTCTTTCCTTTTAACTCTTCCTGTTACTAACCAGCTATCCATTTTTGATATTCCAGTTTTTGCTATGGATGTAATCTTTTAGCACACAATCAGACTGAGATAGTGACAACATAAAAGTTCCTGTCATTGGCTTATCACAGTGATTAATACCTTAATACCAGAAGAAAAAACAATGAAAGAAGTTTTCAAAAATGTTTAATGTTTTTAAAGATCTATTATTTTATACATATATATTTTTGCAAATGATTTGTCAGCCCATTTGCAAAACCTTCACGAGCCACAGGTTGAAAACCGCTCCTCTATGTTAATCTCACTGACACTGCATGTTTCAGATTATATATAATTATAAAAATGCATAAATGGGTGAATTAAATCAGCATATTAGGTTCATATTGACACTTCCCAAACTCATGTAATTAGAAAGTTAGAATGAGATGGATTCAATACAAGAAATACTGCAGAGCATGTATGTGCACAGTGGTGAGAAAGTGATCAGAAATTATAAAAGGGAATGTAAAGTGTTTGAGTCTCTTCGAATTGGATGACAGCTCTATTCTTCCTGGAACCAGTGACCTTTTAATTGTGTCCGCCAGAGGAATGATTTTGGAGGAGGTGGGTGGCTTCAGTGGGTGTCCTTCCTGCCCTTCTCTCCTGATGTTGTACAACTCATTCATGGAGGGCAGATGACAACCAATCACCTGCTAAGCAGTGCCGATAAAAGAGTAGAGTTCGACCAGGGAAAAGGCAGTAGAGGACCATGGACTGTGACTGATGCTGAGACTCTTTCAGGGTTGGTTGCAGGAAGAAAATCTCTTGTTTTACCTTCCATATAAGACAAACTTGTTTACATTTGTTGGTGCTGGTTGTGTTTGACTCTGTAGAGATTTAGCTATGATCACAATTTTACCATTTAACTCTAAGGCCAAATTTATTTTATCGTTCTGCATTGCGGTGTTGTGGAGGCTGCAGGTGGAAGCCTGTTCTAGACCTCTGAATCCACCAGAGGTGTGCTTCCTCAAAAAATGTAAATGCACATCAGAACTGTAAATCAAATCCAAGCCAGGGCATTGTTAGATGTCTCCAGAAATGAATCCAATAAAACAAGAGAGGAAATCTGCCAGGTTCATAGTTTTCTCTTGCTGTCAGTGACAAACCCTCTGACACATTTGTTCATCCAATTTAAAAGAAGGCATGTGTGCATTTGTCCATGTTTATTAAAGTAGGATAATGAACACACCGTGATAGTCCCACCCTCTATTCCCTAATTAGTCAAATGTGCTGGTGGAGCTACGGAAGTGGAAGCTGGCCTTTGTGGAGCAACACAAGCTGGAGATGAGGAAAGAGAAGGAGAGGTATGCAGCCCAGACAGCTGGCCTGAAGTCAGAGCTAGACAGCCTGAAGGGGCTGCTACACACCTATGAGACTTCCAACCACAGGAAAGATGAGGTGACTACATGTGTATTTCTTTGTTTTTTTCCAGTACATAATGTGGGTGATTTGACTAATTTCCAAACTGAGATTTTATTTCCATTATTGTTAAGTTTTAGTGTAGGACTGGGTGGGCTTAATCCATGTGTTAGACCCATACCTCTATCTTTTGCTCATTTGCTTATGTACATTTAGCACTTGAAAGAAAAAGATGAGGAAAAACCATGTCTGCTTTTAGACTGTCAAGCTTGTTTGTGTGCTGCGTCCTCCCTCAGGTGATCGTGAACCTGAGCCAGGTGTTGGATAGGCAAAAAGAAAAGCTTGAAAAGATGAAGGCCTTCACCCACTGGAGGCTTCAGCACACTGAGGCCAAAGAAGAGGTACATAGATGACATTGTGGTGTCTCCCACGGGTTTTACAACTATTTGTGGTGATATTTACAGTGGGGGCGAGTGTCTTCATGGGCGTATATTGTCTGTCTTCGGTATGATTTAAAGCTTTCAACTCTCACATCTTGCATAACACACTTGTCTGTCTTTTCGCCTCCTACACTAAGAAAATGTACAGAGATGCTTCCTAGTTTAGTAAACTGACTCAGAAGAAAAACCTACTGTCGTGCTGCATGAACTGGATATGAAAAAAAAGTGGGATAAAATATTTGTTTGTGTGGGGCTAATCCATTTTGGTGAGCCCCCAATCACATAGTATAGTTTGTTTTTCTCTTTTTTAATTATCATTTATGATTATTTTTTCATTAATGGATGTAACATTACTAGGTGAATGTATCTTAACATTTCTAGATTACTACAGTTTAATAGTTTATGCAAATGATTAGTCTCTGCATGCTTCACAGACCCAACAATGACTATGCACTATGTCACTGCCCACTGAACATGCATATGCCACATTTGCACCAATATCTCCTTTCACAAAATTTAAATCATAAAATTTAGTCAGTGCACTGATGAACTGATGATGATCCTTTTTAACCATATTACATATCAAACTAAGAAGAGCATAAAATGCCAATGAAAGTTGTTTTTTTTTTTGTTTTTTTTTATCAAAATAGCTGTTTATGCCATTTCTTTAAAATGGAAAATTAAGTAGATGACTCATATTTTTGGCTAAACCGTGACACAGGAAACGTACCATGAGAAAATGTATTGCACCTGCACAGGAATGAATTATGGGTGTAATTATTTCCTTGTGAATATTTTCATGGTCTTGTGGTTCCCTGCCAGGCTCATGCTGCTCAGGTAGCACAGCAGCACTACAATCTGCAGCTGAAGAAGAAGGTGTGGTTAGGCTGGCACTCTCTGGTCCAAAAACACTGGAAGGTCAAGGTGGAGCGGGCTTGCCGTGCAAGGGCTGAGGAGGTCTGTGCAAACCTGTCCACAGAGTATGAGGCCAAGCTGGCAGAGGTAAATAAAGGAGGGGAAGGACCTGCATGTGAAACTGTGTGTGTATGGTGATGCTGCATTGCTGAATTCATACTTAAGACTACTTCATTCAATGTGTTTTACCATACGTATCAAAGCAGTCTGTGGTCATTGTACATTTACAGCCGGGCTGAGTCATGTCAACTGGACCAAAGCACCACTAGTTACCATGATTATGTTAGTTTCTTACATAGCTAAATGTATTTATTTGCAGGTTTATTCAGTGCATTGTTATAAATGCATACAATTTGAACAGCCACATTAAACTTGATTAATAGTTTGCAGTGAAATCACCATAGAGCAAGTAGAAATAAAAAGGGATAATTATGGATAACCGTTTTACTGATGGTGTTATGGATGTATATCGAGGGCGCAACACAAAGGCCGGAGATTGAAAGCAAGAAAATGAGCTCCACCAGGTGGTGTTGTCAGTATTATATAAACTGATAAATGACTGATTCTTTCTGTCTCCACAGCATTGTGAGGCTATAGAGAAGGCTCAGGCAGAGATTCAGAGACTACGACTAGAGCGAGAGCGCTATGAGGAATCCATGAAGAAAGCCTTCATGAGGGGCGTATGTGCTCTCAACATGGAGGCTCTCAGCATGTTTCACACTGCGGAGGGACGGCCGGAGCAAACACCAGTTCATGATCAGCATGGTCTGTAACAGAAAGACCACACATACCTATTTTTAGAGAATATCCATCTTTTTTAACAACCAGCACACAAAAGCTCTAAATCACGAGCCCCATAACTACATAAAAAGGCTCTATACAGCAAACCTTAAAGGTATTGTTACCTTGTGTAAGTGCTGTATTGATTCAGCGCAGCTATCAAGACAGAAACTAACAGACAAAAAAGACAGAAACACCATTCCTCCAATAGAGTGCAGCCTTGTGCTATTGACAGATGTGTAGATTTATGAATGAGTGGAGTGGATGGGGGTCTTTGTTCTTTTTTTGAAGTCATTCACTGACTCATCTAATGGAATGATGAGTCACAGGTTATAACCTGGATGTGGCACTGAAAGATTGGCTGGATTTCTTTGAACAAGTTACTTTTCTCTCTTATCAATAAAAGATTGATATAAGGTCATATTTGGGCTATTTTTAAGCACATACTTGACAGGATTTATGAATCATTAATGATAAGTCACCTTTTTAATATACCACAGCAGGAAGTGTAGATGGCACTTACTTCTGTTACTCATTCAGTTTAAAAATAGCACTATTAACATATCTTCAAACAAGCAAGAGACAGTGAAGATATTGACATTGCAACTCATAATTAATCACATGTAATATTGTTTTTAATCATTAGTGTTGACAGTGAGTCAAGTGAATTGAAATTCTTCAACCAAAAGGAAACTTTTCATTCACCGGATGCCGGTCATCAAGAGTTGTTTCAGAACATTAGTCCAACACTCAGAGTAGTTTTCTGTAACTATATAGATCAAGAATATATTGTGCCAGAGCCTGACTCAGTTAATATATTTTTGTCCTTTCTATAGATCCTCTGCCTGCCCAGGATGAGCCTAGCTCTGCTACAATGGCTCAACTTCAACCGTATCCTATCTCTTCCACACGGTTCAGCCCGGTCCACTTTGACCGCCCAGACCCCCCCTCCCACAGTGAAGCAGAGGATGTGGTGAGACACTGACAATGTTTAATGAAAACATACAGCACATTTATTTACACACCATAATTCTTCCATGTCATAGTTCAGCCTCTTCTCGAATATCTCATTGGATCCGTTAAATCCATAATCAATTTTTTTAAGGTAATAGGTCCCCGAATTTGAATTTTGAATATGCTGTTGTATTTGTATAATTTTCTTGTTCCCCTATTTATGATGTTACCTTCTATTACCATAAATGTTGTTCTTTTTGAGTAAATCTGTTTTCTGCACTGTGACTCACTTCCTCTAAATCCCACTCCTGTTACTGTTCGCACTGACTACCTTTTCTTCAGGTGGGCTCTGGTGCCTCCGTGTCCAGGGCAGAAGTACTCCCTCCCACGACGGTAGTGCACAGCTCACTCCCACTTGGGGGCATTGCAAGTTCCAACAAACAGGTTAGCATTAGACATGTAGATATGCTCTGGTACAAGGGCCTCTGTCCACCTTCATAACAGCTATGTGTAACTATGATCGTAATTAAATCATATATTATTTGGTCTCTACTACATCACATTTATACGTGAGTGTTTGTTGTTTCAGGTCACTGGTCGTGCCGTCACAGCCAGTCAACAAAAACCCTCAAAGACTGTAACTGCTCGTGTCACAGCACGACCTGATGTGGGTAAGGCTGCACGCAGCAACCTCCAGGTGATGGGTGTGGCTCCACCCATGAGCTCTGTGATAATTGAACGCCATCATCCTGTTACACAGGTATTGGACCGTGTGCATCACCACTAACAATGGCTGTGTTTTATTATGAGTACACCTTTAGCTGTGTGAAACTGAAAAAGAACATCAACATTTTCTTTTTTTTTCTCTCTCATTCTTTCAAGCTCACCCTCGGTCAGGCCACGGCTGCTAAATATCCTCGTTCCTCCCAACAAGGCCAAGGCTCCACCGGAGGCAGAGGCTCTTCCAAAACACACACCAGCACGTGCCATGTACACTCCATCAAAGTAGTTGACTGACCACACACATGCACACGCATATCTCTCAGAAAATCTTGCTCACCTAGTCTAGATTTAAGATTTAACACATCCTATGCAACAATCCTATAAATAGTTACCTTGGCTTCAGTTTCAAGTCCATTTTATTTTGATATCTTGAAATGACTTTGCCCTTGCGCTCTGCATTTGAAGTGAACATTTTATTGCCATTTTTCAACTTCCTTTCATGAATGTGAAATGCGCTCCTGAGCATTAGGATTTCTCTCAGGAAAGTAGACACAGGTGTTTAGAACTGCATGTGTAAATTTTTTAATTATTATTTAATTACTACCAGCTGGACAGTCAAGAATTACAAAATGGACATTTATTTCTATGAAAAAACTTTGACTTTAAATTATGCACAAGTGAGGCTGTACTGTAATGTGTAAAACCACATATTTTAAATATTTGTGCTACTGATGATTTCTACTGAAACCGACCATCCAACAACACAGGTTGTTTACTTTACTAAACCAAAGCCATATGTTAATGATCTGATGCACAATTTTGTTTTCAAAATAAATTATTTTACTGCTAACTTTCTGAACAGATCAGTAGTTGAAAATGATGTGAACATGGAGTTAATTTTGTCTTCATGAAATGCTGCAGCTCTTTTTGCTGGCAGGCACTGCCTCCGTCCGAATCTTATCTGTAAGACAAATGAATATTTCTCTAATAAAATTTTGGCGAACATCCCCAGGTAGCACAGCAAAATATTCATATATTGCTTAGTATAATTATTTTGCAAGGAAAAGAAAAGTTTACTGAATCTACAGTACCTGCAGCTTTTGTGTTCCCTGTGAGGATGAGGCCCTGGTACAGTTCTTTGGCAGGGCTCTTTTGAGCCAACTCCTCCCCGTGGAGCCAGATCAGCAGCATCCTGTTCCCGTGCTCTTGGTAGCTGTGCTGACCTGTGGATAAAAACACAGCACTGTAGAGTCAGGAAAACATTTCACCTAGCAAAAATTACTTAAAGATTGCCTCTGTACATTGGAAGATGAAACAGGAAAATTAAAGTTAGTGAGGGATATTAATTTTTTAAAAGTTCCTGTAAATTCATATAGTATTTCAGAGAGTTGCAAAAAGCACAGACAGCCTTTCTGGTCAGTGTGAGGTGTGGCACCTGTCCACTGCTCCTCAATGGCAGACACCTGGTCCTTAGTGAAGCCCCAGTGTTCTGCCAGTCTTTTCCAGTCTCCTGGTTTCAGGAGCTTGTACGCCAGGCGCCAGGCCATCGAACGGAGCGCCCTGGTCCCAAAGCGGTGGTCGAGCTTAAACGTTAGCGGATACTCGCTGTGAACACTCTCATTAAGCTCAGGGTTGGCCTGAAAGGGCAATTAAATCATGTCAGCAGATTGATAAAGGCCACTAGCCTCAGAGAGCACAGGGGAATGGGAAGAGATTATTGGAAAGACACTCACACGCATGATTAGCAATATGAATGCCACAGTTAAACATTTAGAAAATCAAGAAGGGAAGGGGAATCTGGCGTATCCTTAATTAAATTGGTGGTAAATTGGCTGTCAAATATTTCCAGTTTTGAGTTGTTTTTTTTTACCATGGATGCCTTAATAGTATTAGCGGGGACTCGGCTGATCTAGAATTTGACGTTAGGAAATGAATCATCTGTGATGAATTTAATTATTGATTTCAAGGCTTCAAGAATGGATTATGGCACATATGAAAATAGTAAAAGTTACAAACATCATTTCACTATCTCTCACCGTCTTCCAGGCGTAGTATCTCTCTGCTTTGATGATCATGTCCACAATAATCACCTCGTCTGCTCTGGCTGCCGTACCCAGAGCCGTCTTACCCTGCTACTCCAAATTGAACATGTACAACAAAATACACAACTACAATTAGAACTGTAAGATCTAGGATTTTAATTTCTATTTCTTACAGTTTCAATGTAGCATGTTGCTGTTATGCCTTAAATTAGTCATACATTGTGTTTTAACCCTTTAGATGGTCTGATTATGAGATAGAAAGTGTACATGTACACATACGAGAGCAAAATTTGAACTTCCATGGCATCTACACAACATTAGCTCTAAAAATTTGAGTTAGAATTCGTACCCTATCCCGGAGTGTCAGATCCAGCCCGGCTTTAAGAAGCATCTCCACTACTTCTATTCTGGCCAGCTCTGCAGCAAGATGCATAGCAGTCCGGGACCTCTAATAGTTCATAGCACGGGACAGCACAATGCAGCATACATTCACTACTTTAATGTTACGTTGTATGTTGTTTTATTTTACTGTATTAGTAGAGTGATTATACCTTATCGGTGACATTAATGTTGCAGCCAGCATCCAGTAGAGAATGGATGACAGGGATGTGACTGTTCTTCACTGCCAGGTGGAGGGGAGCCGCTAGGTGCTGAGAGCAAAAATATTCTGTTACACAACATGAGCCCAAAAAAGTGAACTGTTATTTTAAAAAATGTGTAAAATTACAATGATGCACATCCAGGCAGCGCGTCGACAGCACGACTTACGTGTATGTGATCTGTGTTGCCAGAACACTTTACTGACAGAGTGTACTACTGCCACCTAGCTTGTGTGCTTACCTGATTCTGAAAGTCAGTAAAGGCTTTGTACTCTAAAACGATTTGGACAATAGATGTGTCTCCTCTTTCTGAAACTGGATGGAGAGCGCTGCATTTGGCCTACAAGAGAGGGAGTTCAGCTGTGTAAGCCTATGTTTAAAAGAAAAATAATTTCATTTACCACATATTATGATTTTGCCTAAAGGATTTACGCCTCTAATACATTTTATGCCATAGTATCATTAACAGCAGGACACTAGCAGGGATTTATTTATGAGTCACCACAGCGCCGTATTGTACCATTGTGAGGATGTCGGGGTCACAGCCAGCCTCCAGCAGGGCCAAGACACATTCTTCCTGTCCGTTGTCTGCAGCCTGGTACAGAGCCGTCTCACCATCCTGCAACACAGAAGCTCTATCTGAAAAATATAGTAGTGGTGCTGGATAACCACAACAGAAGCAGAATATTCCTCTCAGATAGATCACATTTTAAAATGACTTGTTATGCTCACAAAATGTTATGGTTTCAGACCTATAGCTCACCAGACATCAGAAATCAAGCAACCTTTTTTACACAAGAAGTGTGGATGGGCTTCAGTAAATTAATAGCCAATAAATTATTTTTATATTGGTTTATGTTAACATTTTTAACATTTATTTTTTTATTATTATTATTATTATTATCATTTAATAACTGGTAATGACTCTCTTTGTAACATGGATTACTTCCATCATGAAGTACCTTTCCTAGTCAGCAGAATCTCTGGCCAGAAGCACTATTAGTTCAAACCAGAACATAGTTTACCTTGTTATATAATAGTAACCAGTACATGTTTGATACATCTTAATTAATCCAAAGTGGAGCCACCATCAAGCAATGGATTAGCCGCTGAGCACACACTGTCACAAACCAAACCGTGATATAGAGAGGATGTTTCCACTGATTGTCTACCATATTGACTTCATCCCGAGTATCAAAGCTCTGCAGCAGCAGTTGGACGGCGTCCAAGTGGCCGTTGCTGGCAGCTAAGTGCAGGGGCGTGTCACCTCTCTGACAGAAGGGAAGGAGGGAAACAACTGGCATCAAAGAGTGTTTGACTTTGAGCTCGCTTGCAGGTGTGACACAGAGATGTGCGCTCAGGCACATGTGAGCAAAAACAGGCGTATAATGTAAATAGGTGCACCAGAAACACACAAATAAGTCCATACCTTGTTGGGCTTCATGGTGGCCATTTTGTATGGCTCCATCAGCATCTCTAACATTTCCACACACCCATGCTTTGCCGCCAGTGCAAATGCGCGGTGCCCTGACTGAAGTGTAAGAATAACAACCATTTATTTGGAGCGATCACATTTACTGCATCTAATTTGGCTTTTCTAAATAAGTGAATTATACAGTCACTTCATGGAAAACTAGTGTCAAGTTTATACCTGGTCATCTTTGTCTAGTTCTTTCATCTGTAGGTCATTGATAATATACTCAACAATTTCAGTGTGGTTGTTGATAGCAGCGCAGTGCATAATGTTCACTCCTTCCTGATGTAGAGAAAGTTATAATTTAGAAAACATTTTCTTTTGAATCAAGCCATGTGAATTTAACTGCATTATGTAACAAGAAGAACAAGTGCAGCTGCCCTGAGGTTTAAACAAGATGAGCATGCAAATATTAGATTCAAAATCCAGGATAATCCAGGATAATGAAAATTAATCAACAAGTACCTGAGGAGGAGCAAATTTTTAAGACAAATGGCATCGATTTCTGGGTATTTTTCTGTCACTAAATGAGAAACAGCAGAACAAAGCTCTCTGCTTCTTTACCTCGTTCTCAACCTTGTGTTCAGCCCCAGCCTGCACTAATAATTTCAGGATCTCCAAACTGCCAAACCAGGCAGCCAAATGAATGGGTGCCACGCCATACTGTCAGACACAGAACAAAAAATGGAAAGTTGTGATTACTTGAAAATGACATGTAACCTATTGTCTGTGGCTCAAGTCCTCAGATGTAGGCACCTCAAACCCTCTCACCTTGTCCTTTTGGTCCACCTTGACCCTGCGCTGTAGAAGGAGTTGGACAGCTTCCTTGTTTTTGCCAGCCACTGCATAGTGAAGGGCAGTCCTATTATGCTGAGACAAACAATCCGTATATAATCCATTTAGCAAAGGTTTCACCAAAACCCAAGAAATGATCAGCCTTTGAGTCTGTGTGACGTTATTCAAGACGTTGCAGTGTAATGAGACGCAGAGAAAGAGAGTTTGTCTTTTTAGACCCACCACATTCTTTGCATTGGCGTTGAGTCCTTTTCCAAGAGTCTTCATGGTCTCCACATCATTCCTCTTAGCTGCTTCCATAAACTGCTTCTCTGCATCGAGCACTACACAAAACAGCGGGAGGGAAAGTTTTACACATGACTATTTACAATTATACTATAGTCTTTAATATACTGTACATAACAGCATGTATAGAAAGCTGATGTGTGGTATTTTCAGTGGTATTTGGGTCCACAGGAACGTACTGCAAGCTGAGATGAGTGCGTATCTCTTTTATGTGCTGTGGAGATTGGGTTTCAGCCTTGTGCAAATATAGTGCATTTCTTCTGTCATGCTATTGGCAGTACAGTCATTCCACCACCATTAATAACTAATGATTAACCCCAGCATCAAACAGTACAAACTCAAGGGTTCAGTTCTAAAGAGAACATTTTGCTCCATAATCTTCCAGCCACAGTCTATTTATTTTCCAGCTTTTCTCATTTTGTTGTCGTTGTGTACTCACACATCTCTTTGTTGTCAAAGCTGTTGTCTGTCTCTTTGTCCGAGTGCTTGTTGGTTATGAAGTCAGCAAAGCCCCTCACGGTCTCCTCTGTCACCCACTTTCGAGGGTCCAGATTCTCCTTCGTAGGACAATGCTTCTTGATCATCTCCCTCAAAGCCAAAGCTCTTCTCTCCATTGTGAAGCTCTTTAAATTACCTCTTTGTGTAAATGAAGTGGGCTTGGTCTAAATGTAACAAACACTCTAATGTACGCACTAAACGCAAACCAAACCAACTGCCTGAGTAACTGAAAGCTGAAAAGGCCGTTTTGCTCTGTTCCGTGTTGCTCCTGTCTTCAGACACTCAACAGCAAAACTTGAAATGGAAATGTACTCCTATTTTCCTAATTGCTTGAGGGCTGATCCATGTTTACTTTACTAGCTCACACCCTTGAGAGACTGCTGATAGTACCAGAGTATACTTCACATGACACACTGCGACCTGGGTTACATGACTGGTAGGTGGCATGAGTGTGGCTTCATTTCTTTCATGCATTAAGTGAAATGAAGATGTTATAACAAGTGTTTTTTTAAACTGTAATTTCTATGAACACAGTAGAATATTTACAGAAGATTAACATAAGACTCTAACGGTAGTTTAACTTATTTGTCCAGGGAGGTCTGACTTGTTACACACACAATTTTTTCAGCAATGTGTCACATTCACACAACCTGATGCAATACAGTGTTTCTGCAGTGTGCAGCTCCACCTGGAGAAGTCATTTTTAGGTTAAGCGAAATCAGATTAACAGAGAATGGATGGTATATTAATTGTAAAATAATAATAAAAAAAGAATTCTTTGCAAAATTTGATTTATTGATAGAAGGATTCTCTTATCTTCATTATTAAACATATATCACTGTATTATCACAATAAATACACCTAGAAATTACAGGAAATGTCTGAATAAAATAACTTAGAAGATAAATTATAAATAACACTGGAAGCTAGATTTGAATAAATATCCTAATGTTCCACTTATCATACATTATAATAAAAAAAAACTTAGGCTTATCTTCAGTGAGAAACAGAAAATTTACATGAAACTGGCATTGACGGACAACAAGGTCATTCAAAATCTCTATTAATCTGCCAGATTTAAATAAAAAAATTTGTGTTTGTCATCTTTGTCATTTTGTGCATGGCATATTAGTGCAAATTATTACTTGCTTATATCAGTAAGTCTTAATTACAAGTACAGCTTATTGAGGAGAAAAATTGAATATGGCTTTGAATGAAATGATTGTGAAGACAGTTTGAGTTTATGGAGAGTCCACAGCATGACCGAAACCTGCTCAGTGAGACTGGGGACAGCTGGATTTCATTTCCTGCAGAACGCTTTCCAAGATCCTCCAGATGAGGATGTGTGCATGACCGTCACCTGAAGAACCTGTCAATAGTGTTGTGAGGACCGAAGCCTTTAGCTCTCTTCGAAGGAGGAGAGGAAGGCGAGTCCTTTCTAAAAGTTGTGAAATCAACACAAACAATGACATAATTGTAAAATCACACTACTTCACCTACAGCACGTGGTATATGCAGAGACCACGTAACCATTTTGTGCAGCAGCAATTTGTGATCAAGCAGTCTCACCTTTTGCTTTTGCCTTTACTTGTTTGCTTCGGCAGCAGATGGCCTCTATCTGTGAACAGGGACAAATGGATAGAAAAAAATCTCAATTTTTTTTCTCTTCTCTGACAAAAAAAAAATGACATCCACTGAGGAGGTACGCAATTGCAGCACTTCTCCTGGGATATAAAGAGTGCAATTTCTGAGGCAGGATTGTTTAAGAGGAAACCAGAGTGCAGTTCATTGTAGGAAATGAATAGGTGAGAAAGTGATTTGGCCATTTCCAAGACCAGGGCAAAGAGAGCCCCATGGGGTGAAATGAGTTGTCTTTTTCTCTGTAGGAATTGATACAGACTTCTCACACAATGTCACTGTCAGTAAATAACAAGGTCATAGGTCACAGACGGATGTCTCCCAAACAGACATTCCTTCTGTTAGCTCCAAACCCGGAGCTTATAGATGTTACTAACAGGACTGTATCTGTCATCAGCAGAGAAACATACAGTACATTGCCGGACTTTAGATCCTTGCTGGAAACACTGACATGCCTCGAAACAAAATGCAGAATTAAGGATTGGAATACAATGAAAAAAAGCAGCCCAGAATGTGTTAAGTGAGGATGGGTCATTTAATACACACACTCACCTATGGCCTTGCTATTTGTATCTGGAGGTGGATTTATGCGAGATGATGTCTGTCCCCCCAGCTCATGTAGGACCTCCTGGTTCAGGCAGAGGTCAACGTGGTGGTTGAAGACAGTGAGGTCATCAGTGTCCTGGGTCAGCTGACACACTGGGCAGATGAACACAGGGCCTTTATCATTACATGACTGAGGCTGTTGCGAGGTCACGGTTTCCTTGTCACCATTGATCAACAAAACCGTTTGAGTGGGATCGTTTTTCAAGCCGTGTTGCCACTGAGGATCGACTCTGTTCGTCTCATACTCTTCACTGTTCTTCGCCTCTTTAACCTCACACTCCTCCCTCCATTTTTCCAGCACCTTACAACCGTTACGAACAATGTCTAAGTCCAAATCTGACTCTGAGTCCGAATCTGTGCTTCGATTTGGTTTTCCTGAAGATTCGCTGAGACACTGGTCTATATGTCTGTTGAAGACGTTCAAATCAGTCGTCTCCACCTGCCTGAAACACACGGGACAGGTGAGGCTCTCTGACGCTGTGCCACCACAGCCTGATGTGGATGCCTGGGCCTCGACAAAGTCGTTTTCTGGGAGATCTGAGGCTGTACTCTTGTGCCCTTTTGATGATGACTCTACACCCTTTTGAGCATCAGAATCTATGGAATTAATGACAGAAACATTCTCCCCGTGTCCTTCCTCTTGTGTGCTTGACCTCGCTGCCTGGAGTTGCAATCTTTTGGCATGGGCCCTTTGGAAGAAAGACTGTTTGGGTTCCTCACCAGTCTGACCTCCCTCTAACCCCTTCTGCTTGCTCCGCCAGGGAACTTCCTCTTGTTTCTGGCACTTTTGGACTGGGGGAGGACAAGTAAGGGTCCAGGTTTGGAGGGAGTGATTGGTGAGATGCTCTTTCTCAGGGTTTTGGTGCATTCCTTGGATAGAGCCACTGGAGTCTGTCTTGCCTGGCTGAAGAAAGCCAATGATGCTCCTCTGCAGGGGCTTTTTATCATCCGAACTGACAAAAGCAGAAATCCGAACACCTACGAGCACAAAAACAAATTATCTGGAGAAAACTGCAAAATGAATGCCAACTGTGTTATTATTTCCACATGCAGCATGTCACAGATCATTTAGATTTATTTCAAGCTAGTTATATTAATTGTTATGTCAGTTATATTGCTCGATCTAATTACCCATGAGCCTCAGTCTGAGTGGCTGGGGGCTTTCATTTTCTATTTCCGTTTTCAGTAGGTCCTTAGCAACAGCAAAGATCTCATCCACTGTAGCAACAGCACACAGCAGCGTCAGTGCCCTGGTTTTCACCTCAAAGTTCACGTTCTTAAGCTTCAGTGTTACGGTTTTACCCTTCAAGAAGATGAAGAAAATACATTAGGAAAAACAGTTAAGGTCCTTTTGTTTTTGTCAACAACCTCTTAATTACTGTTGTAACCAATGGTACTTTATGGAAGGGACATAAATAGAAGCGATGTAAACCTATACAATTTGTCATATCACTGATTGATTTGTCAGAATGCATTTTGTAACACGCCACAAAGCACCCTCATAGTAATGTGATCATCTCCCAGGGAGACGTTTCCCAGGCTGATAGTAGCCCCTGCTGTCTCCTTAATGGCCTTCCATTTCCTCCTGCTATCAAGGCCACATCGGGACCCAGGCAGGGGGGTGATGGTCGTGCTTTAGCTATCGATTGGAAAAGCAACGAACAGATTGAGGTAATTGTATGAGATTTGGTTGGGAGTCATTGTGATTCTAGGGGTGGACTAGAATAAGCATGGCATTTCTTTTTTTCCTTTTTCTTACCAAGGACTCCAAGTCCATTTCTTTTCAAATATCCCCTGTGCTTGTTTGCTTTGTTATTTCTCTGAGACAGTCTTTTAGACCTCTAAGGCAAAATCCAGCTGAGCACAGTCTGCTGCAACTACAAAATAAAACCACATGCATGGCTGATGTAACCAGGATAGTGTCTTACATCAAATGTGGTATTGTGTAAGCCAAAAATGTTCACATTCTAACCTACTTGTGCAGAATATATGCACTTGCTGCATAAAGTAACCCACTCTGACATTCTGTACCTTCAGATCTTCTTTCTTCATGTCTTCTGCTAAATCTTCACAGAGCTCCCTGCATAAAGAAAACTGTTCCTCAGCTTTACTCAGTTCTTTAAATGTCCTGTAAAAATAAAAAGGCACAGAAGAAAATGAGTTAAAGTGAAGAGGAGGGACACAAAAAGAATCAATTCAGTTATGTCGGTGTCTATTTATGCCTTATGAAAAACCAACCTTTCTGTGCTCATGCTTTTTCTGTCCTCATGCCTGTATGAAAGCAAAGACAGTGAGTATTGTCTCTTTTTGTCAGTCAGCTATGTTGAGTTTCACTAAACACACAGACATTACCTCGGTATATATGTGGAGCCCAGACCCAGGGAAACCTCCATGAAATGATGCCAGGCTGTCTCTGAGAACAACAGTGACAACAGTGCCATCTGCTGGCCAAGGTGAGAACAGCTACTGATTCCCAGAGCATTGAGCATCTTCTCACTCACTTTCCCGATGCCAGAAACCTGGAGGGATACACAAAAACCTTTTTGACTGTTTTTAAATATTTACAAAGATTTTCCTTCAACCATCTTCTCCCCGTCTGCAGCACATCACTTGTCACTTCACATCACACCTTCCAGCCTTTAATAAAACAAAAACTTATGATTACGTTCTAACATCTTTCCGTAATTATTCAACAGCAATGCCACAAAGGCTCTGTTTATGTTTTAGTTTGAGCAATATGTACTGTACTTTGCGAACTGGAAGACCATGGACGAAGTCCATGACTGCCTCTCTGGTGGAGGGGAGTCTGTACTGGCCGTTGGGCTTGTTCTTGTCACTGCACACCTTGGCAAGCATCATGTTTGGAGCAATTCCTAGGAGAGTGAATAATAGTGTAATTGAAAGATATATTTGTTAATGAACAGCTGGTAAAACATAAGCACAATGTTGATCATAAGTCTAAACAACTAGATTGACATTGCAGACTTTTATTGTTACTGTTGAGCAGTTGTTAATGTAAACAATGAATTAGAGTGAGTAGAATTGCCTATACTATGTATTTTTTAAATGTAGCTTTTATTCAGCGAGAACAGAAGTGGTGAGGGAGAGAGAAGAAAACTTAAGCTGAGAATATGCTATAATTCTCCTGTGGAACTCAATTGAAAAAGCAAAATGCTAAACAAAAGCATGGAGGCAATGCATACAAAAGAGATCATTATTACATTAGTATTCATCAGTCACACCAGAGTGGGTTTTCCCCTCACCTGCACTGGCAGTCAGCATGGTCTTCTGCTCAATGCGGAAGCGCATCTCTCTCACAGCCTCCTCCACAGACGTCCCAAACACCTCGAATGCACCACCACCACCAGAGCCCAGCAAGCAGGGAGAGGTGCTCGGGCTGTCCTCAAACAGGACAGGAGACAGGTCTTTCACCTCTGGCGGTGCCTCCTGGGGAAGTTCACTCTGCTCTTCACCTTTAAAGGAAAGAAATGATTTCAGACGGTAATCAGATGGATTACTGGTGTATGAAACAACTTTTTCTGTCATGTCAACAGTAAAAATGGCAAAAGTTGCAGTTACAAAGAAAAAAACAAAACAAAAAAACCCACAATCCACCACATAAGCATTTTATATTTCCGTATAATTAAGTCCTGCCTGTAGCGGTGCTGCTGGCGCGGAAGTGATGTGTACGAGAGGACTCCGGCCAGCTCTGCCTGTGGTCCAGGTGGTCTGTAAAATCCAGATAGGCTTCATCCAGGCTCAATGGCTGGAAGTGAGGGTCATAGTCTGCAAAAATCTCCCGGATCTAACAGAAAGATACAAATTTGTGACCACCAGTTAAAGCAAGTAGTCACATAAAAGGGCTGCATAGCCTTTGCTGTGTCTAGGTGACTTTATCTCTTCGTATGCGTTTGTGTTTTGGCATTGCTCTTACCTCATCACTCACAGCTCTGTATTTATCAAAGTTAGTTGGAACGATGACTAAGTTGGGGCAGAGTTTCTTTGCAATGAACCCAGGCATGGCGGCTCGGACCCCGTACTTCCTGGCATGGTAGTTAGATGTTGACTGTAAAAGAAAGGGTGAGATCTATATAAAACACTTTTACATAAAGAAGCAATCTGGATTTAAGATACAAAACTCTCTTCTGAATACTAAATTTGTTTTGAAGACATCATATAATGTTGGTACTGGTTTAAATATCCATAATCTCTAATTTGACAGTAATGTATTGTGAAATTAATGTATGGTATGAATTATTTAGTAATATATGCATATGAAGACTTATTCGTACTTATTATTTGAGGAAATGTGGTATTGCTGCATTATACTGTGGTTAGGAGATTTATAATGATGTACTGTAAATATTTCAAACATACTGATAATTTTCTATTTTCTATACCCCACCAGCATGCTCATGGATCCTACAGCCATGGGCTTGTCCTTCAGCTCAGGACAGTCTCTCATCTCCACAGCAGCGTAGAAAGCGTCCATGTCCACATGCACAATCACACGGCTTAGATCACGACTCCTCTCCAGCGCTGAGGCCACCTTCTCCACCTACACAGAGAGATTTGATCAAAACACTTAAGTAGCATAATGGTTGAAATTCAGCTTCTTCATCTGACAGCACATCATGTTTGTCTGCATAAGTGTTATCTGTATCACCTGAGCTTGTGCTTTCTTTAACTGCTGCTCTGTGATCTGTGCCTTTTGTAGCATCATTTTCTCAATGCGCTGGTTCACCTGCTGCTCTCTCTTCAGCTCATTCTCGTAAAACCTTGATCCCTGCAGGGCAAAGGCAAGGACAATGGAGAGTTACAGATTCTGTAGCACAGATATAATGAAAAGATACAGTAGCACATCTATTTTTTTAGGACTGCATGTCATTACACTGGGGATATGGGACTTTCACACAAGGCTGGACACAATCTGTAAAAGTAGACCTCACATTTCATATTGTCCACAGCACACTAGAGCCTAATTTGCACTTTTCTACACATCCCTTTGTTTAGATTCTTGCTGGTTACACAGGTGAATCAATCACGCCATCCGGACACAGAAGAGACAATTTGTATGTGTATGACTCGGGGGGGATGTGTGTATGACGAATTCCTGGTACTTCACAAAACTAACTGAACAAGTGCCTTTCAGTAGTCAGAGTGTACCTTGGATGACTCCATGATGATCTTGTTAATCTTGTCCCTGTCAAGACCCTCCATACCGGCCTTGTTGTCATTAAGTGCCATTCTGGAGAGGAAGCCCTCTCCTTTAGTGGATGCAATTCCATTTTCCATCCGGAAGAAAAGACCCTTGATGGGAAAACAGCCGTTTGTTTTAAGGCAGTATGGTCCAATTTATAACGAGCTCAGCTTTCAAAAATTAGCCGATAAAGCTATAAGATATCGTAGCAACGTTTCCCATTACATTTGCGCCTTCTCGAGCTAAATAGGAAAAAAAAAACACTGATTCAGAAACTAATCTTTGTACTTTGAGCAAGAACAATCACTCTGAATCAAAGTCTCTCAGCTGTCTAAAGCTTGTGCCCGTACATGTTTTGGGTTTTGAAACCGATGACGAATTTAGCGGCACTTCCGCGTAGTCTCGTTGTTGCCGGAAGGGGCGGGGTTTGCATTGTTTACTTCTGTAAATAAATACATTTTTGAATTTATCATCAAAGGACGTTTTGTACGACTGAATGGGCATTTGAGACAGCACTGTACCATTAAAAGAAGCTTTACAAGATCACCTTTTACCCCTTTTCAAATAAGCTATAACATAAACCAAGTACCCACAGAAAGTGTCTCCAGATCATTTTAGATGCGTGTATTTGCAGTTTATATTAGCCTGGATTTCGAAACTGCCTAGTTCCTTACATTTTGCAATTTAAATTTTGTTTGAAAAAATGGTTTCCTTTAAACTACCTATGATTTTCATAATTAGTTATATCATTTTACCCTCATGTCCCTTACAAGGTAACCTTTTAGACTTGAAATTAGTGGTAATTTCTCCTGATATGAAGCCACATGAACCCTAGACTTAGGCGTTAACAGTGTGTCTAAAGTGCACAGGACACTCCAAGAAAGCGGTCTACTGAAAGATAACTGGGCACAGAAATTACTGTGAAATGTAACCTTTGGCATAGTTTGAAGCATGTCGAGCTAGAGGATTTATAGTAGACCCACAGCTCTACAGAATAAAACTGGGCCAATTGATCATTTCACTCATAACCATATTGCATGAAATTTTGTTTCAACTGCAAAACATTCATAGCATTTAACCCATTTCCAAAATCCAAATTAAGTTATCTAAAATAAATGGCACATTTCCGGTACCCTTTCTTTCAAAGTACGCGTTTGTAAGTAAATGCAACATGGTATTTGAGAAACACAATATCTGTAACACCAATATTTATATTTACGGAGTAATCTGTGCCAAAATGAAATAATATTTCCCACCTCTTCAACTGATTTTTCTCACGTTTTCGATTGCACTGCAATCCCGACATGACAACGTATTGCTTTTAATTTGAAAGTAGATATGTTAAACTTCCGGCTTAGCTGTAACTGTATTTAGCTTGACGCCATTCTCTGTAGGTACACAGTAAAGCGTGGCCGCAGCTCCCCCCGCCCCAAGCCCACCGGACCTGAATGAAGACAAGCTAGTCAGTCCTCCGCTACGGCTAACTAAACTGCGGAACTACAGCAGCAGTACAGCCCGTTGATCGTCATTTGTAGACTGAAGTTGAGGTACAGCGTTAACATTAAGGCCTTCTTTATCGTTCACTCTTGCGAGTAGCGTATGGACTGCAGCTAAGAGAGCTAACCACAACAGTCACAAGTTGCTCGTTAAGTTAATGTTAGCTAGTTGCGTCGTTTGACAGCTAACGCTAACTAGCTAGTCTCATTGGTATTCGACGTCAGTTTCAAAACAAAGCCCGCAAAACCGAGAAGTTGGGACTCAGCTGTCACCTCTAAAATAGCTTGCTACAAAACAAGCTATCTTGGTTGAAGTCTGTCAAACGACTTTAGATAAATTACGCTATCCAGCCGATGTTTTGCAGACTCAGTTAATGCCTAATTAACGTTATTTCGTTGGCGTTAAGCTAAGTTAAAGAAGCTGTCAGCAGGTTAGACAGTGACGCGTTTGAACTGATAACTAATCCAGCAGCTAGCGATAAGCTATTCTGCTCTGTCAATAAAATCGGAGTCAAGTTGTCTTCGAATCTTGGATTTAAATGTCCGAGAAGAGTTCATCGTCCGGATCGGATGAGGATGTGGACCCAGAATCTGGGCAGCCTGTGGAGCTCGGAGGCATTTTAAGCAAGGTAAGTGGATTACGTTGAATGTTACAGTGTTTTATGATGCAGAAATAACTTCTAGCTCATGTGTCTTAATAACACACTACTAGTCTGAAAGCAAGGTAGACATAACTAATGAGCTGCGACAGCAGGATTAATTCCTGCATGCACATCATTTTGGCTAAGGTTCTGTTCATTGCAAGTGCAGTTAACTCTTTGTCCTGTATCTCTTGTGTGTTTATAGTGGACAAATTATATACACGGATGGCAGGACCGATGGGTCGTGTTGAAAAACAATACTTTGAGCTACTACAAGTCGGAGGATGAACGGGAGTACGGCTGCAGGGGGTCTCTCTGCCTCAGCAAGGCTGTCATCACAGTAAGTATTTACTCTGATAGGAGGAGGGAACATTACTCTTCTGCGGTCTAATGCACAGATAGACAGCAGAATGAGCTTAGGACCTGTTCAACATTTCAGTGAATAAGGGCTCATAAGGTGGGGGATCATGAATGAAGTTAACTCTAGAAGAAGTGGGAATGTTTTGATCCTGTCTTTCTTTGTCATTAGCATGGACCTGAACTTTTATTCCTTCAACCCATGTTCCTCAAAGATAAAACAGTAAACATTAACTAGTAATGAAGCCATTACTAAGATAACAGGTAGGATTGAGACCTTTGTTTTAGCACACTCCCATGCCTCTTCTTCCATGGCAGTTATTGCACAGGCTACCAGAATTTGGCATTCCTACGGTTAAAATGTAAGCTTATAACCACATACTGTAGAGATTGGACCTGTATTCTCCCTATGCAGGCCTCCTGTTGGTGAGATAAGCTGAAATCCTGCACCCTGGTTAAATATTCACTGTTCTCTCTGAGCATACCGCCACCAAGTACAGAGGCCAAACAAATGGTTTTGCTGTGATTTGTGCAATAGGATTATATGACTCAAAACTGGATTAAAACAATAACAGGAAAACATAGTTAGTTTCTTCTGCTGAGAGTGGTCATTTCCGTAAGCATTGCTGTGTTTGTGCTGATCTGAATGGAACTCCACACACCATTCAGAGTGTTTTGTAATTTTGTTATAGTAGGCTAACTTAGAGTGTACACAGTTTAATTACCCATGCTCACTCATAATTAGAGTAATATGACCCACACAGCCACTTCTTACTGGCTCTTCCTTCTTTCTAAACATCCAAAAGCCAGTGCTGTCTAAGGAAACTGGTCTGAGTGGTCAGGAATGCAGAAACATGCCTCTGCTTCTCTTCTTGCCTAACATCAGTCTGTTGCACATTGTGAAGCTGCAGACACCAGACTGTCCTCGCACGGAGGCAAAATCTGAAGGAAATGTTACTGTCTGAGAATTCCTATCATAGGCCAAGATCAAAAGCTCACATCAGTTCAAGCTTGTATCTGTGTATTAGTGTTTCGTGTCAGTTTATACAGAGCACCCTTGTATGAAAAATAGTAAATATTTATATTTATTGTGTTAAGATAGTATTTTACTTGAAATACAAACCTGTATGCAGACACACTAGTGTAAAGACACCTCACAGAAGAAAAAAACTAAGTCTTAGATGTCTCTTTTTATGAACTATGACTATCAGTGTTTGACTGATTACCTCCTCATTCCTTATACTGAAAATGCCACAATCCTATACAAGGGAAAAAGCCAATGCAGCATGGACAGTAGTGCTTACGCAAGGGGAAAGAAAATGTTCTAGGCAGAATGAAAGAGGTATAAATTGGATTGTAAAGCAGAGGTTTATGGGCCGTGTCTGATACAGCACTGTAAGATAGACTGGATTTCTCTAACCAGTAATGGCATCATGGCTGGGTGCACTTGAGGTCACCACAGCATACCTTCTTTACAGTGAAATTTTGAAACTGGAGGGCATTTTTGATGTTACACCTGTCTGAGGGGAGACTTTTTCTCTGAGGTTGTCTGACTGTAATAGAAAGCAAAGGGGCAGAGAAAAGCACTTGTCCCTGTCAGCATCCAAGATATACAACCTGTAAAATGTAATACCAGTGTTAAACTGTTAAGACAATGTTGCATAAAGTTATGCAGGCTGACAGTTTGTTTTGCGAGTTGGAGTGTATGTTGCTGTTGTCAGTGGCAGCACATGAGTGTCATTCTGCAAATCTAATTAAACTTGGACAACATGAGGTTATATCAGCTGACAGAGCAGCTGTAGTCTTGTTGCTACTGAGGAGAAAGACAGGGAGGAGATTCAAGTCACCTGTGTCTTATTTCTTATTAGAGAACTTAACACAGCAGATCTCTCCTCAGCTGAGTGCAGCGGTTAAATTCCAGTCTCAGAGGAAACGGGGGAATTCTTTGGTGCACGTGTTTGGGTGCTGGTCAGTAGTTGGAGCTGGGCTGGGTGCATTGTAGAATAGGGGAGTGAAATAGCTGAAAGATTTGGCCCAATAGTAGAAGGAACGGTCTTGGTGACCCAGGATCAGACAAAGGCATGCTGGAAGAATATCTGTTTTTTGCATACCTCTGCTGCGGTTGTGTAGGGTTGCGGCTTGAGACATAATACATCAGTTTCTAATTAAAATTCCTGTTTATTGTGTGGCAGACGTGTTTCTGTGACTGATTGAATCCATGTGTGTCCAGAATGTGTCACCACTAGTCAGCCGGTGTCATAAACAGACAGTGACTTATAGAAGTGTTACTGCAGGATTCCTTGCTCCATTTTCCTGAGTGATTTTATTGAACTAGGGAAATTTGTCACAGGGAGTTTTTGTGTTTCGGTATTCAAATAAAGATATTTGGATTTGGTGATAGTATTTCCTGACATGTCTCATGCACTCTGCCTAATAACTATTCATGAGCCCTCTCTTCTTTCTGTACAGCCTCATGAATTTGACGAGTGTCGTTTTGACATCAGCGTGAACGACAGTGTTTGGTACCTCAGGGCTGAAGATCCTGAGCACAGACTCCAGTGGATTGAGTCGATAGAGCTGCACAAGGTGAGTAGCACGTGTTTCTCTTTCTTCAACAGATTTTGTGGATTTTTCCAGCTTCATTTAACACTTTGTTTTGCTTGTCATAGAGACTTTTTTGTGATTCATGGGAATTTGCCTAACTGCAAGAAAGTCAGCTGCAATACCCTGAAATATTAATTAATATTACAGATGCTCTGTGTGCTTGAAACTATCCTGTTTTGCTCAGGGATTTTTTTGATTTGCTTGGTGCTTGTCAAGAATTTAAATTAATTTTCTTAGGCCATATGGTGTCAGTGCTGTAGGCTATTATACATTTTAAGTTTATTTTTTTGGCTTGCCTAATGGCCCACTGAAAACATTGTTTTGCTGCATTATTCACCTATTTCAGTCATTCAGGTTCAGTTTTGGGTCAGGAACAGACAGGGTGTTATCTGTTTTGTTCAGTGAGCTGGGTGTGGCTGGACAGGGATTCGGACACACATTCACAAACACACACAGAGCCATTTACCCTGGGAATGTGAGGAATCTGAGGAGTGAGGTGTTGAGGTGGGGGTATCCCCTGTCATCAGATACCAGGCAGCTGCTCACTCTGCAAGGACATCTAGTTAATGATGTATGGTTTCTCAACATAAGGGTTATAAAGCAGACTGAATATGTTGTTATGGCTTACTGGAGAAGTGCTGTGGTTCAGATAGTTAGTGTGTCAAAGGTTGTATTTAGGTTTATGTGTGCACTGTGTGGGTGTCTTATTAGTCATGGCTTCAGCAAGCCTTTCATTAAGGAGTTCATTAGCCTGGGATCTGTAATTCTCTTGGGTTGCTGCAAACACTATTACACAAAGATCACGTCTTAAACATGTTGAGATAAAGTAGACCAGATGTGTTTTGTAATTTTATAACAAACAAAGTGGCAACATTGAGACAAAGGCATTTTTTTCACAACAACACAATGCACATATAAAAAACAGGCCAAACATATCTGCTTTAGTTCATTCTTTCTTTTATCAGGATACAGAATATAAACTATTGCATAGAAAAACTGCATTCAATTACACGTGCAACAGATAATGCTGTAAACCATTGTTACATCCATTACTAGCTGATACAGCTAGATATACTTTACTGAATTTGATAAGTTTGCATTAGTTCGTAGTTTGCATTAGTAGCACATATTAAGCTAGTTAACCATCAATTTAGTCTTATTTTTATCTATATTTTAGTTTTTATTGATTTGCTCATACAGTATTCAAAAACCCTACAGACCAAACAAAAACCTGGGTAATGCCAAACATTGTGGTGTTGTGTGAAATGTCTGTGTAAGACTAAAAAACAGGTCTGTAAACCAGTGCATAAGGGTTAGAGTTATGGAAATGCTTTATTTGTCTTGCTTGTGTTGGCACATAAAAAATATTAGCTGAGAGACTAAAGTAAACACACCACGCTTGAAAAAATAATCACTATTCTGTGAACTCTCATTGGTCCTGCTTCTCTACAAAAATGGCGCTGTGGATGGTTTCTGTAGAGCTACTGGATGTTGGCATGTCAACTGAGTGCGAGTGACCGCAGGTCTCTTGTCCATTAACAACAGTGTGAGAGTATTTCAGGGTTATGTCTGGGCTGTGCCCTTCATTAACCTCAGTGGGCTGAAATGCTGCACTACCTGCAGCATTGCTCACTGTAGGTGGGTGTGTCAGCACTGCTCCCAACTGGACAAAGAAAGGCTTGCACCATGCAATGTTAACCACTTGCATTCAGATTTTAGTCTTTGTGTCAGGACCCAACAGAATGAATGAGTACCAGTGTCGGCCACCTCAGGGTGGTGTCACTTTTCTGCTACTTTGTTTAAAGATACTCACTAGTCGTTCTGCAAATATTGATGAATAAATATATTTGTAGTTTTCTCTTCCATTTCCAATGGTGAAAATAAGCTCATCACAAAAGAACAGGTGGCAGTAGAATACATATTCATACATAGACCAACTGTCCAACATCAGTGTGATGAAAAATAATAGATTTTGTTACAAGTAAATAAATCTTAAACTTACTCCTTAAAGCATTAAGCGTTTGGTTTAATGTTCAGCCTCCTGTTGTAAAGCCTGGACAGTTAATTTAAGTACAAACATTTGACTTTTTAAAATATTTTGAGATGTTGTAGGAAACTTTTCTGCCAGCTGCCTTCTTGGCTCATGATGGGTTTATCTTAGTTTCTAACAGCTATAAATGTGGTTTAATATTTGTTTAACAAGTCATGAATACAGCATTTAAGTGTCTCTTATCAGACACTTTGCAAATGCGAACAACCAGCATTTGCATTTATCCATATTACAGAATGAGGCAGTTATTGTTAAGCGAAGAAAAAGCCGTTTTGTGCAAGCCCATTGTGTTTTTATGCGTGGGTGTGTTTGTGTTGGTGGAGGGAAAAGTCGTGCTAAGTGTAGGGACATTAAGTGCAGCTCTTGATGAATAATGAATTTTTTTAAATCGCCTGTTCTCACAGCAACAAAATTTAAGAGGGACACATTGATCACAACTGAGAAGACTGTTCCATTTTGTCAGATTCAGAGGGGTGATATAGGAGGGAATGGGGAAAACCCCTTGTTTTATCTGTAGTTTTAACACCACTTCGTCAGGTCGGTTGTTGGCACAGTCTTAACACTACTGGTCCAGATCAGACTTCACAAGGGGATGTCAGCATATCAGAATAGGAAGAAATGAAAGGAGAGTGAGGTGGGTAGAAGTAAAGCAGAAGATCCAGACAAATGTTGTTCCCTGCCTCCCACTCTCTGTCTCTCTCTCTCTCTCTCTTGCTCTTTCTTTCTCTCTGTCATAATGTATAGCTGGCTGCTTCACTCGCCCACCCTTTTAGTACTTCAGCAGTTTATCACACAAACAGCTCCAGACAGCCCTCGTCTCTCTCTCTCTCTCCCTCTCCCTCTCTCTCTAATGCATACATGCATGCACCCTTCATTTTTACCCCTCTCTCGGTCTCTTTCTTCCATGCAAACACAGCGAGGCACAGTTGCTTGCTCAGTAAAGGGTGCCGGACATAAAGATAGACAAGATGAAAAGGTTTCACGTATCAGGGTGTGTGGTCTGTTGATATATGTATGCAGAACGACTGGCATGCATGTTGATGTGTATCTTTGAGTCCACTTGCGTGTCTGCAGAAAAAGCGATTGAGAGCAGACCTGCTTCGATCTGCCGAGGAATTACCAGACTCTTCCTCTCGGCTCAGTCCATCTCTTCTTCTTCATGGAGCATCTAGTATCTTCCTCTCCTCTGTCTGCTACGGAACCAATAACTACTTTTTCTTCTATCTTTCCTTTTCTTATCACTGCTTTCTTTTACTTGATGAGCTAAGCTACGCTAAGCTGTATAGCTTCTCCTCTCCACCTCCTCCTCTTCCCTTTTGTTCATCAGTGAGGTGTGTCCAGGGAAACGGGAATACTGGATTTAAGCCTCTGAATTGTCAGAACATTGGGAGTGTTGGGGGAGCGTCTGGGCCATGTTGAGGGCAGCAAACTGCCGGGACTGCAGCAGTGTCCTGCTCTGCTTTGGCTGTCGGAATGGCAGAATGGTGGGCTTATAGCATGTTGGCATGCTGCTTTCTCACTGTCACTCATCACTAAAGTATTTATATTTAATTAGTATGCCAGTGTTGTGACATGAATAATTACTGTACATGTTCCCTCATCCATATAGTGAATAAACGCTTATTCTCTGTTTACATGCATGCAGTTTTTCACATTAATAGCACTGGTAGGCTAGCTTTAGCATTGTACTCCACTGCATGTTAATCCTTATAAGAAAGCAGTCACTATCTTTTTATAAATGAAGCTTATGCTGCGGGGGTGTGTGCTGGACTACCGGCATTTTTAATGAGAGGTAATTCCCTAAACAGCAGTGTGCTCAGATCTGTGGAAGTACTCAGTGGTGGTTGCTATGGTCAGTTACTCTAGACTCATCTCATTAACATCACAAAGGCGTGTGCACAAGATGCTGTTTCATGTGTTGTGTATGAGTGGGTGTTCATTTTGCATGGTTGTGTCATGCAGCTGACCAGGTGTATAAAGATGGCTGTCTCTGGGGGTGTCTCAGATTGGTCGTCATCGCTTCATTGCAGTGCATTGCTTTGCCTTTTGGTCTTTGCCCAAACTAGTAATACAGTAATAATGGTTTCAGCAACCTGCACAATATCTCACTCTGACCAAATAAAATAAACTTTAGCAAATCCGATCCTGACAGTGTTGTAAGAAAAGCTTATAGTCCTTAACACCACTTTTTGTTAAAATGTTTATTTACCCATGTAACTACCCACCCATTTGAAATGCTGGCTGTGTCAAAAGGTCAGCTGTTTGTAAAAGGTCTTGTTGTAGCAGGAAATGCATTACACTAACAGTGAGGATGATTTAATTTAAACCTCAGTGTTGTATAAATGCATTAAGGAAGCAGTTAAGAAATAAAATTCCTGTGGCACCGTAAGTATCAAAACATTATAATTTGTTGAGCATTCAGTCGCAATACACTGTAGCTGAAGCACTTTCCAGGGCACAAGTCAAAGTGTCAACTGTTGTTGACTTCAATTTGTAGTTTAAAATGAACACTCCTGGCACTCTGCACTGCCACTTGCTTTTCTGTTTGCAGGAATGTGACTGGCCAGTTACAGTCCAGCCTGTCAAAAACCAGTACGTTGTTTTTAGACTAACAGTTAACCACTTTGACTTTTGGCCTCCAGCGTTTTTCAGCTGCAAATATCTACTCTCATAGTCAGTTTTTACATGAGAAAACCCACTATTTTCTACAGAGTTTTTTTTTTTTTTTAATTGAGCTGTAATGTCTCTTTAGTAACAGCTCTAATTTTAACTGTGTGAATGTTGTAATGTTCAATTATTGTTTAGAATGGGTCAGGTCATTTTTACAGCTGGAGTTGTATTGTTGAATTTCATTCTCTCGTATGCTGTATTCCACTGACTTTATGTGTGCCTTGTATAAATATACCAAATGTTTCAGTTTTTGATTTCAGTTCATACATTATCTGATAGGGATTTTCATTGATAATAGTTAAATATGATATGACAAGGGTTGTTTTTTTGTAACACACACCATTTATTTCTGAGTAAATTTCCGAATTATTAACTAAACCCACTGCATGCAGACCTGCGTGATTAGGAGAGTATATGATGTGTTACTTTTAACTATGTAAATGCTTAAATTTGTTACTTTAATCTTAATATCATAGAAACCACAGGATTGTATGAATGTAAACATACCCTTGAACAGCAAACATGGAGATTTTTTCTGATGGTCTGCACAGTGCTCCCTCTCACATTTGTCACCTGACTCCCTCTTCTGTTTGCTCATTGTTCTCAAGAAATATCTCTGCATGCCAACTGGCTAACAAGAGTAACTAACAGTCTCTTGTTAATTGAATAATCAAGAGGAAAATTACTCATGAAACCCAAGCAAATAAATTCAAACTCAAAACAAAGCACCAGCATGTTAGGGTCCTGATTCATACATAAAAGTATTTCATACTTATTTCTCTCACACTGGCTCCATATTGATGTTTCTACTGGATGAGTTAAGCAATGAATTTAAGTGTTGGACTCTAATATCTGGTCATGAATCTGCTGCCTCTCTCTTTAATATAGTGGATAACATTCAACAGCTGTATGTGAGACAAACAAGAATATTTTTCTTTGGTGGGGGGCAATTCCTGTCTAGTCGTAAGTTGGCCGTTTAATGGAACAAATGCAGTCACTGCCACTCCCTAATGCCCAGTCATTTATCTGTTTTATAATGCCATGTGAGGCAGGACATTTTATGGCCCAATACACTGTTTTCCTACACAAAATCCAATCCAGCCAAGATTTGTCCACTCTGAGGAGCAGTGGAAATAAATTACACTGTATCCCAACCACCTCGTATCAGGTCTGTTGGCTGGGTTGGTGCATGTGTCTGTCTGTCAGCCCCAGTCCCTTCCAACAGACTGTTTGTGTAGGTGTAGGCCCTGCTCGGTTGCAGCTCAGCATTACTCAGTGTTGCTGACTGCTAGAATTGATCTCCCTTTTTTCTGTGTCTGTCTAGATTTGATGAGCAGCAGACTTTCTTATTTTATTTATATTGTTTAATGTGTTTTATGCACTTATTGATCTCTGCTCCCCGTCTTTGCTCCTCCTTTCTCCACACATTTTCTGTTTTCATCTTTCTTTACCTGTCTTCTTCATCGTTCCCACTCATTCCTCCATTCTTTCCTGTTTGTCCCTTGTCTGGGTTGCAGGCCGAGTCTGGTTATGGTTCAGAGACCAGTCTGAGGCGTCATGGTTCCATGTTGTCCCTCACCTCTGCAGCCAGTGCCTTGTCTGCCACATCCACATCCTCCTTCAAGGTAAGAAAAAAAAAAAAAAACATGGTCACAAGTGATTGAGTTGAAAGATAATGCCAGACATGTTGGCAAGTCATTCTGGCAATATTTTTGTGTTAGTGTTAATAATTAGCATTTTGTGTTCATTTTTTATAATCATCTTTGCTTATGGTGCAAAAAACTGAAATAAACTCTTTCCCCTGACAACCTTTTGTCTAATTTTCTTTTGCTGTTGTTTGCATCTGTGTACTTCTGTTTCTCTCTGCACAGAAGGGGCACAGGTTGCGTGAGAAGCTAGCAGAAATGGAAACTTTTCGGGACATTCTGTGCAGACAAGTAGACACCCTGCAGAAATACTTTGACTCCTGTGCTGATGTGGTCTCCAAAGATGAATTTCAGAGAGACCGAGGTAACATGTGGTATAAATGCACTATCAGTGTTACTTATCTGATCTTGTCAGAGATTTAGTTTAAATAGATTTAAATTTTTTTTAAATTTGCTCTGTTTTACCCAAACAAAATCTGATACATAGAGCAGCGTTGCCATGGCGAGGATGCATAAGTCTTGATCTTTCGCCAAAGGAAAGCGATGGGGAGCTTCTTCACTTGGTTTATGTGGTATCAGAATTGAAAGAGAGTGGCTAGAAAGACATTAATGATTAGAAAGATAAAGGGAGCACTCTGTGGGTTGTTTAATCTTGAGGCAGAACCTTTCTGTAGCTTTCCAAATCACTTTCATTTTCAACTTGGTCTCTTATGTAGGTTAAACACAAAATGCTTTGGTGATGTGTTGTGTGTCATGAAGTAGCTTGGGATCATGGGAGTTGTTGTTTTTTTGTTTGTTTTTTTGATTGTTTCATCAACAATTGTCCAATTAAGAAAACGTTGCAATTCCTTCTAGTCCTGTTGAATAGGTTTGAAAATGTTAAATGACATACTCTTAGCTATAAGAGTATGTCATTTAACATAACAATAAGCTATAAGCCATAAGTTTATGTATTAATGCCCTTTTATATTGTGGTCATATAGATTGTAGATGGATCTAAACTTACATCTGTTTTTCTTACTAGTAGTTGAGGAGGACGAAGATGACTTTCCTACCACTACAAGACCTGATGGTGAATATAATCACAACAATAATGGCAGCAAAGAGAAATGTGAGTTTACTTGGAGATACTATCCAAACATTCTTTGCTTCATTTGCAAATATGTGTGAAAAAATACATTTTGGTTGCTTGGCCTGGTAATAGCGTACTCATTTTAAATGTGAAAAGCTAGAATGTCTATTGTTAATTAAGTCATGAGGCAGCTGTTACATTCTTTTTTGTTTCTGTCTGTGCCAGTGTTTCCCCCTGCCAGTCCCAAAGGTATCAACGGGATTGACTTCAAGGGTGAGGCCATCACCTTCAAGGCCACAACCGCAGGCATCCTCTCTACCTTGTCCCACTGCATCGAACTGATGGTCAAACGAGAGGACAGCTGGCAGAAAAGATTGGACAAGGTCTGCTCTTGCACTCTCATGCGTCATGTGAATAATAGGCGGTTTCCTGAGTGGGCGTGTGAGCTGTGTGGAAGTGTCGCAGACTGGGGAGCTAATTGTCGCCTTCCATTGTCTTTAAAGAGTTGGTTATTATGACCAAGAGTTGATGTTTTGGGCTCTGCCCTTCAGGTGATCAGGTTGTGGTGCAACATTCTGCAGGCCATGTCTATCCATGATTGTTGTATGTGAAAAAAGTCATGTCCATGGGAAATACAGTGTTTTGCTTTATAAAATATATATCTTTATTAATGAACAGGTTAGACATTCCTTAGGATGTAGTTCAGTTCTCCTTCTACAAGTCCCTATTCTCAAACTCTCCCTTGGTTATGGAAGATCTGACAGGTGTATGTGTTCATGTCTTTATTTGTTCCAGATTTATTTTTTCATATTTATTTGGTAACTTAAACTGTATCTTGTAAAGCAATTTGTTGCTACGGTAGTCTCAATACATTTTTAGTAGGAAATGTTAACGTGACTTAATGGAAGGTTCCTATAGCAAGACATTTCGCAGTATAACTCCCTGTTCAACTGCCAGTTGTAAACGTAAAGCACTGATGGTCAAAAAAAAAAAAAGAAGACAATCAGCATTGAAAAAAAAAAAAACAGTTCAAGAGTCTTTAAATTCCATAGTCCAGATTACTGAAAAGTCGTATATTTTACTGGATGTAGCTGGTTTATGGGTGATTACTGTAAAGCAGCTACATCAAATGTAATATTAATAGCTATACGCACAATTGACACACTTTCCTACCAGGAGCACAAATGCACCTGTTGCTCACAACGAGCTTTAACCTCTTTATTCTTTGATTGTGTGTGATTGGAGTTCCCATAACACACATCCATTCATTGATTTTATTTTATCTAGAGAGCACTGTGTGTCTGTAAAGGTAAGCTGTTTGGTGCTGCACATGTATCCTGATCAGCTGATGTTGTCAAACCAGTTTCTTTTCTTTTTTTTTCTCTGTGTGCAAAGGCGTGCTTGCCCAACCCTAAAACTCACAAAAGCCGGGTAGCTCTCTCAGTTAGTTTGAAGTGAAACTACCTCACTCTTATCTGTGTTTGGTTATATGTGTAAAGTTTAGCTGCCAATGTGGAGTAGGGAAATAGAAATAGTTTCAGAACACACACTCAAAAGGAACAAGACACGCCTGACCAGACTTGGACAGAGAGTAAATTAGAAAATGACTGCTCGGACTTCATGGTGCAGTTTATTGAAGCCCTCGCTACAAAGGAGGACAGAGCTGCTCAAATACCAGACACAGAAATGGATACCCTTACAGACGGGCAGCCGCTTCTTTACAGTAGGTGTCTGTCTGTTACACACATCTGACAACAGGATGTCCTCCTGTTTATTTAGTGGGAAGTGTTGTATGTCAACACCTTCCTTGACACTTTGTTTGTCTCTTTCCCTCTTGTCTCCCCCCTTGTATTTTCTGCAGAGAACTTCTGATACAGTATACTTATATATTACAGTATACTTTTACCTATAACTGCTTCTGTTTGCTTGCTTTCTCTTATTCCAGTGTGGATAAACTCTGTCTGAAATATGAACAAAGCAAAGTCTCCATGGCAAATGTTTCTTGATTTATTCGTTCACACAAAGAGACCAAATGCTCAGACTGGTTTGTTATGTTTCCTTTGCTTTTGAGTCATAGATAATGAACACAGTAGATCTGGAACTGGATGTAAGTTCTCTATTGTACAGCAGTGTTCTGTTGTTTGTGGTTCATCTGTGGGAGGTGTGTTGTGTTGCCTCTGGCAGGGAATGAGACATTAGGTAAAACCTGTTTGAGTGCGCACACGGTTGAACGATGTGGTGGGTTTGCCAAACTGTGACATGCAGACCTCTCTTTTATTCTACTTTCTTTTTTTTTGCAAACTTGATTGGCCTGTCTGTTTACATGCTGTCATTATCATTTATTGCTTAACTATAGTTACACTAACCCTACTGCACTGCTCTACCTGTGTACAGGAGCTAGAGAAGAGGAGGAGGGTGGAAGATGCCTACAAGTCCGCTATGCATGAACTGAAGAAAAAGTCACACTACGGAGGCCCAGACTATGAGGCAAGATGAACTTAGATAAACCAAATGGAGCAGAAATGGCTAGATAAACCACAGCAGAATGATTTCTTGACTTCATCCAATGAGTGCATGCACATGTGAAATTTTTTTTTTTTTATCATTCTGCACTTGGTCAGGGCAGTTCTCACCTGATTCCCATAAATCTTACAGCATCTGTTCATTATCGCCTCTTCACAGGAGGGTCCAAACAGTCTGATCAATGAAGATGAGTTCTTTGATGCAGTGGAGGCGGCACTGGACAGACAAGACAAGATAGAGGAGCAGGTGAGAACAGTTGCATACATTATATACAGAGATGTTGCGTGTCTTTGTAGTCCAGTGTGTGTCTTCTTAATCTCTCTCTTACCAAACTTCTGCTCTGTGTCCTTAAGTGCCAGTCGGAGAAGGTCAGGATATCTCAGTCTTCTTCGGTTACATCTGGAGACGCCTACTCCACCATTGGTACACACCGATTGGCCAACAAGGTGCTCAACATATTTCTTATAATCTCTTTACTGTCCACTTTTATTTCTATGCTACTTACGGCTACAGGTTGCTCCTCTTTTCTGCAACTCCTCCATCCTGTTGGAAGCCTAGTCAGCTCACAATCAGTGTGACCTGTCTGTTAAGCCCTGCAATTTTTCTGAACTTAATCTGTTGGCTAAGCAAATCAGTTTGTGCTTACTGCTGTATTTTTTGAGCTTACATAATTTCTTCAAATGAAATGCTACTTGAGCAAGTTTTGATTGTGTGCTTCGGTCTGCTGCAGTGGCACCTCTTTCAGTTTTTTCCTTATCTCTCTCCCTTTTTTAACGCTCTTTCTACGGTACAGCTCCATAGCCATTCTTCTTCCCTGTCTTCCACTGAGCTGGTCAGTGCTTTGGATGACGTTCACAGATTCAGCGCTCAGGTACTGTATCAGGTCGACAGAGAGTACCTCTATCTGCAAGGGGATGCAAACGCCTACTGCTTTTCACCGCAGTCAGAGAGAGCATGAGCAGATAGTAACAGAATATCTACTAACAACTGTCTCCAGGATTTCGTTGGTTTTTGAGTAGATTCTTACACCAAAGTCATTGGTATTATAATCTTACATGATGCACCAAGTCAAAAACAACCTAACAGGACAACATTAAAAATGTCTTCATCACATAACAGCTTTCATCATTCCACTGATAAAAGTCTAATGCTGCATGGTTGGACTCTAGTGAAACCTCTCCTCCTCTCCTCTCGTCACTCTGTCTTCCACAGCACGCGCAGGCATGAATCCAGACTGTCTATGTACTTGTACTACTGTCTATGTATGTAATCATAAGGCTTTATTGGGATGTTCAATAACACCCGCAAGCAGGATCATGTGTTGGCTAAAATTGTTTAAGGAATTCCCAAGATTCTGATGGTCTTCAAAACCTCTGTAAAAAAAAAAAAAAAAATACCTGCAGAGGTGCTAGGTGTGTTGATTGCTCAAGACTGTAAATCATTAAACTTGAGTGGAGCACACCTGATACAAATATATTCTTGTTTTCCCTGGGGTGTGTCCAGTTCCAAAGCATGTCCTTAAATAATCAGGTAAAGAACAGGAAAAGACTCCCTAACGTATGAATTTAATCAATGTATGTCCGTCTCTTAGGTGGAGGAGATGGTGCAGAATCATATGACTTACTCTCTTCAGGATGTGGGTGGAGATGCCAACTGGCAGCTGGTAATAGAAGAAGGAGAGATGAAGGTGAGTCTAGAGGAGAGAGGCTGCTTATGAATCATTTCCCTTGTTTGCTAGCTGTGAATATTCAAATCCCATTCGCTTTTTAAAAGCTACTGTGCATTGATAAATCAGCAGCAGGGAAAATTTATCAGTTAAAAATATTCATGTCACAATGTGAAAATAATTAATCAAATCCTTAAAATAAGTTATCAGTAGTTAAAAATGTTACCTAAACAAACCACTGTTGGCTCCACACGTTCAAATATGAATTAATTTCACATTCTTTTAAGTTTTCAAACAGGAAAAATTAGCTTATCAGTCAATTAAGAGGGTCCCTCATATGTTTTGTAGTGAGGTTGTGAATATGTTTACAGTACTGACTTGTTGTGTCTCACGCTCTGCACTGTGTGGAACAGGTGTACAGGAGAGAAGTGGAGGAGAACGGTATTGTCCTGGATCCTCTCAAAGCTACACATTGTGTGAAGGGGGTGACGGGACATGAGGTCTGTCACTACTTCTGGGACACAGATGTCCGAATGGACTGGGAGAGTAAGTTCACTATTTCAGAAGTCACCATAACATCAACTCTGTCTTGACTTTCTATGTTTTATTGTCATGAACTGACTGAACTCTTCCTCCCTCAGCCACCATTGAAAATTTCAACGTTGTGGAAAAGCTCTCTGATAATGCCATCATTGTTTACCAGACACACAAGGTAAATTGACCATATGGTGGCTTTAGTGGTTGCTGAAACTCATTGCACGTTTGATTTGTAATTTGATCTGCCTACTTGACGAATGTCTCTGGTTGTGTTTCAGAGAGTGTGGCCTGCCTCTCAGAGAGATGTACTCTATCTGTCAGCCATCAGGAAGATCATGGCAACAAACGAAAATGATCCCGACACGTGGCTGGTCTGCAACTTCTCTGTCGACCACAACAATGCCCTTGTAAGATGACTGCATTGTGCATTACACCTAATTATTATCATGCAGTATTGCAAGTGAGCATCTAGTGGATAAAAAAACTTGTCAGCGAACATACTGTTTGGCCTATTTCTTATATATTAGAACTGTGATTAAATTAAAAATGATTAATCACACCATATAGCTACAAATACCCCTCAGTCCAACAAGGCTTTGTGTGTAGCTCTCCCTTTAAGTGTAAATGTAAGAAAGAATAGTTTTAGACCTATTCACCTCTGTCAAGTCTGTCACAGTGAGATTCGTGACAGCTTGGGGATTGTTTGCATTTACATTTTTGTTTTAATTTCAGCCCACAAACCGGTGTGTACGTGCCAAAATCAATGTCGCCATGATCTGCCAAACACTGGTCAGCCCGCCAGAGGGTGATAAAGAGATCAGCAGAGACAACATCCTTTGTAAGATTACCTACGTTGCCAATGGTAAGTGCCTCTCCAGCCTCAGAGTATATACCCAGGGCAAGACTGGCAGCCAACAAAACAAAGTCATTCCATCATCATCAATCATAATCATAATCTACCTGCAAGCGCCAGAGGGAAGTTTTAAGTTGAGCCCTAAGCTCTAATCAGTTGTTGTCTATAGACAGTCCATACAATTATAAAGAAAACCCACTGAATTTCCAAGACTACAGAGGAGAAATTAATGAAATCATTAACACTACACTATCTGATTCAGGCTAATGCACTGGCAAACCGGTAAAGAGAATATATTGTTTGTTAATAATAAAGCAGTGAAGTCCTCAAGAGCTCAACTGTCATGTTTGCATAAACAAAAACAACTTGAATGTTACACCTTTCCCCAGATAATTCAGAGCAACCTCCTGTCAGCCAATATTTCTGCTAATTGGTCTTCGTACAGCTGGTAGTTGACACTGGAGTGAGATGGTGTGTTTGCTCGTGTCTTTGATCTGTCAGTTCAGACTTACACAGCCCCCCCGTCCCCGCCCCCCCCCCCCCCATCCCCTTACTTCCTGTAGTCGAGGAGATTGTGACTTAAAACAGCGCTGCAGAAGGAATCCTGAACCAGTTTATTGTTGGGAGAAGCTGGGCAGGTCATGGAAGTTCACATCCTTGCCTCCCACTAGAGGGCACCCTAGGCCGCTGTCTATGCACTGAATCTGAGTTTATGACTTAATTGTGTTATCATGAGTCAACACGTACACACAGTTTCCTGATAATTTTTTCCTCTGTGTGCCTGCAGTAAACCCAGGAGGCTGGGCTCCAGCCTCAGTCCTCAGAGCTGTGGCCAAGAGAGAGTATCCCAAGTTCCTCAAACGCTTTACCTCCTACGTCCAGGAGAAAACTGCTGGGAAGCCCATCCTCTTCTGAACACAAAGAGGTAACCAGGAACTCAAACACATCTTGTTTTAGAACTGAGAAAGCATCTGGAGTGATGGGTAGGACATTGCTTACACTGGCGATGGATGAGATATCTCCTGGCTGGTGCTGGATCGTCATTTTGAACCATGAAAGCCAGCAGATGTACAGAATCTGGTTTTGTTCATTTCTGGCGTGTTGACTTTGAATGTTCCTTCTTGTTTCAGGCTTGCGGAGGGTCGAGGTTTCCGACTGGAGAGGCTACGTCGTTCATAGTTGAACAGGCTCTCCATAACTACAATACCCTTTCAATCGACAATTAAAAGGTGTTTTGAGACTACTACATGCGGGGGGACACCATATCATCCACAGTACACCTGCTTGTAGAGGAGACTGGTTTTACAGCTTTAATCAATCAGTAGATCTCATCCCAGCCACATTATAATGGCGTAACACCGTCTGTTGGTCATGGGTACATTTGTATGTACATTCAAGAGTTTCCTAAGTGGTTTTTTGAATTGTTGTTACCAATTATTTGCTTTTTTTGTAAATTGTTTTGTACATTTCTTATGATTACATACTTCTCGACTTGTTTGGGTTTGCTTTAATCACTAGTATTACAGCTACTTGTTTCGCTGCTGCTAAAGTAACTACCATGAGTGAAGACATTAGATATTGACAGGAAAAGCATTGATGAGGTGTGGTACAGTGTCTCCTCTCTCTTGCCTTCTCCTGTCCCTCTAGTGATGACTCTGCAGTTTGATGGAGGGTCAGAGCCTAAAGCTTTGAAATCTTTATATTTCTAGATTGTTATAAAGTAGCTTTTGGAGAGCACCATGGACACAATGTATTGTACAGAGAAAACAGACTAAGTTTTCAGTTAGTTTACCAATGTGAGAAATGTGAATTGACTGTTAAAACGCTTGAATTTGATGACTGTAATGGGCCAAGGAAACCTGAAGTGGGAGATGAAGAGCATTTTTTTAAAGTCGAATTAACTCATGTTCAACAATATTTTTCTGATAGTCAAACAGATAATCAATAATTGGATAAGTATCATGTAGTTGACTGTGGTCTGTAGCTGTTAAGTTGCTGTCTATTGTCAGTGTGTGTCTGTCTTGAACTTCCATGTCACACACGGTTTCTGACACATATTTCCAAATGACCAGCCGTAGTGACTGATTATTGATCCTGTCTTTCGCTGAGAGATGAGTGGATACATTTCGCACACACTTGTTTTTGTTTTTAGTTTTTTTTTTTTCACTACTTTCAGTCCCTGTTGAGGCTGATGAGAGAATCTGTCCATTCATGGTTTGTAAATTAGTCCTGCTGCTGTTCTGCAGGATAAGGTAATGTTGTATAATGCTGAGCAGGATATCATCCAGTCCCTACATTCTCAGTCATACCCGTAACATTACATTTCACACGCCACACTACAGTGCAGTGGCCTCCTGCCCTTTGACTGATAAACTACCCCTAGAATGCCTTAGACACCAGGATGAACCCTAAAAGTCCTGGCTTTCTCTACTGTACAGCCACCAGATGTGCATTTATCAACACTGAAATGAAGCTGGGGGGGAGGGGAGGGTCAGCATTTCACATCATCTTACCTCAAGATTTATATTTACTCTAGATTGTGTTTAATGCCATCATAAGTTGGGAGTTTTGCAATCAGATCTGCATGCTTAAAAATGTAACCATCAGATCTTCAGTCTAAGGGGCCAGAGGTCATGAAGGATCTGGATAATTGTTTTTGCTGATGATTACAAGAGCTAGATCTATGAGCAATGTCAGCTGAAGAATGCATTTAGTGTTTTTAATTTTGATATTTTGTCAGTAATCTACACACTTTGTATATTTCTAAGTTGTACATCAGAAGTGTTATTATTTGCACTAAATGTAATGCAATTTGACAATGTTCTGTAAATTAAAATTGTTACACAACAGAATTGAAAGTGTTGCAGAGGGGATTTTCTGCTGATAAATGACGGATGGGTACACAGCAGTGATGTGCAGAGAGATCATGTTAAATGTTTAACACTGAAAAGTACTGCTTCAGATGCTAAAGCTGCTGAAAACAAGTAGACACTGAATTTTTAGCAGTTTATTTATATGAGTCTCTTCTATATATAAATATGCATTGTCTTTACATTCAGCGATTAAAGTTTTTTTTTTTTTTTTTCAGCAAATGGTAAAATATTGAGATTTACATAAATTATGGTCTCAACTGACGTGTGATCGTGGAATTCAACATTTATAGTTGGATATGGTCTTGAAGAGGTATCAGACGGCTTCTAAGTGTAGGATGCATGTCTCATAACTTCTTGAAGAGGACACACTTATTCAGTATCAAAGGATATCCTGAGTAAAAGCATCTTCAGTCGTGACGCAAACCTCACAAAACTAGTAGCTCCACATCAAAAATGATCTACAAAGTTCCTTCAATGTCTCTGTACATGTAGTATCAATGACTTACAGAGGTGTGCATTTGTAGAGTAAAAAGAGGGGGAAAAAAAAAAGTGCATATTCACACATCCAAATCTGTGCTTATGTCAGGTAGCCCACCCACCTAAGCAACGTCCTAAGAGAAAAATATTTCTTACAGTAATCATAACCTATGTCAAAAGTGCCTTTTTGTGAAGAGCAAGTGCATTGTCCCTCCACTCTGTGCTTCATCCAAGAGCCAGTAACTGTCTTTTCTCACGCCACTTTCCAGCCGCTTCAGGTTCGCGCCAGGGCAGCACCGATAACAGCCCAGTTAGGAAAAGGTGGCCACTTTAACCACGTCACAGTCTGTGTTTGGCCCTGGTAGCTTCAGAATCAAATCTGTTCATATGAGTCTTTCTTCATCCGTGTTGCCTGTGGCTACAAGCTGGCTTGTGTCCTTTGTGTGACACTGTCCCGTCCCCCTTCATCGGGGACGAGGATACCATCATAAATTCACTGTAAACATTTCTCATCTGATCAGCAACTAATGCAGTTGCAAGTTTTGAAAGTGTCTTTCATTTCTTTGTGGTCTGCAGAATAAAAAAAAAACAAAACATTCAAAGAAATGTATGATTTGTATCTAGCCTGTCCTCGTGTGTATATGTAGTAAATATTTAGATCCTTGTGTAGGCCATGAAAACAGGATACATATATAAAACTTAATGGCACTGAATTGACGCATGCTCTAAAAAGCGACACTCAGTTCAGCCCGATGTTCATCACATTACATGATATGTCACATGGTTTTGCAGATGTCCTTTGCTGTGACTTTGTTTGTGTCTTCTTTTAGTCCTTCAACCGGTGGCGAGTCTCAGTCTTTTTATGTCTTGGCAATACAAGTGGCAACATGGATCTATCGGCACTGGAAGTGGAGTTAAAGGCCTGTCGGGCCTGTCCAATGGAGTGCGGCGATTGTCTTATGATTGGCAGGAGGAAATGAAGGTTGTAAAGCTGCTCTTTCACTGCAGGGGAGAGGAGAGGAAAGACAAGATTATAAATGTAGTTTAGGCCTATTTGCTTAATGAGAACTAAACATGCATAAGCACAGATAACCATTATCTGAAATGGAGAAACAACACACCAAGTAGACATCGAGAACAGATCCGTCATCACGGTCTATGTCCACATCCATGGTGCTCTGCTCAGAAGTGAGGCAGATAGCACTGTCCTCCAGGGTAAATGTGGAGCTGGATGCAACGTCATCCCTGAAACAGATATTTTTATATTAACCAGTGTAGCAGACGGCCCTGGGAGTTTACAGTCTGGGTGAAAGTGAACGCAGCTGTATAAACACTTCTCGAAAACTGATGAAAAACATACTGTCTATAAACAAATCACAGACTATTATAGAAACTATGACATCAAAGAGGCAAAGAGATGAAGCGACTGTGAACAGGATGTGAAACCTGTCTGGAGTTGGGCCAGTGAAGTCTTCAGTTGAGAGGCTCATAGTCTCTGAAATGTTCTCACAGGAAATAAACGAACTCTCCTCAAGACTGTCAAGTCAAAATGAGACCCTTGGTGGGAGAATATGTACTACTCGTACTACACATACTCGTACATTTCATAGCAGTGTGTAACATTAAGTTCAGAGCTGCATTATTTGGGGAAATTGCACAAATTGAAATTCAGCAATTCTTGTTTCAGTGTGTGGGAGGACATGTGTCAAAAGTTCACAGGAAAGAAGAAGAAACGGGTAACAAACACTATCACATGGAAAATGTATCTAAATGATGAGCAGAGAGTGTCATTGCATAAAAGATGTCATAGGCAACAGAGCCATCACCCGCTCCTGCAAGTGCACAAAGGTGCCCCCCAAGACACAATCTAAACTATGCTTTTATCCCCATGCAGCCAATAGACATGCATGTTAAAAAAATACCCTAACTAAATACAAAGCATAGGGTTAGGGTTAGACACAAATGAACATCAGTAATTAAATACAACGAACTAACATGTTCTGACACATGAGTACTGAGTCATCACTGCTAACTTATTGTATGAGTACTTAGTACTCTTGGGTTGGGCCATGCCCATCGTTGGCCTTCATTTTAATCTCAACTACACACCTGTAAAGTTTCCTGACAAAAATCTGTCCACACACAGACATATAAACACCTGCCAAAGTACTCAAGACCACCTCTCTGGTAGCTCCAGCTACAGTAGTTAGTCATAAAAGACACAAACACACAGAGAGAGACTCACAAAGTGAAAGCGATACCAGCCTCGCTGTCATGGCTGGTAAATATAAGGCTTTAAATGTAGCTTTAAGATCAGGAGACATGGTGCAACTTTATTTATCCTCCTTTTCATTCACAGTTGTTGTTGAACCACCAGGGGGCATTGAGAGCTGTTTTCTGTGTATATATACATCAGGTGACTCTCCCTGATAAATTCAGGAATGTGTGTTTACTCTTATGACCCTTGTGACTGACTGCTTTCTGTGCTCAAAGTCAATTGAAAGACAGGTAGAGAGCAGCAGAGCGGCTTTGTTTTAGAGCAATCCTACCCTCAAACATCTCAACACAAGGTGTTACTACTGTAACAGACAAACCGGCTGTCAGGACAGGAATTACTGTCGGTGGATATACAGTCTCCATTGCCCCACTCGTCCTCTCCTCTCACAGTCTTTCTACAGCATAATGGCACCAATTATAAGACCACGTCAACGCCGCTGTTTAAATATTTATGATAACAGTTGACAGAACAATGTCAAGGCAGCAGCAGGTGACTGGTGAGGGGACAAGACCGGACAAGTCGCACAATGGAGCCTCAGAAAGCAAGCTGAACCTGACACTGCTGGACAGGAGGACAGGTGAAAGATGGAAAACATGAAGAGGATGAAGTGTCCAGAGGCTTATAGCAAGAGGGAGAACGAGACTGCCAGACGGTGCAGTGACGTGGCAAAGAAGTGGATTAAGGGTGTAATAAAAACCTGTTAATGAAAAACATTGATTATTATTTCATAATGTAGACTACCACTTGATCAGATTCTGCAATGTAATATGAGGTAGTACCTCATTTCTCAACACTGAACCACTAAGATAAATAAATATTGCTGTAAATTGAAGTTTGGAAAGATTTGTGTAGCATTTCTTCCTCCCTGTCTTATAAATGAAAGTCACAAACTGTACACACCAACACACCATTAATCCTTTGACTGTACTGTCCACATGTTGTGTAGGCAGTGTGTGTGTATATATGTATTGGGTAAATGTTGCCAAGCCAGCTGAGTCACCTGTTATATGACACACGTCTCTAATAAAAGACCATGTGACGTCAGCAACTCAGGTGACAATAATGTGGGCGTTTGCGAACATGTGTGTGTTGGGCGTGGCGAAAATTTACATGCCTTCCTTCCTTCCTTCCCGTCCTCAAGGCCAAACCTCGCAGTAAGCTACACAAGCCACTCCCGTATCAACTCAAAGTGCCACGATACAGAAAAACAAAAGAAAAACAAGTAGACACCATACCTGTCCTCTGTTTGGTTGTCCACGTTGACAAAGATGGAGGAGGTGGAGATGGTTCCCATGGAGGAGCCCTCGTAGAACAACGGGTTGGCAGGGACCAGATCAGGACGCAGGTATGAACCGAACACAGCTGAGGAGAAAACATTTACATGCATGTGAATGTGTTTCATATCTGTCCGTCTGACTCTCACTGCCTGGTGAACTTCAACATCTTTCAAAATTCATGCTTTGTTTTAATTTTTTTTTTATTGTAGTCTCCAAGGCCAGGCCGAGATGAGACCAACTTTTTTCACAGGCAGGATAGTGCTGTTCATGGTGAGTAAACTGACACCCACAGTCATGATTCCTTGGAGGACCCTAAATGCCCCATTAGTCAATCAATATGATCAATACAGCTTTATATAGCTGTATTGATCAAAATGTAAAGCTGTCACTGGATCATCCACCATGGAAATGTCAGAGAGTTATTCTTGCTATTCTATTGTGGACTTAAAAAGTTTAAACAATCCTCATGACTGAGACACAGCAGTGCATGAGATTTTGATGGAAGTGATTGAATGGTTCCAATAAAACTGATATGTAGCATATTAACCTGTATCAACTTCACACCCCAGAGTAAAACAGATTTCCTCTGACCTCTCCGAGACTGATTTAGTATCCATAAAGAGAAGCTTTAGGAAGTGCAACAATCCAAATTAGTTCACAGTAACACAGACACTGGTGGGAGAGCGCTGTGGTTTTAAAGAGAAAGTGGACGCATGACCCCACAACTTGTCTTTGTGCTCCACGCCCACGCCCACATCCTCGTGTCTTCCGGTGTAGCGTTGGCTAATGCTCCATCGCCATATCAAACACAAAGGTCAGACGCGGCTGCTGAACTCTCTGACACAAACGCCACGTTCATACACCTTCCCGCACCGGGGGTCAGATTGCGATCATGAGAGAGAGAGAGTGAGAGAGAGGAGGTGAGGATAACGCCGAAAAACCACACATCTCTTTTATTGCACATGCCCCATGGACACACACTGATGCTAATAACAAGGTAGCCTCTGTTTTCTTTCCATTAAGGCCAAGCACTGTATCAGCCGGTGACAGCTTCTTCCCCCGGCGCAGTGCTGAGAGGACAACATTTTTATGGCTGAATGCAAGTGGCTGTTTACGGGCCTCAAGTGTTCTTAAAAAGCTTTAACACGCCACAAAAACAGCAAAATGAATGGGAGTGAAATGGCAGATTGGGAGGCCGTTTAGAGATGGTGAGGATGACGAGAATGGTAAAAATGGCGAGTGCGTTTATGGTTAAAAGCGTTTAGGTTTTAGGTTTCAAACAATCTTATTAATTATATAAACACTTCTATGAACATCCCTGAATGTTGCCTTTTGTCTTACAAACCATATGGAAAACTGGCCTCATTGTGAACGACAACGTGTCACAGTCAGAAGGAGGCTTTCCCCCTAAAATGTTGTTTTGTGTACCTTGTCCATCCAGACTGGCGAGGCTGCGGGCTCCTCCCAGCCTGTCCCTCCTGTCCTCCTCGTTCCTCTCATCTGCCTGCGATGAAAGGATCTCCTGAGAGGACGACTTCAGAGCTGGGATGGAAGTGCGAGTCCTCTTTGAAGGGGAGAATCGAAGTGCTGCAGAGCAAAACGGAGGCACATGAGTCAGGGAAAGAAAAGACAAGAGGGAGATCAAGGTTCAGGGAGGCAGAGGCAGAAGACATAAGAGGAGAAGATAATTGGAGGAGATAAAGGAATCCCGATTGAAGCAATGTTCACACTCAATAAAGGTGCAATGCTTTGCCTCCAAAATTAGCAATAAAGTTATTCAACTTTGAAAATGCACAATGACGGCTACACAAGTGTCCCCAAAGACGATCCTTGTTCTGCCTCCCAAGCAGGGCATGAAATGAAATCCTTTCCTGTCATCTCCCTCTGATGGGACTTGGCGATGGCAAATAGCTCGACTAAATCCACAAATAATTGCCTCGGCCATGTTAATTTCCACAAGGGTGTCCTGCGAGGTTACATAACATTTGTCACTGTGGTAAACATGACAGCAGATTAATCAGCCTGTCATGCATCCCATCATCTCCGCATGCCTGAAATCTACAGTTTACATAGGCATTAAAAAGGGGAATCATTATTGGACTAAAGGAGTTTTTTTTTCTTTTCTGGATTGCCACATCACAGACTGTTCTGTATGACTTAACCACGAGTGTTTACACATAACCAACATGAAGTTCTTAATTTTAAAAGATTAAAAGTCTGATATTTAATCCTAAAATTGAATCAAAGCTAAGAAATCCGCACACAATGGATCATGTGCATCAAAGTCTTATGTAACAGCTATCTATTCGAGACACTAGCAGGCAAGAAAAGGGAGGACAATACAAGGAAACACTATTCCAGTCACTCTTCCAGTTAAGACAAATGAGTTACCACTGATCTAATTATGTTGCAGTGACACACAAATCCTCAGTAATAGACACTAAAAACAGCCCACAAATTCACTCTCCTTATCAGGCCAGGATTTTCTACTTTCCACTTCCCATTGCTGCACCTTTCCCTTTGTTTCGTGGTCTACCTTGACTCCCACATGTGACCATCATCGACCTGCAGACTTACGCTGAGTCTTCCTGAAGACCCGTGTGCTCATGAACTTGAGGAAGCGGCTGGCGTAAAAGCCGGGCCGGTGCACCGACACGGAGTCCTGGAGACGGGCAGAAGAAAATGCTTTTATTAGGCCAGTAGACTTAGAGGGTATGTGTCCGAACAAGTGGCTCGTTCATAAAAGCAGCAGTGTCAGATTTGAGCAAACTATCAACTTACACCATCGTACACCAGGGCTTTCCATGAGTGTTCCAACTTTTTAATGAACCTGGGGGAAAAACAAAATAAGAGGAAGCCTTGTCACAGATATATTCACTTACACAACAACTTCCCCTTTATGTTTGATCAAACCTGAGACGCTTCCTCCTTCCCTCTTGGTGCAAGGTTACGGTTATTTTCTAGATTTTTAGCAGAAAATACAATAAAGCCTCACATTATGTCACGTTTACCCTTTAAGGTTTGCTTCTGACTGAGGCAAGCTGAGAGAAGTAAGGCAGGATAAATGGAGACAAATTGGGCCAATTCATCCTTTCTCCCTGGCCTGATCTCGCCTCACACACTCTGTGTGCATTTGACGCCCCGCACAAACAGGTCAAAGATTTATGTGACGCTTTTAAATTTCCACAAGTTTGAAAAGCCGATGAGCCAAAAGGCTTCCTCCTCACGACTCACTGCTTGCTCTCAGGACAAAGAAAATCAATGTGTAAATAAAGAAGACTGACTGCTGTGTCATTTTAAATCGTGTTGGATGGAGAAAAAGTCTGGAGTCTTTTCAGGAGTGTGGTGAAGTGGCTTGTAGCTCTCTCCATCAATGCCGGGTGATAATTCAACATTAAAAGGTCTCGTCACAGGGCAAGCAGTTACTCCGTGCTGTCATACTGTATTATTCATGCACATTTCCTCTTAATTCTCATCTTCATTTGTTACTGATGAGACATTTCAGTTTCCAGAAATTGAGACAGACATACTGTAGATGAACAAGAACCTGATCATATAGACAGATTTAAATGTGTTTTATGGCCCCAAAAGACAACACAATGAAGAATTTTCCAATCAGCAATAAAAAGAAAGCACCAGTATTAGAAATAAAACGACAGAAGGTCTGACAGCAGGTTTATATAATCTCCTAAAGATCAGTACCTGTATGACTGAAGAATATCTATGATACCCAGGAAGATGAGCAGCTTTTCTTCTTTGTGTGTTTTGGCAGGGATGCCACCCATCCTAAAACAGAGATAAAACACACCAGCAGTCAGAGACTTGCGACTGTTCTTCTTCTGCAGTGCTTGAAACACTGTTCAAACAAAGGCAATATACCTCCGCATTTTCACAAGTGTTTGTAAAAGAGGCACTTACTGTATTTACATTCGTGTGTATCGCTGTAAATATGCAGAACAGTGGCTGTGTTTGTATTTGTGTAGCTATGGTTATATGAGAGCCTGACTGTGAGCCTGTGTGAGCACTGTTTGAGTGTCCTGTGTGAGGTATGAGCATCGTTGTATAACTGTGTCTGTGAGAGAAAAGGTGGAGATTAAGAGACAGACAAAGGCAGGGTGTGTATGTCCAAATATGTGTGCATAACGTGTGTGTGTGTGTGTGTGTGTGTGTGTGTGTGTGTGTGTTCTCTCCCCACTGAGCTGACTCACGTGTCGTCTGTGGTGAGGGCTTCAGCTGCCCTGCCGTCTCCCTGGATGGACTCCATGGCGGTGGAGTAAAGGACCCTCTGACCCACAGGTCTCCTGCCGTCGCCCCCTGCCTGGCCCAACTCGCCCCCCTCTCTCTGGCTCTGGTCCAGGACGTGCACACCCAGCAGCAGACTGTAGTCCATGATCTTAAAACTCTCCAGCACCTATGACAAGTTAAAAGAAAGGGGGATTTCACAAGAAATGCTTGATGAGTCCACCAATAATTAATGGCCACAACAGGATAGTTCACATTCTCTGTGACCTGTTTGAACACTGAAGAGATTCATGCCCTGGTCCATCCATGTGGATGCTTTAACTTCGACTCCCCGACAGTAAATATAACAACACTATGAAATGTTTTCAAAAACACATTATTTTCCCACCTAAAACACCCATCATTTCATCACCCAACACGTTTCAGTGACTCAGAGACCAGAAGGCTAGCAAAAGGAAATCTCTGTTTAATCCAGGTTTGAGCTGAATAAACAAGGTGTTTCTCCACAGTGAGCCAAGTGTTACACATTGACCCGACCGAGGAGCCTTTCGCCCACTTTCCCAGAGAGGCTGCGACTTCACGTCTCCCCCGGTGCTCAAGTAAAGCAGTGTTGTGGCGAGACAAGGGTAGAGAGAGAGGCGGGAGCTTGATCTGAGAATGGGACCAGGGTCAGCGTCAGGTAGCCAGGCTTATCTTATGACTTTGTCTGGAAGAAGACCAAAAGACTCTTAGATATTTTAATTTGCAGTCCATAAATAACACATTTATATAAGCCTACAGTACAGTAAAAAAAAAAAAAAAAAAACCTACGCTATAATCAAAGAGCCGTCACCCAGTATCCAGAGAAAACCAGCCTGTCCCTCAGAAGAATGTGAGACCAATAGAGTTTTAAAGTTGTCCTACAACTACCTCTTATCTTTCTCTAGATAACTCATTTTCAATGCATAGTCAATGAGACATTCTAGTTTGAATCTGTAAGAGACACTACTGATGTATAAAGTCACGGTCACAAACATTCATACATGCGCATGCAAACACACAAACACAAAACAGACTTAATGACCGTCTCGAGCAAACAGTGGGGCTTTTGTCTGAGCTTTGCCTGTTCCATATCAACGATTTGCATCCCTTCACTCGAACTCCCCCAGCCTATTCAAACGGCAGCCATTTTGAACAGAGCCACGCAAACCAGGCTGCCTACAGAAGGCCATTTACTGCGAGTCCTGGCCCCAGCTTTTCCCCGAGCAAACAATCAAACCGTCAGAACACAAAGAAAACAGTAACATTTCTATGGATGTTTGTGCTCAAGGTTTTCTTTGGATTCTGACAAATGCTGTTTATATGTACGGGTACAGGAAAATATCAGTGCAATGAATAGAATCCTGCGAGGTATAACAGCCAAATGTTTGGGTCTCTCCCCTGGGCAACCTGCCCGCTGTTCCCATTTCAAAAACAGCTCATTTTCTTACAGTGAATGGGAAAGGCTAATCCTAACACTCCTGTAGGAAGTGAGCTTTGTCACGGCAGCCTCTGATCTTCAAAAAATCTCTGATTTCTGTTTCTCAGTTTATATTCCACCCTGTAGCACTCCTCCACCCATCTATCTCTGTGCCAGCAGGGCTGTGGATTTTCCCATAGTGCTTGCTGGTGTGACACTAATACACTGCAAGCTTTCTTAACTATGAGTCTGTGTGCTGAAAAGCCAGAACACAGAGCCTCTTACACTCCTCCCTGGCCCAGCTGTAGCATTGGTAGCACTTGGTATATATATATATATACACGCTGACTCTGAGTCCAGTTACCATCCCGGGATGTTTTCTAAAGTACGCCTCTATAATTCACGAGTACAACCTGCTACCCATGACTCAACAAATTAGATTACAGACATGTGGCTTTTAATTTTGTCATTTTGTCATTTGTTCAGGCTTGTTAAGGCACATACACTTTAATTGATGACAAACTGTTCCACAGTATTTTCTAGATTTCGGCATTTTCTTCTTTTTCTTCTTCTCTTCCTGATAAAATCTGTTCCAAAAAAAGACTCCGGTCTTGTAAGAAATAGGCTATAATAATGTCATTTGAAATCAATTTAAAAAACATTTCTCTCTCTGTGACACTGTAACATAACCATGAACATTTCACAAACGGCTTCTGTGTTATATTACATTAAATTGTACACAGGCAACTAATAAAGTGGAAACCCAATGACAACACGTCATATTTGCATTTTGTGATCTGAGACAACGTGCATGGACGTGTGCACAGTTTGATATTTCAAATTTATATGAGGACGTGTAGAGCTGCAATTATTGTTCAAATAAATGATTACTCCATCGACAGACTATTGATTGGCAACGCTTTGGATGACCAAATAATTCAATTCAATTATTCAATTTCTGAGAAAAACGCCTGGTTATCTTACGCTGCTCTGATAGTAAACTGAATCTCTCTGACTTTTAACTAATGCTTGGATAAAACAAGACATCAGACCACATCATCATGGGCCCTGGGAACTTTTTTCAGTATGTGCTGATATTTTGTGCATCATTTAATAGATAAAATAATCAGTAGATTTATCTCTCATGAAAATCATTAAGTGCAGCCCTGAACCTGTGTGATTAACAGGTTCAAGCCATGTCTTGTGGTAGAAACAGAGTGTTGTGAATGTGGTTGAGGATCCTGTTGAAGCCTCGCTGACTTTCAACCACAAGGTCACGGCTTTGGTCTTCTGCAAGCTGAGAGTGAGAGAAACCATTGTTGCCACAGGATCACGTGGCGGAGAAGAGGGGGAACTATACAGTAAATGGTTGTTTATGATTGGCTACACTAGTTGCTACGCAAGCCCATTATTGTCCTCCTACCAAGCACGCATGCCTGCATTGTCTGAGTCTTTCTATTTCTGCTCTTGTCCGTATCTGAAATTAAAGGATTTCCACTTCACAAACACTTGAGCTAAGCTCTAAAAGTATCTTAAAGTCATTTGTCCCGGGTTGTTCCCTCAAAATGACGAGTGTTCTTCTGTCAAACACATGCTTTGAACAAAACTGTCTTAACAGCTTGACCACATCATCATCATCACTATCATCATTGTGTTTGTCTCCCAGACGGCTGCTGTCACACAGTCACTGTCATTTAACAGGGTTGTGATGCCGCTCAAATCACAAACAAGCCAACACCAGACCGGTAACTCACTCACTCTACAATAAACCCTCTCTGTCTCACTCTCTGTACAGTAGAGTTCAACATGAATTATTAATGCCTTGTGTTGTTTTGGCATTTGGGGAGTATCAGTGGAGCTGCAGAGTAATGGAGAAAGGAGACTTAAAATGGAGAGCATACCCTGCGTTTCCCTACAAGTGTCCCGCACAGCAGAAACATCTGATTCTCTCAAAAGCATTGCACATTGCACATACATTCCTCTCAATGTTCCGCTTTCAGCTTCAACTCAACTCTGACCTCCCGCATTCCTATGAAATAGAAATCACATCGCACCACGCTCTGGAAAAATAGCTAAAATTTATTTTTCAGAGGCCTCACCACATGTACTTTGACAGGACAACAATCCCCCTTCCACTTCCTCCCTCCCACCTCACCCCCTGTTGCTTGGCGTCTGCCGACCCCTCCTCTGTGTTTTGGTCCGCGGCCTCTCCTGGGGTGACGGGGTTAGCTGCTTACTCATGGAAATGGACAGAGATTCTGCTTAGAGGGCACTTTGCTTCCCGCTCAGGAGGCGAACGCAGGAAGCCACGACAATAACAAACTGCACAGCACAGCTGCTGTTTGCGAAGCAGTCTCACTTATATACATACATACACACACACACACACCACAGCACATCCTTTACAGATACAATATGTGGCACACAGGGGGGCTGTACATGCATACATAGCATGGAGACAGTGTATGTGTAAGGTAAGTTTGGGTAAGGTCGTAAATGAGTGTGTGTTCTGCCAGGTTAAACATTAAGGAGGCACTGACTTAGCAAGACAGGAGGATGTCATTCTGGCTGCAATCTGCTTAAGAAAACATTAAAAGGAAAGCAGAGAACATTGGGAAAGTCAGCAAATTGTTTAATGAGGGTGAGAATGGCCATAACCTGAGGAGATCACTTGAAGTTTGTCTGAATTTCTGGTAAGCTCGCTCTAAAATAACAAAGTCAAATGTTTGACTTAAAAGGTGGGGGAGCGCCTGTTTACACACCTTCCCTGGAAGGATACCTTTACGATACACTTTCCCAGAAGGAGCAACACGAAACCACAAACAAAGTCTGGTAGAACCAGAAAATTTACTCAAAATAAAAGTCGTGTCACTTCATGTGTGGCTTAAAATTAGTGAAGAGAAGAGAAGAGAACTAAATATACACACAGCATCACACTGTTCATTACCGCTAACTCTGCTCCACACGCCATCAATCACCGTTTGGTAATAAAACTGTCAAGCTTCTTCTATTCCCACACACTAAAAACTGAAACATTTAAGCTGAGGCTCGTGTAATGGAAGTCATTAAGTTGTTAGCTGAATGGTGCAAGGCCTGCCAGGTCAGGCAGGTTGGCGTGGCCCAGCAGGAAGTTGAGTAGGAAGGCTTTCTTCCCGGTTTCTGGACCTCGTCTAATGCACACTGAGAGTAACATCCAGATCTGATTCCAGGTTGAATACCAGGGCACACCCATTGGAGTTGTCGTGTGTAGGTGTGTGTACTGCATGTGCACCTACAGTATGTCAAGCAGAACGAATGGGATTACCACACAGATGGCTTTGGGCTCCCATCATTAGCCAGCCACTGTGAGGATAAAACACCGTAAATCAGTGTCTGGCAGCCATAATTGTCATCACCCATAGAGCTATCCCAAGAGACACAATCACCTTGTCTTGAGAGGACAGGGTAGGTCACTGCACATTTGGAACATATATTTAGTTTGTTAAGGAACCAAGCGAAAAGATTTATTGTATATTTACAATGACGGTGTCATTGTATTAATCCAATGTTTTACTGTTTTTGAACCCATCTGTGACCTTTTTTTATTTCTAGTATGTGATCTACACTCTTAAAAAGTCTCTCATTGGCTCTCAAAGTTCAATGAGGAAAATGATTTCACAAATTTTTTTTTGTACAGAAAATGAAACTTTTCTGCACGTGTCTCTTTGACTTCCACGCAAATCAGCAATTCAGCTCTTCTGTTTCTTTTGCTTTTTAAAGCCTGGAGGCTTGTTCTTTCTTTACAACTGTGTTCCGCAAACACGTCAGCATAACATGAAAATGTTTTGCACATGGTCCTTGAGTCTCTAAGCTCTTTCCAAAAACATTTCCTCTAACACTAATGTAATGTAGATAGACAAAAGGATAAGAAGAGATTTTTTACTTGATCTATTTCAGAAAACTAATTTTGAGTACTGTTGTCTGTCCTCGGCATTAAAATAGAGAAGAATGAGAGCCTTTAGATTAGAGGACTATCTTTGGACCAAGGTCTGAGTCTCACACTACCAGGATCATGTCTTAATCACATTCAGTGTTTGGAGAGCTGTCATGTACTGTAACATAGCAGCACAGAGAGAGGAGAACAGAGCCCGAGGCAAACTGAGAGCTTTCACTGAACACACAGCGGGAACACACTGCAATCCCATTAGCAAACACATGGAAACCTTTTAAACTTTTCAAAACATTTTGTCCGATTTAAACATTTTTTTCCTGAACTAGTACACAATGTAGAACTGCATGATGTGTTTAAGCTTCCATAATTGGTTACAAGAATTAGAGGGCAAAGACAACCCATCAACAGCTCAAAGATTGAGGGGCTTTGCTGCACACAGGTCAAAATGTTTAGGGAAGGAATGAAGGCATGAGAATTCAACATACATGGCCTTTTTAAGGAAAGTAACCTGATAATGAAATGACAGTGGAATGATAGTGATCTTCCTGTTGTGGAATGACTTTGCAAGTTGAATGACAGTCCAATGAACAGACAGAGACAAGAATAAGCACACATACCATACCAATCACCACAGACGCGCGCGTGCACACACACACACACGCACGCACACGGCTAAAGCCACCTACCCGACAGTCTCTCTGTAGAGTCTTCATTAGGTTGTTGTACGTCTCTGCGTCAAAGTAAAGCCCTTCCTCGTGCATGTCCTGAAAGTCCAGATCTTTGTAGGTCGGACAGGTCTTTTCCCTCTCTTTCCTGGACGCTCGCCTCTTGTAGGTGGATCCTTTCAGGTCATATTTGTAGTGCATCTTGACGGAGCGAGGCAGCACATTGTTCATCACCACCAGTCGAATGTTGATGCCTCCAGACTGGATGCAGTATAGGCCGTAAAACTTGGGAAGCAGCGTGCGTGGATTCTGGTTCAAGTTCTGTGAATTTAAAGAGTAAAGGGTCACACAGCTGTGAGAATTGGTGTACTTCTTCATACATTAATAATGGAAACACAAGGAAATGGTTCGGTTCCTAATTTGTGAATGGCTATATTCTGTTGCAAATTACTCGAGCTGTAACCCTGGAAACAAAATGGTGCCAAAGTGCCAAAAACTGCAGTTCCTTGAACGGCCACTTCAGAATGGCTCCAAAGGTGTGTCAGTTCCCGTAGATCACCATGTTTCCCCTTTCATGACAACTCTATGGGGGCTGAATTTTTATATAACTCACCCATTTAAAATTTTTTATCAAGGCCTGAAGTTATGCGTAATTGAGGGCGTGGCCACTTTGAGTGACAAGTGTGTGCCGTCAGAACTGGCCTCCTTCTCGGTATCTAGCAACTAGCTGTCTGATAGATGTCACCTCAGCTAATCTGAGTTACTGAATCTGACCTCTCGGCTATGTTTGACAGGTTGGTGCCTTCTGGAGGATTTTTTATGCAAATATCAGACAAATAATGTGCATCCCCTTGACATCAGTCTCATGGTGCCTTACAGCTGGAGCTAATGAGATCGTTCACTACATTTCATGAAAGCCACTTAAGCATCCAATACTGGATCTGTTCAAATTTACCACTAAGAGGATCTTATAGACCCGACCAACACTCAAAAGTCGAGTTTTGCCGCCTCACCGCTGGAGACCTCATGAAGCCACATTAAGTGTCTCACCATGTAGTATCCAGGTAGCAATCTCTGGAGAAACTTGGCCTCTTTGTGCTGGACGGTTTTAATGATGAACTCGTCATCGCTGGTTAGGTAGAAGAGGGAGCCGCTCGCCCCCGGGTTGGCCAGCTCTATCAGAGGCTCATTTACCAGGGAGTACTGAGAAAGGAAAAACATAAACAAACTAGCTTAACAAAAACAGCTCTTAACATATAAACTGCTATACAGAAAAAAAAAAACACGTTTTAACGTTTATGGAAATTATGATTAAACAATGATGCTACACCACAGACATCTTTTGTTTGTTTAGTGCTGAAGGAAGAAAACTGCCTTTGGCTATTTACACTAAGTCCTGTGATGCACCAGGTTTCGATTCAAATATTTGTTTTTGTTTTAACGGCTTCATACTCTATGTGGCCAAAAGTATATGGGCAGCTGAACATTACTGGGGACCGCTCAGGGGCCTCAAACTCTCATGGGAGCCAGTGGGCTTCAGATTGACTGTGTGACAATTAGTTTGTGCTAATTTAAATAAATACAAATTTGTTGGGAAACTATGAACAGCTGAACACATTCAACGTTTATATGTTTTCTCAAATTAATGTGTGGTTAATCAAATGACCTCAAATTCATTCCTAATTCCTACATACTAGATACATAATGCACAGTCAGTGAGAGAAAGAGAGATTGGGGTCAACAGATGCCAACACCTAGTTTTTGACCTGAATGCGTTAATGCCGCCTTGGCAAACACTTTCTACAAAATCTTCCAACCTGACTGCACGGATTTGCTTCCATTCAGCCAGAACAGGAGTAGTGATGTTTTGCAATAAGGCCTGGCTCACATTTGTAGTTCCAATTCATCCTGGGGCAAGTGAGGCAATTGGTTCGGTGTAGGCCAGTCAAGCGCTACCATAACAAAATGGGAAAACCAGTTCTATATGGACCCGGGTTTTTGCATGGTGTAGTAGTACATGGTCGTCGACATACTTACATATGTTTTACTAACACATCAGTTAAAGCAGGTTTCTCTCTCTCTCGACATTTGGTTTGTTGTTAGACAAACACATTTTCATTAATTGTAGAAGCGCCAGTTCTGCTTCAGAGCAGCCAATGGTAATAGGAGCAATTACTGCTTGTGCCTTCATCACAATCAACGTGTGAGGGAGAGCCTGTGAGAGCAGCGTTAGATGTTAATCAGTGCGTTATGAGAGCAACATGTTCAGAGGAAGAAACACTGGAGGCATCCGCTCTCCCTCTCCAGAGACTCTTCCACGGATGACCGTCTGCAGTCGCGTTGACTTACCAGCAGGAACACATCCGCAGTTTATTGCATTTGCATTCAGGATGTGGATGTGTGTGTCCTCTCTCTTTTAATTAGACTCTGCTGTGTGTGCTCTGTCTGAATGAATTCATCATCACCTCAAGGACATCCATCATGAGCACATCCTCTAAGCTTCTGTGCCTTATGCCATCCTCCCATACCTCCCTCTACTGCTTTGAAGTTACATTTAGTCTCTGTCTCTCCTCCAGAGCCCTTTGTCTTTCACTTATGCAGAAACAAATTTGGCATTCAAAAACAAGAATGCAGCTGGTGGGATTTTTGAAAGGAGGCAGACAGAAAATAGGAAAACGGCGTCATAACACGATAAAACCCCAAACAAGATTACACAAAATCTAATTTGTGTTCCAAGCAAGAAGCATAAGTGTAGGACAGGGATGAAAATGGCAACAAGGTATACTCTGGTGAGCAGCAAATTAAATTAACAAACAGAACAGCATGTAACATGTAAATAAAAGCTTTTTAACGCAAGGGTTTTTGAAGGCATCGTGAGTGATAATAGACATCCAAAACATGAATTATTAAAATGCTTCTGTTGGAAAAAGTCTGTCAGAATCGCTTGTAACACGTTACTCTCTCATACCGTCTCTCTGTCTCTGTGTGTGTTTGTGTCTTTGATTCTGCTGGGAAATCACAGAATCAACCGCTGATTTCCTTCACCACTGGGAGCTGGTTAAAGCCGTCGTAATGAGGGCACGCTCCGTTAGCTCAGTCATTACTTCCGATATCGCCACCGCCCCAATGTTGTGCCTTGACTTCACCCTCCCATCACGTCTTTCTGCTGCACAGATGGTGTGTGGCATTACCCGCCCACTACTCAATAAAAAACACTTTGGATTCTGTCGTGATTAAGTATGCACTAAAGGGGAAGATTAGCATTCAGTCAATGGGAAGTAATTCAAGGGAAAGAAAACCAACAGGCAAGTGCATCTTCATTGTGATGATGACCAATGTTCATATTTCTATTTCTGTTTTTGATATGTGCATGTATAGAAACAGTGAGAAAATCACACTTGGGTGTTCATGAAAACAAATAAATCAGCTACATCAGGTTATGTACGGGACTATTCCTTGGCAGACAACCAGCAGAGACTCTGGAAGTCGCTGCAAAATAAGCGTCAAACATCAAAGCATTCCTTGAAGTTTTAAATGCAAAATCTAAAATTCCTATTTTTCTGGGTACAACATCTATTTTCTACTTTCTTACATCCTGAACCGGATGTGTGTTTGATTTAAAAATGAGTTGCTTAGAAGCAGGAATGAACTTGAGGACTGAATTATGTGTTTGCATAATCATGTGCATATGGAACAGATAATGACCAGCTAGGTCTCAGCCAGCTTTTAGTCTTACCAGGTAGTCATCTGGCTTGATGCCGAACAGATCCCTGAAGTAGCGGAAGGCCAGCGGGGCATAGGTCTTGAAGCGGAAGTCGGGATAGTGATGGGCTGGGGTCAAGTTGCTTCCCTCGCTGGTTTGAGCGATGAATAACCAAGCCCACCAGGAGACAAAAACATACATTTGTACATTAGACACAGTAATCCGACTAAAATAAGAAAGGATAAAGAACACCTTTGGCATTACATGAGTAAAACATATCAGTATCAGTGTCACTGACACAGATTGGCCAAGCAAGGATCCCATACATGGGGAAAGTGAACCCTAACACCTAATCTTTGTGCCTGAGTATCAAGGCTATTGACTCCTGGTAAGAGTATCAGAGGGCCTTGTAATATGCTCCACCCATGCCTCAGTGAAGTCATCAATGGGAGCCTCAGATTCACCAGCATTGTCATGACAAACTGGCCTGTATAGTGAGTTCCTCGCCTGGAGACTGAAGATGGCTTGATTACTGGAGCTAAACAATACCAAACAACACATGAGCCTTTACTTCGAGGGCGAGAAAGGGAATAGCAAAAAAGAGAAAACACAAAAAAACACAAAATAACCTACTTTGTTTTTTTTGTTGCCTTGATTGGACCATGACACATTAATGGGCTTCGACAAAGACCAACCCTGTTTTGCAACTAGCTTAACCTGTGTCCCACGGTAACACCATGACACCGGAGTAAGCACGTCTGACAAGGTTAGAGTGAGTCAGCAGTTGAGTCTTTCATCAAATAAACTCTCATTGGAATCAATCTCTCTGACCCTAAAGCTACAAGAAGTAGGTTAATAAAGGTTTTTGTTTTCCAGGGCACCTTTAAATCTGGTTAATAGTTTAAGAACTTGGATGGTTTTCAGGGTAAAGAGGCTGCAGTATTGTTGTTCTGTGTCTGTGCTGTAGTCAGCTGTCAGGCCCTGATGTGTAGTGTGTAACACTATACCTGTGATTACTCTACAATGAAATCTGACTGCTCTGTGAGGGCAACAACAATTATCTGCTATCAGTGACTGACAGTCCATGAAGGTAACGTACGCCTCGCATGGAAACCATTTAACAACACACGGCACCTGGAAATGTTTCATTCAATCTAATCAGGGAGCCATCTGTGTGTGTGTCTGCCTGTGGAAAGAGGTGTGATGGTTGTCAGAGATACATGAACTAAGAAACTGTGTTTTTGTGTGTGTATGCGTGTGTGTGCACGTGTGTGGGAGGAGTCAAAGTGATCTGCGACATCTCCAGCCATCCAAAACTCGACTGACAGGACAAACAACAGTGGAAAAACCTCCAGAGAGGAGCAACAACGAGACGAGGAAGAGAGGGAGAAGAGTGGTGAGACGTAGGGAGGCAATAAGAGCATCTGAGAGCCATCTCCATCACTCAGACACTCTCTGAGGACACTCTGTCAGTGAAAAGAAAGAGTAGGGGTTTGTGTTTGTGTGCTATTACAGAACAGAACGCTTAGAGAATGTAAAGAATAAAGAGGGAATGGTTATGATAGATGCAGACATAAAACATCCATTTTCTCTCTATGTTTTGTTTGTGGTGTCTTGTGCAATTTGTAGCCTGATTTTTTTGTTCAGTTTCTTTTCACAGTGAAAAGCTGGCCCCTAAAGAACTTTCATTTCATTTCACATTGGGTGAAATGGTTTGACATTTGGTGCAGATTGAGGACGCTGAACAAACTTTGCTTTGTACTTCATTGTCACAAGCTACAGCAGGTTTTGAATCCTCGTCACTGCAGGGTCAACAACAAAACCAAGAGTAGCATAATGTTTGGGCTGTTGCTTAGGAGCAAGACGGTAAAAGGTCAATATGTGTGCCAAGGCTAGGTTTGCATAAACCATACTGAGTTTACATATCCTGGTGCAGCATCTCAAAGGTAAACCACAAAGTATTTCCTGGTAGGACTCTAATTCTCTTCCTGAAGTCTTGTTTGGATGATCTGTGTGGCCACAGACAGCAAAAACAACTAGTGAACACCTTATTTAGGTAGAAATAAAACAATTAATATCATCAATCTATTACTACAGAAAATACCAAACAATGAGATCCTCAAAAACTGACTGTACTATCTACTGAGGGACTCAGTGTGACATTTCCATACATTGACTAATTGTGAAAAGAGGTATGGTATGTGTCAGAGCGTCAACTGTGTATTTGTAAATACATGAGTCACACTTTCAAAGAATTCCTGGGTCTGTTCTGTATTATATAAAACGTTTCTTTAAGCTGATGATGTAATTACAAAGACAGCCTGAGATGACGGAGCGGCAACACACTGACGTATGTTTTGCACTGTGGCAGTAAGAGGCACACAGTAAGCTGATTTCACAGTTCTTGGCTGGATAATCCACCAGAATAGTTTTATCCTTGCATCATGACTTAGACAAGTAAAATTCACTTTACTGACAAATGATAATGGTTGCAGTTTGTGGTAGCGGCATGATTTCTTTGGACTGGATGTCCACCGACTGCAGTTTCCATTGAGCATGATTAATAATACATTTAAATGTTTTTAATACATGACCCAGACACATAATATTGAACGGGCAGACAGGCAAAGTCTTAGTCTTAAATCGCTTTCCATTCATTGACTTTGCAGAGTCAGGAAACTGTTGTAACCAAAGTGCAGCCCGTTGCCACCTACACATACGCACCATGAAGCAGCTCTCTGATTCACTCACTCTTGCAGACCAATAACCTTGAGTTTATGTGAAAGTCTGGGCTGTTATTGTGTGCAAAACCATCGCCACACAAATAACCTACCTGATGAACGAGTGCTTCCGATGACGTATACATCACAGAAGCTGTCTTGCTGTGTTTAGAAGCTGTCTGCATTAGTATGAAAGTGTGTCTGTTGACACTACGCAGCACTGACCTGGGTAGAAAGACACTCTCCACCACATAGAAGTCTTGCATAAGCACATCTCTGTCAGGCTTGGAGGTGAGGTTGCCCACTGTGTAGCCAATACCGAGCTGAATGGAGCCCTTCAAGGCCGATGACGTGGTCTAGATGGGAAAATAGAGGAGAACACATCACATCAGTCCGGCTGTTGTAGCAGCACTGTCACTTGCTATCCCTGTTACATTCGCCATGTACCTTCATTATAAATATTAGACCTGAGAATGGCGACCACAGAGTTTGATTTGCTTAAAATCAAGAAAGCATTTTGTGTATGGTACAATTTTAAAGTATAATTTCCACACAGACACAGCTCGTACAGGCTGGGACACAAACATACTCTTGCTGCCACCACAAAAAGACCTTTGACCAGTTTTTAGTCCCAACCTGAACAGTGGTAGCTTCTGTAGAGAGCCTCATAATGGTGACATCTTAAGAAATGCTGCCATAAGCAGTGACGTCCAAAGTTTTAAAAAAAAAAAAAAGAAAAAAAACAAAACAAGTATGACCAGCACTTGACTGATCTCTGGCAGTGGGCCCTAACAGAGGGCAGGACATTATGTGCTGTAGAAGGACATTTATAAGCACTCATGTGACTCACAAGTAAAGGCCATTTGGATTTGTTGGCTCTAAACAGCAGCTTTCCAAAATAAATGTTAATGGTAGCATGTTCACATTCGTCATAAGAGTAAAATAAAGCCAAACATAGTGAGGCTCTTGTATGAGCAGTCAAACTTTTCTTTTCTCTGTTTTTACCTTCTTATACGTTTTCTCTCTGCTTGTGTTCCAAGGCCCTCCCATCCCATTTTCTGTTGTGGTTGACATCTGAAAGACACACAAAGTAACACCATGAAGAACAAACTGACTGTACGAAAGTTTAAAGACTGTTGTAACTGATTTCATAGGTTACAATAAAAATCGAATTTGCTGAGAAGTCAAGACCATAAACCTGCCTTGCTTAACGAAAAGCTGTGCCCGACAAACGGCAATCAGGGCGACATCTCTTGATTGTCAGGATGAGCAATCATCGGGAGGTTTGGATTCGTCAGGGGACCCTGTGCAAGAGAACAGACACACAAAGAGTTAGTGTTACACAACCAAAAAAAAACGAGAGCAGAAAAACGCTCACAGCCTCTCCTGCTGTGTGCAAAAGTTAAGATGTGACAAACCCAGGGCAGTGGGGGAACATGTCCACCAGCTGAGATTCCTTAATTAACTGCGATACATTTGTGTGTTGTTCATCTTAATGCCATCACTCTCCTGTTAATCTCTGCCTGAGAGGAGAGGCAGTTGAGTCTTTTCTCTCTCACTGTTGAACTGGTCTGCAGCAGGAGATCTTTGCTTTGACAATCACTCATGACTCACAAAATGTGCACGCATGTGTGTGTGTGTGTGTGTGTGTGTTGTGTGTGTGTGTGTGTGTGTGTGTGTGTGTGTGTGTGTAGTAAGAATCCAACCTCTTGTACAAACGTATTTTCTTTTTTCCTTCCATGTTCCAGCTCTTATGTGTGTGTTGAATAAAAGACCCCTCATAATGGAGCAGAGCTACAGTGTGTGTGTCACCGAGGCGAAAAGTTGGCGCTGCCCAGCTTACAGCACAACCAAGTCATTACTGAGCCACAAAAAGCAGTCTGCCTCATTTCCTATGTTCCCAATGAATTTTACTGTACCACTCATTTTGAGGTTCTCGCCCTCCTTATGTTTTTTTTCCAGCATGATTTCCTCCTTCACTCCTCAGAGAAAATGAGGCAGAGTGACATAAATCAATGAAACTGTGACATAACTGTGCCTCAGGAAAAACAGGGACACCGACGGGGAATTGAGGAGTAGAGGCTTCACAGAAACACTGGCAAAACTGGGACTTCGTCTGATAAGCTCTGGCAAGCCTGCAGTCACTGTACCACCTGCATATAAATGCACCTGCAGGTCTCAGAGCCTCAGTGCTGCACAATATCATTCTACTTCATCAGCGCTTCCAGCACCATGTCCTCCTGTCACCTTCTCCGTGACCAGAAATTACATCTCAATCAAATCACAACCTATTGCACTGAGAAGGTAATCTCTCATCACTGTGCAATGGAACACTTTTATTTTGAAAGTCTTATCATCTGCTATATTAAGGAAAGGTTACAATGCTGTATTACTTATGACTAATAAGACCAAGTATGTTGTAGCCACGTTTAAAAATAGCCTTCAAAAGGAGATTTGCCCATGTTCACACACACTCTGTGATTCAGATATTAAAAGAATGTATGAGACGCTGAGCTCTTATCTTCAGACTGGGTCCTTATCTGTGCACCAGCTCTTCTGTTGCTATAAACACAGAGACAACACCTTTTGGACTCAAGGCACATCTCCCAACTACATCTATTTGTATTTGTTTGGGTCTTGCCTGGAATGCTGTTATCACACAAAAGAAATCTTATTGATTATATGTCATTAGTAGTGAATCTGAGTTATCAGATGTTGATCCACCTGAGCCATTGTAGTGTATGACTGGATGTGTGCGCTCTGAACCTGAGGAATGTTAACAAGCCTTCAGGCAGGCCTGTCTGGCTCAGCCCTGCTCTGGGTGTCAGTGTTAAAAGGGATTGTTTGGACCTCTCTCCCCCTCCCTCTCTCTCTCTCTCTCTTTCTCTCTCTCTCACCTGACCCCACAACCCAGCCAGTGCTCTAACAGACTGTTTCCAGAACAATCCATGAGAGGCCAGCAGCTGCAGGGAACAACAGCACGTCTGTTGTTGTTCACCTCTCAACAAAGAGAGGCAGACAGATGGATGGACACATGGATGAAAATGGATGGATGGTCCTAATCATCCACGTCTTACCACTGTCAGACAAAATACCACTGGCATACAGGAATATAAGAAGGAAAACAAGGGAGCACATGTACACTGTTACACACATGTAAGACAATACCTTATGTGCCACAAATACAAAAATGCATCGTTGTCAAATCAATGGTGGATGTTTTGTGGTCTGGAGGAGAACCAAATGGGTAAAATGATACTACTGATCAATAAAAAGGACACTCTGTACTTGAAAGTCTAAATCTGATTGAAAACATTTAGATCAGGCCTGTGTAGAGGGGCTGAGTCGTGCTGTTTGTTTCTGTGTCTTTGTGAAAGTGAAGCAAGGTTATATAAAGACTTGATACATCAGTGTTAAACTGTGCAACACTACGTCTGCATGATGCAGATCAGAGGAAATTTTCGATGGAATGAGGAAAAATCCAGTCTCGGTAAAATCTCCATTCCAAACAGTTGTCAAGCATGGATTTAACGCAGAGACAAATATACTGTACGAAGACAAAGCAGCTGTCCGATAAGACAAAACTGTTGCAACTGCAAAGTTTCCTGGCAATTTCACTCCAGCTCTCACTGTGACTGGGTCAAAAGCCAATCTTGGTCAACAAAGTACTTCGCATTTGCTTTATCTTTCTGCTTGTGAAGCACTTTGTGACTTCTGTTCTTAAAAGGTACTTCATAAATAAACGTTCCTTCCTCAGCTCCTCTTACCCTCAGTTTCCCTGTTCCTGAACAACTCTATTCCAACTCGTCCATACACTCTTGTCAGAAACTCTGCCACCCTTCAAGCAAACATACTTGAGTGCAGATCAAACACTGGCTCCCATACCATATCTCCTCCACATTTTCAGAGATATTGCCAAGGGTGCCAGTCAGCCCTTGTGGAAGTCAAATAGCCACTCTGTAGCCAAGAAGTTCTGGCAAGGGAAATATGTTGCTGAAGGCAGACATGGGCCGTCTGGTATGATAAAAATGCAGATCCAATACATCTGAACTGTCAAGAAGTCTAAGTAGCAGTGGCAATATTATCTCACTGACTCCAAAGAGCAAAGTAGTGGTACTAGTAATAATGAAGGCAGGGATCGGACAGATCAATCAACACCACCAGTCACCAGCCACGCTCCGCATGTCATACAGTTTAAATATAATTTATCGCTATCTATACTAAGATCTAGTTCTTCACGATAAGTGACAAAGTTGGAACAGCAAATCTCACAGAAGAGGATTTTCAAACCATCTCCCCGTGTCATCTGCCCACAGAGTTTCTATGTCAGGACGCAGATACTACATATAGGTTCCTGTTTGCTTCAGTTTCCAGATACTATTGGATTACTGCAGCAGATTGGAGACATAATGGAGAATCAATAGCAGACCAGCAATGCAGAGCACTGAGGACTGGACTGCTGGGCTTTCATGACCTTCACCATCCCAGACTGTGAGACGTTAGATAAGCACAGATATCTGGATTTGGATGAATACAATCAAGAAGATGCACGGGGAGTCAGCTTAGCTCAGCCTGTAGCGGATCAGCTTCATCAACTTAACTGCTCTGATCCTTGACTACGGCTCACACAAACTCCTGGGAGGCAAAAATTTAACTCAGAAAAAAAACGTGTTCAGGTGCATTGTTGTTTGTGTTTTCTAATCAAATCTCTTTTCAGTGTGTGAAAATAGTATATTCCAGGACCACGCGCAGCATGGTAAAATACACCGAAACAAAGTGCCTATTAATAGATTAAATAAAATAACAACTTTAAGTATTACATACCCCAAGCCTGTGTGCATGCACTGTATGTGGTGTGGGGCTGTAGTCATTATCTTTCTGATGCCTTGTGTAAGCACTTGTTCACAGTTTGGTGTGTCAGTGTGATTACATAATTGGCTTAGTTACCCCGACCGTGTAAAATAGTTGCTTCTGTGAAATGTGCCGTGTTCTGTTATGAATCATGCGGCCGGGAAGCAAACATCTAATGTGTGTGCTTCCCCGCTACTATACAAAGCAGAAATGAGCAGCCCTATAAATGAAAATGATAAACAAATGATACGTCGTCCACCGCTACCTCAAAAAACCTTCACATCTATCCCCTGGCTTTTGTGGATATTTCAAGAATGTGTTTTGCTGGAAGGGAAACAGAGAGACGATGCTTGGTGGAGGGCAGACAGAGGGAGAAGGGACTAACACTGTCTTTGTAAAAAAAAAAAAAAATCTAATTCAAACAGACCGCCAAAAGCACAAACACACACAGAGCAAATACACACAGTTTCAACGTGTACACTTACACACACATATACAGGTTATGTGGCCACGTAAACAGCCACACGTCTTAGACACAAACACACCCTCACCCTCCTGCACCAGGTGAAGCTGTAAAACATCAACACAGTATTATTTCGGACTGTTTTTGGTGCATCCTGTTCCATATATTTCACTGTATCCTCTGGAGGTGTGTTTGTTTTCATCCTCCCTCTGAGGGACAAGCTGTGCTGCAGCTACAGATCAGTGTCTGTCCAGACCAGTCATACAACAGGCACTATGCAGCACTGCAGAGCGAGCAAAGTGTGTGTGTGTGTGTGTGTGTGTGTGTGTGTGTGTGTGTGTGTGTGTGTGTGTGCGCGTGTGTGTGTGTGTGCGTGTGTAAATATCTATAGCCACAGTAACAGTCCAAGATGATGATTGATTGGTTGGATTAACAAAGAGGAGTAAAAAAAATATCCAGTATGTAGCATGTATGTTACTCTGTGCCCCCCATGTGCACAATCAGCATGTGTACGAATGTAGTGTAATAATTAATGTAGGTGATGTATCGTGTTGGACAAACGATCTTAAAAATACAGCGATCTATGTTTAAACAACACGATGCTGCAAGCGGAGGCAGGACAGAGACAACGGCTACTCCGCATCACAGAGCACAGTGCAGAGTGTACAGTATATACTAAGCACAACATCCCACTAAATCTGAAAACTTTAGTGGGCTCGACCGCTGTTTGTGTGAGACATATCACTTGTCATATTGAATGTGAGGGTTGTATTTCAGCTTTTGACAACAGCAAGTAAAGAGAAACAATGGGTGGGAGGTAAAGGAGGAGGAGCGCTACACCTAAAGAGCGCTTTGACCTTTCAGATGTGACATTAGCAGAAAAAAAAAGAGCTACGCAGAGGGAGGGAATGAAGATGACAGAAGAGGAAGACAAAGGAAGCGAAAACCACAGACAGAGAACAAAAGGTGTGATAGTGTTAAATATTTAGTTTGGGGGCTTCTCTTGTGATTTCTGCGACGGCACTGTACAACAGGAACACATCTCAAACTTTATTGAAAGCAAAGCCATTTTTATTTCCTGTAGGACAGACAAGAGAAATGAAAAAATCAGTGGCAGTATACAATCACAAGAAGTGAATATATTTCATTTCATAAGATGACGTGAACACAAGAGAGAGGGAGAGGACTCGGCCTGTGTGTTTGTAATTCAGAGAGTGTCTCACTCTAGTTCCACCCTGCATGAGAAGCAGCGAGGAGGAGGTCACCCTCTGTGTCCAGAGAGTCACATGATTCAACTGAGGGAGTGGGGGTGGGGGGTGGGGGGGAAACATACAGCTGAGTATATGGAGAGAAAACAGAGATGTTCTCTACAGACACAGAGGCAGAGAGAGGCTGCCCTGACGGAGCAATACACTGCAGCACGACAGGACGTATCACAGCAGGATTAATATCATATTCAACCGCCAGTGATATCTACTGTGTCATCGTGTCGTGGAAAACAAGATTCGATGACACAAAGAGGACGAGAGAGACTTGTCCATCCCAGCGAAGCACAGATTAGTTTTACTCACACCCTGCCCTGGAGTCCAAAGGTCCTCTTACTGTTTTTTAAGGGTGACAGGCAGGTTTATTACCTATACATATCTCTGTGGATACAACTGACTGTGTTTATTACCCTCAGAAATGGTCAATCATGGGGTTGAAGGAGTATGTTGCCCTGCCTTTATTGATCTGTGGTCACAGCGTGCTAAAGATAAAGCGAGAGGGACGGATTTCATGTTACCAGCTTTCCACATTCTTTAACTCTTTTCTCCCACTTGTTTGTCTTCACCCACCCCTCCACGTCTCATTTTGTCATCCCTCCCTCCGACTCACAAATATAGGGTCCCCCGAGTGGGCCTCCGCAAACCTCATCATTACCAGGGCAGGAAAGTGGGAGGGGGACATGCGGGGGGCGCTCTCAGCAGGGCCAAAACAACAACAAGCAACAACAACAAACATCACAACCTCCAAATAATCTGAATTCCTGCGAGACTGCCAACGTGTCGCTCTGCCAGCAGCCTCCAACCAACCAATCGTTACGCAGAGGAGAACAATTATGAGCCAATCAACCCTGCAGGCGTCCTTTTAGGAGATTTTTTTTCACCCTCTAAAAAGCTGGTGCTGATGTGCCGCAGGGCCAAGGAGGCTTATGACCCTGACTCATAAGTAGACAATCTTCCCAAGATTAACATGACTCTTTACGAACGTGACTTTGGGGAATCAGTCGGGCAGAGAAACTTTGACTGGATATGTGCCAGGTCATGTGGAGATTACATAAAATGCTCTGAATCTGGACCGTCGTGACAGAAGTTTATCTTCACTCAAAGGGGTATTCAATGTCTATGCCACAGTGGCTGTGATATCCTGTCTTTTTAGTTCCCAGAAAACTCATTTCCCATAAATCAACTCAATAGTATCTTTTCTTGAAGTTGTATTTATGTCATATTGTTCAAACCATAACTGTGAGGAGCTGAGTGGGAAAAATCAACAACATCTGGACTTTCTAACTTCAACAGTATCTCTGACTTGCTGCAAAGAACAACAGCAGTGTCCGAAAAACCACATTTACAACAAAATAAAATCCAATATTGCCACTAATGAAATAAATCAAATTAATTTAAAAGGAGCTGTACGCTGTTTGTTTGTACCTGTTTCACTTGCCAATGAAGTGCTACAAATTACAAATTAAGTATTAGAGCCTTCAAGCTGAGATTTTTTTTTTTACCTGAGACTTAAGGAAATGGGTCAAGAGCCACAGACGACTTAATACAAGAGTTTTCAGTTAGTGCTGCTGAGACTGAATGAATGATATTCATGTGTCAAATTGGTGGAGTGTCCCTTTAATTATTCTTTTGACTTTATTTCACTTTCATGAGCAAACCAGAAAACACTGATGGATCACTGCCATCCGAACATATTTACAGCAGATTGTTGACACTGTAGTCCGCCAATTAAGTCCAGACTTGTTATATTTCAAGGATTTAAGCTTAAACGAACACATATCAACTTATCTTATCATCTATTTTCACCACATTTATGAACATGCTATTTATGTTCTTTTAATGCTGTCCCAATGCAAATGCTGATCTTGCCAATATTTATTTTGCATAAACATGAGATTATTTTAACCTACTGCCGAGCACTTGCACTTGATCATATAAACAAATCACATAAACACAAGATAAAAGGTTGTGACTTTAGGAGATGCTTGTCATGTGTTTCAACTGTTTTGTGTGCTGTGGCAAATAACATGTATAATACTCTAGCTTTCATTTTCTAACAGATCTCATATTGACAAGGTGAACATTGATCTCAGAACTGATAATAAAAGGCAGTTAATTATAAAGTCCTGACTGAGTCCTGCTGGCTATCAGTAGTACTGTACGTGGTATGTGCTGACATGAGCGCAGCCTGGCTGATGAATGAGCACAAAGAAAGAGATAACAGAGAGAGAGAGAGAGAGAGAGAGAGAGAGAGAGAGAGAGAGAGAGAGAGAGAGAGAGAGAGAGAGAGAGAGAGAGCCCATGCTAAGGTAGAGGTTCAACACAGCTGAACAGAAGTGTGGAGGCCAAACCTCATCAGGTCGACAGAGTCTGTTGGTCAAACTGCCCACCGACCTCTCTGGGGTTTATACTAGGAAGCTTCTTCTCATTCAGCAGTGGTCTGATTCATACTGCTCGCCCTGGAAAAAGTGCAACTCATTCTTTGTTTTAAAATATTTTGAGGATGCTTGGAGCACTGATTCAGTCGGTCCAGTAATATGTTGGACTACTGATAATCAATTTGTTTTGATGAGTAATGAATAATTTTGTGTATCTAGTAAAAAGACCAACCATGCTAGTGAATGCTCAACAGATATAGATCCTTCGAGATGGCTAAGATTAGCTTATCCCCGATTTATCAGTGTCAGTATCAGCGCATGTGTAACAAGAAATTGAAGCACAGAAATACCAAAGATATAATAGAGTGAATTTGGAAAAGTGTCCCCAGTATATATATATAAAATCTCACTCAGTACATATCTAGAAGGGAATTCTTCAATCAAAAATGTTTATATTGTGTGATCATGTTGCAATAATTTTTAATTTCGTCAGCGTGAATTTAATACTTTTTGCTGGTTTGACATTTTATAGGATAAATTACAAATTTAGTAATTGATTAACCACAACAGTACAAGATTAACCAATTCAAAAGTAATAATTGGTAGCAGCCCCTAAAGGCCTGGTACTGACTCACACAGCTAAGCAGCACAACACACAAGACTCATTAATTAGAAACTTTTGTTTTCATATACTCCTTTCTTACGACTAAACTTGAGTCAGGAAACAAGAAAAATGTTGACGGGGTGCTGAATAACCCGAGATGGCGAATTCTGGCAAGAAAACAAACAGTCTTGTCGTGCTTTCAGCTCACTGCAGCTGGGACGTAGCACATTAGCACTTGGGCCCAGAGCATAACTGTAGACGGTGGTGAGAGAGGATCCTCTGAGAGAAGAATTAGAGTGGGTGTAGTAGGAAGAGAGTTCACACTAAACAGACACAAACATTATGAGGTGCCAGAATTCATTATCACAACACAGTGTGGCTTTTTTTTTCTTTTATCAGATTATTATCTTAACTGTAACTGGACCTAGCAAAGGGGGGGGGGGGCACACCCCTGCGTGCGGACATGAGGCACATGGGTCAGTCAGTCCATTATCAGGAATGAGGCAAAGAGAGCTGAGAACTACTGTTCAGGGCACTGACTTATGTAACTGTCTTAATAAGCCTCATATGCCTGTTATTTTGGTCCTATCACTGCTGGGATCCCATGGTACAGTACGAGCACAGTGCACAGAGTGCTCTTTGACCCAAAATCACAAGACAGCACTAAAAACCTTACAGTTGTTAATTGTTGTGCTACCTCTTCAAAGGAAGCTTATACAGCAAGAAAAAGATGCACTAATGTTGGTTTAAAAATGTGGCCTTCTGCTCTGAGCCAGTGTTATTGATTACAGTTACAGTCACTGTCACAATACAATCATTCATTTAAGAAAGACTCTGATCCGCCACAGCTAAAACCCAAGAAGGGGAAAAAAAGCTAAGGGTCAAAAAGTAAATATGATGTGTCTTGACAAGGTTTTGGCTCTGCAGTGCTGTGGCACTTCTGCTGCTACTCAAATGGAAAATATTACATAATGTGCAGATGCTGCTCACTCTGACAAGCAACATATCAGTACAAGGGCAGTGTGCAGCGCAGCAGAAGAGCTCAGGTGTTATCCCCAAAGAGAGAGCAGGGGGATTTGCATGAGCCATTTTCCCTTTCAAACATCCTCTGCGGCAAAACTGACCAACCTGGCCCAAGCTGGACCGATTCCACTGCCGCCGGGAAGCCAGTCAGATTTGCATGATAAATTCATTTTCTCCAAACACAGGTGCACACACACTTTGATCCAAATTAGTGACAGTGTGTGAGACAAATTTTTCAAGGAACAGTCAGCTGCTTTGTCATGCAGAGCCACAGGACTATAACATGACAAGGGTCACAGGGCAAAATCAGACCCAGGACAGAGCGATGACACTTTACACTTCAGCCAGCTGAACCCCCAGGATGCCCTGTGACCAGATGTTTTCAGCTAAAATGGCTTACAGTTTAAATAAATCACACACAGAGCTATATCAGAAAACTCTACTGCATTAATTAAAAAACGTTATTTCCAAAGGGAAACATTTCTCATTAAAGTTGTTCAAGATCCTCAGATGAAGAAAAATCTAAATCATAACGTGCCAAAACTTTTCATCCGTCATTATGACAAAGCAAAAAAATCAAACACACAAATATAATTTTGTCCATTAAAATTCAGTATTATGTCAACGATATAATGTCAAATAAACACAAGCCCAACAGTTGAACTGCCACTGAATGATAACCAATGAGTCCAGATCATTCACTGAACACTGCTGTTGTTGAGCTTGCGAACGCAGCGTCCCTCAGCGCCGGGCAGCTTTCACAAACTTAACCAGATATCTCTTTTTCTCTTTGCACTGATGAAGCTATTTCACAGTCACAGCCCAGCTAATTTTTTTGGTGGTGGGACGGGTCAGGGTGGAAGAATCATGAGGAGCCTGGCGGCCAAGTAGCTAGAGGAGAAATGTAGCAGTTCACTGTAAAAAGCAGTGTTAATGTGACAGATACTGAGCCAGTAAATGAAAGAGGCTGGTCCACTTTGTGCAGCTTCTAATAATGTACCCAGACAATATACAGAAAATCTGTCACCTCATCTACAGCACAGTGTGTCAAGCAGCTGTGTGAGTTTCTCAGTTATTTGGCTCACAAAAAGTTCAACTGAGCCAATTGATAACAATATCTAAACATGAAGAGGTCTTCACATTAGAATTATACCACATGCATTCGAACCAGGATGTTATGGTCTGATTTCCATTATTGTCCTGTAAGCGATTCTGCCCCTCACTGTGTTACACAACCTTCAACTTGCTTGCCTCATTTCCCATCAAACTGGACAGACTTCCAGTTTCACACTAAATGTGCAAGGCAGAGTTACAGTGACTTAAACAAAGACAAGAAAAAAAAACTTCCCCATTAATTAGAAAAGTGACTGTCCAATAGCTACACCGTGGGACAAACTGGTCCTACAACAGGCTTTATTTGAACTATAGCAGCAAGAATTTAATTTAGAGCTCAAGGGTGAACTTCAAATGACTTGGAACCACCACCACATTTATTCTCACCTTCACTTCAAATGTGATTCAAACTGTGCTACAAGAGGAAAAACATTATGCTTACAATCAATCTGACCTTCTGCCCTTTATCCAATCATACAAAACATATTCAGAGTTGGAGGGGAATTGATAGAGAAATCCAGCCTCTATGCTAAGATCAGGTGTGTTTGGTTTTTTTTTTTTTGTTGGTTTTTTTTCAGGGTATGACAACCCCGTTTCTCACCAGGAAACTGAACAGCTGGATCACTCGCTTCAGTGGAAGCGCACACCTCCAGTTTTTCACCTGTCGCGACAGACAACCTGAGAAGTGATACTCTGAAACACGAAATGTCACAGTATGCAAGGTGGTTTTTTCTGTGTGTGTCAGCGTTGTAAACCTTTACAAGACGCCTGTAGTGTTCCGCATGATGCATCAAACTCACAGTAGTCTTGACCACACAGTCGTCTTCTTTTGAGTGTCGAGTAGAAATAATATTTCCCCTCAGAGTGGCTGCTGCAGTCCTCACAGAAAGGTCTGTCCTCAAGCAGATAATCCCCAACCGATAAATGAATGCGATGAAGAATAATATACGCAGTGTTTACTTCTACCACAGGCAGACTGTGGACTACTAAAGACTCACTCCTCTACTGCGAGCAGCAAGACACCCTGTGTGTGTCCGTGTCCCTGCCCTGCCTCTTTACATACAACCATGCCATTCAGTGCGCCACTGGATAGAGATATGAAGAGCGAGACGCCCTCTGCAGGCAGGCCTGAGCAGGAGTGGAGAGCCCACAGCAACAAATTTCTCTAATTTCATTACCCAAAGTTAGTCTGATATTATATCCGTTTTCTCTCCCAGCTTATGGAGGACCAGGGATGTCACGGGGAAACTAATAAAGCATTGCCAGAATTTCATATTTTAATAGGAATCAAAAATAGGAATTGCAAAAATAATTTATAAATGAGCGATTAACCCATCAGTAAATATTTAAGATTTAAAAACAGCATAAAACATCATTAAATAAACCATTTGTAAATATATTTATTAAGTCGTGAACATGTAATGGAATTTGAAAAAAAATATTTGAAAGGGCATTTTATAAGTGGGAATACATTCCTGGATTCACTCCTAAATTTCTTCAAATTTTCCTTTTCCTTTTAGCTAATCAATTAGCTTGATCATTTAGCCTTTCTGTGACACTCTGTGCCTTCAGTACTGGTAATACCCACTGGTTAGCTCTCCAACCAATCAGAGAGCTTTCATTAATAAATGTATTTACAAATGGTGCATTTTATGAGTATTAATGATCGTATTTATTGATGGCTTAATAGTTCATTTGTAAAATTCTTGAAAAGGGGAGTATTTATTGATGGATTAATCTATTTTTAATGCCAATTATAGTATGAAATTAAGGAAATGCTTTATCACTTTTCCTTTGACATGCCTGGTCCTCTATAACCAGCTGTGTTCTCACTCCCATTTTTGTTCCTCTGTTGCATGAGATAGATTTGGCAACCCTGACACTTAGTGCAACATATTAATATACAGTAACTTGTGGTGAACATTTGTGCAACAATAATATAACCTTTTATTTATTTTTTTAAATATTTTATTAACTAATATTGCTTCATTGAGTTTATAATATAATTTCATAATCAGTTGCAGTACCCTATTATTTCATATGTAATTTGCAGGTGTAACATTTAAGTTAGTTATTTACAACCCGTTTAGTGTGGAGCACTTTTGGTTCCCACCTGCCATTGTTTGCAGGAGGATAAGTGTGAATGTGACAGCCTATTCAATGCACATCATGGATGTATGATGCACATGTCCTGCTAAGAGTAGAATAAAGTTGAGTCCTACCGTGTTGGTGGTGACTAAAGAAGACAGTTAAAAGAAAATTGTAGTCCGCTTGTCACCCACAGCCCAGAGAGCCTGGAGAACGCTAGGGTTACAATAACAAAAAAAGGCAGCCTGTTTCATATTTACATATTTATTAACATTAAAAGCAAAAATGAAACAGGAAAATAAAAATGAAGCTGCAGAACTTCAGGCTCCATGGTCACGTTGGGAAAGAGAGCTGCTGTCATCCAATCCAGGAGCACCAGAGGTATCTCTACAGGAGTAAAAAGTCCCCTCTAAATGAGCATATTTACATCTACATTTGCACATACTATGGCCTATATGATGCGTATTTAATGTTCACTAACCTCTCACTGGTGTTTCCAGAGCTTTGAATGTCTCTTAGGGGTTCAGCCACACCAGAGTCACTGCAACAAGTTCAGATTAAACACGAGAACATGTTGGTAATGTGATATCAAAACAACAAAACATATGAATAAAGAAACTTTGTGAATAATGATTTATTTCCTTTACCTGCCCTCCTGTGGATTTTGCTCTCTGTTTTGTCTCTTTTTATATATATGTATAATTAGGCAAACCAGGGAAACCAGGGAAACCAGGACTATTAGCACTACACATGTGGAATCAAGAGGTGAATATTTAAGATGATTGTATAAATACACAATAAATACAACACACAGTAAAATGTGGATCTCACCTGATTGTCAGCATTTGAAAGACAAGCATTTGAGTCCTGAGCGAAAGCAAGAAGATAGAGAAAGGCAAAGCAAGTAAAGCAAATTTAAATAGTAGCAAAAAGCCAGAAAAGACATGGGTTAAAAGTGTTGAAAGAAAGATGATGCTATTAACAGATACTTGTCCAGAGGCAAAAGAAACATGGTGATTGCAGGCTAAATATCAGATTTACTGGTGTTCAAACCTACCGATCCAGATGCTTTCAAGGGATTTCTGTTCTGGTGATTTGGTATCTGGAGGAAAGAGGAAAAACTATGATCAATGATCATATCAAAACAGCAAGCAGCATGATATAAAGTGTGTATCTGCAGGAAAAGCTTACCACGGGTAAGAGAACATATGTCACTGGTGGCTAGTTGAAAAAAACACAAGAAGTGTTACAAAGTGTTATCAGACAGAAGAGCATCGGTTACTGGACACCAGAGAAGATATTCAACTACATACAATAGGATTATTTATTTAGTTTTTAATCAAGAAAATGTGCTGAGTGTAAAAATCTCATTTAACGTCAGTATCATCAGTGTTCTACTTACGGAGCATATTGAACAGAAACACACTTCAAAGGGAATAAATATTAATTTAGGGCCTAATTTAGAGGTGTTTTGTGAAGAGTACAGATTTAAAATTAAAAAAAAAAAAGTGACACCAGAGAGTTTAGCAGCTAAAAGGTGGGTGTTGAGTTTTAGCAGTGAGCAGTGATGGAATTTCCCTTGAAAAGTAAAATGTTTTCAAACAGCACCCTCAGCTGGGACTGATGAATCCTTGCATCCTTGCTGCAGAAGCAACAAGAGCAGCAGCGGACGACAGCAGCATAAAATTAGCAGTGAGATTAACAGAATAAGTTTGAAATCGTCACATATTGAATGGTCACATCTAAATAAGAATACATGTAAATCAAAATTGCAATTTTACACATGAAAATCAACCCAAAAAAACTCCATCCGAACAGGGATACTAATGTGCATGTAAGCAAGTCAATATGTGCAGTTTGTAGGAATATAAATTGAGAATAAATTTTAAATTGAAGAATGGTAGAATCATTGCAAGAAAACCGCATTATACAGTAGGCCTACATAAAGGGCCTTAGAAAGTAAAAGTAAACACCTGTACACTTCCTGGTCTCAATATAAGCCTCCCCTTCAAATTCACAGGGATCATCTGTATCGGAGGAGACGAATGCCCGACCATCATGCTGACAAACAGACTTGGGTGGTGGTAGGTGGCCTGCACAGTCTGGAATGTGTTTGTCAGTGACGACCAGCTCGTCTTTGCAAAATATTTTTGTCACATTGGAAGCACATCCTGGAACCTCGCAGAAATACACAGATGTGTTTCCACCTGTAACATACAACACATCTGTGAAATATCTTATAATCTAATAATAACGATCTTATAAGCATGAGAAGATGTATACCATGACCTGCTGTGACTGCAAAGTACTGCACACCACTAACCAACAGCAACAGAAGGGAGATAAGCACTGTCAAGACAAAAACACAAATTAAAGCGAAGGCTCTCTGGTGGTTGTCTTTAAACACAGTTTGAGTTGGTGAATTATCAGAAACTTACAGTTCATGAGTGCTGTGACGGCTTTCTGGATCACAAAACCCAATCCAACCCTGCTCACTGCCACATATGTTGTTCCCCTCGCACTTCCTGATGGATATACATTTCAGCATTAAAGTTAGTCAGTTTGATCTTCATGAGCCTATATAGTCACAGCACATCCTGATTTGCTTTTCCCTCTATACATTTTCCCATATGTAGGCCTGTCACCATAACTACTTTTATTTTGTTGGACAATATTTGCGATAAACATGGTTGACATTTCAAGTCCATGTTATGCCACTCATATAATGATAGCATCTTAATGCAAGGAGCCTAGACCCTTTCAAAGAGCTGAACTTTTAATCTTAAAATAAAAAATTAAAAGTTAATCTTAAGAATATTCAGATTTTGGAATTATGATGTGAAAATATATATAAATATATATAAAAGGCTACTAAATACATTAAACATAAACAATAATAGTAAAATAAAGTCGACATACTGGCTAGTTTGCGTTAATGGACTCTCAGTGTCTCTTTGGTCGAGAATTTACTTGTGGTGGCAAAAAAGGTCTCCACACCGGATCTGTGGGGTTGTTTAAAGACTTCCCCTGGTTCACTGTGGCTGCAGCTGTGTATGTGAGGGATGAAGGAGGGAGTCTGACTCACACGAATGACAGCAAAACGTGTCTCAGCACATTTTTTTGGTTTTAGACTTAGTCACTCGGCCAAACACGTTATGTGAACACTGAACAGTCTAGCAGGACTTTTCATGTGTCAAGTCTAATAATGGAAGGGAAATCCCTGCTATTCATTCTGACATGTTGGCTAAAATGTTTCTGACAGTTTCATACCCTGGAAATTATTAACTTGCTCCCGGTCCCGGGACTAACACTAAACTAACACCTCACCTCAAACAACGACAACCGCAGAGCTAAACTTAGCAAGAAGAATATGAGAGACACAAATACAAACACGAACCAAAATTGACACTCACTTTCGACGAGCCTCACTGAGCCAAGCCAGTGTTCCTGTTGATGGGAAGTGGTTTGTGCTTTAAAGTCTACTCGTCTGTGCAGTAGCTTTAAGACAGACAGACAGACAGAGAGAGAGGGAGAGAGAGAGAGGGAGAGAGAGAGAGAGAGAGAGAGAGACAGAGACAGAGACAGAAACAGAGACAGAGATTGAATTTACTGAATTTTCATTTTACACAAAAGCCAAAGTGGCATCAAATCAACAGCAAACATAAGCCCAGCATGCCTGAGTCCCCCTCAATAATGGGGTACAAAGCATTTTGTAACACACCACACAGAAAACAAAGAGTCCAGATAATTCATCATCCGGTGGTAACTGTGATCAGTTTTTAGTATGCTCGTTGTTATTCTGATCATATGGTGACAGCATCAGAGGCAGTTATCTAATACAAACGTAGAAGGGGGGGGGGGGTCATTTCTTTGCATTTATTTTCTTTATTTTACACTCTGCACCAAAAAAACAGCATCGCCATCGTCAGACCACTTTTCATTTAAAGCCTTGCACACTTTTATATAAACAGTTAAAATAGCTCTGGAAGTCTTTGTAAACTCTTCTCTGGATGCTGACATAACAGACAGGTTATGGGCACAGTTTATTTAAGATAGACTGATTACAGCCAACGCTCTGCACACCATGCAAACTTTAAGCTGGCGATGCTCGATCAAGAATCCTCCCTTCATCACCTCCGACCACATCCAGTCTCTCCCTCCACACAAGTTTCCTCTCTTCTATTCAGATCTCTTTTACAGCAAGACTAAATGTACACAGCGCTTTTCCTCCCATCACCACCATGCACAAGTATGCACCGAGTAGTATACTTACTTCACTTTCAATAATCCGCTCTGGTTAATGGCGATATAAAGTGCAGGTGTTCCGTCTCCTTAAAAAGTTGTTGAACAGGCGAACTTCTATGAGCAGTTCGTAGCAGGTGTTAAAGTCAGCAGGTTTATGAGGGGTCTATCGATATAATGTAATATATAGTCAGTCTGTTCATCTCCAACCCAACCTACCTACCTAGTTGGTATAAGAAAGCTCCAATAAGATTAGCCCCAGCCTTCCGTTAACTTCACTGTCATCAATCCTGCAGCAGAGATAGAAACAATAACACTACCACCCTACCCTATTAGTCATTTTACTTGAACGTGCACCATTACAGTAAGTGAAGGACAGTCACAATCATCAGGACAGATCGCTTCCTGGAAGACTCCACCTTGCACCGCAGTTACCGTGCAGTGCTTTACTGATAATGATCGTAATTGTCACATTATTGAGTAAAAACAGTGGTTATATGCAGGCTATAATGCTGGCATGTCCCTCTTGAAGGCAACACCTTAGATTGCGAATTTCTCAGTTACAACACCTCCTGTTTTCCAGAGTCCAATTCTTTTTTTATCACCATCAATAAACATCTGATGTTGCTGTGTCAATTAATGATGCCAGCATATCACTTCACGTATTGTTTTAATCTCTGTTGTGCATTTGGTCACAGGAAATGCTGTAATTACGTTTCATTGACTGCGTGCAGTCAGCGTTTCCAACGAAATGCTGAACCATGTCATTTAGTCACTTAATCATGCCATTTTTTTTCATTCATGTAGCACTCTCACTCAAAAAGCATGAACCTTTGCAAGAAAGTTTACACTTCCTTAGTTACCGTTGAGTTTATGTCTGTTTGTATGTATTATTTCTGAAGTGAAACTGAAATTATGAGCTGTTAGCTTCATGTAACCTGGTTAATCTTTCAGCATTAATTCATAGTCATGGTTCAGCAAAAACAAGAACAAAATTATGTATCGGTGGCAAATCCCACATTTGTGCTTCTGTTAAAAATAAGGCTCTGGTTTAGGCTACACTGTGTGACAATATCTTTATAGAGATTTGGAGCCAGGTTGATGAATCCTTTAATATTTTTGATATGGAAAAGGCATTTGGAGGAAAAAAGTCTCTATTTAACAGAGGATATAAAGAAAAAGGTCCATTTCTGTCGTTTGGATTGTTGGCAGTAGTCTAGGAAGGGCTGCTGAAGGGTTTGATGAGACCAAGTTCCATAGCTTTAACCAGGCATGTGCGTGCTGTGTCGATGGGCTCCTGTCTCTTGGGATTGTCCTCTGCCTTGCCAATTATTGTGAGGATTTCCAGCATCTCACTCTCGATCAGCTTCTTGGTCAGCTCACTGTCATCTGAGTCGAGCATGTTGTAGATAATCACAAGGCCACGTTGCTGGATCTTAGGGTTGGTATGAAGACATAACCTCTGCAGGATCTCCAGCCACTGGGTGGTCTGTTGGGAGAAATTAGTCACTCAGTCAGTGACAAAGTAACACTGTAAAGTGTGTGAATAATGAGTTAAAAATGTCATACACTCCCTTAAACTTGGTAGTTTTGACCTTTTGAACACCTACAGGTCTGAACAGTGGAATCTGAGGCTTAAAATTAGGGTTTGAGTAAGTTAGGGTTTGTGTATTTATTTTTCTTTTTGTTTTAAAGAGGATCTCCCAGGGGATTTTACCCATGACTATAAGTTTACTAGACACAGGGTAACCCCCTACCTAAAAAATGTCATGTGCCATCCTGTAGCATCCTGTGTAACAAACTGGGGCTGTGGAGTTTGAAATACAGGCAGTGAGGGGATGAAAATATGCTAGTGAGCTGCATTATGGGAAGAGCAGGATTCACTGTTTTGGAGGCAGACTTATAGGGGCTCAAAGTCCCTGCTGCTTCCATTTTGACCATTTTACTATGTTCACTTCTCCCTTCTCTTCACTGTCCCCTCTCCCAGCTTTACAGAAGTACAGTAGTAAATCACTGATGTTCCCGAGTGAAAGCTAACCAGGGGATTTCATAATTTCATCATGGGGCACACATGTCTTTATAATAGACTCTGACGTGACACTGCAATTCATATTCTACACTAAAGACACTAGTGAATACTGTTGTACATACCACAAGGGTCAGTTTGCTGCAGAGCTTCTTCTGAGCAGCAGTGATCATGGCCAGAGCTCCAGCTGCGGCTATCTGAAGATCATCGTCATCCTCGCCACATAGCAGCACCAGCAGCTTCAGCTTATCATTGCCATCCTCCAGGTAACGTTCTTGGACCTATGACACACAGAGTTGGTCAATTTTAACGAGGCCATACCTGTTAGAAAACTTTGTTTACACACCGTTTGCTGATAATGCATCATCAGTTATTATGTGAAGATTTTAGCTACTTGTCTGTTCTCACCTCTTTACATGTCACAAGGTTGCACATGCATTCAGTGGCAGCCTGTTTGATCTGGTCGTGCTCCTCAAACATGTAGTTCTCAATCTCTGGCAGAGCTTTCTCTTTCACAATCTTTACTCTAGAAAGTAAACAGTATAGACAGTATAACCACAATAAAGCAAGAACTGAAAGCTGATGAATGAGCTGTTGTAACAGTGTGATTGTAATATCATGTGAAGCTGAGAGGCGTCACCTTAGTTTTTCACTGTAACCAGCCAGGTTGGTGAGGCCTTTCAGAGCCTCAAAGTTCTGCATCCCATCTCTGTCTGTGTGGAGGAGGCTAACTAAAGGTCGCACCACCTCATACACCTGTCAAGCAAAGAACAGCTGAAATAAGAATTCTAAAAAGTCCCTTGTAGAGCTATGAGGGATATGTAATGTAAACCACCAACAACTATTATAGCAATCAGAAACTACAAATAAATTATGCATCATTTTCCAGCATACAGAGAGAAAAGCAAATACAGGAAATGTGTGTAGTGAATTAAGAATGTTGTGCCTCAGTAGAATTTTCACTCCCATTCAAATGGGACAACACAGAAATACAAAGCAGTTCCTTTTCATGGCTTACCCTCTCACCAGGAAAGGCGATTTCTGGGTTAGAAATAGCTGCAATCTTGGCAAGGGCATGGCTGGCCTTCACCTTCCCAACATCTGTCCCTTCCAGAGCAAGTGGTATCAAAGCCTGCGCAACAGTTAGATTTTTTAAAAAAAAAAGCAGTGGCAAACAATATGGAAATAGTATTAAACCAGTTTAACCACAAGTACAACATATTTAAATGCACTCAATCCTTCTGTCACTGCATTATGACTTAATTACATGTACATTGATTTCCATTTCTATCACTCACCTTTCCGCCACCTTGGGCTACAATAGTACCACGATCTTTTGGATCGTCTGCTAATGCCAAGAAAACCCTGAAGATAAAAAATAGAAATGGGCCATCATCTATTTTGCAGTATTCTTTAAACTGGAGGAATATACAAGACATTTGATGTATTTAATTGTGTTTTAGATTGAATTCCCCTCCTCTCTGTATGGAACATTTAACGCAAATGGAAATGGCATGCCTAAAAAATAAAAAGCCATTCTTTTTACAGCTAAGCCTGCGTCAGAGGCGATGACAGATGTCATGATATCATTGTCATGAGATAACTGTGATGACTCATGACGATGATATCATGAGTCTGGTGTTTGGTTTTTTTTGGTGCTCTAGTTATATAATATGTTTGTTGGAACAGAAAATGCCTTATCGTCACTCTGATATGCCATGCTTCTCCCACCTTGCCAACATCTCCTTGGTCTGGTCGGTCAGGATGGCGTTGTCTGCTTTGACCATGACAGCAAGAGCTGATATGACACCTGCCTTCAGGAGCCTTTTCACTCTCTTTTCAATGAAGTCCTTCTTGTCCTGAGAAAAGAGAGTGTGCAAATTGTGTGTGTATGCATGAGTAACATTTCCTGCTGTGCCTGAGCCAGTTTGTATATACTGTGTTATGAGAGTGGTACAGTTTCTTTTTCTTTTTTTTTTTTTACCTTAGGGTGTTGCTCGGGAACATGTTGCTTTGAGAACTTGGCGAGCTGGACCAGCTCAGGAATGATTTCCTTCTTATCATAGCAGTTAGTGCAATTGATCAGGGTGCAAGCTACTGAATATAAGATTGTCTTATCCTTCGACTAAAAATAAAGAGAAAGGAGAGAGGTTATTACCAATGTCTAATCAGATATACTGTATGTTTCTTTCTGGCTGTTATGTCCATACCTTGGCCAGTTCAAACATGGCTTTCAAGGCAGGCTCATCCTCAACAAAGTCATCTTTCACGTCAGCATCATTGGTCAGATATGCAAGACCTTCGATAGCCCACTTCCTTGTTTTGGTATCAATCTGGGGATTACAGAGCCACCTGGAGTAAAAAAGGAAACATTTAACAGCAAGTGTGTATAGTGATGATGTCAACTATAATTACAAGGTACAACAATATTCTGAGACTATGAAGCCTACTTTGGGAATTAAATCCATAAGATATTTTGCATCAAAATTAGACAATAACTAATAAGGTGTTAGCATATATTTAAAAAATACTGTTAACGGTTTAATTTTTTCTCACAGATTTTCTACATAACATTTTTTCTAATGTTACATATGATAATCTGCTAGATTCTACAAATTGTGTCAGTACTCACTTTCTGCACTGCTTGGCCAATTTCTCTGTGGAGCCCTCAGCAAACTGCCTCATACTGTAATCATCACCTCCAGCTGAACCCAGTTTACAGAGACCCTGGAGAGGACATGGACAGGACAAGTTGTGTAGTCTAATCAAACTCTTTCATATTCTTGTAATAAAGTGAATAGGTTTTACTTTTCTGTACTGTCTTGAATTATTCATACATCTAACTGCAATGTTTTCATCATGTGTTGTATTACTATTCTTTATTGTGTGTGGGCTGTGGTGAAAAATCATTTTTGGCCTGTCTTTGAATAATAAGCTCCCACTATATTCTATTCTTTCCTAGGCACACTCACCACTAGTGAACGTATTTTAATCCTCTCATTCTTGGTCTTCTTGTAGATATCCTTGAGCAGTGACACACCATTGGTAATAATGAAAGAGGCCCGGCTCATCTTTGAGGAAGCATGGATCAGCGCCTCCACAGCAACCATCTGGTCCACCTCACGCTCTGAGCCACACAGCGCCACCATCATCTCCATGATACCTTGCTGTCCCACTAGGGCGTTACCAACATCAAAGGGGCCCTGCAGAAGCCCCGAGATAGTGTTGACAGCGTGAATGGTCTTGTCCATGTTGTTGGGATCAATTTTGGATCTGTAGAAAAGAAGGGGAGAACAAAGGAAAGAAAAATAACTTGGTCTCAATTCGAAAAGTCTTGGATACAAAATCTGTAAATGGGAGATCTCTATTTCATGTACGCACTTGATATATTCATCACAAATGTCCTTGAAGTTGGCTCTCTCTGGGTCACATTTGAGGTCATCATAGAGCTTGTTGAGGAGCACGCTGGCAATCAGCTGTGTGTTTTCCGTCATGGACAGCTGGTCTGGCAGTTCACTAACCTGACCACACACCTTGAGGATCTTCTTCAGACCTGGAGAACAAACACATATATGCATATACATGTTTATCTGCCGAATACACCGTGTCAGGGGGTCTAGGATGCGGCAATGGACTGTAGCTCAAACCAAGTAGGTGACATGATGCAGCTGTCTGGCTCACCATGATCAATGGTGAAGAGGGCCTTGGTGTTGTCTTTCTCTTTTTTGTCTCTGCGAGGTACATTCTTGGTCAGGAGGTTCAGCGCCTGGTCTCTGCCATGACCAGACACTTTCTTACTAGTAACCATCTCCAGCAGCGAGAGAAGAATGGTTTTCAGGTCTTTAGCTGCATCTGCAGAGGGACAGACAGATAAAAGGCCGTATGTCTCAGTCAGTAATGCTGGGAAAAAAAGAAAAGAGTAGCACCACCTTAAGCCATACAGATACAGAGGAGGATTCTGTCTCACCCAAAACCAAGGCCTCTTCTTTCCCATATTCCCTGGTATCTCCACCAGTGAGCGAGTCATTAATGCACTGGAAGAGGTTGCAGGTTGCCAGTGCAATCTCCTCATTGTCAACAGCCATGATGCTGCACATCTTATCAACACCCACCATGTGAATAATAGCCATGGCCTGTTTAGGGGAGTGAAAAGAAATATACATTTTGTGAGAAGAATGCCATGAAAATAATATTGTTCTTATTTCTAAGAGCATCAAAGGAGTTGTTCTTTTAAAGACTGATTGTATTTGGAAAAGGCTGTATATGTTGAAAGGCTTTCTGGATTCACATGCACATTTCATTTTCACTTTCACATTCACTTGACTTCACTGAGTGAGATTCTGCTTGAAGTTACTGCTTCGTAAAAGTAAGTTTTTCCTTGCCACCAAGTGCTTCCTCTTAATGGGAAATAGACCTGCTTGTCTGTTTGTTCAATGAGACTATGATCAAGACTGCACCCACCCGAGCTTTGTGTCCTGTGCACATTCCTGACAATGTACGAACAGCAGCCAGGATCATTTCTGGTTTTCCTGTCTCAATCATGTTGATCAGCAAAGGCACTCCGTTGTTTTGGAAGATTCTCTCTGCTCCAGCATCTTCTCTCGACAGCACAATAAGATTGTTGGCAGCCTAGACATAAAAAGAAGAAGTAGTGCTTTGTGAAAGAAGATGAACTTTGCATCAGCATCCTGACTAAACACTAAAAAAATAGGAAGCTGATTCATTTCTTCAAACAATAACAAAAATACCTACTTTTTCTCTCTTGTCCTTTTCCATTTCCTCATCAAGCAAAATGTCAAACATATTCTGTACCCTCGAATCTGTGGAGAATGTTGTTTTGAGCTGTGGAGAAGAAAAATGTAAGTGAAACTTTCCTCTAGCAGTAAAGCAACAGTGGACAAATGATGCTGGCATCTCCCTGCCATGTGCATTTAGTTAGTTTTGGTTTAGTGTAAATATCTGTCCATTTTTCTTTGTATCCAAACATTTAATTTTCATCCCACAAGAAAATCGCGATTATAATATTTTTCAGCCAAAAGATCACTGCAGAATAAATCTAGCAGCGCTGATTTAATGTTATAGATTAGTGAATGCTGGATGCATTTATGTAAAGTGATGTCTGTAGTCCTTCTGTGTGTAGATGTGTTGGTCTGTGTAATGCTGACCTTAGCCTGGATGTCTGCCCCCAGCCTGCGGAGGGTCTCCAGGAAGGTCTTGTTCTTTGGTTCGATGGTGGCGCATCTCTGCACATCTTTGAAAGCCATATCTAGTTTTCCCAGCTTCTCCAGAGCTTGGCATCGCCGATACAAGGCTTTAATGTCTGCTGCATCAACATCAATTGCTAAAAAAGGGGAAGAACCATAATGAGCTTGTGGACTTTGATTTCAGTTAGTGTTCGTATTCTTTTGTTTGATACTATAACTGGTGTTGGTTAAATTTCTAGATTTATTGTTTTACCTTTAGATGCATCAGATGCTGCATTGGCATAGTTTTCCTATGACAAAAAAAAGAAACTTTTACATGAAAGTCTATTCATCAGAAGAATTACAAATTATACTTCATCTGGTGCTTGTATGTTGTGCGTTACCAAACTGCTTACCTTTTTTAGGTAGCATGCAGATCTGTTCCTGTGAATGACAGCCAGCACCTTTTTGTCCTTGCACACCTTGATGGCTTTAGTGTAGCATTCAATGGCCTTGTCGATATCTCCAGCCTGGAAGAACTTGTTTCCATCGTCTTTTAACTGGACTGGGTCTCCCATCTGGTAGGAAATGTTATTATAACATATGAAATATAAAATCTTCAGATCCTAAAACATTTGACTGTTTCGTGTAAAATCTAAATTGACAGCCATCACTTGTTGAATTGAGGAATTTCAGTATCATCAGTCATTCAATACATGTAGTATTTTCACCAAAATAAGGCCATTGAAGCTTAATACCTGAGTCAACTGGTATAAAGACAAATATTTCAAACACACTTAAGATTGAAAACAAATCTACTGAGCAATATCACACGTTTTCAGTCATTTTAGGTAAAAGAGCACTAGAATAGAAGTAAAGACGCAGTCCGAAACCAATATACATGTACAGCACAGACACTTATTTCACATTCAGCCCTGGAGAACAGCAATCATAATCTGTCAGCAGAATATTTACAAATACCGTAGCAATAGAAATGTTTTTATTCTCACCATTCTTGCTAATAGGTGTCCTGCTGACCTGGGTCTCTTGTAGCAAATGGCCACGCACATGCTATCTCTAACTTTAAATGGCCTCCCCTCAGGCCTTATTTGGGCATGGTCTCGTACCCCAGTTGGAGCATTGCAACAAATGCCACTTTCCCAATGGACAGACACCATCTCCTCCTGCTCCTCTGATAAACATGGTCTATCCCCCTTCTGTGCCCTTCTCCCCAAAGAAAAAAAAAAGGTCTCTGTGGAAGCTGTACAGTACCTTCAGGATTGTCTGTTGTGTGTCTTGCTTGATCCTCTTCTAGGTTCTTCTGTTTTTTTCTCCCGCGTGTACGGTCTGCACCTCCAGTGTTTGTTGCAAACTCTTTCTGTCTTGTGTAACCTTCCTCCGCCAACGCCTCAATTTATATTTATACTGGGATCGCAATGAGGTGGGACTAAGGTGGACCATCCATCACACATAGGGGTTCATTTCAAACATGCAAAAGTCCCTAAATGCAACTTTGAACTAAAGTTCATCATAAGCAATGATTACATGTGTTACAGCAAATATCTTTCCAGTTTCTTTGAATTACCCAAGGCTTTATGAACAAAACAGTCATTTCCCATTCAAAAAAATTCTGTGAGAGTGACCCCCCTCAAAGATGGTCTGCTCCTGATAAGGTCTATTTAGGGCACAGACAGCTGAGAACTCACCAGCAAATGCCTGATACCAAAGTGGCGGGAGGGGGGTTTAAAAGAGTGTGTGTATGGAGACAGTAAGGGGAGGGGGGGACTGACAGCTGTAGAACCACAGAGGGACCTGGTAGCTTCTAGAAAGAGAATGATCTTCCGCCACATGAGTTGGGTTAAGGTATTTAGTTGTGGTGGTAAGGGGAAGGGTTAGGTGTTAGAGAATGCATTATATCAACAAGGATCCTCATAAATGTACAGTTGAAGTAAGACATTTACATACAACTTAGCCAAATACATTTAAACTATTACATTTAATCCTAATAAACATTACCTGTTTTAGGTAGGTTAGGATCACTACTTCAGTTTAAGAATGTGAAATGTCAGAATAATAGTCAGAAGTTTACATACACTTTGTAGTATGTTTCGGGGGGCCTTCACAAGCTTCTTACAATAAGTTGCTGGAATTTTGGCCCATTCCTCCTGACAGAGACGGTGTAACTGAGTCAGGGTTGTAGGCTGCCTTGCTTGCAAATGCCTTTTCAGTTCTGCACACAAATTATCAATTGGATTGAAGTCGGGGCTTTGTGATGGCCACTCCAATAACTTGACTTTGTTGTCTTTAAGCCATTTTGCCACAATTTTGGAAGTGTGCTTGGGGTCATTGTCCATTTGGAGGACCAATTTGCAACCAAGCTTTAACTTCCTGTCTGATGTGTCAAAATGTTGGTTCAATATATCTCCATAATTGTCCTTCCTCATGATGCCATCTGTTTTGCGAAGTGCACCAGTCCCTTCAGCAGAAAAGGCAGCAACAATATGGTGAAGCCTCCCCTGTGATTCACAGTTGGGATGGTGTTAAGCCTCCCTCTTTTTTCTCGGTGATAGTCACGATGACCGACCAGTTCAGTTTTTGTTATCAGAAAGTAAGATCTCTGTCCCCATGTGCAGTGGCAAACTGTAGTCTAGCTTTTTTTTATGGTGGTTTTGGAGCAGTGACTTCTAGCTGAGCAGCCTTTCGAGTTATGTTGATATAGGACTAATTTTTCTGTGGATATAGATACTTTTTTTAATGTGTATCATTCAGAATCTTCACAAGGTTATTTGCTGTTCTCACACCAACGTAAGTTTATCTCTAGGACACAGAACATGTGTCCGTTCTGAGTGGTATAACACTGCTTATAGGCTACTTGCGTACAATTGTACAGATGAATGTGGTACCTTCAGGCGTGTGGAAATTGCTCTCAAGCATAAACCTGATTGACTGATTTATTTTGATTTCCCAATGATGTCAAGGAAAGAGGTACTGAGTTTGAAGGTAGGCCTTAAAATACTTTGACATGTAACCTCCACTGAACTCAGATGATGTCAATTAGCCTATCAGAGGCTTCTAAAGCCATGACATCATTTTATGGATTTTTTCCAGGTGTTTAAAGGTACAGTCAACTTAGTGTATGTAAACCTCTGACCCACAGGAATTGTGATATAGTGAATTAAAAATGAGTGTGTCTATTGTTTATTGTTTTGGGTAAAATAAAATATAATATAAGAGAACAATACAATACTGCAGGGAACTGATTACCTGGGTGTTTGTCTCCTGCCCAGTGCATGCTGGGATGGGCTGCAGACCCACTGTGAATGTAAACAGGAATGAGCATGTATGTTAATTAATTAATTGATTAATTAGAATGTAATAGATTATAATAGAACCTAGTGAAGAGTTATATCAGGATGTCATCACACTAGTAGTTGCACTTTCTACATCAATCAGTATATGTTTTCAGGTCAGGTGAGAGGGGGAGATAACTGATACAATAAATAATAAATATAGTCAAGTCATTTTTTATTTAGTGCCAAATCACAGAAGTTATCTCAAGGTGCTTTATTATCTTTATTAATTAGTTTTTAGATTATTATATCATTTTATTTGACAATTACAAAAGATTGCTTGTGTTAAAATCATTGAATTAAACTGTAACAATTTGACCTGCCTTTTTAATAATATGTTTAGACAATAAGTAAATAAAAATCCTAATGCTTATTAAGAATATAAAAGGGATTTTATGTTGGAATTATCAAATTATTTTTTTCTCATTCAAACTTTACTTCAAAATTAATATCCTGGAACAGTGTGGTATAAACAACATAAATTATGAACTGACACAAAAACTAAGGTCAGAAATTGTGTCATAGATTTTTTTGGCTCAGGAATGATCTGTGAAAATTGCCTGAAGGGTGCCAAACATTAGCTAGACCCCTGTAGTGACTGTTAAGGTAATTTAGAATGGTTTTCTTTTGATTAAAAGGTTCCATGTAACCCCAAGGGAATGTTTCCCCATAATAGATTTTCTTATAGGAAATACCCCACCCCCACCTTTTAAAAGTTTTTCAGGGGACTTTGTGTGAAAAGTGGTAGGCGTGATTATTCAGCGTAATGGAGAGAAAAAAAGAAAACATTCTGCAGAATGTTTTCTTTTGGGGAAAAAAGTCAAAATTTGCAATTTTTTTCTCAGAATTAAAGATTAAAGAAGAATTCCAAAACAACAACTAATTTTCACAATTGGCCCTATTCCTCTTCCGTACAATGCACATACATACAAAATGTAAGAAAAAGTCCACTGAGTTACAGCTAGCCTCTCTTTTGCAGAGTGAGTGTTTGGGTGTTTTGTTTTATCTTAAAATTGCAAATTGCCAGTCTCAGTGGATGTGATTTATTTTCAGTCATTATTCATTATTGTAATTTCATTTTAAGATTTAATGTGCATATGTCCACAGTGGAATAATTTGTGATGCATCCTTTTCTTCACTCCTGCTTCTCACTACAGCTGCTCTCCTCTTACCGGAATTGAAGAGCCAACAAGAAGGATAGAATGGAGAAGAGAAAATAGTGCATTGCATTTGGAACACTCCATTGTCATTACAGTCGTAAATGGCAAAATTCCCAGTAGTAAGTGTCTGGTTACAATGTCACACACTCGTGCGCACGCACACACACACACACACACACACGCACGCACGCATGCACGCGCGCAAACACACACACACACACACACACACACACTATTAGAGCCTTGGTGCCACCAGGTGGTATAATACATCTATTACAGTAGAGTGAGATTCAAACACTTAAATAGTAAATAGTACAGTAATACTGTGACATACTCTGGTGGATGAACTATTTAGATCTTTTACTTAATAGAAACAATGAAAATAGGGCCTACTCTCTTTTACAAGTAAAAACAGTGCATTAAAAATTGTACTTAAGTAGAAGTAGCCTATTATCAGCAAATTGTACTTCAAGAACAGGTTAATATAAATATATAAATACATACATATAAATGTACAATACCCAAATGTTTTGGGTATGCTAAATGTAGGTCGACCTCATCTAGGCCTATATGATATTTTCATGCAAGCAAGGATGTGTAGGTTAAATTTTGCTTGGTTTTATTTTGAAAGGACCGGAAACGCTTAGCTATTCTTGGTAGCTACGTAATGCTAGCTGATTTCTGTTGCCTGCATCTTCCTCACCAACCAAAGACCAAAGCCAAACACAAGAAGCTGCATTTCCTCGGCTTATAATAAGTCTTTAGTCCTGTTTCTGTTAATTTTTAAAGTAATGTAGAATGGCGTCGGGTTTTGGGAAGATTGTCGTCGGTACTTATGTGGAGATAAAGCGCAGTGATGGTAAGTTTCACCCTGTCTATTCTTTTCTCGCCGCACTGTGCAAGTTGTTTGAGGATCTTTGTTGCTGCGGTGCTGTTGAATACAGCAACCGTTGTTCCTGACTGCGGAGCGTAACGTTCACGTTAGCTAAACGAAATTGTTAATACTGGCTGTCAGGGCGGAGTGCTTCAAAATGGCCAAAGCCTTTGAATGAGCCTTTACCTTTGTTAGCTAGCTTCTATGCGAATCCGAGAGACATTTTCGTCCATAGCCATTAATTATTATCGTATGATAACAGTAAATGCGGCTAATTAGAAATCAGCGAAGCAAAAACACCAACGTTGGTGTTAGTATATAACGTCACCCAAATTATTTCTTGTAAAAAGGAATTCAAATTTAACATTAGGCAAGCTAGCTCAATTGCTAACCAAGTTAGCTTAACGTTAGCGGCTTCGATAGAGAGCAATGGTCTCTTGTGACTAGCTAAACGGCTAACGCTAGCTAATGTTACCCGGCTTTATTACAGAAGTAGCGCTGGGCTGAAACCTAACCACGATCCATTTAGTTAACGAGAAGTTTGCTCTCTGCCTGAATTTTATGTCCTATATAATTCATGTATTAGTTATACATTTTTACTGAGCTACCTGAACTAACGTTAGTTGTTATGAACTCCCTCTAATTATGTCCTAAATCCAATAATGTTTTTGACACCGCGTAAATTTGACATGCTTTGTAACACCACAGACACACGTATCCCAAGAAAGAGTTTTTTAGATGATGAATGATAATATATTAAACTTTATCAATGAAATCTGATTATAGATAATGTAACCCTACATGAAGAAAAACAAACAGAGCCTATGACAGCTCTGTGATGGCTAGTGATTGAAGTACTGCATAATGTAGCTAACTGCCACCAGGAAGAACCTGGGATTACAATGCACCCACTGGAGCTTCTGTTTTTTTTTGAAGGGTTAACAGAGAAGTACACCGAGACAGGGATAGGCGGTTTGTTGTATGACTCTTCTCTAAGTGAATGGCTGCTTTATTCTGCCTGTGTTGTGTAGTTGTTGAGCATTGCTTGAGGGCTAGGCAGCCAAAGATAGAAGAAAAGTTTATGTCATTCCTGTGGGCCCTTCCAGGATTAAGCTAAACCCAGTGATAATATTTTGCAATAAATCCTCAAACAACAAATACTCTTTTGAACAAGTGTGTGTATTTAACCATTGTACTGGTTGTTGTTGATTATATTGTCCTTAACTCCATCATCCCTGAGTCATTTGATCATACTATCCTAGGTGTCCTGAGATCAGGGGTGAGATGTGAAAGACATGCTCAGCAGGCCCAGAGAGAGAAGCGGTTCTGTCTGTCTGTTTCCCTGCTGGTTGGTGTTGCATCCAGAGCAGGGATTGCCCTCTCTCTGGGGGGTTGGTGGCGGGGCTGGTTCAGATTCAAGCCAGATTCAGGCTATTAGCCACCACCCCATCTGTTGCAGCCAGCTCCCTCGATTCTGCCAGCACTCACTCTCACTCCCTCTGCGTTTTTTTCCCTTTCATAGTCAGTCCTTGTGAGAGCAAGATGTCATAGAGAATAATCTTGTGCTGTTCAATAGATGACCTGCAGTCACTGGTTAGCTTATATCCCTGAGTGCAATGGGGTGTGTATGGTCTTTTTTAAATGTGATAATAGATTCCTTGTTTAATCTCTGACATGGATTATTTGTTATTCATTTATATGTGAAATATAGCAGTGTCTTTCAAAGTAGAGTACTGGAGACCTGGAGTCACCTATCATCTTAGTGATTATAGTTTTTTTCTTTTTTCTTAGATTTTATTTGTCACATGTTGACAAAGTTTAATTAATGGGTGTATTTGATTTTGTAGTGAAACTGATGCTCTGAAGGCTTTGTTTGTTCCTCAGGCTTAGCAGAGCTCGAAGCACCCCCTTTTAAGCCCCTTCGCCTACTGGGTGGTGTCAGCACCCATTCAGCCAGGTTTTAGTATAAAAGTGGGACACAGTGGACAGTGCATTCAGTTACAGAATATCAACATATCAACTGCTGTAAGACAAGCCAGTGTATGTGACTTAGCAATTCAGCTCATCTGGCTATACAAATACAGTGTGTCCTTGTGAGAAGAAGGCATGCAACCTGTATAGTGAACTGAATTCAGAGGTGAATTAAATGTTGCCTTCATCAAGAAGGTCAGACTGCACAGGGACACAATATTACACCTGGATCTTGTAGGTATACAGTGTCTGCCACAGGACATATGCTGTGCCCTTGAAACTGAAGATGCTTTACTTATGATGAAATTATTAATCAACTGACTAAAAGGCAGACAAAGTTGCTAGTTTAAGTCACTTATCAATTGCAAGCAGACAATTCCTTTGCCTTTTTAAATTAATTCTACTATATATATAAATATATACATATTCTGAGTGTGGACTCTGATAATTGTTATTTTTAGTACATGATAGTTTAATTATCTAAAAAGTCTTCAGTTTAGCATTGTTACATTATTGCACTACGCCATCGGTGGATGTGGAGGCAGTTAGTTGTTTTTACATTAAAAAATACTGTCTTGGTCTTTGTGCCCCCAGATCTGTAGACCTTTGGCTACAGCATGTTAGACAGGTTACACGTCAATTGTTGTGTATGGTGTTACTGTGGCTTTGGCCTCCGTTCTCAGTTTATGTAGTCAGTGCCATTGATAACTGCATATTTCTACAAGCAATAGCATTGCTTAGGTTTGATTTAGAGTTTGCCAGTACGTTCACCTCTCTTGGAATTCAAATTCATTATTGGTACATCATGTCAAAGATGCACAATGTTTTGTATTAACAGTGCTGTCAACATACAAAAAAAGATGCCACTGCGTGCTAGTTAATACAACAGACATCTTGCTAAGTCAGCAGAGCTGTGAAGAAAAATTTAGCTTCATATAACATTTATTTGTGTCAAGCTGGTTTAGTGTTGCAATTTGATTCCTCTTCTGTGATTTACATTGGAACGGGCAGAACTACAATTTGTGTATTTTAGGAATGAAAGTGTTCCAAATTTTATATTTAGATTAACTTTAGTTTTACTGAAAGTTATGTGGTGTAACAAGATTTTTCTTTGCAAGTGGTTTGGAGGAAGTTTCTGCACGGCTGCTACTCATGCAGCATATTGCTAAATGGAGTCCTATCTATGAACCCACAGGGATGTATGTGGTCTCAAACCTAACCTCTGACATTGGAAGGAAGCAGTCGTGATTTGGAGGGCCTTTTACTGACCGTCTGTTGGCTCACTAAATCCTCTGAGTGTTGCAGTCACTTCTGCAGCATGGCGTGCTTTCAGTACTTCTTAAGTAGAGGCGTGACACCAAGCACCACATGCCTGTTATTCCAGCCACCTTAACTGTCGTCAAGGTTTGTCTCCAAGCTGCTTTGTCACAGTCTGACAGTGGATTATTTGCACTGGTGTTCATTTCTAGCTGTCTCTCCACAGGGCAGACCTTGCAGATGTCAGCACAGAAGTTTCTGAAGTACAGTAAAAAGAGTTACATGTACAGTCAGACAGGTGAAAAATCAAAGAAAACTTGAATAAATGACTGGGTCAACATAGCAAATGCAGGTTCCTTCATATAGGACACAAGGGCTGACTCTATAGGTTTAAATATGAAAATGATGTGAATTATGTAATCAAGTAGACGTACTATCTAAATATTTTCTCTACCTTAATTTTGATTTAAACTAGTTTTATAAAATGTACTAATGTACAGATATTTGAGGCCCACGGACATTTTTAAAGGAGGGTAGGACCGGGTGGTAAGCTGACATCATTAATGTTCATGAAGGTTTTATGGCCATGGCATGTATAGCAGTATGGTTTATGTATGCAGAATTATGCTTAGGTAATTATTGTTTAATTTACAGGAATAGCAATGTTAATTCAGATCAAGTCACTTGTTCTTTTATTCATTTATTTATTTTGCGGTAAAATATACTCTTTTATATCAGAGAATGTATCAAATAACAGTATTGTATAATCTGATACAATGGTAAAGCGATGCATCCTACTGTTTAAATATTGACAATCCCCAAACAAGGGTGCTTTTGATCAAGTGTAAATTAACAACTGCGGCTGATAGAGAGTTCATTCTTTTCTTTTTTTAACATATGGGATAGGTCTACCCTTTTAAGCCCAAATGTCCTCAGCTTTAGGGTCCACAAAAGGGTCTTCCCCAACTTTCCCTGTTTTAAGACACCAGCTTACCTTTTTCTGCATTTCGCCAGTGTAAAACCATTGTAAGGTAAGCCAGTCAAACGTTCAGCAGTTAAGAGCACTAAAAGCATCTTTGCTTGCAAGCTCCCTGTGTGTCTCTGAATAATGGATACAGGAACATGGTGTTTCCCTGGATTGTGCTGGGAATGTACAGCATACAGTCAGATCCACAGAGACAAAGATGGGAGGGCAGAGCAGGCTCTTTACAGCTGGTATTATTACGCTGCAGAAAGTGAGGCGGACAGAAGCATACAGGCTAGTGGCAGCAATAGCAGCTGTGTGCTTGTCTCTGTTATCAGTGATTTTCTGTAATGGGTCATTATGAAACCTCATGGTCAGAACTTACCAACATTAGCCTCACTCTATTGCCTTGCTTTCATTTGAAATTTAAAGGATCCCATTGCCTCCTGATTTATTTAGATAAAATAAAAAATAAATAAAAACTGTCTTCAGTTAATAATGTAAGCATAGACAAGATTTGGTTTAGTAGAGCATCATTCAACACTGTGCTAGTGACAATAAAACAAATGCTATTCCATTTTTGATTACAGCTTCCTTAGAATCATTAATTTGGACAAAATTGTTTAATGATTATACAAGGTCATATAGTCACACAGTGATTCAACTGAAAGTTAGTAAGTGATAATATTGAATCACTGCCAGGTGCCATTTGTGTTAATTATGTGCTCCACAAAATAAGTTTAGATAAATGGCACAGGGCAGCTAAGAAATTAAGAATATAACACTTTATATACATAATTTAAAACTGAAATATGAACACAGTACATCAGTGTGTTGTGACTAAACAGTTAATACAATTAACACTATCAAAAACTGAATCCTTTTCAGGTTCTTCCACCTTGCTGCATCTCTAAATAAAAACATTTCTACTTTAACAGGACCATGTACAGATCTGATAAGGCTAGCAGGTGGTAATTAGGCCTTTTGTAATTAACCCTACTAATACTTTACAAGGAGAGGTATTAGTGCAATCCATTTTATGTGAACCTGTGTGTGTCAGAGAAAAAGAAAAACATGAGACTGCAAATACTACAGGACCAGTATTACTTCACTCGTAAACAATATAAAATATTGCTACCATTTGGTCAACTTGGCATCCAAAAGCTGATGACTTGTGGCAATCCCTGCAGCTATTTCTTAAAAATTAAGAACTCAATAGTGTTATTCTGTCAATCTGATCTTTGTTTATTATCTATCTATGATACTTTCACAGGACGTATACACCAGGCAATGGTGACCTCACTGAATGAGGACAACGAGAGCGTCACAGTGGAGTGGATAGAAAATGGAGACACAAAAGGGAAAGAGGTAAAACGCCCTTCACGATCACTCACAGCACCAGTAGCAGCAGCATGTTCTTTTATGTTCCAAAGCAATGAATAATGCATCCAAAGACATTCAGGAGCTGCGATGATTACACAACCAGCCTGCATGTACCACAACAGCGTACAGCCATCACCCCCTCTGTACGCTGTTGTTAGCATAAACTAACACAAAATGTCACTCTGGTCATATGTCCTACACCGTGTACACTCAACAGTAACTACTCTGCAAATCAGCTTTATTGTATTCTTTTTTTATGTTATATGTTAGTATATAAAGTGTCACTCATAAATTGGCCTCCCTTATTGAGAGGTATTCCAGTCATTTGGACAGTGAAATTGATACCCAGTAAAATCAGAATCTTCCATGATCAGAAGCTCTCTCTTTCTAGCTCATTGAAAGGTGGCTGGTAAAAGTTCATAGTTTACAAATATAAAACACAAAACATCACAGGTTACAACTAAAGTTATGATCCATCTTAAAGCACTCAAAATACAAGTGAACAAAAGTGCACTTCTGAAATGTTCACTTTCAGGTTACTCTTACTTTTTCTAGGATAGACCCAAAGTATTTCTATGTTGAATGTTTATGTCTATGACAAATGGGAAGTCATAGTGTTTCTACAGTGATTAGCATACATGTAATCGGTTGACTTTGGAATTAATACTCCTCTGCTTCTGGACAGATTGATTTGGAGAGTATATTTGCACTTAATCCAGATGTGGCTCCAGATGAGGAGATTGCCCCTAGTCCAGAGACTCCACCCCCACCTACACCCACATGTGTGAAGGTCAACAAAATTGCAAAGGTGAGTACCAGTGTCCCACCTTCACTTGCAACAACACTAAGAAATCAGTGAAAGGAATCATTTTAGATTGTCTAAATACTAGAAAGGTTATTTACTGTCTTTTTAATTTGATTCTCTCCCTCCACTTTACATTCTTCATTTACATCATAACAAGAGGGAATTTAAAGTCCTCAGACTTTCTCAGGCGGTTGCAGTTTGCTGTACCTTAATATAGAACCTGGATCCTTCTAGGTAACAAGCTAAGTGGTTATGTTAAGTACAGTGTGTGAAGTACACGGTAGATTAGGGCAGCTCCATATTGTCACGTAAACACTGAGATTATTTTGGTAAATTTTGCAGTCGTGATTTAATCTGCTCTGTAGTATAAATTTTCTTTTAGGTTTGCAAAATATAAAACGTTTAAGGTCAAAACTGAGGCAATGAATAATGAGGTTATGTTGCTTGACTATATATAAGTTATTTTACTTTACAATGTGCAGTTTAATTGGCCAGAAATAGGGCTCTGCCACACTAATAGGATACTGTAATTTTGGCCTTTAGCGATTTTATAATTTAAGTACTTTGCGATAAGCTGTACTGTAGATCCAGTGGGTCTCCTACTTTTGTTTGTGTTTGTGTACACAACCATTTTATAACACCTCCATTTTCCCAGTTTTTATTGGAACTTCAGAAAATCAAGTCCAGCGAATAACCTAAAATGGTATATAGTGGCAGTCCCCAACCTTTTTTGCACCATGAACCGGTTTTGGAAAGACAAATTTCTCACAGACCAGTTGTTGCTATTATTTTATATACTATAAGCTTAACCAGCGTGATGCTGTTGTGTAAATAATAAATAGTTCAAAATATCTCTTCTGTTTGATGCTTTTTGAACAGGTGATTTGTTAAACTGTGTTACTACACTCTGTATGCATTATTAGGACAATACTGTAATGCAGGAAGTAGTACTGTATATTGCCATCAGAATGGTGAGAAAAAGGCAGGTAACAAAGGAAGATGGGCTGGTTGGTCAGGAGTTCATCCTACAGCAAGATAATGACCCAAAACATTAGAAGAAAAGAACCTGACGGTGGCTTCACACGTTGGAAGACCAGCAGACCAGATCTCCAGCCTTAAACTCCATCAAGTTGGTTTAGAAGAACTGGACAGAAGATTGAGAAGTGGAAAACATTTGTGGGAACTCGTGCAACAGTGTTGGGAAAACCTTTGAGAGTAATATATTTGTTGAAAGAACGCCACAAGTGAGTTCAGATGCCGAATGAGTCAAAACCTTTGAAATAATACAATTTAGTTGAACAAGAAGTCCACGATTGCTTATTTTTAAAATCTCCAATTGTTTATTTGTTTTACACTTTAATTTCAGAAGAACTGAAACTGAACTTTGCACATTTAAATAAAGCCAAAATTACAGTATCCTATCAGCGTGGCAGAGCCCTTTTTCTGGCCAATTAAACTACACAATTTAAACAGCTGGTGTTCTAAATCTTTTGACCAGTAGTGTATATATGTATATGAATGTATGTGGTCTACTAACTTTTATTTCTTTTTTAAAGATACCTTAAGAGGTGTGCATTGGCAGCGTCATCACAAACATTAGCGTTAATATAAGAGTTCTCTGTACTCAACACTAATCTGATTCTCAGACTTTGTCTATTTCTGCACTTCTACATAACAGAGGCAGGCGGAAGAGGTTGAAAACTGAATAGGATAAAAGGATGTTTCCCTGTTCAGTTCCTGAGCAGCAATGAAATATGTAAACATGAAATTAGGAATCACCTATCACTAATCCTCTTGGCCTAGAATCTAATATCTTACTGTGGCTTTTTTCTCTCTCTCACAGAACCGTCGGACAATAGCACCTACTAAGAATGAGACTCCGTCCAGGGATAATAGAGGTTTGTTTTTGTTTACTTATCTTTTGTTATGTCACAATCGTTTATGATTTGATGGTTTACTGTCAATGCATAGGAAAAGCTGTTGCATACAGTCAGCTAAGTTAAATTTAACTTGTTCTGTTTTAATCCAAAGCTCAAAAGTTGTGCTTTAGTAGCATATGAATCAAAGGGTCTCTTTTCTTAATTCTTGTGTTTTTGTGTTTTCAGTGATTCCGACCCGCGCCAGAACCCAGCAGCCTCAGCAACCAGAGCCGGCACCACCACCTCCACCCCAGCAGCCTGCACAGCCCAATCAAGCACAGACGCAACAGCAACTGCAGAATGGTAACGTGATCAAAACATTGTGTGTTTTTAACTAACATATGATGGGATCTAACTGTGAGCTTCCTCAAGAAAAAACCATTTTCAGAGAACCAGTTGTTACATTTACTGTATTTCTGGTCAATTGATGTAGGCCATCTGCTGAAACAAACATCTGATCATAACTTTTTAATATCTCATGTTTTTGTTGACTACATGTTTATCACAGAATCCTCACATCATCCGATATCCAGAAAGGAGTCTGGACAGCTTTGTATGTATCAACTGCATGTTTCCCATGCCCTCAATGCTTCATGGTGATTCTAATAGAGTTCCCAATAGAATCTGAGAGTCCTCTAGTCCTGCAAGAAGATTGTACACCTAAAATGTCTGTCAGATACTATTCAGTGCTCTGTCGTGTTGGAGAAGTACCACAACAAATCCATCCAGCAGACAGGCTTTCTGGGTATTAGACAGGGAGTTTAAAAAAAAAGGTTTGCACTGCTGCGCTGTCTTTTCCCCGTCTGATTTCTGCTGAGTCACACTTAAGCACATGTGGAAAAGCGTGTGGCACTCTGCGGTATTCCCAGGCTCAGACAGCAACAATAACCTTTTTCTTTACCCTGCGTTCCTTCCAAGTGTTCACTCTCAATTGATGAGCTAAGAGGAGATGGAGGGAAACGCTTTGTTCCCCCTCCTCACCCCTCAGCTCCCCCACAAACTGCTCATGAGACTGAGTAACCCATAAGTAGTGACGATGCTGCATCCCTCTTACATTGCCTTGTCCCGGTGCTGACCCAGCTCATCTTCTCCACCCAGATTAGAGCAGATTATTAATCCCTCTGCTCTGATAGTCTGGGTTCTCAGGGACTGGAGCCAGCAGGAGGCCAGGACTGTATTACAGGGCCTCAGGCAGGCTTTGCAGTGGAAATCTGGGGTTGTAGCAGCAAGCTAATCAGATAACACTGATATTTATGAAGTCTGCAAGGAATCAGAAGTGGCTTTTACTCACATATTTGCTAACTTGTGTTTTTTTGTTACGGTTACTAAGCGATTACGATTGACCTGAAACAACACTAATCTGTGGGTGTGCTGTGCTGGGAGATTTGGAATAACCTCCTGGTTGATTGAAACAATTTTCTACTCACCCTTGATTTGAAACAAAGTTTAATTTTAATTGGTGTAATTGTAGTAACACAAGGTACATATCCTACATTGTAAGTGATGTGTTTTAGCAGTCCCCTGGTCCAGTCGTGTTTTAGAACACAGATAGAAGGGATAAATGAAGACGGCATGTTTTGAACACACTGTAAAGGCCTTTTGTTGGTAGAGAAAGCAGCTAGTGTCATACTGGAGGCACTGTGTACAAGCCACTGCATCCTGGTCTGTGGTTGAACAGTATCACTGTTCTGCTTTGTTGGAAATAGCCCAAGGTTTATCCCTTCTATATGAAGGAAGAGAAAGGAAAGACTCACTGAGAGAAAGATGCTGCTCAAGCTGGGGGGAAAGACTGAGGAAATAGAAGAAACAGATTGGATGAGAGAGGAAGAGACCTTTTTTGAAAGAGAGGCTATTGGCTTATTCAGTGAAAGGTAGAAGAGTTACTGTTTATCTTGTCTTTATGGCAGCGAGGAGGAAGTCAAACTGCGTGAAGGAAGTGGAGAAACTACAGGAGAAGCGAGAGAGGCGTCGGCTTCAGCAACAGGAGCTCAGGGAGAAGAGAGCTCAGGTACATCAATATTATTCACCTTTCTCCCTCCTACTGAACAAAATGTATTTGATCAATCTTGTTAACCACTTAAGTTCTTCACATTGTGATGATAAACTGAAAGACATTTTTCCTATTGGTGAATAAACTGGCACCTCACTCTGTCATTTTGTCTCTCCTTGTCCTCGTTCAGGAGGTGGATACCACCATTCCTAACTATGAGATCATGTACATGATCCGAGATTTCCGAGCCAGTCTAGACTACCGGCCCCTGACCACAGCAGATTTGGTGAGTAGAGACTGTGGCTTCTTCTTCTCCACTGATTTTTATATGTTGGCCGGTAGTAACAAATAATAAAATGTCCTTCTCTGTTGCACTGTCCAGATCGAAGAGCACAGAATATGTGTTTGTGTGAGGAAACGTCCACTCAACAAAAAAGGTAAAGCCTTTTATCGCTAACAACATTGGTCCTGCGACCAATCACACTATATCATGTTTTGTTTGAAATATTTTATCTTCAAAATTTTAATGTGATTGAAAGTCTCGGCTCTGCTGTGTTCCAGAGTTGGCCATGAAGGATTTGGATGTGATCACCATCCCCAGCAAGGATGTGGTGATGGTTCATGAACCTAAACAAAAAGTGGACCTGACCCGCTACCTTGAGAACCAGACCTTCCGCTTTGACTACGCCTTTGATGACAGCACCACCAACGAGATGGTTTACAGGTTTGTAACAACTAACCAACCAAGCCAGAAAGCCAAGTTGTTTCATATGCTCTTATAGTTCACAGAAGTCACACTTGACTTCTGAATTAATGACTAACACGTTTCTTGTTTGTACATGGTTAGATGTTAGATCTTGCCTTTGCAGATTTAGTAGTGAATGGATGTGTGTTGTGTCTTATCCTGCAGGTTCACTGCCAGACCTCTAGTGGAGACCATTTTTGAGAGAGGCATGGCTACCTGCTTTGCCTATGGACAGACGGGCAGTGGAAAAACACATGTGAGTTACATGCAATGTCTCCTTCAAATAGCCAAAAACCACACATCACTTACCACAGATCAAACCTTGTTGTTCATAGAGAGATTTGCTTTACCTATTTACTTATATTGTATTGTGTGGTGTATTTTAGACTATGGGTGGAGATTTCTCTGGGAAGAACCAAGACTGCTCTAAAGGAATTTATGCATTAGCTGGTAAGGCAGTGAAATTATGTTTACTGTGCTTGTTTGGGATGTTCTAGTGAGCAAAGGTGTTCAAATGTAATTTGTTTGGTTATTACATTATAAACAGTTTTGTTTGCTCGGGTGACATTTTCAGATCTGTCATCTCTTTTCATACAGCTCGGGATGTATTTCTCATGTTGAAGAAACCCAACTACAAGAAGCTAGATCTACAAGTGTACGCAACCTTCTTTGAAATCTACAGTGGAAAGGCAAGTGATATGTAATCATATGTTTGTTTGTTTTTTGCTTTTTTTTTTTTTCCTAAATAAAACATTAACCAATGCTGACTGTGTATGTGTTTTTAGGTGTTTGACCTGCTGAATCGTAAAGCTAAGCTGAGGGTGCTGGAGGATGGGAAACAGCAGGTGCAGGTTGTGGGGCTTCAGGAGAAGGAGGTCAAGTGCACAGAGGATGTCCTGAAACTCATAGAAGTGGGCAACAGCTGCAGGTATGACAACAGAAACTTGTCAGTCAAGTTGTTGTTAGTGGTACAATCCCAATACTGAATTCTTGTATGTGTTGTTATGATGATATCATAAATCTGTGAAATACTTGTTTTTGTCCAGCATGAACTTAGCCTTCTGTGGTCATAATCCCTGTACTCCATGTTTGTGGCAATTAAAGGAGAGTCATGATATATTTTTTTTTTACCTTTTCTTGCTCCTGCTATTGTTCTTTTCTTGCTCTCTTCACCTTTGTTTGCACTTTGTTCAGCTTTGTCTCCTTCCTCTCTCTCCCAGAACATCAGGGCAGACGTCGGCCAACGCTCACTCATCTCGCAGCCATGCTGTATTCCAGATCATCCTGCGAAGGAAGGGGAAGATGCACGGCAAGTTCTCCCTCATCGACCTCGCAGGGAATGAGCGGGGGGCTGATACATCGAGTGCCGACCGCCAGACTCGTCTGGAGGGAGCTGAGATCAACAAAAGCCTGCTGGCCCTGAAGGTCTGTAGACAGGGAAGTAAAGTGGCAGTAGCTCTGTTTTTAGAGTCCCAAGTGTTTGATGCCACTTTTTTTTTTTTTTTTTTTTGGAACTTTATTTTTATTAAAGAGAATACAAACATTCCTTAACAGCATCAGCATCACAAGTTATGTATGACAGTGCTAAAGACAAGAGAAAAAAACAAAACCTTTGGGCCCCGAGAGCTTATATAGCTACATATGACTGAAAAATAATAAATAAATAAATAAATAAATAGATAAGTGGCTATTTAAGACATTACAGCATACTGTCGAAATCCCCTCAGTTTGAGAGGTATCTTGCTATGGGTAGCCACCTCCTTACAAAAACATCAGATCTTAATTGTAGTTGAGCAGTTAAAGCCTCCATTCCATACACTTCCCTCAGCTTCTGTTTCCACTGTGCCACTGTAGGTGGCTGTGGATTCATCCATTTTATTGTCACCATTTTCCTAGCAGTCATCAAGAGTATATGTAACAAGTGCTTTTGGTCTCTAGTGTACATGCCTTCAGGAGCTAGATCGAAAAGAAACTGACTTGGGGTAAACAGTATATTAATTCCCAGAGCTTTATCTATCTCGTTCTTTACCCCCTTCCAAAAAGGAAGAATCTCTGGGCAATCCCAAAATATGTGTGAATGGTCCCCAACCTCTCCACATCCTCTCCAACAGTATTTTGCAGCTGGGTTATCTACAAATTTAGAAACCTCGGAAGGCGTCCTAAAGAACCTTGTCTTCGTCTTCCAATCAAACTCCTTCCACATGTTACTATTGATACCTTTATGACATCCAGTGCACATTGCCTCCCATTCCCCATCCTCGATTATAATATTTAACTCCAACTCCCATTTGTTTTTGATATATAAAGTATTGTCTGGTATATCTAATAACAGATTTCTGTATATATGGGAGACATGTTTTTTATTAGGTAGTTGATGCTTGATTATATTAATAAAGTAAGTTTCTATATTCGTTGGAGCATTTTTAATTATATTCCAGTCTGTATGATTTGTGATGTAGTTCCTTATCTGAAAATACCGGAACATATCACTTTGGGGTAGAAGGAATTTGTCTTGGAGATATGAGAATGGCCGTACACCAGTGTCACATAGCAACTGATCAATAACCCTCAGGTTTCTACCTGCCCATCTCTTAAAAACGATATCTGTTGTTGAGGGGGGTTGATGCCACTTTTACTTTATTTATTTATTGTTTGTGAAAAGACAAAATACACACTGATTGTAAATTGCTATTTCTTACTTACCATGTCACGTGTCGCTCTCTTCATGTTTCAGGAGTGTATCAGGGCTCTTGGGCGTAACAAGCCCCACACTCCATTTAGAGCCAGTAAGCTGACCCAGGTCCTGAGAGACTCCTTCATTGGGGAAAATTCACGCACATGCATGGTTAGTTCATTCTTTTCATAAATAATCATTCATTTATCTGCCATACGTGACATTAATCTGAATGGTCCTCTCTCTCTCTTTCTGAACAGATTGCAACAATCTCTCCTGGTATGACATCCTGCGAGAATACACTCAACACACTACGCTACGCCAACAGGTGGGAATATGTTACTACTGCAGTGATTTTGGCAATGCCTTGTTGCCACAGGGACCAACTGAGATTATAAAATTGTAGCTCCTGTAATTCTTCTATAATCCCTAGTGCCCTTTGTATAGATTGAAATTAGCTGTACCAATGTTGTTGTGCAAGTTTCTCTGCCTACTCTCAGTAGTTCTCTTTAACTCTCTTGTATCCCCTCTCACTTCTCTTTGTCCTGCTTTGTTTCCCTTTTCTCTCCTGCCCTCTGCTCCTCTGTGCGCTGGTGTGGCTGGTGCCGCTGTGTAGAGTGAAGGAGTTTGGGATTAGTCCTTCGGACATCCCCTTCTCCCAGGGCAGTCAGGGGAGTCGCCCTGACCACTCGCCCACCAATACCTTTGAGTATGATGACTTTGCTGCTACCTCTCCCAGCAGGTCAAGCACTCCCCAAAGCACAGCACTGCACAAACGCGAACACACACACACACACGCACGCACACACAGTGCATGCGCTCCCTTTAGGTTATGATCACATTATGATACACATCCATGATGTCATTTTAGCAGCTTTCATTCACTTCATCAGCTGTTCAGTGGAAATCGTCCCTCCCCTTCATCTGCATGATGTTTTCATCCTCCTCTCCTGCTTTGCCTTGTGCATTCACTTTTAGCTTTGACTAAGCTGTGGACTTAATATTTTTTTTTTTTTTTTTTTTTAATTGTAACTGATTCCTGAAGAACATTACATCCATCTGCTAATGTGTGTGTCTTTTTATTTGTTGTGTGTGACACCATCAGTGGTGATGCCAGGACATCTGAAAGCTGGTTGTGATTAGTAGGTAGAATGAATACATGGCAGGTCAAAACACTAAAACGTCCGTGAAGCTGTTCAGTAAGAGCATCCAGCCTGAGCTTTTGTTTGGGCTGGTAATCCCTCTCATATAGTCCTAATTAATTAGCGCTGGGCCTGCAGGTCAGCAACAGGGCTGTAATATCTCATCAGCTCTGTGTGGCCTCATTAAACATGAGCTCTGAGTCATTAGTGTTATAACTTCCCATGGGAGGCATTGTATTGGATTGCATTATATTGTACAGGTGAACCACACAAATTATATAAGGGTTAAAATATCAACAGGACCAACACAGTCATCTTTCCTCATGCATGATGTCACTGCTTTCATGGTGCTACCATCCTGTGCTACCTGTGAACGCTTTTGACCCTACAGTTAACATCACCCCCCCGCACCCACCCAAATCAAACAGCAGCCATGTTCAGAGTGGGTCTGCACTGTGAAAGACTCAGTCCTGACCAGCTCTACGTCTTTTCTCTGCAGGGTGAAGGAGCTGACAGTGGATCCCAACCAAGTGATGGAGGGGGGTCGACCCAACATCCATGCCGTCAATCAGCTGGATCTTTTAGATGAGGAGTGGCTGAGTATCTCGCCACAGAGAGACGACCTCAAACTGCTCTGTGAGCAGAATGTAAGTACACTGTCAGCAATATGGTTCTTAACCTGTATCAAGGTATATGCAACATCCTATCATATATATTGTGATATAATTAATTTTATAGAAAATTATGAAGCTGTTTAAAATAAATCAAGTATCTGTCACCACTTTTGGTATGGACCATATCAAATAAAGAATCGACATGATCAGTAACATGTTCACTTTGTGACCCTGTAAATGTGTTTTCCAGGAGGAGGAAGTGTCTCCACAGCTCTTTACCTTCCACGAGGCAGTGTCTCAGTTAGTGGAGATGGAGGAGCAGGTCCTGGAGGACCACCGAGCTGTTTTCCAGGTCAGAACACTGAAGAAAACTTACATGAGCCTTTAAATACTACAGCTCACTCCTTTACCATCTGTGTTTTAGATGTGCAAATACAGCTAGATTCACACTTGGACATCACTGTAAACACTAAATAAAAGCAGTATACTGTGTTTATACAACGGTTTTGACATATTACTAATCATTTTGGTAAATCTGTTGCAAGGGAATTTAATTTTCCATGTTTTCTCTAGAAAACCGTACACTATTAACTAAATATGCGCTTGTATGTGTCCTCTGTAAACAGGAGTCCATCCGGTGGCTGGAGGACGAAAAGGTGCTGCTGGAGATGACAGAGGAGGTGGATTATGATGTGGAGTCGTACGCCACTCAACTGGAGCAGATCCTAGACCAGAAGATAGAAATCCTCACCGAGCTCCGAGGTATGACTTAAGTACAAACACACGTTGATGCCAATACATCCTGCTGTGACAAAACCATAATCACTTTTTTTTAACGATTATGTCTTTTCCTCTCCTCAACAGATAAAGTGAAGTCATTCCGCTCTGCACTCCAGGAGGAGGAGCAAGCCAGTAAGCAGATCAATCCCAAGAGGCCACGTGCTCTTTAGAAACTGGAGGCTGAAGAGGTTTAAGTGGCACATACAGAAACATAACCACTAGATGTTTGGCACAACTGGGGCTGGCAAGAACAGCAGTGAAAACACGAAAAAAGGACTGTCTGATGTATCAACAGGCTCAAGGAATTGCATTTGTTATGATCCCTCTCCTAACAAAACTGGCTGTTCACTCACTATGGTCTTGTTAGAAAACTTAGGAAGGAAAATAGTTTTATTTCCTTCCTTTTTTTAGTAGATTTTTTTTTTTTCATGAAGATTTAGGTTCCTCTCCCTGCTCTTCTTAAATTATTTTCTTTTATACTTGTTTGTACTTTATTTGAACAGAATATTTTTGACCTGGCTTAAGAGATCTTCATTGAACACGTTTTAAGGTTTACCACACAAACCAGTATTTCATTTCTGGTTGCCCTGGCTGACATGTCTGCATGTGCACTCTGTGATAGCGTATGTACGCCACTGTCCTCGGTTTTCATGCTTTTGAGTCCTCGGTTGGCACTGTAAAGTCATATCTCATTATAGGCAATCTCTCCTCTTTTCTTCCTTCTCAGAGTTTCTACCACTTTGGAAGAAGCCTTTAACTACAGTTGTGCTTCTTCTGTTTCTTTCCTTGTGTCCCTGAGAGGTTTTTTACATGTAGTTTGCTTCAGTTTGTGCCATTGCATTGTATGTGGCAACTGACTTAAGAGTTCTTAATGTAAAACATGTTTTCCACCCCTGTTTAACACTTTGTTATAAAAATGAAACTAGAAAAACCTGCTATTAATAAATGTATAGTGAAGACACCTGACCTACCATAGGTTATGTTGCTCAGTGTTTGCACCGGATGTAATGCTGGATGAAGTAATAAAGATTCATGTGTCTCATTTGAATGGCTTTTGAGAGAATGAATTAATTGGTTACGTTATAAAAACCCCAGACAGCATACTGCACTTCGGAAGAAGCAGATTTCACCCTGACATTTTGGTCAAGTGTGTGCATGACTAAGTTACTTAAATCCCAAATTCTCTTGATTTACAGAGGCTACCACCTCACATTATTTTAGAATAACAAAATAAAGGATGTATCTTGTAGCATTATACTTTGAGTTGTTTTGCATTTACAGAGAAACACCACATTGTGAGGGCATGGGCATCAGTATCCATGGTGACAGATGCCTCCTGATTAAAGTAACAAGTGCATCTCAAAGTTTACCTGGCATCCTCCATTTAAACCAATGGAACATCATGCAGTGAAGTGAGGTGATGGTGACAGGTTTAGAAAATGGCCTGAAGGTGATACTGCACACAGCTGTGAAAGGGTAAAACCAGTTATCTCTTACCTGAAAGGTTTCCGCAGCAGCAGCTCGAAGAATAACTCCCTAAATCGGCACAATTAAGACATGGTTTGTTACAGACATGGCATACAGCTGCAACAGTAGGGCTGACCTGCAGATGCCACCATTTAAACTGTAAACAAACATTTACCCACTGTTTTAATGAGGATGTAATTTCTACAATGTGGGGAGTTTCGTCTAGTTTGAAGGTTTTATTGTGAAAGGTTTTCAAAGGAAGCAACTAACATGTCAACGTCTGCCTTGATACCACAGGAGTCAACGGTTGTCACTCACATGTTCGTTGCCTTCTAGCGGTCACAGTGAGTAACTGCATCTGCATATTGTTCAAAGGCAATAATAGAGACCGTCACTGTAAAAACTACATATGTAATAAATACAAATACTTGACCTCTGGGAAATATTTTTTGGGGCAAAATGATGAATTTAAAAAACAAATTAATTAGTAAGAAAGTAAGTAACAGTTGCAGCTCTAGTCTGTAGTACAATTTAGTAACAGGTGATGTTGAAGGTGAAAAAGGAACGTGACATAAAAAGAAAACTTGTGGATAATCTGAATTTATTTTCAGAGACTGCATACACTCAAAGCTACACATATTAAATATTTACCTTTTCCATAAGGAGGTCATTTTGACGTCATTTAGAAAACTTGTAGACTATTTTTTGATTAGAGTAATAATCCATTAGAGTATTTTCATTGAATGACGAATTCTCTCACACTCTCTCACACCCACACCCACACACGTCAAACAACCGAAAATTGTCCATGTGCACGCCTAGGAACACTTCATGTATATTCATAAGGGGAAAACAGGACACTCAATATGAGCTCTTTAAATGTATCGTCCAATATTCTCTGTATATTTCATCCAACTATGTCAACATTGGAAATTCATTTTGAGACCGACAGTCTCTTTCTTTCCACTCATCTGACCACTAACTTCAGCCTCCTCATCAAAAAGCCAAGAGTCTGTTCTCTTCAGTCCCCTCTGCCATTTAGGAAAAGTGGATCCCTGCAGAATTGAACGCATGCAGCAGTCTGAGGATGAAAATAAACACCCACAATTAAAAAAAAGTCACAAAAGCTATTTATTTCAAAGTAGATTCTTTGGCAAAGAGTGATCGAAGAAACAATTAAGTAAAAAGATGTTAAACTTACACCATGAAGTCATCGATGTCCATGGACCTGGCTCTTTTCTCACTGAAATCAGCCTCCTGTAAAACGCTCTCAATCTTCTTGCTGATGCTGAAGTCTGCTGGGACTTCCTGTCAAGGTGAAAAACAAGACTATAGATCCAAACTGGCCAACTGGTGAATTCAAAGCGGTAGGCGTGCACTCTCAAAAAACAAGGGGCAGAATTTACTAAGAGTGGAACATGACTGAAAAAGCTGCACACTGGGATATTCACTCACCACATTATGTACAGAACAGTGAATTCTGTAGTTCTTTTCCAGCAGCTGTTCCACCGCAGTCGACCTAGAAATTGTAAAATCAACATGATCATCAGTTTTTTTTTTCCTCTTTTTTTTCCCCTCACATGCTCTTTTAAGAGAGGGTGCTTCAGTTAGAGTGGCAGCGTCTGCAGCAGGCAGGTACTCACTTGAAAGCTGCATTGAGGGTTTTGTTTTTCCTTACGAAGGCTATTCTGACCAGGCCGTCCCACTCCTTTTCAGGAAAAAGGAAAAAACAACGTTAAATATCTCTAGTTCATCTCCTGCTGTGACCGACTACTACATATTCACAGGGTTGACCACTTTAAGAATCAAACCTCACCTGAAAGTTAACGGGAGGGGGAGGATTTTTCGGTTCTATCCTGACAACACTTGACTCCACTTTTGGAGGAGGACGGAAATTATTCTTCCCTACCTGATAAAAAGGGGGAAAAACAACACTGAGACAAAGTTGTAGCAACACAGGAAAAATCTTGATGAAAATGAATCATCTAAGAGACACGGTGATGATGCTGCGGTGCCTGGAGAGTTGCTGTCAGCGTGATAGACAAACATCAGAGGGTGCACACCAACCTTCATGAGGTGGTCTACACGAGCCAGAAGCTGTGTGTTGATGGACAGTCTGCAGTACAGCTTGTCTCCAGGTTGAGCGACCAGTCGCATAGCAAACTCTCTCTGGAACATCAACACGGCACACCTGAACAAAAGTAAAATCAAAGAGCTGCTGGATACTCAATGTGGACATGAGATGAATGCAGTTAAAACTCTTTTTTATTTACTTTCTTACCTGAAGAAAGGTCGATGCAGCAGGAGCTTGAAGACAAACGGTGATGAAATCTGCACAAGACATTGAGAAATGTGTAGTTTTAGATAAATGCAATTAATGATATTATCAAATCAACTGTGTGGAGGAAAGCAAGTCTTTACCTGGTAAGGTAAATTAGCCACACAGACATCAAAGAAAGGTAGATCTGTTTTTAATACATCTCCAACTAATATTTGAAGTTTGGTCTGCATGGGGCTGTGAGAAAACACAATGTCCTTTCATTAGATCAAATATTCACTTTCTATTTAAATGCAGATACTATGCAAATTTATGCTGGCACAGTGTTGTCGTTGTCACTCACGTGCACTGTACTCTTTTCTGAAGTTCAGCTACCAATCTGCAGTCCAACTCACAGGCCACCACCTGCAAAAACACCAAATACTGTTTAGACAGAACAGTGACAAATAACACAGGCCTAAATTATTATTGGCCCATTTGATTGTGTTTAAAGCCAGCAAGAAGCTGCAGCAGAGTGATAAGGTTCTCAAAAGGTATTAGTGAGGTAGTGAAAATGTTTTGAAATGATGGGAAACAACATGAGGTATGGTTTAAAAAAGGATAGTCTATTCAACAGAGCTAGATTTCTGCCTAAGAAACAATTAATTGGTCATTGATACGTGTAGATGGGAAATAATAATTCCTCTGGGCAAAGGTTAAATGTATCATCGGAGTGATTGACTAGTGATACACCAGGGACACCACAAACTCCAGAATCTTAGCTGTGTAGATTATCTTTACTTTTAACTGTGCACATAAGACTTATGTCTTCTGGCCCTTTTTATAAGGATGTAGGAGAGAATTTGGAAAACTGAATAAAAGCATCACACACACTGCACTTTTTGTAAATTACCACAGAGTAATATATTATTTAATTCCATAAATGCTCCCATCTCAACTTAGAGCAAGATAGCACTTTTTGACAGTCTGACCTTCTTTGCCTTTTCCAGCAGTTTAACCGTCATATTACCGGTACCAGGTCCCACCTCCAGAACCACATCTGTCGGCCTCAGAGCAGCCTGAAAAACATGACACATGCCAGCAACAACCATGGGTCAGGAAGACTGCGTATCATGATTGTCTGCGTGCAGGATTTGTCTTCAAAATGCTTTTTTTTCCTTTTTGCTATCATGCATGTGTGAAAAGCTCAACTGTACATGAACTTCTCAGTGCCAGAGTGCATTAGTACAGCCCACCTTTTCAATGATACCATTGACAACCAAAGGGTTCTTCAGGATGTGCTGGCCGATGCCAGTGTTGAACATGATCCCTGCAAGAAACAACAAACAGGACACTGTATACTGGGCTTGTGTAATGTCAACGATTAAAGCAATTCCTGGTAAAACAATTGGATTCAATTTCCTATTTCCACTGTTGACAAACTACTTCTAAGTCAAAGGCTCTTTGTCTGTTCTGTAGTGTATAACACCAGATTCACTCAATAATGTAGTGAATGAAGTCATGGCAATTTAGCAGTTAAACACAGGACACACAACACACACTATTTAACACTTGATAAGATACAGTTTTGACATTAACTGATAATATGATGGAGACTTCGCTGAAAGAACCGCAAGACATTTGATAATTCAACACGTACCCTAAACAGTGCTGTATGATATGTGGGTATTGACGGGCAGGTGGAGCCAATCCAAATCAAGATTTTTAGAATTAAGTTTGGTACCTTGTAACGTGATTAGGGAACGTGAGCTGAGCGTAACGAACTCACGTAAACAAACCTCTAATGTCAACATTTGTGACAGCGAGAACTTCAGCAACCATCAATGTGTGGTGTCTGACACTGGTATGGTGACGGAGTTTAAAACTGCTCATTGTTTTGTATCGACAGGATGATGAACTTTGACTTTAAAGCCCGTTTTCTTCCAGCAGCTGACCGTGGTGTTTGTCATGCTAACGCTAACCGCGTCCCCGGAGAAACATACCTTGGTTTTTCACCTCTTGGTGCTGCCTGCTCTTCTTCTCGGCCTTAACCTTCGGCATTTTTACTCGGTTATATTCCCGTTAAAGATCCAGAAACTACCAAGTTTGGAACAATTATTAAAAATATATCCGTCAACTCTCGGGAAACACGTGTGAGCCCGTTTCTTCTTCACTGACAGGATGTGCGGTAGGCTTAAACCTTTCCGCGCTTTCTGTGTCGCCCACTAGTGGCAACTGGACGCCATCTACATTGCTTTTACAAATGAATCCTACTGCTGGTTTTAATAGTTTTATTTGATTTATGTGACAATACAAGACAGAAACATATAAATATGAGTAAATAGAGTCATTCTCTAGTCAGAGATAGGAAACTCCTCCAGTGTCATGACAATGTCTCGAAGTTTGGGATCATCCAGCCAGTTGACTTTACAGGCCAAGAGGATACCCTGGAGAGAAACGCATACATTAATACATCAGCTGCTAAGTTCATTGCATGCATTAACCATTTCCAAACCTTGTACTGACAGAAAGTATGTTTCAATTCCTGTACAATTTACCCTGAGGACGTTCTGTGTCATGATGGTCATCTTTTTATATTTCTCCAGGTTGGCTTGGCCTTTCTCCAACACTGCTTTGTACTTCTCTGTATCTGGATGCTCTTTCTTGGACATAAACTCTTCCATCTCTTTCATTTTCTCATGTGTGAGCCGTTTCATCTCTACACACAAAAAGAAAAAAAACATTGGCGGCAAATTTACTCTAGTGTCAAAACATTTAATCCATCAGTTGTTCAACAGAAAATGAATAGATGACAATTCTGATAATTCATTGTTAGTCATGTCATGTGCACACGGAACAAAGAAAAGCTCCATCACACCAAAATTGAAAATAAACTACAGAACATACCAAGCCTCTTCTTCTGTATTTCTGAAATTTCATCTTGAAGAGCTCTAGACTCCTGTTGAAAAAACAAGAGGGATTTGGGTATGAAATTAATTGATATCACCACACGTTGGGCAAGTTCAAAGCAAGTGAGTGATGTCAGTGAGTTTCAAAGGGAAACCAGTTTGTTGTAAGTTTTGAATAATGAAATATTTGTACAGAAATGTATGTCCTGGGTCAGAAGAGACCATAACACACCATCTCAATATATCTGTTGGATCACTTATAATTCTGCTGGGACAAGTGATCACAGTGGCCTCACAAAAAACTTGTACTTACCTTCTGAAGTTGTTTTATACGTGAACAAAGACTCATGCAGTGATCGCTCACAGCTTTCAGTTCACTAAAAAAAAGCAGAAATGTACAAAACCATCATCAAAATAAAGTTTAAAAAAAAATAAATGTATGAGCTGTTTCAACATGTTGTGAGTTGACATACTCAGCCTGTGCATCATTTTGTTTCAGGTTTTCTCCAATAGCATGCCACATCTGCATTCTGAAAGACACCAGTCGAATCAATGAATGGTCAAAGTTAACAAAGGCTCACGGCTTGTATATCATATATTATATTTTTATATATTATTATCATATATGCAGAGAAATCACAACATTCATCACAGAAAAATAAAGATTGTTTTAAAATCCATTTACCTGTGTAGTGTCAATGTGCTGTTAAAATGATTTGTCTTGACAGTTTCCAGTTCACTGACATAATCTGGTCTGGAACAATTGATGAAAAATATATGTCAACAGAGTAAATTCTGAAATTAACTTTAATCTTACATTTAAATTCTAGATCCACATAGTTAGGCTAAATGCAAATACTCACAAGTCTCTCTCAGCTTCAGATGTGCTGCACGACCTCTTACTTTTTCCTATCACAGAAAACTTGATTGTAATGCTTTGTTTGTGTATTTGATGAAGATACAATGCGATGGAAATGAAGCGCTTATATATACCTGCATTGAGCTGTACTGCCATCTCAAAGCACTGGTTGGACATCTGCTGTCTTATTCTGACAAGAGACAATTACAAAGATTCAAACCATTGTCTTATAACAAGAGGTGATGTGCTTTCATGGGTGTGTAAGTGAATGGAAAGTGAATCTTAACCACTGGTGTTGGGGTGTGATTCATCAAAGAAACCAGCACTCAGCCACCGTGAGTTGAATAAAAACTGAAGTGTTAAAGCAGATGTGGAAGAAGAACCTCAGCATGTCTGCAGGCGGGGTATCCCTCTGTCCGGAGGAGCCGTCGGGAGCAGGGCCGTCATTCAGTGCCACAGCCTCCATCCTGTGGTTGAGGTGCACCTCACTGTTAGATGGGTCCATCAGAGAACAGTGAAGATGCCTGGAGAAAGTCTATTTCAGAGCACCTGGGTTTGATCCAAGAAGCACAACCACTAAACCAGTTTAGTAATGCTACACAACTCTTTGCTACACAAGTCGTAAATTAATAGGCAAGCAACTAACTACCTTGTGGTTACACGACAGTGACTCACTGATTATACAACAGTTAGTTCAGACCAAGTAATTTGATTGGACGAGAGGCATTTCATGAGTGCTGCTATAGAGTACCACAGTACTGGGACTTTTAACTATATATATATATATATATATATATATATATATATATATGTATATCACTCCGCTCTACAGGTGCTCTATTAACCGTTAATTAGCGTTACATTAACGGTCGTTATCTATCTTATATTTGCAAAGATGAATATATTTCCAGAAATAACATTTGAATTAAATTATGCATGCTCGTAATGAAAAATAAACAAACATATTACGCTCCAAACGCATGTGTCAAAGTCAAAATCTCCAGGTGAGTAATTTACTTCCTATATAACGTTACTAGGATTTAACTATGGACCGATGGAGGTATAGGTTTATATGTCTTACCTTGCGGTACGTTAGCCACTAACTACGAGTGCTAATTGAAACTTTGACGATAACTTAGCCAAAGGTTTCAGCGGCTGTCACACATGAAACTTTGTTTACTGTCACTTTAGCTGTAGTTTTGTTTACATCAGTTAGTTTGAGGTGGAAACCCCGCCGGGAAGTGACGACATACCGTCACATTTCTGCTCCCGGCTAATGATGCAGCGCCATCTGCAGGTCAGGAGGGAGTAGTGACGGGTTGTCCGTACATAAAAATCAAATGGTGTCAATTTCATTCAAGTTTCTTCTTATTTTATTATGTCCAAACCTTCGAGTAAAGGGACGTCAAGATTAGCTGTCCAAAGGTACGTAGTACCAATGTCCAAACAAATGAGTAATTTGCCAGGAAATTAGGCTACAGACTTTGAGAAGTGGTCCTGCATCTGATACATACAATTGATGCATGGAACGGTTCTTTCTTTTCTTTTTTTTTCTTCTTTACTTTTTACGAGACAAGTTTATAACAATGTTGTAAGTTGTGGACTGACTTAATACGCAAAAACAGATCACCAATTCATCTGATGTCAAAGCACACACAAACAATTTTATGTATGCAATTGTTCCAAGCACAGTAATATAAGCACAGTTAGAAATTTAACATTATGTGCACACAATGGATGATGTGGCTGCTTACAAACCGACATTGTAAAATCATCAAAATAAATGTGTAGGTTTCAGTATCTTGTGGACTGACTCACTCAGACAAGGTTTTCTGCAATATAGAATCTTATAATAATAATTTATAAGCTAAGCTACTTTACAATGCCTGTCCCTAAAATATATAAAACTCAACAAGTAAATGCATACAAAACAGCACACAAGTAATTTACAATCGATGACATATCATAAAGGGTGAGGCACCAGTTACACTGGTGTATTTTTGTATGTCTTAAAACCTAAGCTCTAATCCTTCAGATAATAAGTATCAGTCTATTTGATCTCATCCACCTCGCTTTGAAAGCGGATGATCAGTCAGTGCAATCGCTCACTGCGGTGCTCGGCTCAATCAATAGAGAGCTTCCTCAATCTCGCGAGATTATCGTCCTGACCTCAGTGTACTGTTGACCAGCGACCAGTGATTTCTGCGCAGGCCTGGTTCTGAGCGTTGGTCTGAGACGAGTTGTCGCCAATGGAGAACAAGAAGAGTAAGGTATGAGTAACAGTTGGTGGTTTTGCGTAGGTCTGCGCATGTTTGCTTCACTTTGACTGTTATAGGCCTCATTCCTACGAGCAGATGGTTGATCAATAGAAACTCGCTCCTTGAACATATGAAATGCACTAGCCTAGATCTAGAGAAGGTGAGCAGGTGCCTCTGCACTGAAGAGAAGAAGTTCATTTTTCCTTAGTGCAACACTGTATACACCATGCAAGTTGTGTGAAGGGTGCGTGTTCTTCTATTCTTCATTCTAATAGGCTAGGAAATTAAACATAAGTGAAGATGTCCTGCCATACACTGTTTATTAATAGACACGAGTATAATAGCTGTGGAAATATATCATCTCATCATTTGATTTGGCCAAAATGATTGTATCTTAATAAGAGATGTATTACTCAATTTGAGTGCTCTGGTCTTTCATACTCTTCTTGTCAAGGAAGCAATGTAATATATATATACATATATATATATATTGTGTGTGTGTGTGTGTGTGTGTGTGTGTGTGTGTGTATTCCTGCATCCAGGGTATCTTGGAGCGTTTGAATGCTGGGGAGGTGGTTGTAGGAGATGGAGGTTACGTGCTGCAGCTAGAGCGACGTGGCTATGTGAAGGCAGGACACTGGACCCCTGAGGCTGCTGTTGAGCACCCTGAAGCTGGTACTTTTGACATACTCAGTTATTTATTAACATATCAGCAGGTAAACATATCAGGTTTGCTTTTCTTTTTATCTGTCTTTATTTGCCTGTGCTTTCTCAATAAGTTGAGCCTTGTCTCTTCCTCGCTCTGTCAGTTCGGCAGCTACACAGGGAGTTTCTGAGAGCAGGAGCAAATGTGCTTCAGACGTTCACTTTCTACTGCAGTGAGGATAAGCTGGAGATCAGTGGCAATGTCACCAACGTAACTGTACGTAAAAAAATAAATAAATTACAAAATCTTTAAACATCATTATTTTGCTCACATTAGACGACTCCAGTCTGTTCTCTTCTGACTCAGGGAGCTCAGATCAATGAGGCAGCCTGTGACCTGGCCAGGGAGGTAGCCAATGAGGGTGATGCACTAGTCGCTGGGTGCGTGTCTAAGACTCCCTGTTATGTGAAGAGTCGCAGTGAGGCCGAGGTCAAGGCCATCTTTAAGAAACAAATGGATGACTTCCTTAAAAAGGACATTGATTTCTTTATAGTAGAGGTACGAGCAGATCTTAATTCTACTGCTTCTTGTCCCGAGTGAAGTTTTAATGATCCCATGCACATTTCTCCCGCAGTTTGTCGATCATGTAGAAGAGGCAGTGTGGGCAGTGGAGGTGATGAAGAGCAGCGGCAAACCAGTGGGTGCAACACTGTGCATCTCCCCTCAAGGAGACATGCAGGGAGTCCCACCTGGAGAGTGCGCTGTCAGGCTGGTCAGAGCCGGTACACCGACCTTCTGTGTTGTGTTACTTCTGGTCAGCGAGTCTGACGTTGTGTTTTAGCTGTACAATCTGAATGTGTTTCATGTGCATGCATTTGTGCGCAGGAGCTGACATTGTTGGAGTGAACTGCCACCTCGACCCTCTGACGTGCGTTCGTACAGTGAAGCTGATGAAAGAGGGATTAGAGAAAGCTGGTCTCAGAGCCCATCTCATGATCCAGCCACTGGGCTTTCACACACCTGAGTGCAACTTCGGTGGATACACCAGCCTCCCTGAGTACCCCTTCGGTTAGCATTTCTATATTTGTTTTGCATAGAATAAAGAAAATATTGTTTTATATTCAATTACTTCATCATCATTATTATTACAGTACATTCATGTAATCTACTGTATGTTTTTGCACGAAAAAGGAAACTAAAAATATGGTTTAAAGAGATCCCAATATTAAATATTTACATAAAACTAAGTTGACCAAACAGGGTCTGGAATTAAATGGTCCTGCAATAAAACAACCTTGCTGTGTGTGACTGTTAGTTTGCAATTTGCATTTGTTATTGTATTTTTGTATATTTAATTTAAGTATGAAAGCAGTATTTGGGTGTAGAGCTACCTTAAACTCCCCGTATACAGTTTGATGAGAGCATCGTCGCAACAAAATGCCCTCACTTGAATATGTCATTCTCCTCTCAGCACTGGAGACCAGAGTAATCACCCGCTGGGACGTTCATAAATACGTCAGAGAGGCCTACAATGCAGGAATCCGGTACATCGGTGGCTGCTGTGGATTCGAGCCCTACCATATTAGAGCTATAGCAGAAGAGCTGTCTGCAGAGAGAGGATCACTCCCTCCAGCTTCAGAGAAGCACGGACTCTGGGGAGCTGGGTTGGAGATGCACACTAAACCCTGGGTCAGAGCCAGGTAAGACTGAGCAGGAACGCGGCTTCTGCATGTGCACATTAGTCAGTTCTTTTTAAATTTCGCTGCAGCATCTGCATTAAACGTGGACAAAAGACTGAAACATTGGCTCATATTGTACATAATGTATGGTGGCGTAGTGACAGTTATCATAGTAAAGGATGTAAAAAGTATCGGTGTGTGTTTCTGCTCTGCACAGGTGTTGGATTATCACCAACTAAACTCAAAATTTGTCCTAGGGCTCATCGGGACTACTGGGAAAACCTCTTGCCTGCTACTGGACGTCCCAAATGCCCCTCCATGGCCACACCAGCCGACGACTACGAGAAGCAGCTCAAGTCCAACATACCATCATAATTGTTTGTATCTACAATTCAGTAGATACTTGATGTCGTAGTTTTTATATTTTTACTAACAGGTTATCCACCTTTTTTGATTTAGAATTACAAACAAATTAGGTATTTCATCAAACATTTTGTCCTTTCCCAAAGCTCAACATTCCCTCTCAGTGTCCTTACTTTATTATTTGGCGTTGTGTTGAGGTGGCTCAGAAACTGTACACCATATGCTCACTGTAACTTGGGTGTAATCGTGTAACTGCCTCTCTTTCTTTTTTCTGTTCCGTAACTATGCACACTATTCATAAACCTACTAACATAGAGTGTACATAGAAATGCCGCTGGTCTTATCACTAGTTAATGCAATACTGTTTCTCATTGTATGAGGGTATTTTGATGTTAATGTGTTAGCCAAATGTCGTACATAAATGCACCTCAGAAAAACAAAGATCTTTACCTTTATCAGTGTGTTACTTATTACCCTGAGTCAGGGTAAAAGTCAGGTTAAGTTCAGAGAAAGGTAATAAAACTTAATATATGAGGTAATCCATTCTTTCTTCTTCTGTGGTCATCTGCACATTTTGCATTATTGTCTTTTTTGTGACTATTTTGTTGCTGTCAGTTGATGTCAAGATTGAAAACCTGGGTCAAAAACCTCAGGTCCCACCGAGATTTGAACTCGGATCGCTGGATTCAGAGTCCAGAGTGCTAACCATTACACCATGGAACCATATGTGAACTTGTGCCCCCGGCTGGTAATCGTGAGAATTGGACTGGGGACCGGAATTTGCCCTGTATATTTCACAAAGTTTAGTTGAATTAAAAGTTTGATGCAAGGCTTTTTACTATTTAGAAGTATGAGCACCACCATTTCATGCCAAACTTTTCATTACTAAATGTTAAACTGCAACAGGAAACAGAAAAAGATCACTGATTTTCTTTTTCATAGATATGGCTTCCTGTCTTTGCTGACAGCTCATAATTTAAGTTGATTAAAATAAGACATAAGGCACAGTCGTACTGACCTTTTGTGCCTCACAATAAACAACGCTGAACGCAAAAATATTTAAATAAATACATGTCGAAATTTAAAATGGATCAATCAATTTGACTTATCGGACTTCATCGGGTTTGGCCTAATTTATGTCCCTCTATAAATATTCATTTATTAAATTAATTCCTTAATATCGACTAACTGTGTAATGTATGTGTATATACATGACATACTATATGTATGCAGTACTTCTAGTCGAGCTTTCATACGCTGTTCGTGCTTACCTGCTGTGAATAGGGTTAGGGATAAATGATATTAAATGGGTCCGTTGATATGATAAATCTCTTTCAAAACCGTGAGGTTCCACCGAGATTTGAACTCGGATCGCTGGATTCAAAGTCCAGAGTGCTAACCATTACACCATGGAACCATGTATTACAACATGATCTAATTTTCAAAGTACTTGGTATAAGGCCTATGGCTTTAATTCTTTTTATTCAAGATTCTTGACTTCAAAACTACGTATAAAAGCATTTCCAGTACACATAATCTCCTAACTTTTCCCTGTTTCACAATGTTTTTTCCCACTGCAGTTGTCGCTGTGAGTCCAGCCATGTGGGTTTTAAAAGTACTATTAACACTACTTAGTTTGTCAAAGATGAAGATCAAGGAATCTTACTTTACACTTCTTACATTTTTGTTGGCTCCAATTCAAAGAGTGAATGTACTTCAGGGTTTGGGTTTGGCTGTGGTAGTTGCTGTTGTTGCCTCTTGGTTCCTCACAATTACTGCAGCCTATCACTGTCCCAAAACCCTTCTCTCTGCTACACATTATTCTTAGCCAGATAATCATAAATTAGTATTTCATAAGCTGTTGATTGAGAAAATTTAAATGAATTGCCATAGGTCATGGTCAGGGCCCATCACAGCAGAGGTAAACTCTGTTAGAACCCATTATGCAGACTGGCTTTTTCTGTCTCAAGGCTGTGACCATTAAAGGGGAACGCTTTCCATTCCTGTCCTCTGAAACAGTCCAGCCAATGTGTGTAAACAATGACAAGTCAGCAGCTCTCTCCCACACTTCAACCACACTTCAACTTGATGCATCTTTCTGTGGCTACTTCGCAGTTTATATGACACATTTTGTACAGCATTTTTCTAACGTTTATTTCAGGATTACTTGAATGGCTTTCGGAAATAATTGTTTGTGGACTATATCTTATCAATAATGCCTTAATTTTGTAAATGTAACTGTTGAAATATTTTACTGGTAATTATTTATCTGTTCACTCATTTATACATTTGAGAGAAGAGCTACATTGTTTTGTTTGTTTGTTTGTTGTTGTTTTTTTGCAAGCATACTGTCCATGATGCTGCAGCTACAGACTCTGCAAAACACCCCACAATGCTCAAGCCAAAACGTCAGCACGTCCTTACGTGCCCTGCTAAAATTGAGATTCTAATGTTGCCTTCACGTGCTCTCAGGAAAGAGCTACTTCAATCTGCTCTCCGCCCTGTCTAGCAAGAATACAGCTTGATTGCAGCTTACTTTCATTAACACACCCTAATAACAACACTACGCCATGTCACATATTAAACGGATTATGGCAGCAGAAAAATAAGGGCAAATGACCGGTGATAGTCAAAAGGAGAGTTATCCTCAGAGATATATGAGAATTTTATGTTATGATAAATGATCCACAGAGTTGTTCTCGACTTTGGTTCATTCGTATCTTGTGTCATCAAACGGCGATTTATGGGAATTCCGATATTTCTCACTGCACGTGAAAGCAGCACCATTATTTTGCGTATGAGGTCTTGTTGGGCAAACGATGAAGAAAACATGGTAACGTTACGAGTTTGGAGACGATGTTAACCTTCCTGAGGACTGGACAAAGCCCGTTGTCACGCTTCTCCGTGGCCTCGGGTTGTTGAGTCTAAACGATGTGCGCCGCTGCTTCAGGATCCCGTCGTTACTTTGTGATGAGAAGGGAGGACCGGAGCCGAGAGATCGAGCATAACGGGGCACAGCTGACAGGCGGATCGAGCGTCGGACCTGGTAAACACACTGTCGCATGTTGTGTGTCAGAGTCGGAGACAAGCTAATGACGAGGATAGCACTGTCAGGAGGGCTGGGATAGGCAAGTCAGACACCCGAGTTGAAAGCAGGTGGGCCAGAGATGGGAAACGACACCGCACTGCTCCAAATTCATCCGCTTGAGCGAAGGAGGATAGACCTTCAGCCAAAATATCCCCGCAGAGAGGACGGTGTTTGGTAAACACTGTAATAACGCACACTGTTTTTACCACGCTGCATCCGACTTTCAGACAGTGCAGGCGCAGGGTTTGTTGTTATTTCTGTTTCATCACTTTGCAGAGATGTCCTTCACAATGGAGGATAATTTGGAGTCGGGGTGGGTGGCTGTTCGTCCAAATGCGTTTGAGGAGAAGGAAAAGCATAAATTCGTCTTTATCGTCGCCTGGAATGAAGTGGAAGGTAAATTTGCCATAACGTGTCATAACAGGACGGTGCAGAGGAGAAGCTTTGGTAGGGACCCTCTGGCGGAGGGGACTAGCCAGGATGGGGACAAAACAAAATGGCCCGAAAGTCCGGTCAGGGATAAAGTATCTAGGAGTCCTGGCAAAGGAGCCAGGGAGGCTGGGATGAAAGGCAGCAGCAGCAGAAGCAGCCCTAAAACCAAGTCCGTGATAACAACCAGACCAAGTCCTGTCAAAATTCAAACTGCGATTAAATCTGCAGCACCTCCCGTCAGTCCTGACACCGAGGTGTTGAAATCACTAAGAGAGGACCAACTGTCCCCCGCAGTGGACAGCTTGGACCTGGAGGAGCTGGACAGTCTGAGCAGGGAGGATTGCAGCTGGGCCGGGCTCTTTTCCTTCCAGGACCTGCGGGCAATCCACCAGCAGCTGTGCTCGGTTAACTCGGACCTGGAGCCCTGCCTGCCGGTCTTTCCGGAGGAACCAGCCGGGATGTGGACGGTGCTGTTCGGGCCGGCGGAGGTATCCGAGCCCGAGATGGATGAGCTGTGCTACAGTTTACAGGTGTACCTGGGCCATGCGCTCGATACGTGTGGGTGGAAGATCCTCTCGCAGGTTCTGTTCACGGAAAACGACGACCCAGACGAGTACTACGAGAGCCTGAGCGAGCTGAGGCAGTCCGGGTACGAGGAGGCGCTCAACCGTGCAACAAAACATCTGCAAGAGGTGAGAGTTTCTGTGATCCTCCCACAGCATCTCCATGATTATATCCGCTTCCTGTTGACAAAGTCTGTGCATAGTCCCTCTCTGCAACTCGCATTCACACAGTCGCACATCTGGACAACTAGGAGCATCCCAGTACAAACGCTGTCTTTCTACTGTACTGTGCACACCAGCTGGGTTACTGCTGAAACTCTGTTGTGACAAAATGGTAGTCGGGAAGTGTGATGCACTAACCATTAATCTGAGGTAGATGGGTATTTAATAGATATAATTAAATTGATTGCATACAAAACAAGTACAAAACAAGTACAAAACAATGTAGTATACAGACACAAAATGACTGTGACACTGTGATGATGATCTTCATAAGTCACACAAACACTATAGAAGTATATTTTAAGCATCACTTTGATTATGTATTTCCTTATGTGACAAAGTTTAATAATCCAGACCATCCAGTCCATGCATGTCACATTATCAATGAAAAACTGAGAGGCTGTCCGGTCTTTAACTTCTTTGCGTTGGTATATGAGAGGTAAAATAAGCATGTGGACTTTTAAGCCAACTAAGAGAAGCTGACTTGGTTTGCATCATCAAGAACTGAGGTCTGTGAGAACAAAGAGGTCACCACAAGTTTCAGTATCAAACAAGGTATACTTCAATCTAGTCTCTATAAGCACAGGCAAGACAACAATAAATGGATATGTCCTTAAACACCCACACACAGTGATCATCTAACTGACAGGGACACTGACAAGTGTTTGCATTATTTCTTTCACTCCTATGAAAGAAATAATCCGAAAATCAGTGCAGGGACCAGTCCCACTGACCAGCCATTAACAGAGGAAGAATTTCAACTGTATACTGTAAGTCGCTGTCTGCTGCTTAGACAACTGAGAGTCAGTTGCTCCCACACACACACACAAACACGCATATGCACACACACACACACACACACACACACACACACACACACACACATTCACATTCACACAAACACAGTTCAAGTGCTTCTTTCCTTTTGGAATTAACCCTTCAATGTAATGTGCAAAGTCATCATCCGTGAGCGCTGGTTACTACCAGGACTTGTTGGACAATGTTATATATCAGATTTCTCTCTCTTTTGTGCATATTATACTGTAGATAATTCTGTCTTTCTGTTGATGGGTTTGTGGCACATTTCAAGAAAGAACTGTTTGATGAATACAGATAAATTTGTTATATTTTCCTCTGAAAACTACATAAAACAGGTGAACACTCAAATTCTACACATCCTTTTGTTTTAGTCTGCACTGGAGGAGAGTGAAAAAGCATTAGTCTTGAAAAAAAAACAAGAATTAAGAATTTAGAAAACTCATTACTGTGTCAAATAACATACAATAATATAGAACCCACCTGGTTTGTTCAGACGGGGATTATCATGCAGAACATTTATGGTTTTAAGGGGGAAAAAAAACTGTGTCACTGATTTTTTCACGTTCTTAATACGACAAATGTGCGGTAGTAAATATGAGTTCTGCATGCATTTTATGAAAAGTTATGAAAGATGTCTTTGACATTTCTGTAAAACACTTCTGTATGTATGTAATATAATCAAACGCTTCCATCAATGTTTAAATGATAAGTTCTGCTACATATCTTTGAGTTGACACAGTGAGGACATGATCCAGACACCATACACGCTGCAGGCCTGCTCTTCTTACACACCAGCAGCAGCAGCTAGTGGTTGATTAACTACTTCAATATAAACAGACACTATATTGATACTCACTGACTCTCACATTGTCTCACCTATCAATGGCGCTAGAGTAATGAATCCTTGACTCGTGGAGCCAGACAGTGCAAGAAGTCCTTTGAGAGAGCAGGGGAGAGAGAGCAATAATGGAAGTGGAGTTTTCCATTATTAGCATCACAGCATTACTCCTGGCAATTATAGTGGCTGGTAGATTGAGTACTACCTGTGTTTATGGAATAAATATCTTTCTTATACATGTAGTATTGTACTTTCTGTCAAGCTTAAGGACAGCAAGGTCACAGTATAACAAGTGGGGTATCTGCCTCTGGGTTTACTCTCATTGCAAAAGTAAGAGTTAAGAGACTACATCCATTTACACTGATGTGTTTACATGGTTTTCTGGCTAAGGCGTTTCCTCTCAGCTCTGCTTTTGGCAGAGAAAAGAGGCCGTGAGCAGAATAGACGAATCACCCACATGTCATTCCACATAGTCAGTCCCACACCCACTCCCATTCGTGTAGTTTAGAAACACACTCACATTCACTGAGAATAAAAAGATAAAGACAGAAAACCAGCCACAGGAAGTGTTGCCTTACTATCCTTCCTGAGCAAAGAAAAAAAAGAAAAAAAACAACAAACACTTTGCTTGAAGGTGTCTGAAGGAGAAGCTACTGATCGTATTCAGCTCTTTATCACAGCCCGAGCTCTTCTGTCTGCAGTGACAGTGCTATGTAATTCATTTAAACACCGTTGCAGTTTGTTGTGTCGTAGGATCTCACACACACACACACACACACACACACACACACACACTCATACACACACACACACACACACACACACACACACACACACACACACACACACATCGATCCTCCTGCTGCATTTGAGGGCTGAGTTAATGGCTATTTCTGTGCTTGCTGGTAGCCTACAGGATTGTTCAGTCTGTGTGTGTATTGATCATATTCCCAGCAGCAGAAAGGACTCTGCTCATTGAATACACTCAGATACACTCCTATTATTTACTGTTACACAAAGCATCCCTTGTAGTCTGACAGCGAGGTGCAAGTTTCCAGTTAGTGGTGAGTGACATTAAAAGATGTATTTAAGTTTGATCTTCTGGCTTTTGTTGACTCGGGTTATCTGTGACAGCTGTAACACTCTTATACAGACAGATGGAAACATGTTACATTACATCTGCAGGCTACGAACAGTATGTTTGCCCTCTGCTTAACAAGGTCTTAAAGAGATTTTAAAAGTGGCTATCAAATGTTTTGATATTCTGAAAGCTGTTTGTATGTTGACTATAATAAGTAATAACTAACTCCTTGTGTGTGTTTATGTGCTGCAGCTGCTGGAGAAGCACAAGAGCATGGACAGTATGGTGGAGCTGTTGGAGCTGTATGAGGAAGAAGACCAAGCCTACGGAGGTCTGCTGGATGCCTCGACACAGCTCTACCAGTATCTGCTGCAGCCTTTCAGAGACATGAGGGAACTAGCAATGCTACGCAGACAGCAGATCAAGGTAACAATCCGCAGCTGTTAAAGTGCACTGTACACGAATGAACACACATTAACAGAGACTGCTCTACATGTGACACATTTTCGGGGGGATTTATCCCATAACAACGGCATTCATAAGTCTTGAACAGAGTGTGGGCCAAAATCCTGTAGTGACCCAGTATTTGCCCAAGACCTCTTTGGCATCTCACCAAGCCTCTTCAACTTTCTGATGCTCCACTGATAAGTACACAGTATACACACAAACACAGATGACCAGTTGACTTCAGAAGTGAAGAAATGGTGAGTGGTATTGGTGAAATCCAACTAGGAGAAAATGGCAAAGACAAAAATGACAAAAATAGTTTTTTGTGTTGTTTCTGGTAGTTTGGCCCTGTTGTAGTCGACCATGTGAATCATGTGGGACTCAAGTGGTTATTCAGATGCTCTGCTTAACTGGCATCCGTGGGAACCTTTGCTATTGTGCAGATGGAGCTAGATTCCTTGATGCATTTTTGTATCTCTCTACAGGCACCGGTCAAATGGGTGCTCACAGGAAAATCACATGCCCCTAAAAATTGTGTATATTTATCCACAGGTTTTTTTTAGCTTTTTTAGCTTTTTATGCAAAATGTATTCTCCTCTATGATTTTATAAGATGCTCATGGTTAGTAAAGCAGTGGGAGGGGGTGAGATGTATCTAATTGCAAAGAGCAGACGGAGGCTGGTGAATGGATAAATGGTGGAAAGGCTTTGTTCAATCGTTGCAGTGCTGATGGCACATTTATATTTAGCTCCCTGACTCACAAACACAGCACATCAGTAATAAAAAAAAAAAAAGCTTCAGTATCACATTACCACATAACATCCGTCAACAAAGAACACCTATAGCCTAGCTTTTTCTAGCCTTGGATATGAACATCTTCCTGTTAGTTTTATCCTGTTCCGCAGTATCTGAAACACTTCTGGGATGTGGCAGGCGGGGGGGTGGGGGGGGGGGGGGATTGAGTGACATGCTGTGAGCAAGACTGGAGCCCCATGGATCTCCAATTTCCTGAAGTCTCACAGAGACATGAATAAGTCATGCTGTGTTTAGTCCTATAGGTTTACTGCAGATACAGGTTGATGCTGACGCACTGGGATCAGCAGGCATGCAGCAGAAATGGAAAGATGGACAGTGAAATTAAAGAGCTCTTCAGTTAAGGTGTGACTGAATAAATGTTCTCAACTCTACTTCCTCTGGGGAGGTGTGAACCTCCAGCGTCAGCTAAAGAAAGTAATGTAAGCAGGGTGTAATCTAAGCTGAGTAAGATTTTTGTACAAAAAATTTCACACGTTGGCGTATTTTAGTGGCTTGCTATGAATTATGGAAATAAGGGCCAATGAGGCCGATCAAATCAAGGCATTTCCGTCACTTCCGTCACTTCTTATAATCACTATAATCAGATTTATAAAAGCAAAAAAAAATTGATTTTAATATATGACAAAATTATCTTGAATTTCATGTAAGCAATCGAGAAAAAAATATTGTTAGGCTGAGATAACTGATAGGACGTAGTGATAAGATATGTACAGTTTTGTATTACTGCCTATTTCTGAACTCATTTACTGAATAGATGTTACACTATGTCCTTTATTTTCACTTGTCCTGTGGACTGAGTAGTAATTAGATAGCATAGTCCTGACTCACTTTTCAGTTCAGAGAGCTGCAGAAAGGAAACCTGCATTCTGTACATGTCACTCTTTTTTTGTACAAACCAGGAAACTATTACCAGCTTTAACCCACTTCATTTGTAAATGGTCAAAGTTGATTAGTATTTCACTCCCCGGTTGTTTTTGTCAAAGCGGACTCTCTTCCTTCCTGTCTCTCTGCTGCTGCACTCTTGGGTTCATATTCTCTGAGCAGCCATGCCAGAAAGGAGGGCTGCAAAATATGCAGGTCCCACCGAGATTTGAACTCGGATCGCTGGATTCAGAGTCCAGAGTGCTAACCATTACACCATGGAACCTCCTGCTTTCGTGGGGAGGTGGGGAGGGGCGGCTGGTAAACCTGTTCTTTTGGGTTTATTTAAAGCCTACAGCATCTGTAGCGCTTCTATTTCCTTTCCTTGAATAAACATCTTCAGCTGCACATTGGAAATTGATTCAAATTGATCATTTTAGACACTGCCATATGTGTGAACGTGTTAAGAGCCTCTCAGTAAACATTTTTACATTTAGGCAGTTTGTCCTCGTCAATATGCAGACAAGAATAACAAGGAGGAGCAGATAGTATAGTTGCACTCTCCATGTAATATTTATACACAATGCATGTTGATTTCTCATTTTGTCCATCAATTAACAAAAAGATATGATTTGACGATTTGTGGGTTTCATGGTTTGACTGACAGGAAACTAGCAGCAGCCCTAGTGAGAGAGTGTGTGGCCTTAATTTGAGGAGTGTCAGTGTATAGTATGTCAAAATATTTTAGCTGTAGTGGAACTGTTTTTGCAAGTTATGACAAGTTAGTTTCTGAAATTGTGCTGAGATTTGAATTTAGATCGCTGGTGTCAAAGTCCAGAGTTGTAACCATTACACCACAGATCCTAATAACTTAATAGTTAAGTTAATTGTTCTGTCCATTGCACTGTGTGTTTATGCTGCGTAACATGTTTGTTGTAGGTGTCAAATGACAAATTAAGAACATCATTGAATCCCAGAATTTGTAATTGAGTAAGCATGTTGATAAAGAGTAGCATCAGTCTGAGTTTGAGTAAAATATCTCCGTCCTATCATATCCATCCTGTAATCTTTTGCATTCACAAGGCACAAGAAGACTGTACAGTAAACACAGATATCTGTTTCTTATATGAGTTTTAAATGAAAAACAATGAGATGGTAAGTTTTCATGTAAAAGACTGATACGCACAGAATTACACTAACACAAATCATTGGATGTAAATTCAACTGTTCTAAACTTAAACAATGTATAAGGAATGCCAAAAAAAAACCTTGAAAATCAAAAGAATGAGCTCTGGTTCACTGACATCAGGAAATTGCAGGGGTAAATGATACTGGTGCACTGCTGCGTGGTGCAGTGTGAGCTGAAGTGCTGAGAGGTTACTTGGGGTCACACAGCTCTGTAGCTCTGTAACCCTTGCCGCTCACTTTCCTTCTTGTGTGCTGCACAGACATCTTTTGTTTTCCTCTTGGACATTTGATAGTTCATTTTCCAAATTTTCATATTTAATTAAATATTTTTAATCAGCCTTGCTCCATGTTGAACAGTAACAAGTAATTGCCAAAGACTTGATTTGTCTGCATATGGTTATGAGACATAGTGATGTCATATTCCCATTGTGGTCCATAACTCTCTTCACATGGTTCTACAATGCAGTAATTAAAAGATTAAGTATGTTAAGCTGATATATTACAGGCTTTAATTGGTTGTTTAAGCGTTTTTAACTGTTTAAATCATTCATTTACATAAGAATAATAACTCTACAGTGTTACATGTAGACAGTGATGACACTTTTGTAAGTTATGGGAAAATAGATTTGTTGTTTACTTTGTCACACTGACAGTAATATTTGCAGAAGATCTGGTTCTGCAGAATATGAAAACATTGTTTGCACAGGTGTATGAATGTGTGTTTGAGTGCTTCCATGTGTGGGGGTGTAGCTCCCTCTCCAGGCCTACTGTCTGTGGTGATACCATTGTGTTACAGTGCAGATCTCTAACTTATCTTGCTCTACCTTAAAAGTCATGCAGTCTTTCTCTACAATACACATGAGTAGGGTTGGGACGATTATCCGACGTAATCGACGTTGTCGATTATAAAAATTATTCGACGTGGAATTTTAGTGTCGACGCGTCGTGTAAAACCACACAGGGTAAATGTTCATAGAACAAAACCGGAACTATCTAATGGGACCGTTTATATCCATCGTCTTTGGTTTACCCGGATACAAGCGCAGCGCACGGACTGGGACAACGCGGTGACGTAATTGAAGTCATTGACTAAGTGAATGATTTGCGGCTGTGTAATCTATTTGAACAACACGGCGGCGTCTACCAGCAGTACGACGGAGCGTGTGGAGCAACACGTGGCAAAAAAGGCTCGCACGCGGTCCTCCAAAGTTTGGGAATACTTTAATCTTGACACCAACAGTGCGGTAGTCTGCAGACTCTGCAAAGTGCATCTGGCATATCTCTCTAGCACGACAGCCATGCACGAGCACATAAAGAGGAAACACCATGGTGCAGCGAGTCAAGATGTTGGACGGGGCAAATTGTTATATTGAATGACTATCTGGAAAATAATTGCAATAAAATTACTGTTAGGTTAATAAAAAAATAATCGTTAGATTAGTCGAATAATTGAAAAAATAATCGCTAGATTAATCGTTTAAAAAATAATCGTTTGGGACAGCCCTACACATGAGAGGAGATTCATTGTCATGTCTACCTCCACCTAAGTATTATTAAGGGAAACATTTCTATCACTGTGTTTTTTCTCCCCTTTTTTTGATAAGTCCATTCACTCTTGCCACTAAGTGGCAGTAATGTGTCACACATTTGGGGTTCCTGCGGCTCTGAATCACAAATGAGAACAAAGCAGTGTTATCTTTTTGATGTGGACTTTAATGAATGTGCCTATAACTTCCTGGTATTAGTAAGACTGCATTGTCTGCTGCCATGCTTTATCTTTTGAATCACCTCATATGAAACTATTTGAATCCCATGTTCTCCAGCTCCATTTTTAGTATCAGTGAACCATATAGTGAATTCAAGGCCATACATATTTTAAGTAGTATTTTATAAAATGTATGAAAAATGCATTCAGACTTTATACTTTGCAGGATAAATATTTTGTCTCATCATACTCCCTCACTGAGGACTGTCATTGGTCTGACAAAAATATGTTAATCCTCCCTCAACAGATTTCCATGGAGAATGACTACTTGGGCCCAAGGCGGATCGAAGGTCTAAAAAAGGAGGACTCTGACTGGCAGAAGAAAGCTCAGGAGGCGGTCCTCAACATCCAAGAGTTTACTGTAAAATACTTTGAGATCACTGCCAGAGCCCAGAAAGGTACAATAGGCCATCAGTGTCACTGCCAATGTCAAGTCAATAAAGCAGCAGAGGAATGACTTTGAATAATTACACACACACACACACACACACACACACACACACACACACACACACACACACACACATATAGTGGTAGCATTGGCCTGCTATTGACCTGTGTGTGGTTTGGAGCGCCAGGGGGTAATGTGATTTAGTATTAATGAGGCAGTGTAGACAGCCGCGCTTTGACAGGGACAGGAGGAAACAAGGACAACCTATTGATCAAACAGCTTTGCCAGCACATTCTCTCTGAGCAGGGTTACTCCACAATGTGCCCTTGCTTATCCCAGTTCTTCTCCAACACTGATTTGTCCATTTGTTATCTGACACTTATTAGATCAAAAATCACATAAATGAGTGACTTCAAGTGCAGACCAGAGAGAAGGAAGTTGTAATGTGCAAATGTGGCCAACAGATGTCTCTCTCTACATTGTGGTAATAGACCTTTACTCCTGTGAGACTTAAGGCATCACATTAAATGAATTAAAGGCCGACATGCCCACTCACTGTACCAGAGGAGAAAGTAGTTTGTGTTCGTGACTCACTCGCACGTGAGAATATGTCACGTTTAACATTCTGTGTGTGGTGTGTGTGCGTGCGCGCATGTGTGTGTGTGTGTAGGGGTGTATGAGCGTATGAAGGTGGACCAGCGTAAGTTTGGTAAATCTTCATGGACAGCAGCGGTGGAGCGCATGGAGAGGCTGCGCTACTCTGTTGCCAAGGAAACCTTACAGCTCCAGAGAGCCAGGGAGATCTGTCTGGAGCAGAGGAAACACACACTTCGGGATGAGGTGCGGTAGTGACACTCAACAGCATACAAAACACATATGAACAGAAAGTAAACACACTCGCAGACAGTTGTCCTATGTCCCGTCCTCTCAGATGCAGAGTCTGTGCAGCAGTGCCGATGCAATTGCCCTGTTAGACCACATGGAGACACAGTACTATGAGCTCCAGCTCCAACTGTATGACATCCAGGCAGATATATTACAGTGTGAAGAGCTGCTGCTCACCGCTCAACTGGACAGTGTTCGCAGACAGATGACAGGTATGGCCTTACTTTGTCTGAATTTACTACTCAGTGATTAATGATAGTGTCTGTCAAATGCATGAAAAGTCTGTATGTGCACATGTGCTTTCAGAGCGTCAGGATGAAGTGGTGTATTATGACACCTTTGAAAGCACAGATGATATTACAGAGGATGATACTGCAGAGAGGGAAGAGCTGCGCAGACTTCAGGTCAGCGCTCGACAGCTGGAGGCAAGGAGGGGGCGCATCACTGCCAAGCGCTCCTATCTGAGGAACAAGAGGGTGTGTATCCTTTACTCACACTGTATCTTGGTTTCTACATTATGTTAGTGCACACTATACAATGTGTGCACTTTGCATGATTGTGCTTCATATCCTTGTAACTGTGTCCTGCTATGCCAGAAACACATTTTATCAAGAAAAATTTGAAAAAGAATTTGCACTTTTATTTTAAATGTGCTCAAATGGGCTACACCTCCTCCTGATTTGCTGGTGTTCAGAATCATAGGAGGATTTAATTATGATGAATGATATTATTCATGTTATGCACTGTAACTATACTTGACAATATTGGATTAAGATGTGAGATTACACAAACAGATGTGTGAATATGTTATCACCTAGTAAGAGTAAAATGTAAAAATCTGCAGCAACCGATGACCTGTTATCTCACACATCCACTAACAAGATTATTAAGGCACATGACAGTAAATTGTTCCAAAGTGATATTTATTCAAATATGGTATAAGAGGTTCTACAGGGTTTTGCTGCAGCAGTTGTTGTTCACGTTGGCAGTGTGCATGATGTAGTGTGGATCATTGTGTCAATGTGTTCTCCACCTGTCATCCTGCAGGAGATCTGTGTATCCAACCACACTCAGAAACAGCAGAAACGTCAATCCCTCCACAAAGACTCTATATCCCACCAGGTGTTACAGGTAGGTTTTTTTTTTTTGCTAGTTTTTTATAATAAAATTTAATTTTATATCTGTTAAACATTATCAATAACGCTCTCTCTCTTTTCCAGCTGATAAATGAAGAAGAGGAAGATGAGGAGAAGAAGAACAGTAGAGTAAGTCAGGAGAGACAGAGAACTCTGGACAGACTCCGCACTTTCAAACAGGTATGTGTCGTCTTATTATCTGCAAGCATCACAAAATGTTTCATTTTCTTTCTCACTCGTCAGCCCCTGTTCATCTCTGTCTTTCTCTAGCGGTACCCAGGTCAGGTGATTCTGAAGTCCACTCGACTGCGCGTGGCCCACACCAGAAGAAGAGACCGAGGAAGGAGCATGGAAATGAGTAGCGTGAGTGAGCGGGAGGAGAGTGTGGACTCTGTTTGCATCCACCATCAGCCACTGTGTCTCAGTACCAGTGTGCAGACTGACCCCAGCCCCAGCTCCACGCTCACCACTCAGCCCGTCACAGCTCTCACAGCATCCCTTCCTCCGCTGCCTGTGCCCATTCCTGCCGACTCCTCCTGCTCCCCCTGCTCCCTGTCCTCGCTCCTTTCATCCCCTATCTCCCCTCCTCCTCCACCACCTCCTCCACCTCCCCCGCCCACGAGGGAGGAGCTGTCGCCTTCCGGCAGCCCGGGCCGGCACGGGCAGAAGGCTGAGGGGAAGAGCGCGGCAGAAGAGCTCTCCCTCTCCCCGCTCGGGCCATTCATCCCTCGCTTCTTTGATAGCAGCCAACTGTTGAGCGCCCGGAAAAAGCTGAGGAAGACACCGGAGTTTGACACCCACAGCAGAAGAGGTACTGGGACCGTGTAGTACCCATAAACGTTTCTCAGGGCTCTGTTAGATTGTCTAGTTACAGTAGCCAATCACAGTCTGTCTTCCTCTCCTCTCCCTGCATACAGTTAGCTCACCCATGGACGAGGTGCTGGCCTCCCTGAAGAGAGGCAGCTTCCACTTGAGGAAGGTCGACCAGCGGTCCCTACCTCCAGCCAAGGGTGACGACGATCCCAACAGCATCCTGGCCCAGATTCGCAAGGGGGTCAAACTGAGGCAGGTCCCCCATAAAGAGAGAAAAGACCAGGGAGAGCTCCCGGCCTCCACCGACCCACTGACTAGGAGCATTCATGAGGCGCTGCGCCGCATCAAGGAGGCCACACCAGATTCTGACTCGGATGACGACGGTCTGGCCAGCCATGACTGGGAAAGCTAGGGCCCAAGGCTCAGGCGCAACAAATAAAACATACACACACACACACAAATGCCTGCATCCTCTGGCACTGCACACAATGTACTGTACTGCAATATAGAGAGCTGCGCTGTACTGTAAACACACACACACACACACACACACACACAAATTCATGAAGCTACTCACTCACTCACAAGTAAACACAGCCCAGTCACACATGTACCTAGTGACTATGCCAGGACCAATTCACCAAATGCTCCAAAGGTCTATGGTCAACCTGTTCATTTGTTTTTCACACTACATTCACTACTGTGGAGGATATGATTTGTGTTTTTTTTATTTTTACTGTGTGTCACTGTGGTTTTATTCCTGTAATCAGACTGTAACAATCCTTATCTTGTTTGTTTTTTTATTTATGTTTATTTTTATCAGTTGTACTGTTGAAAAGCTCTGCACTGGCCCTCTGTGGCCGCATTAATATTCAGAAACAGCACAATACACATTGTACACCAACACACTGCACTGACAGCTATTTGTGAAACTGAAAACCTCATACGGAAAGTCATGCTGAGACGTGTGTGATCTTTTCCAAAGCATTAGAAAAATGAGAAACTGTAACTGCGACAAAAAAACGTGTGTGGTTGCTGATTTGGGGTCATGAGGGAGACTGAAAAACAAATAGAAGATTACACTTTTGAACTGGGATCACTGGACCTGTCATCCAGATTGTAAACCGTCGCACACATCAAGCATCACCTGTCTTCTATTTTTTGCTCAACCGGTGTATTGTGACTGAGCCGCGCTGTGCTGCACAGCTGGTTTTGTCCTGTCACAAGTGGGTGTGGTGGTGTCAGACAGTGTGAAGATCACCGCTTGTTTAATCTGACACTGCACAAATACTTTCCGTCTTTTAGTCCGTCACAACAGATTCATACCCCTCCCCCCACTTTTGTCCTCTTCCGGCCCTTCACCACCCCCAGCTCTCTCTCTCTCTCTGGGTGAGGGAATATGTATCGACCCATCTGTTCCACCGCAGCATATGGCCAGGCTGGTGGGAGATATTCAGAGTCACTATAGGTTTATCATTTGGTGCCGCATCTAACAGCATCTCTGATGCAAAGCTGCGGTCAACCACGGTAGGAAAGGGTAAGAGGAAGGGTCATCGGCGGAGCTGATGGACAGTTTTCTTAAGCGAAGTGGAGGTCATAGTTAGTGTCAGTAGTCTTTGTAAAGTGTGGGCAGACTTTGGTTGGTGATTCCCGAACTTTGTATGTGGGATAGTCACGGCTGAGCTGTGGAACCAGTCACGCCTGTGTGAATGATGGATGGCACGTGGGAGGTTAGATTCTCTCAGCGCCGCGGGGAGCCACTGTGGGCTGTGGAGCAGGGCGGTCGTGATTGATGCGGTTTCTCCTGCCATCTTGTTCACTTTCTCTCCTCTCCTCTGTTTGCACTTTTCCTCATTTCTTTCTCTGCACTCAGTGGGCAGAACCGCACAGTAGGAGGCCTGTTACTCACAGTTGCTGGAAGTGTTTTCAAACATGCTCCTGCACACATGGACTCACGCACTAAACTCACAGCCAACATGCACAGAAAACATTTTAGTGGTAAAGTGAGTCCACAACCCCTACTCGTAAGTCTTTTTTTTTTTTTAGAAAAGGTTTCAGCACTTTCATGATAATAATTATACACATTCTGAATCGCTTTATCTGTACAGTTGCAACATTTTTTTGTTAACACTGGTGAAACATTATATCTGAAGTTGTTGAGTAAGTTTTAAAGCACTGAACATGTGGAATTGGACCTAAAAAGGTGTGATGGAAGGACGGTATGAGGGGGACCAGTGAGATGCTTAGCAGCACAGGAATCCACACAAACACACGATCACATGAAGGAAAATTGATTAATAAACTAAGCTCTCAGTCTGAGCTTTGATGCAAAGATTTGTGCTTTTTCCTCTTGTGCTTGCGTTGAGAGCCATTCATAGATGAATCACGAGGCAGACAGTGTAGAACAGAACAGGCGGGGAGGTATATGTCGCATTATACAGCTTGAAAATAGCTCAGTGCTAAAGAGGGTTTATTATTTTTCCTGGCAGAGCAAATCTGAGGCACTTTTACATGTCTTCTCTCACTGTCATCCCAACGATCTTCCATGGTACCCTCATCATGTAGCATGAGACAGAGATCTAACCCTGACCTGACTCTTAACTTAAACCTAACCCACACCACGCCCGACTTGATGTCACCTGAACTGACTGGGGCAAAGTTTCCCAAAAGATGTAAAAGTTTATGTTGCTCCACCAAACAATGACCGACAATGTGCTCAAAAACTTTTGGGAAACTGGGCTCAGAAGGTGACACCTCTGCCATGAACCGACTGCCACCTGATTAACCTTAGAATCACGCTGTCATGTGTTTTTACACTGACCTATAAATTACCTTGACACAGCTTGTTTGTCAGTTAACTGTAATTTTGCATTGCATTTCATTGCTTTGTTTGCCTTATGTTTTTTTTTTCCAAAGCATTTCCAGCCAAATTGTTTTGTGATGTGTTTGCTTTGAAACCTTTCCTATGTAGGCCTGTTATCCACACAGGCTGACTATATATGACCCTCCGTCTAAATAAGCAGTCACTTCAGAAGTGCAATATCAATATAGAGAAATACAATAAAAGGGATGAACCAACTTCATGGGTGATAATGAGTTCAGATTGATTGCCTAAAACAATGGACTTATTAAAGATTGCAGTTGTTTTTACACAGTAGTGTATTGACATACTGTTCCAAGAATACCCCTTTGCCTTTAGTCCTACCATGTCATTTATTCAGTTCTTTTTTTTCTTTTTTTTTTACAACCTTGCCCCTGCATTTGAATAAAACCTTGTGAAGCAAAATCTGAGGTTGTCTGTTTCACTGTTGAATAATTTAGTTAATACTGTGTTTTTAATAGATAAATGAAAGAAAGAAAGAAACAGAACAAAAGCGATTTGTACACATTGAATTCTGCGGTCACTGTATTTGAATATAAAACATAGCATTTCTTAGTTCACAGAGGTGTGTTCTCAGCCTTGTAGGGCTGTCTTTGTTTGAATTCAACAAAGGATTTTGCTGGGCTGAAGCACCAACAGGTGTGTATCCTGATCGTTTTTTCACCAGCATTTGGTAAATGCTTTCACCTGCAAACACACAAGTCTCACCAATCTACGAACATCTTTAGCCTGAGGTACCTCTTTAATATCATGAGTTCAAAATTACTTTAAATAGTCAAAAATATTGCCAGTCTTCTCATACCTCTAAATACAATAATAATACCTACATTTAAATACCATAAGTTACAAAACAGGAGAATGAAAAGCTTCTTATCCACTACTGTACAAAGGCATTCATTAACAATAGCATTAATATTAAGGTATTCCATCTCTGTCATTTGACTGTCAAAGTTAAACCAGAAAGAAAAAGAAATGGGTAACAGTTCCCTTTACATGGGTCTTATTCCAGTGTATTAACCTGTGCAACTAACTACGATGTGAATGAATTATGCTGTGCTAGGACTTAATGCAAATCTCTTGAAATATAATGTTGAGTTACAACAGTGTAATAACACAGTGCAAACAGGGTGCTCAATTGAAAGGTAAAAGAAGCAGCATTTCATGTGAGCATATAGCGTTTTAGAAATTGAATGATTTTAAAGGAAGAAATTTTAAGTTGCAGTTTGGGATTTCACCATCAGAGGAGGAGGAGCTGCTTCATAAGTGAATATTTTGGTACAGAACATTTAACACTATGTGTTTACATTGTGTTGTTACGCATTTTAAATACATATTGAAGAGGTTTTTCATTGTTTACCTACAGATTAGATACTCTATAATAACTATGCAGTACTTTTCCATGGGTTAATACACAACAATAAGCCACTGCAGGGTGTTACTGCATTTGAGTTATCCATCCATTCATTTACAATGTCATCATGAGTAGAAAGTTGTCCTATACAGTTCTATAATTATATCTTCACTATTATATCCTGTGTAAAAAAGAATAGAAACCGAGTTCTGCATTCACCCGTGAGGAGTGAAAATCGGTGGCCTGTTTCACTGAGGGTGGAGATTTACGAACATGTATATGACACTCTATAAGCCCTTCACGATGCACTACTTCGACTAGACAGGGCTGCCACACAGGTTCGCGGTCAACAGTAGTACACTTTCTGTCGGACATGGGGGATCAGCTGAGTTGCGTTTGACCTATCTGCATGAGTCCACTGAGAAGAGTACCTGATAGAGTTAGATAGAGGTGTCGTATAGAGCCTGTCTGGTATTGCTCAGTGTGTGTGTGTGTGTGTGTGTGTGTTGTGTGTGTGTGTGTGTGTGTGTGTGTGTGTGTGTGTGTGTGTGTGTAGGCCTTGATGTCCCAAACCAGGGGTCTTTCTCTCTTTCTGCACAAAACACACACACACACACACGCACACACACACACACACACGCACGCACACACACACATATTATATACAAACACGTGTCCGCGTATGTGTGCTTTAAAGGCACACATTATGTCAAAGGTCGGGCTTTGTTCAGAGACACACACCACACTGAGTTTGGCAGGAAGACAGGTCAGTTGTGTGAGACGGTGGAAGCAGTCTGGATACAGGAATTCTAATGTCAAATCTAACATGGGCACATGCCCTTTAAAATTTCTGTGTGGCATGACCGATGCCTCTGGAAGATTTAAATACTCATCTATCATGTAAGATTTTAAATAGGCTGTGGATACATAGCAGTCTTTCATTTTCACTTGAGAAGGAAATCGAACTCCATTTCCGAGCAGCCTTGTGTGTCCAGAGCAGCATTGATGTCACTACAGGCCAAAAGGTAAGACTGACTGGTTTGTTGAGAGCCGTCCTTAAAAGTTCTCTGTTTCCAGTGACACTCCGCTGGCAGCCCGAGCTCAGACGCGGGCCTCTGTTCAGCACTTCTCTGTACAGTAAGTCACTTTGGATCAAAGCATCTGCTAGTTAGAGGACAATATTTTGGAGGGATTTGGCAGCTTTGGCGCAGTTCTCTGAGTCTTAACGGCAATTATTTCCACATGACTTTCAACATTCCCCTTGGGGGGGCAGTTTAGAGATGAAGAAAAGGGTGTGTATGTGTGTGTGTGTGTGTGTGTGTGTGTGTGTGTACACGTGTGTGTGTGAGACATTGTGATGCTGCAATCTGTGGTGCACCTTTCCCAGTCAAACAGCAGATGGCGCTGAGGCACAGTTCTCAAGTTAACTAAGTTTGGTGAGTGTGTGTGTGTGTGTGTGGTGTGTGGTGTGTGGGGGGTGGGGGTGGGGGTGGGAGCAGTAGCAGTGTGCTACAGCAGGCATCTTTATGACCCGGACAGATCAATTCAACCAAGGTTACGCCTACACCAGCCAATCTGAAGGCAAGATGAGGTAGTCCCTGTGTTGTTTTGAACTACAGGAGTGCCTGTGGTTGGTTGAAGCTCGATGCCTGCAAGGTAAAAACAGGGGATTAGCTGCCCTCTTTTGAGCAAAATCAGAACTGGGCAGTGCAGCGTCTCAGTTTTAATGTGGGAAGGTGGGACATGGCGGGTAGGGACTGATGTGGGTGAGTTTGAATTGGGGTTGTCAGGGTGTAATTTATCCTATGGCTCTGTCTGTGCAGATTAGGCAGCTCCATCTCTAGCTGGCCTCCTCTATGAGCCGAGCCAAGGTGTCTCTGAGCTCCGTCAGCTCAAAGATCTTGCCGTCCAGCATCTCCAGCAGCGTCCGCAGGCTCTTTCTGAAATTCTCCTGTTCCTCTTGGTTCTCCTCTAGCCGCTGCTCCGCGCCCGCCAACTGCTCCTCAAGCACCCGACCGCGCAGCTCCGTCTCCTGGAGAAACAACATTGTTGACATGTTTATGTCATTAGGTGGGCAATAACAGTTTTTTTTTTGTTTTGGTATACATGAGATTTTTATTTGACACAGGAAAAATCTGCTTTGAGTTTAGTAACTATCTCTTTCACTCACCTCAAGTTTCTGGGTAAGAGTGTCTTTTTGCTCCATCAGGTCGTTCATGTTTTCTAATTCCTCTTTCAACTTTTCCATTTCCTGGACGACATTAAAACAGATTAAAAGGCTGAGTAACATGAATCTAGGGTGCATGAGCTATTGCATTTCAAGGCAAGCCACTCCCCTTATTCTCTCTCTCTCACACACACACACACACACACACACACACACACACACACACACACACACACACACACACACACACACACACACACACCTCTTCTTTATCCCTTAGCGTAGTCTCCAGCTCCTCTATGGTTTGGTTCAGTTCAGTCTTTTGTGATTTGATCACTGGGGTTTGGTTGCTCTGGCATTCCAGCTCTGTCACCTAAAAGGGCAAAATGGACATCATGATTCAGATCCATGGAGAGAGAGAGATTGGTGCAACAGAAACAACTTATCTTTATTCCCAGAATACCTCTTTTTACTCTCCCTCATGCTTACACTCGTCTCTCCTCTCTGTTTTTTTCTCCCATCCTCTCATGTCAACTTCACACCATCCTTTCCCCAATGATCACTCCTGTTTGATTTGAATGAATTAATCACACATGAAAACAAGCAACAGCATTCCCGTGCCCCTTCCCTCACCCGTTTGTGTAGTCTCTCGGCCTCCTCCTGGTAGGCAGCCAGTTGTTGTTTCCACTGTTTGACGTTGGCTGTGGACTCCAGCAGAGCTGCCGTTAGCTTGGCATTGTTCCCCTTTAGTGCCTCCAGCTCAGCCTCCCAGTGTTTTGTCATGGCGGGGCTGCAGAGCACAGGGACATATCAGTTTACCACAACAGTAGAATAAGATAATAAGTGCTCATGCTTTCATGTTGGATGTGACTGTGAAGATTTATTTCCAACAAGACCTCAGAAAAAATTACAGTATCAGAACCTTTATTGTCTTGTAAGTAGCCAGATATCTATCCATCCATCCATCCATCCATCCATCCACCCATCCATCCATCCATCCATCCATCCATCCATCCATCCACCCACCTATCCATCCATCCATCCATCCATCCATCCATCCATCCATCCATCCATCCATCCATCCATCCATCCACCCACCTATCCATCCATCCATCCATCCATCCATCCATCCATCCATCCATCCATCCATCTATCCATCCATCCATCCATCCATCCATCCATCCATCTATCCATCCATCCATCCATCCATCTATCCAACCTTACTCCAGTGCTGAAAGCTGACAAAGGCTGCAGCAGGCGCTCAGACTGGAAGGATCGGCACTTTCAGGCCAGTAACTGTGAAAGCAGCCGTCTGCCACATGAGTTGTAATCTGAGATTATATCCTCAGACTGGCTGGAGCCTAATCTGGTCCAGCTACTCACAGACCAGAAGATGAGATGAGAGATAAGGGAGAAGTGATTGAATGTGATTGAATTTCATGATGGAGAGGCGTAGTGAGTCGGAAGAAAACGGCTGGTGAAAAAAACCCTCCACTTGCATATGAGCTATTCAGTCGACAGTTCAGAGCTGAAGTGTAATATTAGATATACTGTATGTTTTAAGGGAAAATGCTTCCGCTCTGCATCTCCCTTGATAGACATGACGATTACAGGAATTCATTTAAGATTTACATAATGCCCACTCTGTCTCTCACATAATGTCTGACTTGGGCGGGAGAATGTACAAGAGACCTAAACGTTGTCGAGTACCGACATCGAGTCAAGTACCTTTGAAAAGGAGCTCCTACTCCCACACACTCCACAGTAATTCCTCACTGCGGTGGAAACAGATCCACATAAAAACACAAAAGGAAGCTCAGCTCGCTCAAGGAGTGATGAGGGTCTGAGTATGACCCATAACAATGTAGTTTTCAGTTTTGTTCCACCCCCTCACTGACCCACACACACATACACACACACACACACACATATATATATATATGTTCACACACTGCAGCAGTACTCCACTATGCCATAACACCCACTCTGTGAAGTGTAAAAGAGAGAAAGCCCAGATCTAATTCACTCAGGACTCCCACGGTGCCTTCAGTTCTTACACAACAGCCACCCCCTCTGTGAGTGCAAGTGTGTCTGCGTGTGTGACGCATAGGAGGGAGACGACACTTCATCCTACACATGCACATACTAACTGACACACAACCACACACACACATACACACACAGACACACACACACACACACACACACATACACACATGGAGCGATGCTGTCACCAAGGCACACAGCCCCGCCAATGTATAAACCTCACACACACCAGCTCGAAGAGCAGGAGAGCAGGCGAGACGTCAAGATGTGAAGATGGAGACAGACGGAGAAAGCAAGGGAGAGCGACGGCGGGAGAATTAGAGGAGTGAAAAGAGTGCAAGATGTTTTGACATTGGTGTTCGTTTTCATTAATTATGAGGCTGGCTGAAAGGTTTCAGGAGGGCACCTGAGCACAACTCTGGGACAGCAGAGCAGAGCTGAAGGTGTGTGAGACACACGGAGGGTAAGTTAGCTGCTGCTGTGTCACTCAGCTGCTGATTGTAAAGATGATGTGATTATTTACTAAATGATTATTTATCATGTGGATTTTATTGGCTATTGATATTTTTCAGTTGCTGATCATTATGCCATTTTGTTATAATTTCCCTTCTACTCATGCAAGAGCCAATTATGTAATGTTGAACTGAAGAGACAAAAAGTTCCTCTTTGTATCAGCTTGAAATTGTTAGGATTTTGTTTTTACACCTCTTTTTTTTTGGAATAAAATTCACTAAAATTTTCAAAATCCCAGACTCTAGAAGTCTGTTTCTGTTACAGAAGATTGTATTGATGGTAAACAGTTATGTGTTTTTCTCTGTTTCATGTGAACAATATTCTTCCAAACAGAATGTGTCATGATGAGGAGCAGATTTTGTGGGGTGTGAGGTTTTATTATTATTATTATTATTATTATTATGTTTTATTTATCATTTTATTGGTTTTAAATGTATTTTGTATTATTTTCTTCTTGACTGAAGAAGAAAATATCTTCTTGATTGAATTCTGAATGTTTTTTATGGTTTGGACATAACCTGTACACACTGCTAATACACCATAACTCTTGAATAAAACATCAACACTCTGTTTTGTGTTTTACTACTTCACAATGTCAATCATAATTCTCCTCCCAGGCTCAATAAAGCTACCAAACACAAAGCGTAAACTTGTGTGACACAAGGTTTTTCTACAGCCGTCTTGGGTTTCTGCCGCGTCCTGACCGCTGTGCGTTGTCAGGTAGGTTCTTCCTCCTCACGGAGCCCTTCAAGAAGCAGGGAGGCAGAGCAGTTGCCATGGCAGCACCGGAGGAACGGAGGCGCTAGTGGCACCCTGACGTATGACATCGGCACTGTCTCCGTTCACACAAGCCTACCACAAATCCACCGACAGACGCCTACATCCTCCAACACTAGAAGACCATTCACACAGAGCCTGGCCAGTCCCAACAAAAGGTCTTATAACATAATGAAAACCATTCAAAACGAGTCCACTGCAGATCTGCCAAACACGCCTACATCCTGCGATATAAAAAACCCTCTCACAGCCCTGCATACAGCTGTCTCTCATCCTCCTCTCTCTTCCTCTGCCCTCTGCACCCACACATACCTGCCTACACAGACCTGCTAAGCAGCAGTGTGGTGTACACGTTATGGAGATAAGTCATCATCTAATTCCAGACACACGGCAGAGAGACAAACCGAGACCATCATAGAGGTCTGGTGCAAAAAGACGGCAAACACCTGTGTGTGCAGGTGTGTTTCAACATGTGGCTCTGAACCTTCATGAAGCACTACACAAGTAAACACATTCAAAATACACTACAAAGATGTTTATTCTTTTGTTTTAGCTATCAAATCAACTGTGTGGTTACACACTGTTAAACAAATGGCCAGAAAATACATTTTTACTGCAGTTTGAGGCATACGTGAGGCTGATGGAGCTACTGCGAAAGGTGATAGACATGTGAGATGAGCCACACAGTACATACTAAACTGAAGAACCATGAATCATAGCAAGAACAGACAGAAAAAGAGAGGGTTATGTAGGAAAAAATCTGGATGGTCCTTGCATCTACCCTCTCTGCATATGCCTCTCAGAAAATACAAGACTCAGGTTTGCTTGTTATGTCCACGCTTGCCATTGCGAACGCTGAGCGTCGACCCCGTCTCCCACACATGCAGCATTAATAGACATATCAGCAGCAAGGCTGCAGCAGGCAGTGGGTGTCCTCTCTACAGCCCGCTCTCACTGCACAGATCTGTGTAGCCTTACAGGAGTTCATGATGTAGCGGTAGGGATTTCGAAGCATTTGCACTTGAGCTTGTCAAGGCTTTAACACATTAATAAAAACATCTAGTGTCTCTAAAGATCTGTAAAATGATCTTTAAATATCAAAAAAAAATGGGAGGGTACTCCACTCAAACACCAAAAAAAGAGTGATAATACATTAAGCGATTGAATGATATCTTTAATTAATAAGAATCGCAGCCAGAAAAGAATGAAAGTGGCACAAATTACAGAGATTTTACAAATGAAAAGACCTGAGTGTACAGTCGACTACAAGTGACAGTAGATAAAAGGACAGAACATTTCCTCTCCAGAGAAAAAAAAACACACCTCACTCACTCCAGTGACTCAAACCGATTGTCGTCCTGTTCAGTTTATTTATTGTAAGGAGTGTATGTGCAGTTGGTGCATTTCTAGGTATCAGTGACTCATGTACAGACTTTCCACAATGCACCTCTCTCATTCTCTCTCTCCCCAGTTTCTGACAAACACGCACACAAACACACACAAACACAAACACACACTCACTCCCTCTCTCTCTCTCTCTCTCTCTCTCTCTCTCTGTCTGTCTTGGTCTCTGCCTCCCACTACCCACATTATGTTATATAAGTCTTACATAAACGCTTCATCGACACCTTTTCGGTGATGAACCTCGCAGCCACACCTCTTCAGAAAGCCATTAAACACAGCAAAAATATTTACATGGCACTTTGACCCTTTATCTTACATAATCTACTGTATAAGAACCAGTATTGACAATTACAAGGAATATGAAATATCCATTTCCATATTCAGCGTGCTAACAGGACACAAAGACACCAGGAGTGTATATAACAGTAGTGGTGCATGCATAGAGGTCACATACTCTGTAGTGCATCCAATAACATAAAAGTCAAAAGATTTGAATTTGCATTTAAAAAGATATTATTGCATCGCAGTAGGTAAAACATTAAAATATAAATATATACGAGTTTCCTTGCCAGGCATGCTCAGATTGAACAAAATTAATAACTTAAATAATCCCTCATTCCAGAGGAACACTTAGTTACATCTTTTGCTGGTCCACGTGAAGTGACAGTGTGTGAACGTCACTGATATTATTTAGAACAAGTCCTGTCATTTCCTTGCACCCATATTCCTCCTCACTGGAGTTTCGACATTTGTTAGCAGTTAGTAAACAGGCAAGTGCATCAGGTTTTGTAAAGAAGACCCTCCCTGTTGCTGACCTGCGATCAGGCTCTTATTTTTTCTGAACATTTGTGCCTGAACCATTTTTTTTTGTTTTGCGTAGTTATGATGTCGCAGTAGTCAGGACTTGTTATGACATCCCTATTAGAAAGAGCAGACCCGACAAGTCTTAAACTGCCCCCTAGGGAGGAAAAACACGAGAGAGCAGCGGTGAATAGAGGGAGTTCACTACCATGCTCACATGCAACATATACTGTATGGGTGCACGCAGATGAAAAGAAAGACGTAGAGGAAGAGAGGTGTGTACTTCTCTGCCTCAGACAAACAGCAAAACAGAGAGAAATGATGATAGTTGATCTATATTAGTCTTGTTTGTGTGTGATGTGTGTGGAATATCACTGTGACAGTGAGTGTGTTTGCAGTAAACATGACAACACGGGACAGTGACCACGTCACGATGTGGGATGTACCTGTGTGTGAAGGCCAGGGCGTTCTGCGCCGGCTCGGGACGGGTGTCTGAGTTAGGAGTCGTGTCACAGATTTCATCTGTGCCGTTGATGTTTTCCATGGGCGGAGTCACTGGGGTCAAAGGTGACGAGAGCTCACCTCCTGGAGACTCCTACATGTGAAACAAAGTTGTTCAGCTGTCACTGTCAGACCGACATCAAATCACCAACCAGACATTACTGAAAGAATCAGACGTTTGTGACATCAATAAATAAATATCAGTATGATACTGTCTAATGTCCATAATTTTAAAAAGTAATGATATAACCTATGGTGAGATCACAAAAGCTTTTAGATCAGCTACATTTTATAGATCTTAATGGCGTCTGGTTGCTTTTTTTTCTCTCAGAGAAACAGCCTCAGGCGTACAGGAAATGGTGCATTTAACATTACCAAAAGCAGAGACAGTAATTTCTGTAGATTCCACAGAAGAAGAACTGGGTAGTAGTTAGCTTAGAGTAAAGATAGACACCATGGCTGAAGTGACAAAGAAAAAATGGCACTACTTTAGGGGAGAAAATGACCACTGTTTTCATTATTGTTTAACTTGTCTATTATCTTTTACTATTAATCGATGGATCGTTTCCTCTATAAGATTTCAGCACCCCTAGGTGACGTCTTTAAGTTGCTTGTTTTGTCAGCCCAACAGTCCAAAACCTAATGATATTCAATTTAAAACGATTAAAACACAAAACAGAGAAGCACCAAATCCTCTCGTCTGAGAGGCTTATCAAAGCTTATCTTGAGAGGGATTATCAACATTGTTGCTGATTTTCTGTCAACTAATTGTTTCAGCCCTACACCACTTATGGGAATGTACCTATAATTAGTAACTAAATCATAATTAACTTACATGTAATAATATAAAATGTATAATAATTAACTTGAGTGATCTCAATTGCCTCTTATTACCAGAGATCCCAACAAGATAAAAACAAGAATCTCCCAAATAAATCATCTTTCCCACATAAGAGTTGACATGAGAAATGATGGAGGTGTGTGTGTGTGTGTGTGTGTGTGTGTGTGTGTGTGTGTGTGTGTGTGTGTGTATGTATTTGGGGATAGAGGGGATGCTGTCTCTCAGACTGATAAAGCTCTTATTGCTGTGGTGCTAAAAATGTGTGCATCTTAGTGAGCGGTTCCACATGCCCATAGGCCATTAAATAGCTTACTATAGCATTGGGAAATTGCAGAATTACAGATTAATGCTTATCTTTATATCCCATACAAGCACAGAATTATACGAGAGACAAATCATTTAGCTGTTGCACGTACATAAAACAAAGCTATTAAGACTCAGGGCTTGGGCACAATACAGTGGCACAATGACACTGCTTGTACGTCTCTAATGGACAAGCAGGAAGTGAGAGATAAGAAGAAGATTATGGCTGGTGTTACATTTTGCGCTCCACATTCATTAATATACCATTTAATATCTGTTCATGGTGCATTTCCGCTGTGGTTTTGGCCTACTGGGAACGGCATATAGCATTTAGCTCTCTGTTTTCTCATCTTGTTTTATCGGAACAACGCCTCTCTCATGTTTTTCGTTTTTAGTTTATTTAGAGGGGAGAAGGGAGGGGATCTGGAGGTTAGAAAGGAAGCCAGCAGGCATGTGGTTGAAACATCAGCTCTCAGTCGTGAAACAGAGCAGACAGCTTCAGTACACCACCGCAGGCTTATAGCAGGAAGGCCGCGGCCTTTACAGTTACAGTTACAATGCAATACAATCCTTCCAGTTCCACCAGCTATGATGCGGCGCTGGCCAGAGCACACGCAGCCTTCAACCCCTGATGAGAGCGAAGCTGTCCACTTGGCTTCATTAAAAAACACCCTCCCATGGGAAGCACAAGGTACTGTAGCATTTCAGCCCATGTGGGCCGCAGCATTAATAGTACAAGTAATAGACCGCAGTACAGTGGGGGGGCTGCTGCCCTTGCCTCCATAATGAACAGACGAGGACATGAAGCCTGTTAGCAGCCTTTAGATTAAAGAAGAGATTTCTCTGGGGATTCTCCTCTGAAACAAGCAAATTTTCTCTCAGATGCAGCTACACATGCCCTAAAACACTCTATTATTAGTTATCCCACACAAACAAATACCTAACATACAGGCTAATTATGTTCTGCAATTTATGGTGAGTTCACAGACAGCTTTGTCTTTTTTATGCATAGGGTGAATACATGCAGAGAAAATGTACGATATTGGTGTACATTATTTTAGGATTGTAATTCTTAACATGAGTGTCAGGCCTCCCAGGGGGTCATACAGTAGAGGAAAGTAATTTAGTGTTTAACTCAATATAACTCAAGTATATACTCAAGTACTGCACTTGTACTTTACTTGAGTATTTCCATTTTATGCCACCTTTCACTGCTTTTACTCAACTACATTTATTTGAGAGATGTAAATTACATCTCTCAAATAAATGTAGTAAAATGTAGTAAAAAAAAAAGTGTATCATGCAATTACTTTTTTCCTTTTTATTTATTTTTCTACTTAAATGTACTTAATGTTTTTAATCTAGTTTCCATGATATTCTTTCTTATTTTTTGAATTTGCTTCCTCTGATAATAATAAGAGAAAATCCTTTTTTGTTGACCCATACGCCAGCTGGTCATTACACACAACATGTCTGTGGCAGGAGGTCAGGAGGGGGGCTGACAAGATGGGTGGGGGTGGGGGATTGGGCTAATGTGTAGTTAACGTACCTGAGAAGGAGACGTGGCCATCTCCATCTTTTCTTGACTCTTCTCTTTAGCGAGCCGTGCTGCTTCTTTGTACTCTGCAAACTTCTCTGCAAACTGACACATAGAGGACAGCTATCAATATGGACTGTAGTTCATACAGTACTGTGGTTTAATCTGTTCAGTAAAGCCATATGTGCATGGACACACACACACACACACACACACACACACACACACACACACACACACACACACACACAGAGATCAGTGTGTAATAGGTCAACTGTGAAGCTAGGGGAGGGATAGGGAGAAACTGTTGCCAGTAACAACCCACAGTTGAACTTAGAAAAGAAGGCCCCTACCCATAATGCCTCAGCAGAAACGTGAGCTAACTAGGTCACCGTTAGTAACCTTTCTATCTGAGACATACACATGTGTAACACACACACACACACACACACACCTAACAAAGCAGACTGTGCCACTGTGTTTTTGCTTTAATCAAAAGTTGTTAGTTGATCTCTGGGGTTATTTTGGTCGAGAGCAAAGATACATCCAGCGAGCCTGAAGGGGTAGGGTGAGCTCAGCTGAGGGGCTTTGGGCAAATATACACACACACAAGCACACATCCCTGAGGTCCCTTTAGGGTGTGGTTCATCATTGAAGCTGCTCCCACAGTTTTACAGAGTAATTTAGCACATACAGTACTGCAGAGGGCCGACTGGTGAGGAAATCAAATTGACAACTCTGGAGCCGGTCTTGTGCCTGCCATTGGTGGAGCTGCAATAAGTAACTCAATATCATTTCACTTCAGTGCAATATAATAGCTCTGGTACAGTGATGTAAATGCAGTAGTTCTCAGTGGAAGTGCTTCAGGAGCGTTGGCACTGCAGTTATCTGAGAGGTGAATCTGATTATTTCAACTTTAAACCGAAGAAAATGTCCTTCAGTGTCTGTTAAAAGTGGATATTGATACGCCTCAGACATGGTTCCTGTTAACAGTGTAATTACCGGAGTAAATCAGTTAAGCCACAGATGCTCCACATTAGCCAAGAAGTTGGAAGTTGTTGTTTTTTTTTTTTTAGATGATCATGATTTGTGACAATGATAATTAACTGAATTTTAAAAACAATGTACCCTTATAGGTTAATATAAGCTTGATTTATTTGCAAAGTCTCATTAAGATAAATTAGAGAGACATGAGAACAAATTATATGTACAAGATAACAAGACAATTTAGTGACATGCATTATTGCTCTCTTACCTATATGCACATGCTGTTGTGTGGTAGCTGTCTGCCTTACAGTCATATCATTACACCTATTTGCAAAGTTGGAGAATCAGATTTAAAAAAAAAAAAAGGAACGGTCAAAATTGAAGCAAGAGAGTTTTGGTCCCTCACTTGAAACCAAGCTAAAACTGAGATGACCCTAGTGACATCATCTGGGTTATTTTCTCAGACTTTATTTAGAAAGCTGCCACCGGAGCCACACAGGACATTGTTTTCACAGTTAGGTCATGAACTGGACTAAAGCGATGTAAACCAATAAATAAAATTGCTGGAGTGCCACTTTAAACTCTGAAGCACTTACCCCTGGCTCCATCTTTGCCACAAGACCACACACGTTATTAATGTCCAGTATATGATATGAGACAGGACATGTCTTTAATATCAGGTATTGTTATCAGCTTCTTCATCTTGCCTTTCTGACACAGAGGGCACGTCTGCACAGCTGAGTTTGGTCCCAATGTGTGTGTATATTTGTGTGTGTGTGTGTGTGTGTGTGTGTGTGTGTGTGTGTGTGTGTGTGTGTGTGTGTGTGTGTGTGCGTGTATGTGTATGTGTGGGTGTGTATGTGTGTGTTATTCTGACAGTGGGAATGCTGTGAGCCTCCCTGGTTCACGACAGAGCTTAATCATACTGCAGAGGAGAGAAACCACCACCTTCTCTCTCTCTTTCTCTCTCTCACACACACACACACACACACACACACACACACACACACACACACACACACACACAAAAGTGAACGCACACATATAAATAACTTTCATAAGCACACACACAGAAAAAAAGCCTAATTAGGGCTAACTGCCAAGCAGATTCTACACTTTGTGAGAAGCTATAGCAACTAGAGTAAAAAGAAAGTTGAAATGCCATCCTCTCTCAGGGACTGGGGGAGAAGAAGAAAAGAGAAGCCTCTCTGTGATTGATGCTTAGAAGTTTACAGTAGATGTGGTTTGTGTGTGCGTGTGTGTGCGTGTGTGTGCGTGTGTGTGCGTGTGTGTGTGTGTGGGGGTGGTACCTTGGATAGATGATGCTCAGTGGAGAATCCCAGGCCGTAGACAGTGTTAGCTCGACTGTCCGCCCACTGGCCAAACTTCTGTGAGGTCTTTGTGAACGTCATGTTGGGACTGATGGTGCTGTTGATTATTGCCTGCAGGACAGAGGCAACCCACTTAATATGTATAAAATTAACTTTATTACTGCAGTGTGTGTAATATGTGTGTGTGTGTGTGTGTGTGTGTGTGTATATGTGTGTGTGTGTGTGTGTGTGTGTACAAAGAGAGAAGGTCAGATGAAAAGGCAGAAAGAAGTGTCTTTTTATGTGTCTGAATGTAGATTATTTGCAAAACAAATCAGGACAACACATGGAAGTATCAATTAAACACTATAGAATATGGTATTTATGGAGCAAAAATGTGAAACAGCTTTGTCTCTTTTCTCTGTTTCATATTTTTTTTAACTGAATGTCTTTGGGTTTTGCACTGTTACTTGGACAAAACAAGATTTTCGTATGCATCACGTATGCATGTGTTTATACATATGTGTGAGACAGGGGAAGCGCATGTAGCTTCTGGTCTAGAGCAGCACAGGCGCAACAACACAAAAACATCCATGCTGTTGTGCCATGTTATGGCTTAGTTTGAGCCTTATTTTTTGTTTTGCACTTTACAAAACTTGCACTCACATATTTCACCCATGCACACCATATACTACTGATTTACTGATTTCCACACCTCATACTTAGAACATTTAACTTGGTTTCATAATTTGGTTCAATTTGGTTCAATAAAATATTCTTTATCAATGACAACTGTGGTGCATCTATCTTTTTGTTGTGACCTCTTGAGCCGGGGTCATAACAAAGTCCTCAGTAGGAACCAAGGGTATTTGGGCGCAGTGTGGAAGTCAGAGCGTGTATGAGCCAAAATAGCAGGCTTCATCTAAATCTTATATAATTCAACTTCTTTTGTAAAGTAACATTGATAGAAAACAAATTAGATTTGATCAATTAGCAGTGTTGTGTAATAGCTGACATTTTGGTTGGCATCATTACATAATGGTGTGTTTGGGAAGGGTAGCAGTCCGTGAATCTGTGGGTTACACAATAGTTTAGTTTAGTGATCATCTATCTATTGAGTGCTGTATGATATGAGTTGGTTGCTAAATTGACCGTCACGCGCACACGTGGCGATCACTGAATTTAACTCAGTGACTTTGCTTTGCTGCTGTCAGTCCTTCACATTTCTCTCAACGTCTCATTCACCTGGCTTCACACTTTACTGCCTTTGCCGCTCTAGTTACGTCTTCCACCACACATCCTTTTCACTCTGTCATCTGTTTCTCTCATTTATCTTCAGCCCTGTCTCCTGTCTCCATAACTGGTGAGGAGTGTGCATGCGTGTGACTCGATCACACCATGCCCAGCAGAAATATCCCTCCTAGATCTCTAACAAGAATATCCTGAGACGTTAATTGTAGACTCTGAAGTGCAGACAGACACCAGCGCACGGACATGCACTCACAAATACAGTAGTTGCATGCATAAACATGATGAAACATGAGCTGTCAGTCTTGGGACAGGTTGCAACGCTGAACCCCTTTTAAGATGTGTTTGCACATTAGATTCCAGTGCAGAGCTTATTAACACCATTAACGCTCAGTAGATCACAGTGCCACTAAAATCTCATGGAAGGCCGTTTGATGTGTGAAGAGGTGATTATACTGAAACATCTGGAAGGTCTTCATAAAACCATGTCAGCTGGCAGTAAATAAAAATAACACAAAGGGTGCAGCAGGAGAGGTGCAATGAAACCTGTGTTGTGTGTGCGACGAGGTGTGCGAGATGAACGGCAACCATCGGAATCAACCACTCACCTTGGTGCCGTCCAGGCTGATGATGCGGTAGACGTTGCGTGTGCTGTCGTAGAAGTAGGAGACAGTGACCGCATGCTTGCTGGTGGGCAGCCAGTTCTTCTTGGTGTTGGGGTCAATCTGGAAGACGTGGGCCCGCGTGCTGTAGATGGGCTGCTCCCTGAAAGGGACGAAGAAGAAGTTGTGAACCTCTTTGTGGCGCAACACCAGCGTCTCACCAAACCCACCGCCAGCACCGAAACTCCTGTTGCCAACGGGGGAGTCAGATCGCCCTGGCAACCGGATTACCAACTCGCCATCCTCCATAGTTACACCACAGAAAGATAGGCTGTCAAAGGACGACTACATACACTCATAGTCTTGTATACATATATATATTAAAACTATAGCAGAGTTCCTACATACACCTTAAGTCTACTCCTCCTCTCATACATTATCTCTCTACGCACACACTAGATGCATGCAGCTATCCAGCAGAAACTCTTTTTGTCTTTCTCTCTGTGTAAGGCGGCGTCGTCTCTCTCTGCTCTGATATGGGAATGCCTGCAGCACTGAGCGAGGGTCACACAGGGGAACACGGGGGGGGAAAGGAGAAGGTTTGAGGCTAAATATAGACAGTAGGCCATGGTTAACTACCACAGACACACCCCACTGAGCTGCAGTTTCCACACACACACTCACACACACACACACACACACACACACACACACACACACACAGACACACACACACAGACACACACACACATGCACACACACACACATAAATGCATAAGCATTCACACACAATGACACAAGTGTGATGGAATAATAAATCAGTGTTTATGTGTGAGTGTTTATGTGGATTTGTGCTTGTGTTGCTTGGATCAGTAGGTGATGAAAACTCCATGATGGGTTCAGTTGAGATGACTTAATTCCTTATTGACCTCTGTGTGACACTCAAACCAGACTTTAGATTCACCCCCATTTGCATTGGGGATTATATAAGAGTCATCTTTGTTTTTTTGACCAACCATTCACCCGTCACTTATGCACAACCTTCACTCTTCGTCCATTTATCCCTCAATCTTCAGTTTGCTCTTCCATTGCCCTCATATATTCCAGCATTGTTGGGGCTTCTTGGGTAATATCTACAGTCAGTACACACACACACACACACACACACACACACACACACACACACACACACACACACTCTCTCTCTCAAAGCGCAGGGTGCAGAGGGAGATATTCTGGGCTGGCAGTGCTGGCAGAGCAGGAGATAGAGAAGTGCTTACACTGCACTGAGGGGGTGATGGGGGACATCAAAGGCTTGCTGTATAAATTAATATTAAAATTCAGCAGCAGCACCCCTCCTGTGTGTGATTAGCCAAGACTGGGAAAGAAAGAAAAACATGGAGACACGGAAAGAGAGGGAAAGAGAGAGAGAGAGAGAGAAGGAAGTTAGGCAAGGAGAGAAAGAAAATGATGGGGAATGTGAAGAGTATGGAAAGTCAGGGAGTGAATCTGGGATGATTAATGCCGCTCCACAAAGCTGCTTGTGGAGTGCTCTGTGCGAATTATCATAATCATCGACAGCAGTGTAAGTGGCAGAACTGTGAGTCATTTCAACTCTCTCCCAGCACACATCACACAACCCCGGCCTGTCTGTATGATCTGTGCAATAGCCGCTTGGCAACTGGCATCGTTTTTCATTGCATAATTTGATGGAGCTGTGGCAAATTTTGAGCTTCTTGTTGCTTGATTGTGTGTGTACCAAACACAGCAATGTTCCTGTGCTTTGATTTTTACATGAATGCCTGTGCCAAAGAGTTTTGTTCCAAAATGACACCCACCAGTTGTCAAAAAAAAGCAATACCTACTCCTACAAGTAAACTTTTAAAAGATAGCACAATAAATGATGGAATGGGATGAAATGATGAATCCTGCTCTCTTACAAAATATGAATAAAAATATATATTTTCCTTCCTTAACAGCAGGTATATCCATACATGAAAGTTATCAGATCAATCAGACGTGTTCGCACCACAGGTTCTGGTCTGAGTCTGACAGATTTCATGGAGATCAATTCAGAACATGTTGATCTTCTTGCACTCGAGCGATGAACTCCAGCGCTAGCATGTGGGCTACCTGGCAGTTACACAGATTCAGCAACAGGGAGAAAGAAAAGAAAGAGAAGAAGCGGGAGAAAATGCTTTAAGTTGCTGTATAACTTCCATCAGTACATGAAAGAAGTGTGTAGAAAGTGTGAATGTGAGAACAAAAGCTGCCCACCTCACCAAAGGGAGAAGGGTGGGGGCATGAAAAAAGGAAAAGTAAGTGGTCATTTCAGTTGGGTGCAAATGACTGGTAAAGGAGAAAGTGTGGAGGAGGATGAGGAGGAGGAGGAGGTGTTTAGCATGCAGTGTACTGCGTGACACAAGGGCAGGTGACGGAACGTGAATGTTAAAAACAGAGAGAAAGAGGGGGGGGGGGGGAGGCAGGCAAGATGAGAGAGGGAGGGAGAGTGATGAAGTGAGAGAAGAAGGGGGGAGATGAGGAGAACGTGGAGGAGGTGATGAATGTCGGAGAGGATAGAGAGCTGATGAATCCACCCGTCTTCCAGCAGAGGAAGATGGAGGGAGTGGGAAGCTCTAAACTGCTACACAGTGCAGTATAAACAATTACATGAACTGTGGCTGTGTGCTGCTCAGATTTGAACTTTCAGGAACACACTGCAAGTTTTTAAGGAAAAGAATGAGTCTGTGTCACACAGCTGTCAAGGCAAAACAGTCAAACAGGGATGGATGTGTTGGTGGATGGATAGATGATTGGATGGATGGTTAAATTCAAGATGCCGGCACGGTCAGACGGCACGGCGCGGCACTGTCCTATGCTACACATTGATGAAGAGCTGCTCAACGGACTTTCGTTGTTGTTTTTTTTAACAATGACTATAAAGATCTATTCTATTATATTATATTTAGAAATTTATGGCCAATAGCTGTAGGAATGGACATCGGCATCTCATTTTGTGTCAAATCACAGTAATTTCCATTCACACAGACCAAATTTTGGAAAACAGAAAAGAGTGCCACAAGTGGACTGATTTAAAGACAAAATGGCTGTTCTGATGTGTGTTCTCGTGAATTAAACAGTCAGTACACACAAATTACAAAAGAAACACATCTAGGTATAGTTCTGATTTTATCTGGCCAGGTTTTGTGATAGTTCTTGCCTTCAAACCAGCACAATGGAAGTGAATGAAAAATGCATCTAAAACCATTCAACAGTAACATCTCTTGTGAGAAAACAATGTCCCTCATTAGTCTTGATGATCCACAGCCCTCAAGGTGAAAAGTCTACATCTGAACTACTTTCTACTTTAGACCCCATGAAACTATTGACAGTTATGTCTGTGGATTTTGTGGACTGTGATGTAAAACTAAATAAAATTGTGTAAAATGATGTAGAATAAAAAAAATGAAACAAAAACTTTTTTTTGTAATCAGGGTGAGCTGGCCCATCAAAATATGTTGAACTATGGCACACAACCTCAACCCTAGACATGTTAACACTGGTATTGATCTGTTAACATCACTGTACCAATGTCTACAGGGCATTTCACATGAGCACACACACACACACACACACACACACTCTCTCTCTCTCTCTCTCTCTCTCTCTATCTTCTGCAGTTCCAACAGGTGTTGCCTATAGCGCCTCTTGTGCTTCAGGGGTTTAATGCACAGATGTGAACACTCAGTCTTTGAGTCACAATGTGTAACCAAACAGCTTACACACACACACACACACACACACACACACCACACACACACACACACACACACACACACACACACACACACACACACACACACATTAGTTTAAACCACAAAACGCTGCATTTTATTTTCTACTTGAGTGTGTCCCCTTTAACTATGCAGCTGCCCCTCTTTCCGCAAACACTGACAGCGAAACCCAAGCATAATGAAACGGTTCATCTCAGGAGATCTCACTCTCCCTTGCCACCTCCACCTCTCCTGAAGTTGTCCTTTGTTTCCAGAGTTTTTCATTAATTCAACAGAGGAGAGCTTGAGGGCGAGCAGATCATATTTAAGGTAGAGAGAAGTCATTAATGAGAGAGTTTCCTTGTTGCTCCATCTACTGGGAGCAGCTTGGATGACCTGAGATATGCCTGTAAACACATACACACACATACACACACACTCTTTCTCACACACCCACACAATCAAGCAAAGACAAAGACACGGAGAGGAACTGAGTCCATCTGTGCATTGATTGTATTAGCCCAAGGAAATGAGAGCGCACCACAGAGAGTGTTGATAGGCATCTCCAGTTCTCGTCCAACACTAATGTTCTCCTCTGTGCCGTTACCATTAGATCTGCAAGAAGTGAAATATGTCTCTATCTTGTCCGTTGCATTACTGCTGGACAGACAGCTAGACAACAGATCTGCACCAACTGTATGTACGCTTTCATCTCATCTGCACCTGCACATATTCACACTTGAGTACACATGCTGTATGCAGCATAGTGCCTTTAATCACAGTTTACAATTTATTCCATTGTGGATCAATTGAGTCATTGAGTCAGTTGCATAACAGTAAGTTAGTCACCAGTGAGGCAGAGCCCAGTGGAGAGCTGAAGCTGAGTGGGAGACTGCTGAATGATGTGTGCTGCCCACACTGTAGGAGGGCAGAGTGGGCGCCTGGGAAGCCTCCAGTGTATTGTAAATAGTTAATGCAGGAGTTTTGGCTGATGCCTTGAAATCGCACCATGCCTGTGCCATATTGTTAACCTCCTGCTGTGCAATTAATCACAATGAACTGCAGGAGACAGCTGTTAATGAACGGCAGGCTTAGTGGGGGAAATGGACCGCTGAGCTCAGGGTTAGGGGACATGCAAATGAGCAGTGCTGTGCACTAGGCAGATATTTCACTGATGGGTGCCTGTTGTTGAGGACGTGTAAGGCAGCGGTCACTGCGCTGCCAGAGAGAGAGGCGGCCGCTCTCTGCTACTCGAGCCTTGTGCAGCATTGTAGCTACCGACATTAACTCGCTTCTGACATTATACTGTTCCCAAGCCTTCTCCAGAGCAGGACCCAGAACAGGATGTACAGAACATCATAGCACAGATCTGTGATGTTCTGAGATGCTGTTGTTACAAATGCTTTCTTTCTGAATTACATAACTGTCTATAATGTAGGTGGGGAGAAAACAGTGGGACAGAGAGACCTAGAAAAACCAACATCTTCATCCACTCTCTCATTGGTCTAGAGCAAAAATAAGGGATTGTGGAATAGTAAAGAATCTAAACTTTGCTTAATTTTGGTAAACACACCCAGAAATCCCTATAGGACCCCCTGGTAGTCCCTCTTTGGGAGCCACTGCAGATTAAACCACTATTTGGTCCTAAAAGTTTGATGATGGCAGCAACTTCTGCACCAGCATTTGTGTGCCAGCACGTTGGTCCAAAGTGTATATGTATTTTACCAAACAGAGCATATTCTGAGGGGAGAGGCATAAGTTGCTTCATTATTTGCCTCATAAATTGTTGTTTTTTTGTGTGCAGCACACCAAGGCCATCAGAAGATCACTACTCTACCACATAACGGTACGTCAGACAGCCCACCTGAACTGTGTATCTACCGTCACCCTTATGTTAAGACAGACAGAATTTTACGCATACACCTGGGTCGTTATTTTGTTATGCGTGGTGTGGTTTCCATGGCAGGGAAGTTCATATCGCGTGAGGCGGCCGCAGCTGATATGAATACAGAAAGGACGGACAAGGAACTCAGTCTGCCTGTGGGATAATAATCACACTTACCCCATTGTTGTGGTTGAAATGAAAGGCGACACCTGACCGCTGATCCTTTTCGCTGGCAATGAAAACGAATCTCTCGGATTGGCTGCTGCGTATGAAGGTCTTCTCTCTACACGACAGCCTCCCCTTTATCACCGTCGGCGCGTCTGCAGGAATTTGATGACAACTGCTCCATTCCCCCTCCGCTGTCACCGCATGAATTCACACATACGTATCGTTCTACACATGGCACGGAAATCAGAGCTTCTTCTCCTGCTTTGGCGTTGAGCGTTTGGTGATGGAGCAGCAGCAGCAGCAGCAGCAGCAGCAGCAGCAGCAGCAGCAGCAGCAGGAGCAGGAGCAGCGCTGTGGGAGATCCAGCGCAGAGTCCAATGGAGATCCGTTGGGTGCCCTGCTGTTGTCGTGTAAATTACAGATCCTCGCTGAAAGGGTGGAGAAGCCCTGCTGCCTGAACTGGGAAAGACAACCCTCATTTAGCCAGATAACGCACAGCATCCCACTGTCCACCCGCGTCTCTTTCCCTCCCTCTCTCTCTCTCACTCTCTCTCTCTCTCTCTCTCTCTCTCTCTCTCTCTCTCATTACCATAGGCTCACAGGCTACACCCCCACTCTCTCCCAGACTACAGCTATTTCACAGCTGTTCCACACATTCAGTATTACCAGTACATTTCTAATTTCTAACGGAGCTCTTGGACTGAACCTAAAGTAATCTTTTTTGCTTTTGCGACATAATTTTTTGATTCACCTGACAAACCCTATTTCTCCTGATCAGTGCGGGTATGTGAAGTCGTTTGCATAGATGAAATTATTCTGCAGCTTCTATGTTGTAGCTGTATTAGCTGTATATGTGCTTTATTGATCGACGCCCATCCACAGACCCATGTGTCCACGCCCCACGCCCGTCCACATCACCCCACCCCACACCACCACACCGGTCCACATCTGGCCGATGCATCCGCTTCCCTCCCACTCAGATCAGTGTCAGTATTGAACTGCCTACGTCACGACACCGTCCTCCGCAGTGACGTCACTCGGTCCTCTAGGGACTGATGCCATTTGATGTTTTGTTGTTTTATAAGAAGTTTATTGGGAAGTACCTGATACTCACCGAGAGCTTTAGGAAACGTTATTCCAAGGCTGTAATATGTAATTTCCTACGTTAAATGCCACATTTTCTGAAAATATCAGCATCCCAATACGAGGCTTCTGTTATTATGTCTAATGAACTGGTCGATGCTTATAACAGTTTAATAATAAACAACCCAATAAAGAACCACATTCATGCTCCATGAGTTATTTAGGCTATTGTCTGTCAATAAATCAATTGTCTTTGGCAGCCCGCAACACAGACACTGTGTACTCTACATTTCACTGCAAAGTGACTGAATAATGCACCATTTATGAATATTTGTCACATTTATACATGTGATTCTTTATCATCTTCTGGTCTTGTACAGTGTTATTATTAGTCTGAGATGGCTGTTTTATGAGTTCTTGTTTTTTAATTTTTATTAGCTCACTGTTCAAGTCAGCAAAAGGGATTTAGGGAGAACATCTAATTCGGAACCCTGTGGTTGTGAGAAAATGCCTCTGTTATAGAAGGCACCATCTAATGTAAATATGCTTCTGTGCCATGCCTCAAGACAGTGATTTTAAGAATAACCACAAGAACAAGAATCTGAGGACACAGGTTACACAGGTAAATGTCAGTCCATAAATATTTGATAAATTGATCATGTTAGGTCATACATATAGGCTTAGTCTATACCCTAGAACTCACAAAGCCAAAATAACAGTAACAAAGGTCAATGCAATAAAATCAAAAATAATTTATTTGAAGCCCTCTGTGAAGGTCTATGTAGACTTAATGTCCACTTACAGTTAGGACTGTCAACCCTGCTGTTTTCACCATTCATATCTTGTCACTGAAATACAGAGAACAAATGACTTTTGAGAGGAAACCCCACTGGATTTGAAAAAAAAACATGATTGTTATGTTTATAACATTGAAAAGCTCAGTATAAATGTATGAATTGAATAAATCCCAAAGTTTCTGAACAGACAATGGATAATAAACAACATGACAGAGGCCACGGTCATTTTACTGGTAAAAGGGCTTATCTGATTCACTTCTATAGGCTAAAGCGAAATTCAAATGAAACTCATTTGGGTATACAAAATTGTCTCAACCAAATGTTTAATATAATCACACAGATATCCAAAATCATGATGTAATGGCTTTTAAAAAAATGCATTTCACTGTCCAGTATTTTTTGATACAGCACAGAGTGACCTAACTTTTTTTGTTTTAGTTTGTTGTTTTGGGTGGATTTTCCCTTTAACAAGCGCGTGGCAGCGTCCCCTTTAAATCGAGTTCCATTACGTCATGGCATCAATGCGGAAGTGTATGTGCAGGAAATTAGCACCTTCAGTTTTGTTTACATGTGACATGAAATTTGGTAAGTGTAACAGGGTATGGGTTCCGTTTTTGAGTAAACGCTTTAACATTTAGTGACACTCTCCCATAGACTTACTCCTCATATAAACATACAGAGAAAAAAAAAAAATATTTAGGTAGTAAGGTTAACGTCATTTCAATTAGCTAGCTAGGTGCTGCTTTACGCGAGCTAACTTTGCTATCTTGATGCACATCCTGTTCACAGGGAAGTTTCGGATTCCTCTGAAACTTTTCGTGGCTTTTTCGTCACTCGTGGATGAAATATTGCATTGATTATCAGTTCCACGGTTCTTCGTTCAATTGCGACCCGCCGGCTGCTAATGTCGCACTTTTGTTTTCACTCAGCAAAGTTGATGCTCCGTGAAGACCCACAGCATGTTCCCCCGCAGCGCTGCTTCGAGGGGCAGGTCAGCCTACAGTAACGGCCTGTACCCACCACCCCCGGGTCCACTACGTTACGAATACAACCATCAACGCCCGGCAGGTGTCAACAGGTGAGCCTGAGGAAGACACTAAACTGCATAGGTGTGCTGGACACAGCAGTATCAGTGTAATAGCAATAAACTTACTAATGGCCACTTGTTGGACCCTTCTATGTCCCTGAAGTAGACTTTGTTGAAATGTATTCGTATAGCTGCTGATCCACCGTTAAACGTTGTAATCTTTGACACCAGACTGTCCAACCTTGAAGATTTTAGTGCTTAATGTTAACTTGAATTTGTTCAGAGAGAAGATGACTATGTCTTCCTCTGTCTTCTTTGCAGCTTGATATAAGAGGTGTGGGCCCACAATAAATACAACCATTGAAATCAACAGAGACAGACCAGATAGTCTTTTTATTATTCGTCTGTGTCCTGTATGGTAATATGTGTTTGTGTTTTGGTAGCTTCTATGTTCCTGGACTTGAGAGGTTTCCTCCATATGAATGGAAACCCCCACCATTGACCTCTCCAGTACCCCCTTCTCCTCACACACCAACTATGACCAATGGACGCAAGTATGTCATTTTCCCATTCATACAGTGCTGTATAACCACTCTCATTCTTCTGTTTCTTTAAACTCGCCTGCATTTTACAACCGTTTGCCTTTTAACGTCTCTCTTCACATGTTTTCTTATCATAATCTTTTTTCCAGGAGGCAGAATGATGACTACAGTCCCCATGTTGTGAAGCGCCAACGCCTCGACTCCTCTTCCCACCCACGAATAGGCTCCCCTTTAATTCGAGTCCCTCTTCCCCCTCCACCCCCTCCTCTTCCTCGTCATCCTGACCGAGTGGTGGCTGGGTCCTCTAGATCATCCTTCTCTGGTTTTGATTGCTCTTATCTCAGCCCACACTCCCATCCGCGCCCTCAGGTGTTTGCTGTCCCAGAAAGCTCCAACAGCCTGCAGGACTACGCCAAGGACAAGGTATATTCAGATGGCCTTAATCTGCTGCTAACATACATCAAGTCTTTAAATGTGTGTATACGTGCAGATATGCTGTGGTTTAGTTAGTGATGCATGCACTTGTGCCCTCAGCTGAGCGATCAGATGGTGGAGCTGTTTGAGGCGTGCCAGCAGCAATCTTCTGATCTGGCCCGGAAGGAGATGTGCCGAGCCCAGCTGCAGCAAGACATACAACGTGTCTATGCAGGTGTGTATGACTGTATACAGTCACTGTCTGCTCTGACTTTCTGTTCTGATTCTTACTCACAATGTGTGTTTCACACAGTGGCACGCCTTTACTTGACTGGATCTTCTATGAATGGATTGGGCTGCCGGAGCAGTGATGCTGATCTGTGTTTGGTTCTCAAGGGAAATGTATGTATCTCTGACTCTCTGCGATGAATGTCAGTGTGTATATGTAAAATGAACAGTCATAGATACCCACTTCCTCATGAACACCTGCACTTTTCTTTTTTTTTGTTTCAGAAAAGACCTGATCCTATTCATGTGCTTTCTGTCCTCCAAAGGTTGTTTAAAACACTCTGTGAGTAAATAAAATTATTTTTTTGCAAATACCAAATCATTTAGAATAATATATTATTTTGTTTATTCGTCTACTGTTATCTTTGAACATTTTTTTTACATGGGTGGAAACACTGTCTTACTTATTTACTATTATCCAACTTCTTATTTATATTTGCTTCATTTTTCCCCAGTTTTTATGTTCTCCACATTCTCCACTAGATGGAGCTTTTTATCCAGAGCTAAAGGAGTTTCAGGTTTACAGTAAAGGAAACTGAAACTAGCATAAATCAATACATTTTTGTTTTGATTTATAGCATATGTAGAGAGGACTCAGCTGATCAGAGCCAAAGTGCCGATCCTCAGGTTCAGAGAGAAAGGCAGGTAGGAGCAAAACAGTTGAAGCCTGTGTTTACAACATCACCAATTTTAGTGATAAGTCTCAATGTGACTCTTTTGCTACTCCCCCCTTCTGTAGTGATCTGGAGTTTGATCTGAATATCAACAACACAGTGGGCATCAGAAACACATTCCTTCTGAGGAGTTACGCTTATGGTGGGAAAACTAATATTTTGATTTCTGTGGCAGTCACTGTTTAAAATTCATCCGTCTATTTCTAAGTCAGATTTAACTGTGACTGATCACTCTGTTTATTAGTTCAACCATGTGCAGAGCAGTTGTTTCTTTAAAGGAAGGCAAAGAAGTTTCTTGTTTTGACCTGCTGTGTGTTTCTGTTGTGTCTCTCAGCTGATCTCAGGATAAGACCCATGATCCTTGTCATCAAGAAGTGGGCACGGCACAATCAAATCAATGATGCCAGCAAAGGGACATTAAGCAGCTACACACTTGTGTTGATGGTCCTGCACTACCTCCAGAGTCAGTACAATCACGCACACAGATAAAATCTTTTGAACCTTTGACTCATAGTGAATCTCATTATGTGATGTGTTGTTTTCTTTGCAGCCCTTAATGAACCTGTCCTTCCGTCTCTACAGAGGGATTACCCAGTGAGTGTCTTCATTGCTTGTGCAGTCATGTGAATCTCATTTCAGTATCGGTTCAGTCGTTTCTTTTTTTTACCTTCCTGTCCAGGGCGATTACAATAACTGCAGCTGGAAACTTTTTTTTTTGGTGAATAGTTAACAATTTAAGATGTCAAATAGTATGTTTAACAGGCAACATGTGACAAAATACAAGAAGTAAAATGCTTGCAGACAATCCTTTGCACTTTTATTGTCTGTATTTGTAAAAACACATTGCTACAAAGAATTTGCTTCAATCATCACAAACAAAGACTCTCTTTTATAATGAAAATGTCTTGTGGACAAAATACCAGAGGCAACGCCTTCTATAGAAGTTTAAATGTTCTGTTTTTTACTCTTCACTTTGAGAAATTAGAATCCACATTTAATATGACGGTAAACCATTTCACACATCTCTAAGTGTAACACTAGTGTCACTCAGTGTTGAGTGTTTGTCTTGTGCCTTGATTTTTCAGGAGTGTTTTAATCCCTTCATGGACATCGACATGGTTCCGGATGGACCTAAACACATCCCCCCCTACGTGTCAAGAAACCAGTCCTCTCTGGGAGAGCTGCTTCTGGGCTTTCTAAAATACTATTCCACAAGCTTCAGGTATCTCCCAAGGACATCGCATTACTGAGTCTAGTGTTTCAGATGCACTCATGGTTCTTTTGCCTGCTCATTTTCATGCTCCCATTCCTCGTCTCCAGATCCTTGCGCCAACTTCTTCTCCCTCTCCAGTCCCCCATCTCTCCTTTTTCTTCCTCTGTCCTGCATCCTCTTCTCTGGTTTCATGTTTCTGGGTGAGGGGCAGGAGCAGGTGGGACCTTTGGCCTTACACTGCACTAACATGACATACCGTGGTCTCTGTGTTTGCAGTATGTGTGTTAGCGTGCCATGCCACAGTTGCAAGGTTGAGCTAAAACCCACCATGCAAACATGCACTAATTTTTACATTTCACAGTATCAAACACTCAAACAGGTCACACTTGGTGAGTGATTTTGCTTTTCTTTTGCCCTTGAAGTTACTGCACACAAAAGCAGTAAAGAAAGTAAAAGTAGTACATTTGACTAACACATTCTTCTACCTTATTAACAACTTGTTGTAACCAACTTATGTCAATAAACTTAACAACAAAAAAAAAAATCAGTCAGAGTATTAAGTTTGCGTGAAAAGTAAAGCTTCAACATTTAAGACTTTTGAATCAAAACACAGACAATAGGCAAAATGTGTTGTAGATATTGTCCATTAAGAATGAGTTTGGAAAACTTTTTTTGATTACCACATCATCACATGACGATCACATAACTTTGACCAAACTAAAAGAGCTGCTTGATATTATCTTTCCTCAGCAAGTGTCTGTTTTTATACTGCACTGAATTGAACCAAAACCAACAGACGCCTGGAAGGTTCAGAATCTATCTGGAAAACTTCCCCTTAGTTTGTTGGCCGTGAAGTGTGCATGTTTTGTAGCTGATTAGACATTATTATAGTCTTTCAGAATCTTGGTCTTTGTGTTTTGTTTTTTTTTTCAGTCCAATAAGCTCTAAACATTTCCCTCTCCTGTGTCTTGCAGGTGGGATAAGCAGGTGATCTCTGTTCGAGAAGCCAGAGCTTTGGCCAAGACCAATTCTCAAGAGTGGAGAAACAAATACATATGTGTGGAAGGTAAACATTTCAGTGGACATAACGTGCTACTGCAACCACCACCAGACAAAAACTGGAGCATGAGTGAAAGAAATGTCCCCAGTAATTCTACATACTCAGTGAGCGACGGCGATTCTTTGTGTTTCAGAGCCATTTGAAAGAAATAACGTCGCCAGGGCAGTCCATGAGAAGATCAAGTTTGATGCCATTAAAGCTCAGTTTGCTGAAGTACGTGCTAGTCCTGATAACTGTGCTCTATTCATATTTTCTTTCTTCCCATGAGCCGCTGTGGGCCAGCTATGAGTTATTCATAATCCTCCTGCTTCTCATCTCTCTGTGTCTACGCAGTCATGTCGGATACTGCAGCAGAGGAAGGACCTGAACTCCATCCTCCCAGTCAGAGCCATCATTAATAAAGAGTCATCCAGGAGATAAGGGGTTCCTTTAATTAGACGAGCTGACTGGAGTCTTCTACCTCAAGAACAGCCCTGTGCCCAGAAACGATGAAAGACCTTTTGGGATGTGCTGAGAGAGGAGCCGTGCTGCCTCCGCACCTCACAGCCAGAGAGTTTCTGGGACTCTGAAAGTTCTGGCCTCCTCTGTATCGGTCACATACTGTGTGTCCTATGGCAGCACCTATTGAATATTATGCACTATCAATTGCTTTGCCGCCTTTGCAAAATATATGTAATGTAATATTCCAGTAAGTGAGAGTGGATGAAAACATACAATATTTCTGGAGTGAAGCCAGGGGACTCTGAAATCAAAGCTTGTCACTTATACTGGTGACGGAGAGATGCTGCACTGAAGCAGGATGATAATGGCCAGCGTTAGTAGAGATGGTTATTGCTGCTACACCGCCCTCTTTCATAATGCACATAGCATTCCTAGGAGGAAGTTAAGTTTATCAACAGAGTATGTGAAGAAACAAAATAACACCTGCAACCCGCCCATATCTCAAGCTATCTTTGAATGGAAGCAACAGTGTTTAGGTTTGAAAGACTAGTCTCGTGCCATGTTTCTCTCCTCTGATCTCAGTTTTAGTTACATCCACATTGTTAGAGCCTTACTGAACAGTCGTATTGGAAGATGCCACATACATGTACAGTATATATATTGCCTGTCTGGACCAACTTGGAACATTAAAGCCTTTTTTCTATTTTTCTAGGTCAGTAGTGAAGCTGTCGTTGGCTTAAAACCCTATAGACACTTTTTTTCTACCGCTGTATTAAAGGCCCTCTCTTTTTTTCATCATCTTCATCTTTACATTTCTGAGCTCCTCTGAAAACTGCTTTTTATCAAGACATGTTGAAGTTAGTGTTGTAATTTAAATGATTTTGAGGTGATCACTAGAGGGCTGCGAGGGCACCAGCCTCTGGATCTCAGACTCCTTTATCATTGCTCATAAGGTGTTGTATTATTTTTCCTTGACTCGTAACAAATATATGTCATTGTAGTTCAGCTATGTACTTGATTTATTTGGACAAAACCTGACGTGCTAGTCACTCATTTTCGTTTCACTTAACAAATAAGTTATTTGCAGAATTCACACTTATGAGTGTGACTGTTTTTTCTTTCGTCATTTGGTTTATATTTTTCCTCAGCTGCGTTTGTACATTTTGTACATTACTGACTTTTAAATGTTTATTTAAAAAAAAATAAATCTCTGAAGATGTATGATTGTTTCACTTTATATTTTTGAGCTCCATGAGAAAACCTCTAATTTCTCATCTATGCTAATAGAAGTGTCAAAATCATATTAAATTGAACACTGGCTTCTTTTTTTTAAGGTGTCATTCATGTTCAGATGTGAGGTTAGGTGGCATGCTTTTAATTTCTCATGCAAACTGGTATCATTTTTTCCACAGGAACTATACGTACGGATATTGACTGATAAAGCACAAAACTGTCCCACAGATCTGTTGCTAGTCCACCTGATCTTGAAATCAGGTGTCATTTTGGTTCCTCAGTTGAACAACTTTTCTATTCTATTTTATTTTATTCTATTACCATGAGCTCTGAAGTCATTCAGTACATTACAGGTGCTTGTGATTCACAGGCCTTGAAAAAGATTATAAAACGAGCGCACCTTTTGTTCAAATGTTTTCTGCGGCCTCCTCTGGCAGCCAGTGTGCTCATTGGTTTTTATCTGTGGTTTGACACCTTATTACACCTAGTTTTATGACTTCTGTGTAGTGCCGGTGCTGCGAGGGGTAGATACCTTACAATATGTGTGTATGTGTGTCCACGGATCTGTTTAGTGTTGCCACCAGCAGCAGGGGGACCAGGGGTACTGTTTCAGCTCACGGCCTATATTTAACTCGGCAAAGGGGATTTTTATCTTAAAGTCACATTGCCTCACTCAGATATTAGACACCGGCGCACACCAAGAGCAACATAATGGATTTCTTAGATCTATAACAATCCTTTATAAAACATTGAAAATCTAACCATCTCTTAGAGTTAGTTGTTAGTGTGCTTAACTCAACAGCCAGTGAAACATACCTCCTCTCACTGCTTTTCCCCTCTCTGTCTCCTCTCCCTTCTTTTCATTCCCCTCTCAGTCTATTTCTGTCCCTCGCTGAGTCAGATGGACAGCTCCCAACTTAGAATGACACAAACAGGCAGACCAGCCCCTCCGAATCCAGAGTGACTGAAAAAATCAAGAGGACTCTAAAGTACACAGAAGAAAATCAAAATTGGGAGCCGCGGAAGGGAAGAGCTGGTGGATATTAGCATGATGGAGGGATGTGTGAGTCTGGACTCAGAGCTGATGGAGTTTCAGTCTGACGCTTCAGAGGCCATCAGCCAGGATGATGAAGACGAGGTGGAGGAACTGCAAAACAGGTGCTCTACTCTCTTGTCTGGACCATATATACACTGAATAACGTCAGTTATGGATCACTTAGTCTTTGTGTAAATTGATGTCTTTTCTGCTGGGAGTTCTTATCATGAAATTTACTGAATGGAGTCTGTGAGAAACCATTTGCTTCAGGGCTTTTTAGTTCAAGTACATTTTGCTTTAGAGAAAGAAAGGGGAAGCTGTGCCATATCTCTGACTGGAGAGGGGTATAGATGTTACACAAAACAATGCCCCATTAATGTCCTTTAACACATTATATGATCGTCTGTTCCTCAGCTCACACAAGGATTGTCAGTGTGGCACTGCACTCTATTGCAATATTTGATATTATTTGTCATCCCATATTTTACATCTCATTTATCATGTTTCTTACCGGGCACATTAGCCGTCCTTGCCATGTCATAAATAGTAGAAGATACTGATATGTTGGATGTATCTGAGAAGGCCAGGCATCTCCTCTCTAAAATTACATGAATGACGCTTTGGGACGTCACCTTGCGGTAACCCTGCAGGCACTAAGCTGTATTCATAGCAGGAGGGACAGCTAAGAGCGCATTTGATCATTATTTTTTTCAGCTCATCACTCACATTGGCAGCCTTGCACCAGACACCTGCTCTAATGCTGACAAGATCTACACTTCTTAAATAATCATCTTGAGAAAAGCTCAGCGCGTGTTATCTTGTTTTCGGCTTGGATTTTCTCATTTGGCTCAGTGCTGCAAAACGTGAATTTTGGCACATGTTGCTCAGATATTTTGTGATTTGATTCATTGGTTTGTTCTCTGCTTGCATTTCCAAAAGGATCTCCTCTTGCAGTTAGACTGTTTAGTAATGCCTTTCCTCTTCTAGTGAACGGCACAAACAGCCTCCTGTCCTCCATCTAACTCTACTCCGTTCTTACCTCCTTCAGTCTGCGAGAGGTTGTCCAGGACCAGTCGGTAAAGCCCAAACTCCAGTGCCTGATGGTGGACCCATCGTTCTCCATGGTAACAGTTCAGAGCGAGGACAGTGGTATTGTTTGGGAGACGGCCTCTAGCCGCTGCTCTACTCCCTGGGCCTCTGACACGAGCTCTGTCTCTGAAGCCTACAGCATGGAGGGCTCTGGCGTTGCAGGAAAGATCACCATTGTCTTTGATGAGGATAAAGTAGTCCGTAGGAGGACGAGGTCCGGAGGAAGGAGCAGCAGGTTGGGGGACAGGCTGAGTCGACCTGGAAGCTCAAGATCGGCTTCGGCTCTGGGAGTGGAGAGACCGGAGATGGCAGAGGTTTCTCTCCCCAATGTGAAACAGGAGAAAACCGAAACAGAGCCGGACTTGGAGGAAATCAAAAACAAAGATCAGCAACTGTTTAGTTTGATTTCAGAGGGTTATGAGATTCTCAACATCAGAGTCCCCTCCAAACTTCCCACCGTGGATGAGGAGGAGAGCACAGAGCTGCAGGACAATTTGTCGTATCTGGACCAGACTCCAAAGATCAAGTCCCGCAGCCACCATGACTGGACGTGGCAACAGAATCATGTCCTGACAGACGAGGGGAGGATACTTGATCACCAAGAGGTATTTATCTGATTGATTTGAATGATGTGATCGAGTTAGTTATGATTTAAATCTAACCTGTCCTGTCATTCACATACATTAATATATTCATTTGCATAAACGATAAAACGCCCGTTCATTTGTAGATTTAAACATTACAATATCCTTTATGGATTGATTTCCTCATTCCACAGCCCTCGAAGCAAGATTCTTCTCAGCCATCAGCAGACACAGAACCCAGACAGACACCTTCTCAGAATGAGAGCGCCAGTGACATTGACTACTTCGAGAAGTTTACCCTTTTGGATGAGGCAGTCCCCGGAGAACAAGCTCCAGAGCTGCAGGAGAAAGCAGTGAAACCCCAGGCAGAGGAGCAGAAACCTGCTACGGAGACAGCAACAGACAGCCCCTCTGCATCAGAAGAGTCTTTTGTCTTTGTCACAGATGTGGAGATAGTCGGGGAACACCTGGACGAGGTCTTCTATGGAGAAGGAGCTCCTGCTGATGCACTGCAGAGGAGAGATGAGGATGAGGAGGAGGTTGCAGCCAGGATGAGGCGAGAGAGCCAGAGATCGACGAAGGAGAATGGTTCAGTACTGTTTGAGAGTGAAGAGACCATCCTTACGCCCATCTATATCTCCGCTGGACCCCCGAAGATTATTGACCCCATCCTGCTGGAGGAGCCCACCGCCATGTCCTTCATGTACTCCGACCTTTACGAGGATGCTGTAGGCGAGAGGAGGAGGAGCGACGAGGAACACTCAGAGGCAGAGAGCGTGGCATCTGAGAAGTCTTATAAGAGATGTTCGTCGGATGCAGAGGAGGAGGAAGGCTACCTGGAGAAGTTTACTTTGAAGGATGAAACTTCCACCGTGGAGGTTCAACCAGAATCAGTGCAGGACGAGAACGAGGGGAGGATGATGTGGTCACAGAGTAGGTTTGAAATGACAGGATGTCTCAGAAAAGTGGTCAAAGAAGAAGATGAGGACAAGACAAAGACAGAGGAACCAAAGACACAGGAGGTCAGTGCTGGAGGCAGTAGTGAGGATCTACAATCAGCAACATTTGAGGAGAAAAGAGAAATAGTCACAGAAACAGAAAAGGAGAGGGAGGACATACAACTCTCCGTGGTAACTGAAGAGCAGGTTGTCAGAGAGGCCCCAGAAAAATCAGCTCAGGAGTCTAACCTGAAAGAGGATCGGATTGAGGGTCAGGAAGTAAAACAGGAAGTAAAAGGAGACCAGACTGAGCCTCCTGAGAGGAGCACTGATGAGCCACCTCCTGAAATTCAAGAGAACAGAAAGGTAGAGAAAGCAGAGAGCGAGAGTGAGGAGCATCAGAGAGAAGAACACAAAAGAAGTGAACAAAGCATTATTGAAACTGAGCGGATATGTCAGACACAAAAAGTGGCAGAAAAAGCAACTGAAGAGCTTGTAAAAGCAACAGAGGACAGGGCAGAAAAAGCACCTGTAAGCAGTGCAGTGCCACAGATGGATGTTAAATCAAAAATACAAATAGAGCAGAGTTTTTCTGAGGAGCCAGGTCCTGACACGAAGGTGGTGGCTGCTGATGAGAAAGTAGAAACTGAGGCCAAACCAGAGGTCCGAGTTGAAGTCAACGAACCTGAGACTGTAAGACAGGAAACGTTCACCTCGACTGAACCCTCAGGTGAAATAGAGACACCGGCTGCAATATCACCGTGTGAGGAAAAACAAGCAGCAGAAGTCGTTCCTGAAGGTGTTGCACCTGTCGAGGTCATCACCGACCGTGACTGTGCGGTACACGCAGTAGTGGAGGTTACTGAAAAAGCAGTGAATGAAAAAGAGATTCAAACCCAAGTTCAGATTGATCTTCAGGAGGTAAAAAGTGCTGAGACGACAGATGTTCAAACAGCAGCAGCTCCTGAAGTAGGAAGAGACCATGAAGCTAAGACTGGGGAAGCTGCAGCTGAGAGCCAGTTGCCTGAATTCATTGCCGAAGCTGCTCAGGAGCCAGAAGTTGAAACTGAGATTTCAAGTGAAGTAACCGAACCTGTGATGCCAGAGGATTCAGATAAGAAACATCATGAAATCCTTGAATCCCTGCAGCGTCAACAAGAGGAGCCGGTAACTGATAGTGAATCAGGCAAAACAAAGCTGATAACTGAAGTCAAAGCTAAAACACCCACAGACGACGCTGGGCTCCCGGATATGGTGAATGCAGGTGACGAGTTAATCCTCCTCGTTCCCAAGGGACAAGCAGTAGAGATGGACATTGATATTGGTCAGGCCCCGAGTGATTCAGAAGCTCTCCCTGAACCTGACAGCACATGTGAACATCTAACAGCACCTGAGGACATACCAGCACCGATGGGAGAAACAAAGACAGAGCCACAACCGGGAGTAGAAGCAGAAGTTGCTGTAAAGGTAGAAGAGCAACCCAGAAATGACTTAGACAGAGAGTACTACCCCCCTGCACCTATGGAGGAGGCCGACACAGAGGAGAAGAAGACGGGGGAGGACTTAGAAGAAGATGAGGGTTTCTTTTCCCCTCTGAGGAGCTTTACTCCCAGGGAGGATTTATCTGGGCTGCACAGGGAGGAAATACTATCAGAAGAACATGTAGAACAAAAGGCGGAGATGTGGGTGGAAGATTTTCCAGATGCAATCATTATTGAAGATGATGTTGGTCCAGATGTTGATCTACACAGAAAGGATATAGGGCAAAGGATGGAGCAAGATGAGGTGGTTGCAGAGGCTCCAGAAGTGCCTGTTGAGGAGTTTGAATATGAGATAATATCTAAAAAGGATGCAGAAGAGATGCCAGAACCCAAAATACAGAGAGATGCAGAGGAATCAAAACCTGAGTCCGGCCGGGACAGAGAAGAGAGGATGGAGGTGGAGGTTGAGATGGAGATGGAGGGGAAAGTGTTTGATCTGTCCCTAGAAGAAGAGCTCATTGAGGATGACTATGAAATCATTGATGCAGAGGAGGAGAGTCAGGCCCGACTGGCTGCTGAGCTGCAGGGGATGGACTGGTTCTGTCTCACCTGTGGTCGTCTGCTATCAGAGGACGACTGTGTGTCCAGAGAGCATCACAGCCACGTGGTGACTGCTGTGGACAAAGCCTATGAGGAAATCAAGGTAGTGTATTAAATGCACACACTGAATGTGTATATTGCATATATAAAGTAACATTTGTTTTAAAGGGGCACTTCGTCAATTTTACACATGATCAGTTTCACAGTAGTATATGATGTCATTAGGGCTATCTCACATTAGGCTTTAACAACAGGGGGCATGAATTTCATAAGATGTGGGCATAAGTGTTGAACAAATCATATTCACTTGCATTCTGGGAAATGTAGGATACAGTGGTTCTGGATCTTGAGCACTACTAGAAATTCAGCCACTGCTGCTATTCTTTTTAAAATAATTTTTCTTGCGAGTGCCCCAACTCAATAAAAGTTCAATAACATTTCACTGGAGTAGCACTTTAGGAAGGTATACAAGCATGGAACAGGTACAGTGAGACACACACATGTAGGAGAAGCAGGGGAAGTGCTACTGTGATCATTGGTTTACTGATAATTTACCATCTCTATCGATTATCTATTATCATTAAGTATTAACAAGTAGAAAATTATTGATTTTTAATAATACTCATTGCCTTTTATTGTATTAACTGAAAATACTGATAATACTAAAACTACTCAGATGTCTAGCTTAGTAAACATGCACAGCATAAGTACTTGTAAATAGATGATAAATTATCTATTACATAATGGATATTTATTGTAAAGAATTGCAAAATACAAGAAATACATTTAAAGGAATAGTTTAAAATTCTGGGGAAAACTTATTTTGTGTCTCTCTGTGAGCAAATAGGCTAGATCTTAAAAAACAAAAACAAACAAAAAAACATGGGAAACAATGCAGGATTAAAATTGAGCATCATCTGTATGATATTATAAATTGAATGGATTCAGAGGAACACAACTATTTATGTGAGGAGATTAAATCATAATCTGTCAGATCAGACAACATGTTTTTCCTGTCTGCCGCCTCAGAGGGATCACAGTGTCTCCCAGATGTTTGATCGTTTTAGCGAGCTGCTGCCCGAAACGACACATCAGCCTTTCTGATGACTGATGGCATGCTGTAATCAAATAGCAGCTGCACTTTACCAGCATTATTACAACACACGGTTACGATCATCGCACACTTTACTGGCATTAGTTTGCGTCATCATATAATAAACTGGCCCTAAATTAGCCGGCTATAACTTTTCCATGTATGCTGGCAAGTTTCATGCTCCCGGGCTGCTGGCAGGCTGCGGCCAAGCACATTGAACTGTTGTGATGTAATGTTCTACTTTGATCGGTGGAAAGGTCCAGTGTGTCATCATCAAGTGGAGACTGAGAGGTGATCTGTTCACACACACACACTGTTCTGCCTGTGATGTACCCTCTGGGTTGGCACAGGGTCGGTCTTCTCCTTTTTAAAATCTCCATTAACATTATAACACCTTCTAGCAATTTTTTGGCTTCTTTTGCCTGTAGTTTTCCAAAAGTCAGTTTTTAACGTGCAAATTCATGAGAAGACTTGCTACATGAGAACAACTACAGAGAGCTCCTCACGCTGCTACAAGATGCGGCTTTTCACCAGGAGAGACAATATTCACTGTTCAGTTGATTGCTTCTGTAAATCTGTGAATATACATCAGACAACATGAGTGAAGTGAGATATTTCAGTAAAGTATCTGGCAACTAAATCAAAGGAAAGCTGGAACAAACTGAGAATGATCAAATATCATTTCCAGATGATATTCGAACCAGGTCTAGTGCATGTGTGATGTTGTGTTTATGTGAAACACTGACAGCTGGACTGTAAATAAGACAAAGATCAAAGCTATAATACAAGTCTGACTTCAGCACCAAGCAGTGCGGTCTATTCAGACACTCCACAGAGCGGAAAATCGATCCTGTCAAGCTCAGCAAAACAACTTAACAAACCTGTATCCAGTCCAGCTCTATCAGCTAGAATGTACAATGCACTCCTACACCTCCTCAGACATGGATGGACACATTCTCCCTCACACACTCACACCTGTTTTCCCGCTTTTGGTGGAGAGGCGGTCAGCCTCGGTGACCGCAGCTCGACCTAGTTAAACCACCAGTCTTCCCCCTGCAGTATCCTCCCTGATGATTCCCCTTAAAGCTGCTGTAGGCAACCTCAAGATTAATCTGTGTCATCAGTCTAAATAACAACAGCAGAAACTGGGACCCCACAGATCAATAAGATTGTCTTAAGAGAATTCATGTTTCAGATACTGCAACTGATGGGAATTTCTTTCGTACAGAGCAAGTAAAGAATTTAATCTTTAGAGTGGGTGAAAAACTAATTTCGGAGAAAGACTAACTTTGGTGCAGATTTAATGTTATATCTACAAACTTCCAACGATGATCTTCTGCTCAATCACAGCTGCGTATTATTGTCAGAGGATGTACTGTACATGTGATGATGTACGAATAAATGTTTGTATAACAGGAGAAGCTGAGTGACTGGATCTCAGAGCTTCAGGGGAGGTCAGAGAACATTGAGGACTTGGTGTCTGAACTGGAGCTGGCCTACAACTCTGTAGAGGTAAAGCACGCTCACTTTGTGCCATTCACATTTAATACTCTTATAGTATAAATTAATCAATCCAACCGACAGCATGATATTTTAGTGGGACATCGTTTCATTTGGCCGTCCCTCTCCTCTCCGCCAGGACCAGTGTGTGGAGAGCGAGGCAGCGATGCAGGTGCAGAACGAGGAGATGATGGCTCTGGTGATGGAGCAGTACAACAACATGTCCGTCAACATGGAGGAGGAGAAGAAGTCCAAGCTGGAGCAGCTATATGACCAGATTGTCTCCTTCCAGGAGAGCATTGAAACCGCCAAGGCCACTCTAGAGACCACGGCCAGAGAGGAAGAGACTGACGCACGGGTGAGTCCTGAAGCTTTTAAGATGAATTGATCAGCAGTATCATGTTTGGCCAGTAATTGGTGATCAGGGTTTGTGTCAAATGTCTGATAAATCCCTCTTCAATCTGCTCTCCTACTAGTCACCTGAAGACATTCATGCAAGGTAATGTGTTTTCAGTGAATGGAATGTGAGCTAGTGTGGTTTCCTAACAACTGTGTAATAACATATTACTAGATAGTGATTACCAGTGCAGCATGGTGCTTGACCTGCAGAGCTATAACCCTGGGAGTGTGCCAGTTTTCTGATAATTGAATTGTGGTTATAGATATTCTTTAACATTCTCCATACCGAGCTCAACCTATAGCAAAGAAGTGTTTGACATTGACTTGTGTTGACCAGAAGCTAATTGTTTGCGGTTGTGTGTTTAGTCTCAAGGCAGCTCTGGACTCAGCCATGTCACTGGAGCTGGGTCCCAAGGGACTGCTGGTGTTCGAAGACTACGCCAAGGGCAACACATCCAGCTCACACCTCACACAGCGCAAGGGAATCCCAGGTAGGTCTGATATTTACACATCTTTATCTTCATTTTTAAGTCTAGTGTAATGTGCGTATACAGTGTATGTGGCAGTTATGAAGCTTGTACTGTATACGTCCTGGTTGTGCCTCAGTGCCTCAGAGGCCCACGCTGCAGCCCCAGGAGCCAGGCTCAGCCACCAGCACCAGTGTCACTGTTTACTGGAAGGTCAACCCTGGAGATATCATAGACTGCTTTCAGGTCTACTGCATGGAGGATCCACAAGGAGGTAAATACTTTCAGGTTGCTATTTAAACTGGGAAATTTTATACTAGTCATAGAGAAATGTTTATGGCAAGGCAATTTTATTAATATAGCACCATTCAGACACAAGGCAATTCAAAGAGCTTTACAGAGGCATGGAAATACATTAAAAATAGAACATTAAAATTATATATATATATATATATATATATATATGTATATATACCACACCAGTCAGGACCCAGGCAGGAACAGCATACATGGGATGCCATAACCAAGTGGCTGGCATAGTGTACAGGAACATCTGCACTGAGTATGGGCTGGAAGTCCCACGGTCAGAATGGAAGATGCCTCCTAAGGTGGTTAAGAATGACTGAGCTAGGACTGGGATTTCCAGATCCAGACTGACAAACTGGTGATGGCTAACCAACCGGACATCGAGTTGATGGACAAACAACAGAGGAAGGCAGTGGGGATAGATGTAGCAACCCCGAGTGACAGCAACATCAGGAAGAAGGAACATGAGAAGCTCGAAAAATACCAAGAGCTAGAAAAGATGTGGGGAGTAAAGGCAACAGTGGTGCCAATGGTCATCGGAGCACTGGGGGCTGTGACCCACAAACCCAGGGAGGGTGGTTCCAGCAGATTCCAGGTGCAACATCTCAGGTCTCTGTCCAGCAGAGCGCAATCCTAGGAAGAGCTAAGATACTTGAGGAAGACCCCCCTCCTCCACCCCCCTTCCCACCCACCCCCCCACGCCGGCCCATCGGGGGTGGGTGAGTGGGTGAATACATATACATACACACACACACGTGTGAGTGTGTGTGTGTGTGTGTGTATATATATGTATATGTATATATATAGTATATGGGTTTTTTGGTTTCAAGAGGTACTGCATATCTATATTGTTGTGGTCCACAGCTGTGTCAGAGGAGTACCGTGTGACAGTGAAGGAGAGTTACTGTGTCTTGGAGGAGCTGGAGCCTGACAAGACGTACAAGGTGTGGGTGATGGCTGTCAACTATACAGGCTGCTCTCTGCCCAGTGAGAGACTTGCCTTCACAACTGGTCAGTCCACACACTGCAGACAACAAGCATCATTTCAATTTTTACTGGCATGCTGGTGGGGGATTTGGTAGACTTAAATAGTCAGTGTTCAAGGGATTTCTGTTGTATTGTGTATGACATATCTACGTTTATCCAGACAGCAGCACACTATTCTCTTAGATGCCTTGTTCTCTTCCTGGCAGCTCCATCGGTGCCTGTGATTGACACAGAGCGCTGCAGTGTCATGTGGGATTCGGCCACACTAAGGTGGAAACAGCAGACTCCTGGACAGAGTTACACCTTGGAGTACTGCCGTCAGTATGAACTGGAGGGAGAGGGACTCAGGTGAGTCTCAGACACCTTGCTGATCAATTTGTAGTCAGTCATAGTGATTGTTTTTACCTGACAGGTACCAGAAAGGTGTCTGGAAAATCATGATATTACAGAAAAATGCAGTGATTAACTTTAAAAATCTTTTCTTTTTTTTTAATTGTAATTTCTGACACAGAACACACAGAGAAGAGCAGTCAACACTTTTGGCTGTATGAAAGTTTAATATTTGTGCTATGTGTGTTTGCATGTGTGTGTGTTTGTGTGGCATACTCCTAGATCCATCTCAGGCATCAATAGCTGTGAACAGAGGGTTCTCCTGCAGCCCAATGAGAATTACCTGTTTTACATCAAAGCTGTGAATGAGGCGGGAGCCAGCGAACAGAGTGAGGCTGCACTCATTTCCACAAAAGGTAAAAAAAAAAACAACACATTTAAACTGTTTTTGTAGTTGTTTCTTTTTTTTATATCCTTCTTTTACTTGTTACTCGTTCCAGGGACGAGGTTCCATCTGCTGAGCGCATCAGCTCACCCTGCTTTAGAGCTGTCAGTGGATCGGACCACCCTGCACTATTCCCAGGACACATATGAAAACACACCACTCACAGACAAACAGTGAGTTTAACACCGTTTCAATTACCTCCCACCTTAGGAAATGTATCAGAAATATGTGTCCAGCACAGTTTGTGTGTTTTCTAGGTGTCCATCCATCCTGGGTGAGTTGCTGCCCTTACGAGGACACTACTACTGGGAGACAATTGTGTCAGGAAGTACAGCTTACAGACTCGGAGTGGCACACAGCACAGCCAACAGAGGCGGCCCACTGGGGGAAAACAGCCTGTCGTGGTGTCTGCAGTGTATTCCTACACCAACAGGGTATGCATAAATCTCCCCCCATTTTCTGAGATGCTTTGCATTATTGTTTTAGTCTAAAACTTCCACCTTTGGTGTCTTTATCTTTCCAGTTGCAGGTATCAGTTGCTCCACAATGACGTCCAGTCCAGTTTGTTCGTGATGGAGTTGCCTGAGCGAGTAGGTACTCTCTTGGATTACCAGCTTGGTCGTCTGTCTTTCTACAATGCCCAAAGTGGTCAGTTGTTAAGTTCCTTCAGCCAGCGCTTCACCCAGCCGTGCCACCCTGCTCTGGCCCTGGAGATGCCAGGCAGCCTGGAGGTCAGCATGGTGCTGGAAGTACCGGAGTTTACCAAGGACAGCTAGCTCTGCTACCTGCCTCACACGCTGAAGAGTTTACAGTTCATGTTGGACATTTGTTAATTTGAGTGATCTTACTTTATAATAATTGAATTGACCACTTACATTACAGAAAAGAGTTCAGATATGACAGGACATAAAATAATAATTAGATCCAAAACAAAGGCAGAAGATGCAATTTGATTTGTTTAAAGGGGTTTGTGTGTTTTTGGTAAAAAGGAACCTTATTTTAAAAACTGATTTTCTCTGATCAAAAACAAAATAAATAATTTTTGGCCACAAAAATTAAACTGTCTTGTATGTGGTGCAATACAACTGGATTGAAAATGAGTGCCTTGAAATTTTTTTCACAGGTGAGCATCATGTATTTTTGTTGTGGATTATTTTGTAATTTTGACCGTAAAGTATGCAGATGTACTGTTTTGTAAATGTTCTGTGCTTTACTCATTTTCAGTTGTCTTCTGTTCTTTTACTGATAGATAATGTGAGTAAAGGCTCTGACAACATGTTGGAGTCAAATACACATTGTATCATCACAGAGAGAAATACAAGTGATAGTTCAATTCTTTTGTCACCCCGAAGTTTAGACAATGAGTCAAAAAATATACTGTAGCACTTTTTGAACTGTTTCATATTGTGAATAGGTTTATTTTGTGTAAATAACCTTTGTAAACTGAAGTGATCAGTTGTCTATTTTGTTATGTGCGACTGATGCCAAAAGCAGAGCAATTGTTTTTCTTTCACCTGTCATGTAAACTGATTTTCTCGACCGAACTGAATGAACATGATTATTTTTTTCTATTTGCACAACTGGACTGATTATTTTGACTCTGTTCTTTAACTTAAATTCACCACCAGAGGTCCTCAGGACTCCATTAGTTGTAATATTGGTTCAAAAGCTTCCAAAAAAGGATTTATCTGTCCTCTGAATTATGTGTGTCCAGTTTTGTTTTGCAGGGCATCAGGTGGCAAACCTGCAGTTTGGAAATCACCTGAACAGACATACATATAATACTCCCAACTCTAAAGAAGAGATGCAGTGTCAAATAAAATGAATGAATAAATGAGTTCTCCTTAAAACATCCTATTGCCACATTTATGGGGCCCTAAGCAGAATTTGATTTGGTCAAGGGTATAGGTTTGGTTTCAACATTGGTAGGGACGCAACATCCCCACCACCCCTCCAAAACAAAGTGATTGACTTTTTAATGCCATCAATCAAACAATTTATTAAGGTTATTGAGATCTGAATCTACATTCAGAAATGCCCATACACAAATGTAATATATGTACATGTGTTGAATCTCCGTATATGTATATATACTTTGGCCTATATATGTAAAAATTACATGTGAAACCTGTTCCATTGGAATAATATCATATATTGACACATACAGTATGTCTAGCTAATAGAAGCATGTATTTTAGTATGTCTGTTTATATTATAGGTTTATACACTGTTGCTCATAAAGTTGGAATAAAATATTTTTTTAAATATTTTTTTAGCACCAAACAAATGTTATGCATGAATACATTTCACCTGGGTAATTGGGACACATAATGTAATCATTGCACCTGGTCAAAAGTGGTTACTGATGCATTTAAATAGGAATAAACAGAGGATTGTGTCTGAAAACAAAATTATACCAACTTTATGGGCAACAGTTTATTATAGACATATGATGAATGAATATATAGCCGTATGTAGCCTGTCATTATATATGTAAATATAAAAGAGGCATGTATGGTTAATCGTTAATAGTAAATCATATACAAAAATATAGTATTTTAATAAGCATGTTGTATTAATAAAGTTGAATTTTACTATGAGCATTTCATATAAGTTCTAAACTTATATCTTCATGTATCCAGAGGATGTATGTATGTCATAATAATATAGCCTCTTATAGATGACACAGATCATAACATCCCTCTTGATATAGGGACAACTATGTTTTATATATATGTACAGTATATGTCATAGGTCGTAGTATAATAAGGCATAAAATGTTATAGTATATTAATCATAATATGTCACAGTATATTAAGTCGTAAAGTCATAGTATGGTAAGGCATAAAAATTCCTAGTATAGTGAGGAATTAAAATTTCATAGTATAATAAGGCATTAAAAGTCATAGTATAGTAAGGCATGAAAATGTCCTAGTATACTAAGAGCATAAAGAGTAATGCAATAGTAAGGGATGAAAAGTCATAGTATAGTAAGAAAAAAAAAAAGTCATAGTATAGTAAGGCAAAAAAAATGTCATAGTATAGTAAGGAAAAGAAAAATGTCATAGTATAGTAAGGCATAAAGAGTAATACAATAATAAGGCATGAAAAGTCATAGTATAGTAAGGCAAAAAAAACGTCATAGTATAGTAAGGCAAAAAAAACGTCATAGTATAGTAAGGCAAAAAAAACGTCATAGTATAGTAAGGCAAAAAAAAAAGTCATAGTATAATAAGGGAAAAAAAATGTCATAGGATAGTAAGGTAAAAAAAAATTCATAGTACAGTAAGGCATTAAAAGTCATAGTATAGTAAGGCATAAAGAGTAATACAATAGTAAGGCAAAAAATATGTCAAAGTATAGTAAGGCAAAAAAAATGTCATAGTATAGTAAGGTAAAAAAAAGTCATAGTATAATAAGGCAAAAAAAATGTCATCGTATAGTAAGGTAAAAAAAAATGTCATAGTATAGTAAGGCAAAAAAAATGTCATAGTATAGTAAGGCAAAAAAAGTCATAGTATAATAAGGCAAAAAAAATGTCATAGTATACTAAGGTAAAAAAAAGTCATAGTATAATAAGGCAAAAAAAATGTCATAGTATAGTAAGGCAAAAAAAATGTCATACAATAGTAAGGCAAAAAAAGTCATAGTATAATAAGGCAAAAAAAATGTCATAGTATAGTAAGGTTAAAAAAAGTCATAGTATAATAAGGCAAAAAAAATGTCATAGTATAGTAAGGTAAAAAAAATGTCATAGTATAGTAAGGCATAAGAGTAATACAATAGTAAGGCATGAAAAATCGTAGTATAGTACGGCAAAAAAATGTCATAGTATAGTAAGGCAAAAAAAATGTCATAGTATAGTAAGGAAAAAGAAAAATGTCATAGTATAGTAAGGCATGAAGATTAATACAATAGTAAGGCATGAAAAGTCATAGTATGGTAAGGCAAAAAAAATGTCATAGTATAGTAAGGCATAAAGAGTAATAAAATAGTAAGGCATGAAAAGTCATAGTATGGTAAGGCAAAAAAAATTTCATAGTATAGTGAGGCAAAAAAAAAGTCATAGTATAGTAAGGCAAAAAAAAAGTCATAGTATAGTAAGGCAAAAAAAATGTCATAGTATAGTAAGGCACAAAATAATTTCATAGTATAGTAAGGCAAAACAAAATGTATAGTATAGTAAGGCACAGAAAAATGTCACAGTATAGTAAAGCATAAAGAGTAATACAATAGTAAGGCATGAAAAGTCATAGTATAGTAAGGCACAAAAAATTTCATAGTATAGTAAGACAAAAAAAATGTCATAGTATAGTAAGGCATAAAGAGTAATACAATACTAAGGCATGAAAAGTCATAGTATAGTAAGGCAAAATAAAGTCATAATATATTAAGGCATGAAAAGTCATAGTATAGTAAGGAAAAAAAAAGTCATAGTATAGTAAGGAAAAAAAGTCATAGTATAGTGAGGTAAAAAAAATGTCATAGTATAGTAAGGCAAAAAAATGTCATAGTATAGTAAGGCAAAAAAGTTACAAAAGTCAGAGTATATTAATTATAAAAAAGTCACAGCATATTAAGTCATAAAGTCATAGCTTAGTAAAGAAAAAAGTCATAGTATAGTAAGGCATGAAAACTTCCTAGTATACTAAAGCATAAAGAATAATACAATAGTAAGACATGAAAAGTCATAGTATAGTAAGGCAAAAAGAGTAATACAAAGGTAAGGCATGAAAAGTCATAGTATAGTAAGGCAGAAAAAAAGGCATAGTATAGTAAGGCAAAAAAAAGTCATAGCATAGTAATGCAAAAAAAATCATTGTATAGCAAGGCATAGCGTAATACAATAGTAAGGCATGAAACGTCATAGTATAGTTAGGCAAAACAAAAAATCATAGTATAGTAAAGCATGAAAAGTCATATTATAGTAAGGCAAAATAAAGTCATAGTATATTAAGGCATGAAAAGTCATAGTATAGTAAGGGAAAAAAAAGTCATAGTATAGTAAGGCAAAAAAAATATCATAGTATAGTAAGGCAAAAAAAAGTCAGTATAGGAAGGCAAAAAAAATGTCATAGTATAGTAAGGCATGAAGAGTAATACAATAATAAGGCATGAAAAGTCATATTATAGTAAGGCAAAAAAAATGTCATAGTATAGTAAGGTAAAAGAAATGTCATAGTATAGTAAGGCATAAAGAGTAATACAATAGTAAGGCATGAAAAGTCATAGTATAGTAAGGCAAAAAAAAATGTCATAGTATAGTAAGACAAAAAAAATGTTATAGTATAGTAAGGCATAAAGAGTAATACAATAGTATGGCATGAAAAGTCATAGTATAGTAAGGCAAAATAAAGTCATAGTATATTAAGGCATGAAAAGTCATAGTATAGTAAGGCAAAAAAAAAAGTCATAGTATAGTAAGGCAAAAAAAAGTCATAGTATAGTAAGGCAAAAAAAATGTCATAGTATAGTAAGACAAAAAAAATGTCATAGTATAGTAAGGCATAAAGAGTAATACAGTAGTAAGGCATGAAAAGTCATAGTATAGTAAGGCAAAATAAAGTCATAGTATATTAAGGCATGAAAAGTCATAGTATAGTAAGGCAAAATAAAGTCATAGTATATTAAGGCATGAAAAGTCATAGTAAGGAAAAAAGGTCATGGTATAGTATAGGAAGGCAAAAAAAATTGTCATAGTATAGTAAAGCATAAAGAGTAATACAATAGTAAGGCATGAAAAGTCATAGTATAGTAAGGCAAAAAAAAGTCATAGTATAGTAAGGCAAAAAAATAATTGTATAGTAAGGCATAGAGTAATACAATAGTAAGGCATGAAAAGTCATAGTATAGTAAGGCAAAAAAAATATCATAGTATAGTAAGGCATGAAAAGTCATATTATAGAAAGGCAAAAAAAAAGTCATAGTATAGTAAGGCAAAAAAAATGCCATAGTATAGTAAGGCAAGAAAAAGTCATAGTATAGTAAGGCAAAGAAAAATGTCATAGTATAGTAAGACAAAAAAAAAAGTCATAGTATAGTAAGGCATAAAGAGTAATACAATAGTAAGGCATGAAAAGTCATAGTATAGTAAGGCAAAATAAAGTCATAGTATATTAAAGCATGAAAAGTTATAGTATAGTAAGGCAAAAAAAAGTCATAGTATAGTAAGGCAAAATAATGTCATAGTATAGTAAGGCAAAAAAAAGTCATAGTATAGTAAGGCAAAAAAAATGTCATAGTATAGTAAGGCATGAAGAGTAATACAATAGTATGGCATGAAAAGTCATAGTGTAGTAAGGCAAAATAAAGTCATAGTATATTAAGGCATGAAAAGTCATAGTATAGTAAGGGAAAAAAAAGTCATAGTATAGTAAGGCAAAAAAAATGTCATAGTATAGTAAGGCATGAAGAGTAATACAATAGTAAGGCATGAAAAGTCATATTATAGTAAGGCAAAAAAATGTCATAGTATAGTAAGGTAAAAGAAATGTCATAGTATAGTAAGGCATAAAGAGTAATACAATAGTAAGGCATGAAAAGTCATAGTATAGTAAGGCAAAAAAAAATGTCATAGTATAGTAAGACAAAAAAAATGTCATAGTATAGTAAGGCATAAAGAGTAATACAATAGTATGGCATGAAAAGTCATAGTATAGTAAGGCAAAATAAAGTCATAGTATATTAAGGCATGAAAAGTCATAGTATAGTAAGGCAAAAAAAAAGTCATAGTATAGTAAGGCAAAAAAAAGTCATAGTATAGTAAGGCAAAAAAAAGTCATAGTATAGTAAGGCAAAAAAAAGTCATAGTATAGGAAGGCAAAAAAATGTCATAGTATAGTAAGGCATGAAGAGTAATACAATAGTAAGGCATGAAAAGTCATATTATAGTAAGACAAAAAAATGTCATAGTATAGTAAGGTAAAAAAAATGTCATAGTATAGTAAGGCAAAAAAAATGTCATAGTATAGTAAGACATGAAAAGTCATAGTATAGTAAGGCAAAAAAAATGTCATAGTATAGTAAGACAAAAAAAATGTCATAGTATAGTAAGGCATAAAAAGTAATGCAATAGTAAGGCAAAATAAAGTCATAGTATATTAAGGCATGAAAAGTCATAGTATAGTAAGGCAAAATAAAGTCATAGTATAGTAAGGCATGAAAAGTCATAGTAAGGAAAAAAGGTCATAGTATAGTATAGGAAGGCAAAAAAAATGTCAGTATAGTAAGGCATAAAAAGTAATGCAATAGTAAGGCATGAAGAGTAATACAATAGTAAGGCATGAAAAGTCATAGTATAGTAAGGCAAAAAAAAGTCATAGTATAGTAAGGCAAAAAAAATGTCATAGTATAGTAAGGCATAAAGAGTAATACAATAGTAAGGCATGAAAAGTCATAGTATAGTAAGGCAAAAAAAAGTCATAGTATAGTAAGGCAAAAAAAAGTCATAGTATAGTAAGGCAAAAAAAAGTCATAGTATAGTAAGGCAAAAAAAAAGTCATAGTATAGTAAGGCATAAAGAGTAATACAATAGTAAGGCATGAAAAGTCATAGTATAGTAAGGCAAAAAAAAGTCATAGTATAGTAAGGCATGAAAAGTTATAGTATAGTAAGGCATAAAGAGTAATACAAAGGTAAGGCATGAAAAGTCATAGTATAGTAAGGCAGAAAAAAAGTCATAGTATAGTAAGGCAAAAAAAAGTCATAGTATAGTAAGGCAAAAAAAAATCATTGTATAGTAAGGCATAGAGTAATACAATAGTAAGGCATGAAAAGTCATAGTATAGTAAGGCAAAAAAATATATCATAGTATAGTAAGGCAAAAAAAAAGTCATAGTATAGTAAGGCATGAAAAGTCATATTATAGTAAGGCAAAAAAAATTGTCATAGTATAGTAAGGCAAAAAAAATGTCATAGTATAGTAAGGCAAAAAAAAGTCATAGTATAGTAAGGCAAAAAAAAATCATTGTATAGTAAGGCATAGAGTAATACAATAGTAAGGCATGAAAAGTCATAGTATAGTAAGGCAAAAAAATTTATCATAGTATAGTAAGGCAAAAAAAAAGTCATAGTATAGTAAGGCATGAAAAGTCATATTATAGTAAGGCATGAAAAGTCATATTATAGTAAGGCAAAAAAAATTGTCATAGTATAGTAAGGCAAAAAAAATGTCAGTATAGTAAGGCAAAAAAAATTGTCATAGTATAGTAAAGCATAAAGAGTAATACAATAGTAAGGCATGAAAAGTCATAGTATGGTAAGGCAAAGAAAACTGTCATAGTATAGTAAGGCATAAAGAGTAATACAATAATAAGGCATGAAAAGTCATAGTATAGTAAGGCAAAAAAAATGTTGTGGTTTCTTCTGTAGCGATGATGTGATGATGATGAAGGAATCTCTGCTGACACCGGCTCAGTTGTATATAAAAAAGTTTATTACAAAAAGACACAGCATCATTTAACAAGCATCAAAACAGCCTGTGAGAGGACCCAAAGCCAAAAAGGATCTTCTCTCGTTTTTCCCCAAAACCATACAATTTATAGGCTGAATAACCTCTAGTTACATATTCATGACCTAGCTGATTCCTAATAACCTATAGAGGTACAGAGCCAACATTTATGTCCAAACATGGTCTTTCTATATGAAGTTAAAACATACCGTAAATTTTATTATGAAAAACAAAAGTCAGCTCTTAGGAATGTTTTGGAGACAAGAACAGAGGGGGTGCTCACCCTCTTCTGGCGCCTGATCTCTATCTAGGCTGTCTCCTTAAACACTCCTATCCTTAACTCACAAAACAGCTAAGACACCACAATGTCATAGTATAGTAAGGCATAAAGAGTAATACAATAGTAAGGCAAAAAAGAAGTCATAATATAGTAAGGCAAAAAAAATGTCATAGTATAGTAAGGCAAAAAAAATGTCATTGTAAGGCATAAAAAGTAATGCAATAGTAAGGCATGAAAAGTCATAGTATAGTAAGGCAAAAAAATATCACTGTATAGTAAGGCATAGAGTAATACAATAGTAATGCATGTAAAGTCATAGTATAGTAAGGCAAAAAAAAAGTCATAGTATAGTAAGGCAAAAAAAAGTCATAGTATAGTAAGGCAAAAAAAAAGTCATAATATTGTAAGGCAAAAAAATGTCATAGTATAGTAAGGCATAAAGATTAATACAATAGTAAGGCATGAAAAGTCATAGTATAGTAAGGCAAAGAAATGTCATAGTATAGTAAGGCAAAAAAAATGTCATAGTATAGTGAGGCAGAAAAAAAGTCATAGTATAGTAAGGCATGAAAAGTCATAGTATAGTAAGGCATAAAGAGTAATACAAAGGTAAGGCATTAAAAGTCATAGTATAGTAAGGCAGAAAAAAAGTCATAGTATAGTAAGGCAAAAAAAAGTCATAGTATAGTAAGGCAAAAAAAAAATCATTGTATAGTAAGGCATAGAGTAATACAATAGTAAGGCATGAAAAGTCATAGTATAGTAAGGCAAAGAAATGTCATAGTATAGTAAGGCAAAAAAAATGTCATAGTATAGTGAGGTAAAAAAAATGTCATAGTATACTAAGGCAAAAAAATGCCATAGTATAGTAAGGCACAATAAATGTCATAGTATAGTAAGGCATTAAGAGTAATACAATAGTAAGGCATGAAAAATCATAGTATAGTACGGCAAAAAAATGTAACAGTATAGTAAGGCAAAAAAAATGTCATAGAATAGTAAGGAAAAAGAAATGTCATAGTATAGTAAGGCATAAAGATTAATACAATAGTAAGGCATGAAAAGTCATATTATAGTAAGGCAAAAAAAATGTCATAGTATAGTAAGGCAAAAAAATGTCATAGTATAGTAAGGCAAAAAAAATGTCATAGTATAGTAAGGCAAAAAAAATGTCATTGTAAGGCATAAAAAGTAATGCAATAGTAAGGCATGAAAAGTCATAGTATAGTAAGGCAAAAAAAAATCACTGTATAGTAAGGCATAGAGTAATACAATAGTAATGCATGTAAAGTCATAGTATAGTAAGGCAAAAAAAGTCATAGTATAGTAAGGCAAAAAAAAGTCATAGTATAGTAACGCAAAAAAAAGTCATAATATTGTAAGGCAAAAAAATGTCATAGTATAGTAAGGCATAAAGATTAATACAATAGTAAGGCATGAAAAGTCATAGTATAGTAAGGCAAAAAAAAGTCATAGTATAGTAAGGCAAAAAAAAATCATTGTATAGTAAGGCATAGAGTAATACAATAGTAAGGCATGAAAAGTATTGTATAGTAAGGCAAAGAAATGTCATAGTATAGTAAGGCAAAAAAAATGTCATAGTATAGTGAGGTAAAAAAAATGTCATAGTATACTAAGGCAAAAAAATGCCATAGTATAGTAAGGCACAATAAATGTCATAGTATAGTAAGGCAAAAAAATGTCATAGTATAGTAAGGCATTAAGAGTAATACAATAGTAAGGCATGAAAAATCATAGTATAGTACGGCAAAAAAATGTAACAGTATAGTAAGGCAAAAAAAATGTCATAGAATAGTAAGGAAAAAGAAATGTCATAGTATAGTAAGGCATAAAGATTAATACAATAGTAAGGCATGAAAAGTCATATTATAGTAAGGCAAAAAAAATGTCATAGTATAGTAAGGCAAAAAAATGTCATAGTATAGTAAGGCAAAAAAAAAGTCATAGTATAGTAAGGCAAAAAAAAAAGTCATAGTATAGTAAGACAAAAAAAAATGTCATAGTATAGTAAGGCATAAAGAGTAATACAATAGTAAGGCATGAAAAGTCATAGTATAGTAAGGCAAAATAAAGTCATAGTATATTAAGGCATGAAAAGTCATAGTATAGTAAGGCAAAATAAAGTCATAGTATATTAAGGCATGAAAAGTCATAGTATAGTAAGGCAAAATAAAGTCATAGTATATTAAGGCAAAAAAAATGTCATAGTATAGTAAGGCAAAAGAAAGTCATAGTATAGGAAGGCAAAAAAATGTCATAGTATAGTAAGGCATGAAAAGTCATAGTATAGTAAGGCATAAAAAGTAATACAAAGGTAAGGCATGAAAAGTCATAGTATAGTAAGGCAGAAAAAAAGTCATAGTATAGTAAGGCAAAAAAAATGTCATAGTATAGTAAGACAAAAAAAATGTCATAGTATAGTAAGGTAAAAAAATGTCATAGTATAGTAAGGCATAAAGAGTAATACAATAGTAAGGCATGAAAAGTCATAGTATAGTAAGGCAAAAAAAAATGTCATAGTATAGTAAGGCAAAAAAAATGTCATAGTATAGTAAGGCATAAAGAGTAATACAATAGTAAGGCATGAAAAGTCATAGTATAGTAAGGCAAAATAAAGTCATAATATAGTAAGACAAAAAAAATGTCATAGTATATTAAGGCATGAAAAGTCATAGTATAGTAAGGCAAAAAAAAGTCATAGTATAGGAAGGCAAAAAAAAATTGTCATAGTATAGTAAAGCATAAAGAGTAATACAATAGTAAGGCATGAAAAGTCATAGTATGGTAAGGCATGAAAAGTCATAGTAAAGTAAGGCAAAAAAAATGTCATAGTATAGTACGGCAAGAAAAATGTCATAGTATAGTAAGGCATGAAAAGTCATAGTATAGTAAGGCATAAAAAGTAATACAAAGGTAAGGCATGAAAAGTCATAGTATAGTAAGCCAAAAAAAAAAGTCATAGTATAGTAAGGCAAAAAAAATGTCATAGTATAGTAAGGCAAAAAAAATGTCATAGTATAGTGAGGCAAAAAAAATGTCATAGTATAGTAAGGCAAAAAAAAGTCATAGTATAGTAATGCAACAAAAATGTCAGTATAGTGAGGCAAAAAAAATGTCATAGTATAGTAAGGCAAAGAAAAGTCATAGTATAGTAAGGCATAAAGAGTAATACAATAGTAAGGCATGAAAAGTCATAGTATAGTAAGGCAAAAAAAATGTCATAGTATAGTAAGGCAAAAAAAATGTCATAGTATAGTAAGGAAAAAAAAAGTCATAGTATAGTAAGACACAAAAAATGTCATAGTATAGTAAGGCATAAAGAGTAATACAATAGTAAGGCATGAAAAGTCATAGTATAGCAAGGCAAAAAAAAATGTCATAGTATAGTAAGGCAAAAAAAAGTCATAGTATAGTAAGGCATAAAGAGTAATAAAATAGTAAGGCATGAAAAGTCATAGTATAGTAAGGCATAAAGAGTAATACAATAGTAAGGCATGAAAAGTCATAGTATAGTAAGGCAAAAAAAATATCATAGTATAGTAAGGCAAAAAAATGTCATAGTATAGTAAGGCAAAATAAATGTCATAGTATAGTAAGGCAAAATAAAAGTCATAGTATAGTAAGGCAAAATAAATGTCATAGTATAGTAAGGCAAAATAAAAGTCATAGTATAGTAAGGCAAAAAAATGTCATAGTATAGCAAGGCAAAAAAAAATGTCATAGTATAGTAAGGCAAAAAAAAGTCATAGTAAGGCATAAAAAGTTACAAAAGTCAGAGTATATTAATTATAAAAAGTCAAAGCTTATTAAGTCATAAAGTCATAGTATAGTAAAGAAAAAAAATCATAGCATAGTAAGGCATGAAAACGTCCTAGTATACTAAAGCATAAAAAGTCATTCAATAGTAAGGTATAAAAATGTCATAGTAAAGTAAGCCATAAAGTGTCATAGTATTATAAGACATAAAAAGTCCTAAACTTTATTTAGTGAATACAAACTAGATCTTTATTTTGTAAATAGTAGGCCTATAGGCCAATAGCAATAAGCAGGAAGCAACAATCCCCCTCATTGTTGATAAAGAATAAGTAATTACAATAAAGCCTTTTAAATCTCAATAGGGTTGCTGGCTGCTGTGCAGTCCAGTGTCACCGGTCTCTGAGAACTTGTGCGTCATCTCCAGGTAGAGCAATGGTAAAATGCAAACACCAACATACATACATTGGTATGAGAGTGCGACCATGTGCAGATGCAGCTGTGTGCCATAGGTATGGGCATGTGCAGCAGGTGCGTTGGGAAGTGTGGTGTCGATTAAAATGTTTTTATTATTGCTGTGTTGATAATTCTTATTCTTCAATGTCGTAAAATACATATCAATAGTGTTGTATTTCAGCACTGTAGCCCACAGAAAACTGTGCATTCGGATAGAAGAAGTGCAGCAGCAAAAAGTGGGGCATTTCAAGCACTCTTCGGGGCCCCCTGGTGCCATGGGGGGCCCTTAGCAGCCGCGTAGTTTCCTTATGCCTTGGGCCAGCCCTGTATTGCCATGTACTTTTCATCACCCAGTACACTTACTGCAATGTAATATAATGAACATTACTGCCGACCTAAAAATGAGTGTAAAAACAAATTAGTAATCAGTCAAATATATTTCTGCTACCAATCCTAACAATGTCTGCAAAATCTATCAAACATTTAGACTTCCAGATGCCTTCTGTATGACCTACAGCTACTGTGGACTTGTGGACAATTCACCTCGCTGACAAAGCTATATGGTTTTCCGAGGACAAGTCATCTCACAATTATTATGTTACTATTTTTCCAGGCACTCGTACCTTATTTTTCCCTCATGTCTGACACCTTTCCTCATTTCTGGGGAAACACAGAGGGGAGGGAGAGTGAGAGGAAGAAGAGGAGTGGAGGAGAAACACATGCAGACCATCAGGGAACAGCTGCTGGCTTGCATGTGCTGTGCTGGAACCTGAGGGAGAGCTCTTTGAAAAAGTGACATCCTCGCTTTACTGGAACTGACTCTTGTCTTCCTTCCTGCAGTGGATAACACTGGTTTGAGAAGCTGGGGACAATTTTTATTGTAGCTGAATTCAGGAAGGCTCAGGTCAGTGTAAGTTAGGACCCAGTGTTTTCTGACACTATCCGACAAACATATTTTTCTAACCCAGAAAAATGGGTCGTAAAAATACTGCAGTTGAGAAGATGCAACAGAAAATTGACAACAGGTCCAAATGTGCTCTTTATTTCCTGTTACTGTGCCTATTATGCAGCCAATGGAAGTTTCAGCAGGAGTTTCTCCCACACGTGACCAATGACTTGGACAATATCTGATTTCAAGTATACATCATTTCCTCTCAGCTTAATTACTCTCTTTTTTTTCCATGTCTAAAGCCAAAACCAGACAAAGAGCTCTCTATCCTTCCAACATCTAAACAACTGGTCACACAATAAGAGGCACAGTGGGCAATAGTGCAATCTTCTGCAACTATTACGAGAAACACAGGTCACAGAAAAGGACAGCGTGATGCATTGTCTTAGTTAGAGGAGAAAAATGCAGTGAAGTCCACTAGAAGCTCTGATTTTGGCTCCATTCATAAGCACGTGCTTTTTATTTTGCTTTAAAAAGTACATTTAAAAAAAAAGACAGTGGCAGACGTTGGCTTATCATATTTGTATTTCAGTAATATGAAGACAGTTGTTATCAACCAGTACAACAGATCATGAACAACAGCAACTGAAAGAACAAAGATAATTTATGACAATGTATCAAAATTATAAAGGACAGAAAATACATTTTGACACCATCAGTCGTGAAGGCACACTGCACCCATGTGGTCCTCACAAGCCTGTCTGACAACACGGGGTGATGACAGCACACACCCCAATGAACATTTTAGTTTCAGAATACGGTGCTTTAAAGGGAATGTAACCATGAAGTTGCAAGAGCCCAGGTATCTTTACGAGTATTCATATTCTAAAACTGAGATCATGAAAGGAATCACATGGAGAAGACTCAGTTCTGTGATGTATGAGCTGTGAGGATATTAGAGAGCATGACAGTAAAAAAAAAAACAAAAAAAAACAAAGCAAAAAAAAAAAGGCAACTCATATCCCAGTCCAATTTCTGTACTAGATAATCAGACTGTACCAATAAAGGAAATCAGAAGGCAGCTAATGAGACATTCCCATATAGGACGGACACTTCAATTTAAACAGAATGAGTGTTAAATAGGCACAAATGATAATACAGCAGAAAAAAAAATCAAAACAAAGTAAATGTTGGTCGTGGAAAATCATGGCAACAACAGAAGTGAGTGGACTGTTAATAACACACACAATCTTTGACAACAAAGAAAAAATTTTTTGAAAGAGACACACACACACACGCACACACACACACACACACACAATAAACACGTTAATCCCAAATATTTTGCATGAATAAGTTAATACAGTGTGTAAGGCCCTTCCATTACCTCAGTGATTGTGAACAAGCTGATCAGCCCTATTAGAAGAAACCACGAGTAAATTGCATTGATTTCAATCATGAAACTATTTACAACTATACAAACTATACACAACAGAGGAGGTGAAAGCAAAGCATAATAAGTAGTTGTTCATTCCTATAGTCATGACTGCATACATAGTGTACATTACCCTAATTAAAATGCAAGAATTTACAGTGCAGAACATTTTACAGTGGATGTTAGAAATAATGTGTGCTCAGAAGGATGGGGGTCTAACAAAAACACAGATTCATAAACTGGGTTTAACATAACTTAACAAATCTTGCCATAAGGTTCTCTAGCACCACACTGTTCTACTTAAGTGACCACAGTCTCTTCAATATCTTCGTGTTCTCTATGGTGCATCAACTGTAGGCTGGCTTCCCTTTGAACTTTTTGTGTCTTTCTCATTGAACACCACTTCATAGCATTCCATCTTTACCACATACATTCGCTCAACCTTCTTAAAAACCTCTCTAGAGCACTTTTCCTTCTCTTTCAGACAAACATCTTTGAAATCTATCATCATTATCTTGCTGTAAAAAAAAGTCTCTTTTTATAATCATATAGTCATATTCCTGTTAATGATGTGAAATGTTATTTTCCATTCAAGTTGCAGTTCAGCTTTATGACAATTTTTTGATTTCAGGACGTTGAGTCAGCACCTTTCATCTACGGGGTGGTCCTCCTCGATTCCTAAGGCTGGATCAGGGGTGTAAGGTCAAGGGTTAGGCAGGGGTAGAGCTCTTCTCACTGGCCAGACTGGGTTTGGGGTCTGGTCTATGGGGTTTGTGCTGAGGGCTGCTGCGAAGGTTATCATCCATCTACAGTACAAGATGTACAGTTTAGTTGGAGCACAGATGCATGAGCGGAAAACAGTGATTAAGTATTATACACTATTTATGTAAATACAGCTGAGAGTGAACCTGCCAAATGCAACCATGAACCCATGCAAAGAAGAGAAAAGGAAAGCAGAACCACCTTTTCTATTAAGTTGGATTCTTTGTTTACAAGCTGAGTTAGTTTCTGCAGGTTGGCATCCATAGTTTCCTGAACAGGTGGAGGAGGACCTGGAGAGAGATGACGTAATGCAACACCAGCAGAAGAAAAATGAGACTGCAGAGAATTAGAGGAACGGGAACAGTGTTAAGTCAATGAACATCCAAAAATAAAGCAGATACAAAGAGCAAGCATGCAGTGAAACAAAGCTTTGAGAAGAAGAAGGAAAATTCTAATGATGTTAGTTGTTTTGTGCGGGCAAATTTAAATATTCCCCGACATCTTTGTGTTTCGATTTTACCAAGCTTAAGCCCCAAAGTGTGACTATTTCCAGTGTGTGCGGCGATCTTACAAGGTTGGTCCGAGCTGAAGTAGACCGCAAGGATGGTGTCACAGAAGCGTGTGAGGTTATCCAGCTGTCTGAGGTGGCTCTGCAGAGGGCTGCTTGGAAGACTGGCTTTATGGAGTGGCGCCACAAAACCAAATACAAAGGCATCCAGACTGGTCGGCCTACAATCCCAAACACACACGTATACAAAAATATAAACAAGCGGTATAGGGCTATGAAGCGTGAATATCAAATGTAGTATTACACATATTGTCAGAAATGAACACTGCAAAAAGTTTCTACAGAGGGATTTCTCAAATACACTCGAGAAGAACTATTCCCACTATGTATCTAAATTTGTTTCAGTAAGCCTCAATCGTTGACCAACTGACTCTGAACCACAAATTTAATTAATGAAGTCTTTTTCAAGCTTTTTTTTTTTTTTTTAATCTATTCTGTTTTCCAGTAGCTTTGCACGAACATTTGATGTATACATGTGGTCCTTCAAATGAACATTTAAGTCCGCAAACATTAAATAACTCACGAGTTGCCAAAGAAGTAGTTTGCTGTTCCCAGTCTGTAGGAGAGGAGATTCAGGCACTCTTTAGCATCACTGTAGATCTGAGGCAGGCAGAGCGAGAAAGATTTACAGTTGTAAACAACAGAGCTGACATGTTGACAGAGTTGACAGAACTGATGAATCAGGCAGATCAGTATTTACCTTTCCCTCCACCTCACTGATTCTGTGTAGCGGCGCCTCTCCTTTGGTTAGAAGGATGCGGGAGAGGGCAGTGTTGGCATGGTGACAAGGGACGAGAAAGTTAAGAGGGAAAGGCGAGCGTGACGCAAACCATGGCCGTGTCAGATTGGCGTAGTTTTCTGCATCCACCCAGAAAGTGTGTAGCTGTTGGAGACGAAACCTCACTCTAAACATTTACAGCACTCTCAGATGATTGTTTGACAGGAAACAAGTAGAGGAGAGATGGTGTTACCAGAGCTGGTCGCAGTTTCTCTTCAAGCAGGGCGATGTATGCCATGGTGTCTGCTCCTTGTCTGGCTGTCAGCTCATAGTCTGCATTAAACCTCTGGAAAAAAAAAAAAAAAAATCATAAATATTACAAGATCCGCTCCGTAGATCTGCTCATTCTGTTAAATGGGGTTGGGGGCCTTAAAAACCAGGTTATGGACAGTGAGCAGCATTAGCAGACTCTCACCTGTTTCCTCAGGAAGTTGAGTATCTGCGCTGGTTCTTGCACTGCAGAGCCTCCACAAAGCAACTCTGGGACTGTCGCTGCAGGTTGAGCAACAGGGATATTACAATTACAAATTACAAAATGTATCGTGAACCTCAATTTACATTAATTCACTCCATTGTGAAACCGAATCAGATGCAGAAAAACATTAAAAAAAAACAAAGCTTTAAATTCAACCAATACTTCTGACATGTTTTTGGGTCAACAACATTTTCATGACTACAGCAATAATAGTATTACAGTTGTCATGTGATCTAAAGCACGCATAATTTCATAATATTGTTATTTTCAATAGTATAAAGGAAGCTCCACATGGATTATACAGAAATATTTCTTCTTTGTATGGACTATGCACTGTCTGCAAATATTCCCATGTGAGTCATAGAATTCTCTGTCAACATATGTATACCAAGCAATCCCAATGTGGCGTCCAGACCACTGTGTTAGGAATTTGTTCTTTATGAGAAGCTGCAGCTCACCTGTTAGAGTTTTCCATGTCCAGTCTATAGGAGAAACCGCGACTTCTGCCCCGGAAAACTTAGCGTATGCCTGAAAGAAAACCCGAACTTGAGTCAGGAAAGATGATAAAAGAAACAACAGTCGGTGCATTCATGATTTAAAAGTCAGTTATAAATGTTACAGTGGAACTATTGATCTAAATGCAAACATATGCAGCATGCATCTTTCAGGAGAATACTTCCTGAGCTGCATACAGCCCAAATGCAGGACTGTAATACTTTAATCAAGGTTACGTTGTACCACCAGGAGGAATATGGCACTGACTGTAAATGCATTTGGCGCAAGGGACCACTATGATTACACTGCTGACCTGAAACAGCTTCATTCATAGAAGGAGGTAAAACAAGCAAAACCACAAGCAGGAAAAAAAAAACAAACCAAAATAAAGACAAACAGATGCATAATTAAATAAGTTAGAGTTAATACTAACAATTATTTTTTTTAATAAATCTTATAATTTGTTGATTTATTTTCAGATTTAGCGTACAAAATGTAAAATAATAGCAAAAATAACCCTCTCATAATTTTCAGGAGTCCGAGGAGACACCTTCAATTTTTTTGTCCAACTAAGAGTCAAACATCCAAATATGTTCAGAGAAAAGCATTAAATCATTATATTGGAGAATATTTGGCATGAAAAACATCTGTGCGAATAGATTAATGTTTGAGAATTAATGGTTTCTGCTCTGAAATTTTACCTTTCTGAAGAAAATATTACTGTAGTTTGCATTTGATTTCATTTTATAGTTCCTATTTTCTACAATTTCACTTATTAAATGTCTGTTTTCATCTTGATAAGATTAATCCAGAATGACCCCTGACAAAGTCTGACATATGGTATTCTGTAATCATATTATAATGCTGTCAACAAACCACAAACCAAACCAAAAATCATTAGTGTAATTAATAAAATGCTTTAAAATATGGCATACGTTTCATCATGGCCAGAAAATGAGTCAAAGTGTCACCTTGTGGCAAGAATTGTAACTGCATGGATTCACTGAGGGAGAACATGCTAAACAGGCAGCAAACAACTCACTGTTTATTTTCTGACCAGGTTAATGCTACCTCGGCCACAGTCGATAGTTACACGGCAAGGTAGTGCGGACAAAAATCTACCGGTTTAAAATCGGACCCTGTGCAAACTGACCTTGAAGGGACCAAATCTTTGTTAGCAATGAGAGTGACTTCTGACAACCAGGCACACATGAAGAACAAACCATGCAGTCCGCACAGCTGTGATTTTGTAGCTGGACAAACATTAAATATAACTGGAAATATTATTTTCTATCCTGCACATCGACGCAGCCGACAAGCAAACTGTAGGTAGGTAAGTTAGCACTGAAGCTAATCAGAGATACACAGAGGAGAAGCAAAGGAAACCGAAGAGAGAAACCTGTCGCAGGAGTGGATATTACGAGCATTTTTGTTTTTACAAGCAGACGGTAACGTTACCAAAACTATGAGGGACTCGGTGTGGACAGAAGGCAAACCCCAATCTCCTCCCCAGCATCTCAGCTCCATGGCAGCCGCCATGTTTTTGATTCATGGAGGGAGCCAGTGACGTCACGGGGTACCTGACACATCCGTCACATCAGAGCCTGCAGAACTTGTTGATTCTATTTGGCAAATTTTATATCCACAAATGCAGATTTGCTAAAACTTCCCCCAATTTTTTCAGATTTTCAATTGAATTTTTAGAGTATATTAAAACACTGCAGCTCTTAAATGTCATATATATTTTTTGTTTGTTTGTTTATTCATTGATTTTGTGTATGATTCTGAATGTTACTTGTGCTGTATATCCTCAAATTATTTTTATATAATGTATTGTTTATTACCTACTCGGTACTGTATCAGCACAGATTGAGATACTGAGCACCCATCCGTATATTCTGTTCATTGTCGTTCAATAAAGTTTGGTGAAAAAAAAAAACCATCAGAGCCTGCAGAGGTGAAAAAAAAACAGGTGAAAAAAATAAATATGAGAAAAAATATGCTAAAAATGAAATGTTCATATGTTACACACATTTGCAGTGTCAGTGTAAAGGAACAATAATTTAATGTGAATATTAATGTAAATGTGCTGTGTATATGAGCGTTTTTTGTTTTGTTTGTTTGTTTGTTTGTTTGTTTTCTCTTCTTTTTTGAGAAGTCAGTCTCTGCCTTGATATATTGAGTTCATACTGGTTCATTAGCTCTTTGTCGGTTTGTTATGATGCTTTACTTCACTTTAGGGATCATAAAAATGCTAAGTAATGGTGAAGTAATCATGAAGGAATGAGGGACAACAAATCACCACTTTAATAGAGAGCGCACAAAAAATAGTACACCTAATGAGAAAGACTTTATTGACATATAACAACACGTATGAGAACATATGACAACATCTATAAGAAATCCTTTAAGTACGATCCTTACAAATCCAGCTGGATTGAGGAAGATTGTGTGATTCGTAAACTCCAGAACAGCAGAAAGAATGAACCCTGAATTATTTATGAATTGCTTTTTTTGGATCCTGACTGAGCCCCTGATTCAGAATTAATCAGGAATAATTTATTTAGAAAATGTCCAGTGTGCAGATACACTGAAGACCAAGTTATTCTTACACAGTAGGTCATTAATAATTAAGTTGAGTAAATTTTTATTTATGTAATTCAAAATAACAAATTTGTCTTAAAGGGCTTTATATTTGGATAAGGAAAAACTGTTTATACATTAAATTTAGTTTCAAACTGTCTCTTGTCAAAGATCTTTCTAAAGGCTTGTATTAGCAGTCAGTTCCTGATTTGTCCCCTGTTCCTGTTGAATCATATTTTAAGAATTAAACTCTCCTATTCTTTCATCAACAGTATTACTTAAGGTTAACTTATTAAGAGTGGTGATATTTAATGTTTTATGTCAACATTATGGCAACAGTTTTAAGTCTGGCTGGAGATAAAATGATCAAAAGGTCATATCACTCAGTTGTTCATTTTATGTGATCTGATTTTATAGTTTTTTAATCGTGAAAAAGCGACCATTTTATATTTTTATTTCCATGTCAAATAGTAATTTCCATATTTGTAGAGCTTTATATCTTTTCAGCAACAATAACATGATGTCTGTCCCGGAGGTGATAGTCAGACCGTTGAAGGCTGCCAGGGGTTTGGTCAGAGACCAGACAGCCAGACACAGACGGATCCACTGTGATAGTGCACTGAGGGATGGTAAATGTCTCTGTTTTGGATCGGCCCAGCAGCTGAGATGTTGAAATCCACTTGAGGTTAGTAGGGAAAACTTTAAGACGAGTACCAGACGCCTAACATGAAATGTTTCCAGGGTTAAAAACTGTCCCAAGTCTAGCCCTCTCTGTCCTCTTTTTCCCACATTCTTCAAGAAATGGAATTTAGAAAAGCTTTGCAGAGGCATTCAGTGAAATAAAATTGAATGAAAATTAAAAACATCTGGCACAGTTATACAATTCAACTGGCTTACCGAGATGAGCTAGAAGATGAAATCCACATTTTATTACACGGGTTCAGTGATGTTTGTGAGAAACAATGGCCAGATGGAATCAGGTTTTCCTCCCTTGAGATCCAGGCAAAATCCATTTCAGACATTTTTCAGAGTTGGCTGAGTGAATACAGGCTGATTTAGAGTACTTTTTATGCTGTTATATTACAAATCCCCAAAAGACAGTACGGACAAGGACTTAAGGGACTTAAGGGACTTTAAATCAAATAGAGTCATAAATACATTAAAACTTCTCACTTTTAGCTCAGTAGTGTAAGTAAAATGCTCTGTTAATGCCAAATATTTATTTATTTATTTTTACACATTTAAATGTTAAATATTTTACTTTTTCTAGCATGAAGTTAAACTACTTCAGCTTTTACAAACAGGGACAATATGCAACTTATCATTCAATCAGACGATAGTAGCAAGGGGACACTCCCCCAAACTATTAAAATAGTCCCTACACTGTGCCACTTTCGCAACAGGAGCATACAGGAACACTCCCCTTTGCTTTAAAAGCTGTGCCTGTGGCCACAAAACCATCTCACCTCTCCTGATATTTTTCTTCAAGATCAGGACTTGTCCATCATTCTGTGGTTGACCAGCCTGTGACTCTCTTACTGATCCACAGGAGGAAATTTAGTTCTTTCTTCAGGGACACGGCTTCTTTTGAGGTGTGTCCCGCTCTGAAGCACTGATGATGGGTATGTGGGCCAGAGCGGCAGCTCTGTCTCTGGTGCTGCAACAGCTGGTGCTCACTGTCACAGCTGAAGGCACTGGTAAGTACGGGCTCTTCACCATCCATGTCCTTCTGGACAACATTATATACGTGTGTTTCTGTGTGCTGTACATGTTAAACCTCTGTGTATTACTGTTTTAGTAACTGTCTTTTCCATTTACACATTCCTAATAGTCTGTTGTCTGGTCTTATAACTTCCAATCTGCAGTAAGCTGCAATTAACAAGGGTAATTCTGTTGATTTGGTTGGCATGAAATTAGCTTTTTCTGTGGCCTGCAGAGTTTGACGTCCAGGATCTAGTAACAGTCTGACCTAAATAAGGCCAGTCTTAGATGGTAAAACAGGGCCAACAACCAAGTGAGAAATTGCATGTGCAAAACCTTGATTTGCCTGGAATTTAGACGCAAATGTTTCCATTCAATTTGTCACTTCGTATTACTCTTGAATTGAGCTAATGGCTGAGTGCAAGTGTTGTTGAGGTTGTGTGTATGTGTCCGTGCATGTGAGTGTGAAGCGGTGGGTTTGTTCCAGTGGAAAGAGTTTACTGCTGCTTCTCTCTGCAACTCCCATCCACCACTCTATAAAACACAGCAGGATACAAATGTGAACATGCACTTGCACGCACATAAACACACACACACACACACACACACACACACGCACAAGCACACACACAACAGATATACTGTCACACATAATAAAGTACCATAGTGCACTGACTCAGCAGTAGCAATCGACAGTTCAGTGCGAACTATAGTCACTAAGACACAAACTCAAAACTCTCCATTAATACTGTCAAAAAATAGATTTGGCAGCACTTGTACCAGATGGAGTGTTTTCACTTGGTATGCTGTATATTTCACACTACGGACTGAATTTTTCCCTTACTGCCTGTGGTGTTAAACTGTGCCTTTTCCCTTTGTCACAATGGTGCTACAATGCATCCATGGCAGTGTAATTCAGGTGTTTAACAATCCTCTCCTGCATTAGTCTATGACCTGCTGGACTCTCCAGACTGCCTGCCAGACTTGCTGCAAGGAAAGCTGAAGAGCAAAGGGCAAGACGAGGCTTTCCTCCTCTCTTCCTTCAGGCTCCATAGCAAGGGCCCCACCTCTCTCTACAGTGTCATCAACCCCAAAGACAACACCAAGTACCTGGACTTCAGCGTGCAGGCCAAGCTGAGCAAGGGTGAATTATTATACTGACACATACAACAGTGTCTATAACAACCACACACTACATCATCATCAGCTATCCATTTCAACTGTTACCTCCCTCCGCCCGCTCTTTGTTTTTCTCTCCTCTGTCTTTCATTCTCACTTCCTTGTATCCAGTCACCATTCGTTACCAGAAGACTGACGGCAGATTTGGCGCCACCAGTTTCAACCACGCCTCCCTGGCTGATGGCCGAGCTCATCATGTGATGCTACACGCCAGCGGTCTGCAGCGTGGTCCGCCTCGCCTCAACATCTATGTAGACTGCAGACTGGCGCACACTTTGGATGATGCTCCGGCTGCGTTTGGATCACTCCCACCTGGTCCCAATAGAGTGGCTCTTAGGACCCTGCAGCCAAGTGGACAGGTGAATAATATCCATTATACCATTATACTGCAGATATCTACTGTATAACACATTATAGTAAAGCCCAAACATTGTATTATGAGTACATGTGTATATCTTTAACCATTTCTTGATAGATTTGTGTGTTAAATTCATACTGTTTAATTTCTTACTTTCCTCTGTTCTTCTGTAAGGATGCACTGACAGACTTCAAGCTGGTGACAGGGGACACTATAGACAATGTGGCCACTTTACAGGACTGTAGTGTGGACCAGGGTGAATCCCTGCAGCTGCTGGGTGAGAACAAATGCAACTGATTGTCTGTCTGACATCACACACACACACACACACACACACACACACGCATGCCACCATTTTAACTTAAACCTAATAGACGTCAGTGTTTTGAAGTGATTTCACACAGCAGTCAGCAGCTTGGAAAACTTGAAAAGTGCTGGAAATAATAAACCAACACCAGGAACATCTAATATTCTATTTTTTTTGTTACACATTTAAATCATAAGCTTTTTTCACAGTTACTTTATCTAATTCTCTAATTCTGATTTGTGAAATCCTTGCAGGTATCCAGGGAGGCAGGACGGTGCACGACCAGGCCACCATGCTGGAGCTGAGGAGCATGCTATCTGAGATGAAGGCGCTACTCCACCAGCAGGTGACCTATTCTGTGTCAGAGCCCTGTGTGTGACACCTCGTGATGGAAAATGAAACACACACAAACAAATATTGAAATTGATCACAAGGTTTGGGAAATCAACTAAAGACCTACACAGCATTTTAATAACGCAGTAATGGTAAATCGTGGCATGATTTCGATGATAATAGAAAATGCGGAGAGGTTGTTTAGAAGATTTGGATTATCTGTTTTTTTAAAAGTGGCAGAATGTGGTCTGATTCACAACCATTTGGAATTTCCCTTTTTCTCCGTGGTGAGATTGTTTTTGCAATAAAATATGCAGTTCATTGTGAGAAGTGAGAATGCAGACTCCGAGGACCTGAAGATCGGCTTTGTTTCAAGGCTTTATGTAACATCAGTAACAGAGAGCTGAGTAAATCAAAAATCAGACCTTCACCTCAGCAGCAGATAGAAGTGGATGATTTCAGATGATTATTTAAAGCAGGGGATTTGCCTCAGGGAGCATTCGACACTAAAGTATCAAACACACTGAGGGAATCTTTTATGTAAGGAAACATATCACCTTAGCAGACACACATTTTATAGCTTTCCAGTGCTTATTGAAACTGTATTGATATGAAGTGATGTAAAGTGTTAACACATTCTACCCAAGTAGCACTAACAAGTACTAGACCTTGTTTCTTTCTGGTTAAGATTAAGGAGACAACTTTTCTGAGGAACACCATCGCAGAGTGTCTTGCCTGTGGTAAGCAGTACAAAAACTAGTTTCATTTACTGAATTTTAACACTTCTGACAAAGTGAAAAATTTAACAATGTGCTTGTTTATCTGTCTATGTGTGCCCACAGGTCTCGGGGGCAGTCCAACCAACCCCGCTCAAGCTCCAGGTCCAGGGCAGTTTGTCATGCAGCCTGAGCCTTTGACTCAGTGCCCACCTGGGACCTGTTTCAGACAGAACATGTGCATCCGTTCAGAGTCAGGGGACTTCCAGTGTGCCCCCTGTCCTGATGGATACACAGGAGACGGGGCACACTGTGATGACGTAGACGAGGTATGGATTATATTTTTTTATATATTTCTTTTGGTGTGCATGTGTCTCTGCAACCAGGACGTGAAAGTAGAACTAGTTAGCATTTGACCAGCTTCTGTATTTCTTTGTGTGTTTTAGTGCCAGTTTAACCCGTGTTTCCCTGGTGTCCGGTGTGTGAACACTGCTCCTGGCTTTCGCTGTGAGAAATGCCCTCTGGGATACACCGGACTGGAGATAAATGGAGTGGGAGTATCCTATGCTAAGTCACACAAACAGGTACAATAAAAAAAAAAAAAAAATTAATACACTGTAAATAAAACGTTCATTCTGTTTGATTTATCTGTGCCTGTCGACAGATGATTCGTTTTCTTTATACTTTATGTACTGCTCCTCCCAGGTATGTGAGGATATAGATGAGTGCCTGGGCCCGCCTGAGAATGGAGGTTGCACTGCCGACTCACACTGTTACAACACTATGGTAAGGCCACTGGGATTAGTGCATGGTTATCACACTCTCCTATAGCAGAGTGCCCTGGTTTCTGACTCTGTACCGTCATCATCAGGGCTCCTTCCGCTGCGGCGAGTGTAAAACCGGCTTCACAGGTGACCAGGTGAGAGGCTGCCACGGCACCAGGCTTTGCCCCAACGGTCAACCCAACCCCTGTGACCCAAACGCTGAGTGTGTCGTGGAGCGAGATGGCAGCATAACCTGTATGGTAATAATGATTCTGAAAATACTGCCAGTTTATTCAGCTTTATGAATCACTGTTGCGTTGTTCCACATTGGACTGTTTACATGAAATGTCATGCCATGTCTTTTCCCCCCGTGTGTGTCTGTGTTGTTTAGTGTGGCATTGGTTGGGCAGGTAATGGCTACGCGTGTGGAAAGGACACAGATATTGACGCATATCCTGACAATAATCTCCAGTGCAGAGACAACAACTGTAAGCAGGTACTCATGTCTACATCCCCTGTCCTCTCTTGCATTTAATTAAATTTAGCATTAAAACTAAATGATGTGTGTGTGTGTGTGTGTGTGTGTGTGTGTGTGTGTGTGTGTGTGTGTATGTGTTTACCTGTGTGGTTTCCAGGACAACTGTGTGTTTGTTCCAAACTCTGGCCAAGAGGACGCAGACAGGGATGGGAAGGGTGACGCCTGTGATGATGATGCAGACAATGATGGCATTATTAACATAGATGTAGGTGACCACAGGTCCCACATACAATGGACTCTCATAAATCTTATAAATAGGAATTTAAGTCTATTCAGTGCCTCAGGCCTATGTGCTATACAGCAAAACTCTTTTTTTCTTTTTGTCCCAGGATAACTGCTGGCTCGTTCCTAACGTGGACCAGAGGAACAGCGATAAGGATCTCCATGGTGACGCATGTGACAACTGCAGAATAATAGACAATCCCTCACAGAGAGATACAGACCAGGACGGGCTGGGAGATGAATGTGATGATGACATGGATGGGGACGGTGAGTGTATTTATTAGTATTTAACAGTCAGATGATTATTATATTCTCATAGTTTTACTTGACATCACGGGGTGTAACGAGAGGGACACGGTGCAAAAACTGTCGTTTTTATAACTGGTCACAGTGGCTGAAAAAAAGTTGGATGGTCATTATTATTGGAGGTATAGTAACTGGGCCATAACTGCTTTTATTGCATCATTTAGAGGTAATAACTTTAGAAACATGTTAATAACTGATAATTGCAGCAAAAGACTACTGCGTCTGTCTGGACAAAAAACTTTAAAACCCCAGTAGAAAACCATGTTAAATGTTAAAATGTTCCAACTGGAATCGTAAGTGTTGTTTCACAAATGTTTCTCACACACTCAGCTCTCACTGATTGCCCTTTTTTAAACACTTCTCATTTGTTCCAATGGAAACAGTTTTAACTTCTTGCCTTTGAGTGTGCCCGCATGTTTACCTTTATATGCTGACGCGTGTTGCGTGTTTAGGCTCTGTTCAGCGGCCGCTGTTCATTCAGTTTGGCAGAGCTCCAACCTCTTGATCATTTGGTTATGTCTTTAACTCCTAAGGCCGGATTGCTCAGTGTTTGGTCATGTCTGTCTCCTCTCTCAAAGCATTTTTCCATGGTAAGCCTTTGCCAGGCATTGAAGGCCACTGGAAACTATTTCACCTTCCTCTTTAACAAACACTGCCATCTGCTGATGCATTTGACAGAGTGTGTCTGTAGGCTGTGTGGTTTTTTTTATTTTTTCTGTCACTGCCTTTACACAAGAAGTAGAAATTAAAGCACTCTGGTGTTTATGTTCTCAGGCTTCAATAATATTCTTGACAACTGCCAGCGAGTCCCCAACCCAGACCAGAGAGACAGAGACCATGACGGGGTGGGAGACGCCTGTGACAGCTGTCCTGATATGGCCAATCCCAACCAGGTAACAAACCAAAACACCAACCTCAAAAAGATTCATCTGCTGCCATAACTCTGATCAACAGTGTCCGTCTTGTCCACCTGCAGTCCGACTCAGATGACGACCTTGTAGGAGATACCTGTGATGACAACATAGACAGGTAGAGCCCACTATTGAGACCTGTGGTATAAATGGATGTAAAGATTTATAATATTTTGTCATTTATTTGACCGGCCCTTCTTCTTCTTTGGCAGTGATGGGGACGGCCACCAGAACACGAAAGACAACTGTCCCACTATCATCAACTCCTCTCAGCTGGACACCGACAAGGATGGAATGGTTCTAAACTATCTCTTCCTTCATCCTTTACTTCATTTATTTAATGAATCACATATCATGAATCCATCTCATGCATGCTGACCCATAAACAGCTCTGTGTTTACACTGCTCCAAATGTCTCACTTTATTTTGGTAGGGAGATGAATGTGACGATGACGATGATAATGACGGCATACTGGATGATAACGACAACTGCAGACTAGTTCCCAACAAAGATCAAAAGGACTCTGATAGTGAGTATCATTTGCTGTTTGTTCCTGCGTGCGCACGTGCATGTGCAGTAATTTGCTGTGTCCTTGTATTTCAGACAACAACATTGGAGACGCATGCGAAGGAGACTTTGATAAAGACAATATCATAGACAAAATCGACCACTGCCCAGAGAATGCTGAGGTCACCCTGACCGACTTCAGAGCCTATCAGACTGTGGTGCTGGACCCAGAGGGAGACTCCCAGATCGACCCCAACTGGGTGGTTCTCAACCAGGTGAACAACACAACACCTTTCTGAGCTAGCCACTTGTTTCAGAAGCGTCTGTAATGCAGTGGGTTTTTCTACAAAAGCATTTTATTTTATCACTCTGTGTAAAGCTCAGACTTGTTCCTGGGGTTTTCTGTCCAGATTCTTTGCTAAATCAATGTGCCACTGGACAGAAAAAGTTGAACTCCTTCAATTTCATTATTTTGTTCAAATTCCCAGTGACAGCACAAATAAATTGAGTAAACTCTCCCTTGTGCTGACAGGGTATGGAGATAGTCCAGACCATGAACTCTGACCCGGGCCTTGCTGTAGGTAAGTAGAGAATACCCTCATACTTTCACATCTTCTTCTGTTATAACTTTAGATTATTTCCCATGTTCCTCAGCGTGTCCTTCCCTAACCAGTGCTGTTGTGTGTTTCTTCTCCACTGTCCACATCCACAGGCTACAAAGCGTTCAGTGGGGTCGACTTTGAGGGAACGTTCCACGTGAACACGGTGACAGATGATGACTACGCTGGCTTCATCTTCGGCTACCAGGACTCCTCCTCATTCTACGTGGTGATGTGGAAACAGACGGAACAAACCTACTGGCAGGCTGCGCCCTTCAGAGCCGTGGCTGAGCCGGGAATACAACTCAAGGTGTGGGGGAGGGAGTGTGTTTATTGTCATCATCTATTCCAGTATCAGTTGTTCCCCTCTCTCATCTTTTGTGGCTCTTCAACACCAGATGGTGAAGTCTGACACGGGTCCAGGTGAGCATCTGAGGAATTCCCTCTGGCACACAGGAGACACCAAGGGGCAGGTCCGCCTCCTGTGGAAGGACCCCAGGAACGTCGGCTGGAAGGACAAGGTTTCCTATCGCTGGTTCCTCCAGCACAGGCCACAGGTTGGATACATCAGGTACAGACAGACACACACCGTCACTCAGACAGATACACACTCATACTGTGCGAACTGACTAACTGGTTTCACCTCGTGTGTGGACCAGGGCTCGCTTTTTTGAGGGTTCGAACCTGGTGGCGGACACAGGGGTGATAATTGACACCAGTATGAGAGGAGGGCGACTGGGAGTGTTCTGCTTCTCTCAGGAAAACATCATCTGGTCCAATTTGAAGTATCGCTGCAACGGTGAGTATCTGCAAGTAAAAAGGCAATCCAGTCAGCTACACATGCTTTAATTACACTCTTGAGTTTCTTTCCATTTTTCACCCCCACAGACACTATTCCTGTCGACTACCAGGATCTCAGCGCCCAGAACACAGAATGAAGCCAGAGCGGTAGAGAACATTCATTAGAGAAAAATGGATAAATGTGGGAACATGATGGTATTTTAACTTTGTCATTAGAGCAGCAGGGTCTTAGGAAAGCATAACAATGGGCATTATATACTTATCTTTAATTCAGTGCGACTGAAGTCAGTATATTCTTGTATAAATCAGCAGGTTCTGTGTATGTCTATGCAATATCTCCTTCGGTTTTATCAGCATTTTATGAGTACTGTTAAAGAGGCAATACTGTTTTTGAATATATTGCAAGTACAATAAAGCCCTGAGCAATCACAAAATATCTTTTTTTTTTTTTTTTTTACATTCTTTATATTTATCAGTATGAAGGAAAACTACATTAGCAAATAAAGACACCACATGGCGTTCAATGGATGGTTTATTGGAAGTGCCAACAGTGTGAACTGCTTGGCACCCACATCTCCAGATTTCAAACATACAACTTGGTCAAAAAGTGTTTCTGAAGGTTGTGGCTTCACACAGCCTTCACGGTGGGTCCTGTTGCCTAATTTTCAGTTTAGTCGCTTGATGTCAAAGCTGCTGAGCACCATTTAATTTTCTACATTCATGCCAATAATTCAAATGCAGAACTATTTAAAAAAAAAAAAAAAGATAAGTCACATGACAGATTGCAGGTATATAAAGCATAAGCCAAATAAAAAGATTTCCACAGATCACAGAACTTTAGCCAAAATGTACACGTCAGGTGTTATAAAACATGTTAGGAATACATTTAGACAAAACAACATACTGGTATATTGATGAATGAGAAACATAAAAGGACTTGCAGATGACAATGTGCAATATATTGTATCTGTATACAATATTAAAAAAATCAATCAGTTTCACAGGTAACATACAGGTGAAGGTCTTTGTCTGAATTTGAATTCGGCATTAAACTCAACATCCAGTGTTGAAAAACGTACTAATAAAAGCACTCACGTGACCTTATTCTGACCATCATTATGAGCTGACTGTAACAAAGACAAGGCAAAAAGCCTTTATGACTGTACAGAAAACAGGTAAACAGCTTGAGTGTCTGTGTGTGCATGCAAATACATAATGATCTACGTTATATTTTTTTCTGTAACAGACCAAACAATCTGATAGAGAAGATTGTTGTTTTCTGACATCTACCTTTGGCAAACATTCCTCATCTGTGTCACTGAGCTCTTCCAGAGACCAATTTCCACTCTAACGTAAGGCAGGTTGATTTGAAGAGCACTGCCCCGTACACCAATGACTCGAAATATTGTTTGTATGATATGGATTTTACTAAGAAAAGAAGTGGCTCAAAGGGAGCACTGACATTAATAAAATCTGAAACTTTATCCTTGTGATCTGTATGGAAACTTCACAACACTGTGATATCTAATATTGAAAAGAGCTTGCTCCTTTGCATAGAAAACTTCTACAAAAGGGGACAATATAACAAAGCATAATCATATACAGCTTACATGTGAGCCTGAGAGATGAGTTTTTAAGTGTTTAAGAGTCAGGGCCAAATCTAATTCAATTGGCACCACATTCCTTCTTTCATTTTCTTAAGACACACTTGAATAAATACAGGTTCTCTTGTAACATCTCTTAACTTGAAATAGATTTGTCCTAAAACTTTGCTACAACTTTATGGTCCAACTGTACAGAACTGAAATGCCTGACTGAGAGTAAAAGCGAGAATCCAAGAAAAACTGACACACAAAGGAAACATTTACAAAATACACTTTCAAGTCTGACATTACCAGTGAATCTACAGGGATTGGATGCTTCACAATGTAATTCACCTCCCATGATTCTCTCTGTAATTCCACACCTGTAAGTCATACAAAACTCCAGGAATCAGTGGTAGTAAAGAATAAAAAAAAAAAGTTACCATCAAGGTATTAACATTTAACATTGTCAAAAAATGTAAAACAAACACTAGCATATAAAACAAAAGGCAACAGATAATCCTCCATTTCCAACGCTGAGTGTAGTGTCGGGTTGTGTTTCAATGTAAAGGGGGGGTTGTGGTGGTCCCTTGGCTCAGCGTGCCAGCTTCTGCCTGCCCACATCCCAAGAATCAGAGCAGCCTGATCCTAGTGAAGTGATGTGCATCCTAGGCCTCAAAACGCTTTGGGCAGACCATAGGAGCAATGAGGGTCCAGAAGTAGAAGATGAGACAGACCCAGCAGGAGGCCATCTTGATCCAGAACACTGACCAGCTCCCCTCCAACAGCTTCTCAATCTTATGGTCATCGTAACTGCAAAAGAAGCACACAGTGAGAGAAGTGCACGAAGACAAACAGTGGGACTGATTTCTAATTTTAACACCATTAAACAACAGTGCCATTGTAATCCAACTAAGACACCACTGACCACCTGTACCAATAGGCATACCTGATTATTGATTATTAACCTGATTATTTTGTATATGTTAAGGTGACAAAAGGCACGTTTCGACTGTAGGAACCAGTGTCTAAATTTAGTTCCGGGGTAACTGATCGACTGCCTATTACCTACTGTCCATAACTGGAATACTGTGTACACATAAACACGCAATCACAGCACATTCAGACAGTGTGTCACAGTTAGTATCACTTACTGAAACCAGTTGGTGACGGTCATCATGACATAAAGGGAGCCCAGGAAGAAGACAAAGTGGAAGTAGGAGTAGCTATAAATAGTTCCCTCTTTCTCATCATACACAACATTCTGCCCCCCACCAGTCTTCTCCTCGTCATAGTCATCTGAAAAGTAGACGTTAAATCATGCAAGAGAATGTGGGTCAGTGACTCATTTAATGCGTGAAATGCTTGTAACACAGGAAAGATATGATATATAGTCCAATGCCATTCTGGGCTGATTAATTTCATTCAATCAATTCACATTTACTGATTTAATTTCTAAGAGAAATAAATATGTATCATATAAGTGGTGTTGTTTTTCTTATGGTTATAATTGTTTCGTTATGTTTTATTTCCAGCAGGTGGCGGTGTGAGCCTACCCACAATCCCATCTCCTCACTGGGCCTGCTTCACTGTGTCATACTAACCTCCTAGTAACAGTGACATCATCTGTGTTTGCTGACCAATACTTTCTCACCATCCTCAATCTGGCTGAGGAATAGCAATGAGCATAGCCCCTCTGTGTGCAAACACTACGGCTGGGGACATATGCATACACACTGAACAGGCTGGAGAGGCGAAGGGGATAAATAAAGATGCGTTGGTGAAGGGGGGAATGATTTGACTTTCCTCACCTGTGTCATCTCCAAAACAGAAACAGCAACGAGCTCTCTGTAAGGTAAAGGAAACATAGAGGTTACCACCAAGCTTGAATTAAACATTTGAAAGACATACACAAATAGACACACAGACTTTATGTCTCTTGGGTCTCTGTTTCATTTGATAAGGACGTCTAATTGGCAGTGCCTGGTCAGTGGGATATTCAAGTTTATCTGTTAAACCAGTCTGCATATTTCATTAACTCACACACTCAGTGTGATCTGAATATTTGTGCTTTTACCTCAGTCTCTGGCTCACTGTTCCTACACACCCTGAGCGCTGCAGAGCTTCGCCTGGTGGTGGACGTCAAGCTAGAGGGAGTGTGGAAAAAGAGAAATAGAGAAAGAAATATAAAGACAGATGGAGAGAGAGAAAGGTTGTAATTCCGTCACTATGTATTTTTCCAATAATTTGCAGTTCCCTCTCCTTCAAGGAACAACCACAAGAGACATGATGCCTCCACTTAATGGGAAACACATGTGAACAAATGCAAAAAGGCACGGTTCTTGTCTCTCACCCCCTTAGGTCAGAGACGGCCAATCATACACTGTCTCTCTGAAGTCACAGCCAATCAAAACTACCCTGTCTCTGTCGCTACAGCCTGCCATAAAATACATTACTTTTATTCCACATGGCCTAGAACAGAACTGCAGTTAATGGGTTGGGATTTTAGCCTTTGCATAATCTCCCCACTCTATAAATTCAATGATATAACACTAAACAGAGATATATTGCAGGGAAAATTGGTTTGTATATGTAAACTGAGATGAGGAAAAAGGAGAAGCAAGAGTTGTGTGTGTGTGTGTGTGTGTGTGTGTGTGTGTGTGTGTGTGTGTGTGTGTGTTTTTGTGTGTGTGTGTCTCTTACCAAGAGTAAAGGACACAGCCAAACAGGATAATGGTTCCCACAGCGGTGACAATCTTCTTGTCGCTCTCCGTCCCAGAGTTGAAGGGGAACACACACACGGTTGTGTTCACACCATCTCTCTCCAGAACTAGAGAGAAAGAATGTGCAGACAGAGATGGATGAGGTAAGGAGGAAGAAGAGGGAGTATTATAAGGAATTACAAAAGCACCAAAAGCCTTAATCATAGTATGTAGTATACTTGAGTGCTACATAGGAGGCAAGTGCTAATATTAAATATTGATAATAATAGTAACTTTTCACAGGTATCTCTGCACAAAAATGATCTATCTGCTACTGCAGAATCAGGAGAGCTATAGCAATGGAGATCTACAAAACCATTTCCGTTTACAGACTCACTTGTTTTGAGAATCACAACTTCCTCTGAAGCAATCTCTATAGAGATCTCAATTCTCTTAGAAAGGTCTCATTCACTTGCGTTTGGTTTGTTTCTTATTCTTGAATGTATGTTTATTTTTTTGTAAGTCTCTTTTATTATTCTTTATTTTTAACCTCACCACTTATGAATGTCCACTGTCATATCTGTTAAAATTTGAGTAAGCACACTGTTTTGCAGTTTTGTTCCCCCCATCTGCCAAGCTGCACTTTAAAAAACTGTAAAACCATTATTATTATTGTCTTCTACTCAATATTACCGAAATAAATGATAATCTTAAAACATTATTAAAAAAGCAGGTCACTTCAAAGAAAATGTCACTTTAACGTCAACGTAACATCAATTTAAAAACACACTCCTGAAACGATAAAATGTCTACTTAAATGGGTCCACTCTACAGTGTGTGCAGTTTGAGAGGCTTCATCCTTTATGTTATGACTGATAGTTGCAATGTTTAAGGTAATAATATCTAAAATGTATTTTATTCACAATATTCATCTACATTGACAAGTGTCCCATTCCTAAGCATAACACTGTGTCACAGCATTGTGTTTTACATGGTATCATAATGCTGTAGCATTAATAAGCCTAACCCAACATAAACAATGGCAGTGACACTTCATACTCACTTTCTTTTGGTTTGCTGGAGAAGGCTGAGAAGGTGAGATACATGACGTACACACTGATGACTGCTGGCTGCAACAGGCCTGATGTGGGTTGCACTGCAGGGACACAAAGGTGAATACAACATTTTAATGTCACTGGCATTACTGACGGAGATTCCTGAGTTGTTGCGGATATATTTACGAGCCGAAAGTCTTACTTATCACTGCTTTCTATCATTATACTATGTTTGATTATTGTGTCTCAAATTTGTTGCCTTTTATAAATTTCTCTCTGTGATAAACCAAGAGGCTTTCCATGAACAACACCTGTAATGCAAATACTTGTATTCTTACTTGCATTACACACTCAAAAGAGATAATGTGCTTATGAGTGCAGGTTTCTCACGTTTCTGTATGCATGGGGAGATGGCCAGCATTGAGATGATGAGGCAGAGGCTGCCATTGATTCCCAGGAAGATTTTGTTCAGTAAACAGGCCTCAGGGTGGGTGTAGTATACAGCCATGAAGACCACAGCTCCTACTGCAACACTGAACAGCACCAGGGTCACAAAGGCCAGAGCAGCATACCACGCCCGGTTATATTTTACTCCTGAACTCCTGCAGATTGAAATAAAGAGGGAGAGAGAGAGAGAGAGAGAGAGAGAAAGCAGAAGGCAAAACACAACATGAAGAAGGGTAAAGCAAATTATATAAGTAAAAAAGATCAATTGAACAGGGGAAAAAAGCAAAGAAAACAGACATAGGGAAGATCAACCTAAGGAAAGATTCAAAGAAAGACAAAGAGTTATGTTTGGTGGGTTATTCCTGCCCCCTGCGGAGACAAGAAGACAGGTTTATAGCTACTTAAGTGCTTTCACATCCACTTTACTTGGTCTGGAAATTTAAGGTTTTACTAAATAGTGTAAGTATATATAGCAATACATATTGAGAGGTTCAAGTTTACTGCACCGGTGACCAAACAATTTAAAGTTTTTTAAACAATCTGCTGTGGTAATGTGGTGTGTGTGTTAGAGAAATGGGAAACCAAGTGCACACTCCTAAACCATATGCATCCTGTGAATCTCCAAAGGAGGGCCTGCTGCCAGGTTTCCCCTCCACCCACAAAACACAAAGCTGCATGACTTCCTTTCTATACTCTTTTCATCCAAATAACCCCACAGAATACATCCAACCCTCTGAGTTTCTCAAGAACAAATAAAAAGTACAGCATTGATCTCATTTACAGGGTGTCCATGCTCACATGAGCTAGACTTAATATAAGTGGGAGACGAAAGAGACAGGAGCAGAGAGACATGTTGTTCTCACCAGTTTGTGTTCCATCTGTGTGCAAACTCCACCAACAACATGAGCTGGATCAGCAGGAAAAGGAACCCACCAAAGGCTCCTATGTAGCGCCACACTGTAGCATTGAACGGAGAGAGAAAGAGAGAGAGAGAAAGACGGAGAAATTGTTTGAGTGATGACAAGACCAGCACGACAGCTTATACAGTATCTACTGTAAGTAGCACTCTCAAGCTGTGAGAGTCCAACTAAGGACAAATCAACAGGGTTATTTTATTTGGGTCAGATGATGTGGGACATTAATTGTGTCTTTTGTTACATCCACCTTTTTTTTTATTTCTTTTTTATTAATTGCTGTGTCTCCTAGTTTTTGATTCGTGACCACAGAGATGAATATATCAATGGTATGTTAATTAAAAAATTATATTATTACATCCAGATTTTAAAAAAAAGTTTACAATACTGCAGCTTTAGAGTCAAGTTCCCCATTTTTACCTTCCAGAAATGTTTTCTCCTCTGGCAGGAAGAAACCTCCAACGCAGCACGCCACTAGCACAATAAACTTCAGCAACCAGAACCTGACAGTTAAAGTGATAATGTTAACGGTTATACAAACAATCAATCAGCATAATAACATTCAAAACAATTATTCCTGACAGAACAGCCTCAGCCTCAAGGTGAATTTTGATTGTTTTAGGAAGTGAGACTATACAGATACAGAGTTTGGAGTATAACAAATATTCAGGCAAAATACGATCTGGTGGTTAACATAGCTGATATTTATCTCTATGTCTTACTCATGTTCAGTGAACTATTCAGAAACCATCTGTTACATTGATTGAGGCGCAGCAAAGAGACGCTCAATTAAAACCAGAGGCTGTTTGCACACTCTTTCAATATTTTATTGCTCAATTCTCTTAGATGCTGAATTGAGCAGCCTCAGTGAAAACCAGCTTGTTTATAATGTGTTTTGCTTTAGATAAGATGCAAGGCCTTCTTACCCATTATGTACGGCCGCCCTGCAGCCCGTGCTGTTGTTGACTCGTATGGTGAAGAGAGCGAAGAATAAGAAGAAGCAGGCCATGCCAAAGCACATTTTGTAGACAGCGGAGTAGCCAACCATAGTTTTGCAGAAACTGTGTTTCTCACACAATTCGCTGTAGAAGGGGATCTGATTGACAAGGGTAATACACAGAAAATACTTAAATTAGATCATTATAATGTTGAGAAAACCCCCCCACCTTTGCTTATTTTTGTCTAGTACGTGGCCTCAGAGAAAGGGCCCAATAGTGTCTATTCTAAGCGTCACGCCTCTAAAGGAGCAGAAAGAGAGAACAGGCAGCGACAACAACCCCTCTTTCTCTCCCTGAAGCCCTCTTTCATCCCTCGTTCTCTACGGGCTGTTAGAGGGGCCTTACAACTAACTGTCAGTGTACACAAACAAAAGACATAGATGAATAAATTAACTGCCTTTTGTCAGCAAGTCAGAGGGACTGCGAAGAGGGGAAAGGAGAGGGAGCACGAGCAAGACGGAAAGACCGGGAGATCCGTCTTAACATAAAGTTTCAAAAATTATTTTGAAGTACAGTGACCTGTGGAAAAAACAAGAGAGCAAACATGGAGTGGGTTAAGTAGTCAAGTCCTTTGCTGTGGCCTTCAACAGAAAATTGGAAGTGCTTCAGTGGCGCAGTGCCATCAGAAGAGACAGTCTCTGAATTTGATAACCATAGACTGAAGGCTCAAATTTCTGTTCCCTTCACTGATGCCCCTGTCCCCACCCCCTTGCAGAGATATGAGTCAAAGTCAAATGGTTTTTCAAACAGAAGTGTTTTTTTCCCAACAGTTCAAACAGAGCTACAGATCTTTACTTTCAGATAATACACGGTTTGACTTTGCTTTACTGGTTTTTGGCAGGGTACTTTGGTCCCTAAAGTACCATGGGTGACATGCCAGCAGATTGAGTTGTCATCTCCTCAGTGTGTAGCACAGTCCGGAGCCAGATCACAACATAGAGTAAAAAGCCCATTTTGGAACTTTTGTCTCATGTTGAGGGCCATATTAGCATGTCCATGGTGTTGTGATTAAGAGGGAAAGGGGCCGACTGGTTGAGACTGCTGTAAATCTCTTGAGAAAAGACCAGCACTCTCATACGCACAATGGCTGCTCTCTTAGCTCAGACTTCCCACTGTGCTCAGTGTGTGACTGACAGTGTGTGTGTATATGTGTATGTATGTGTGTGTAACTCAGCAGGCTTTGCGTGGGGCTATCAGAGGCCATTTTGTGCCGGGATGGGCGTCTTACAAGGTTCCGCTCTCACAAGGAGACACACAGTGGGGAGTCGTTTTAATATTGTGCTGTAGACACTGGCAGAGAAAGGCAGAAGAAAAAACAGCAGAAGAAGATTGGTGGAAAAATATCACTGTCTTCATATACGCTTTCAGTTGAGGAAGCTTGCAGTCATTGCCATGGCAACACAGTCAGTCAAAGGTAGTCTTCCCAGTAACATCATTATTTTCTGTTTACTCAGTGTTTGAGTGTACATGTATTCACCTGCACATACTGTATGACACCTAGAAACAGAAACATCACTTCTCAAATGTGTGTGTATATATATATATATATATATATATATTCAGCTATAAATATAAACACAGACAAAGGGTTGAGAAAGCGATGTATCAGGACTTCATCTCCGACATTATGCCAGACTATGACTACAGTCTGACTCACCCGATTGAGGGGGGTAGTTAACTGCACCCATTGAAGCATTCCGAACAACCACAGGAAGAGTCAGTCTGATAATAATCCTGCATCGTGCTGATTCAAAGAGGTAACATGGAGAACAGAAACAACATGAAAGCTGCAGATCAAAAAAGAGAGCAGCAGCTCTCTCCTGTGTAACTTCTGTAACTTCAGAGGCTGGGTGGGCGGTAAAAAACAAAAAGCTGCCAGCCTGAACTCCTGCCACTTCGACAATGACCTTACTACTGTGTAGATACTCGTGGGATCCCCAGGTAAGATAGTGGGATGTTTGCTTTGCCTGTAGCAATTCTATAAATCTTTAATCTTGCCTATTAGCACTGGCAAGATAATGCTGGTACACTCTGAAATTTAACTGTATTTATAGCAAAAAGCAGAACACTAAAGTTGGCTCAACTGACAACATCCATTTCAAAATGTGTGCGGAGATTCTTCCTTTCCCCTCTGCTCCATGTCAGTATGTATTTCTATCTTCACTTTTTCTGTCAAATGACACTCAGACCTCATTTTATGTACTTAACTGTAGTTAAAATGTGTGAATCAAAGCTTGGGGGGGTTAGGGTTGTACAGGCGTAGCAGTAGGTCAAACAGTGGAAAAGGTCATAGTATTGAGGCTACTGTTGGCTTGGTAACTAGAGCCACTGAGCCAATTCCCGCTCTTCTATTCAGTAAACTAGACCACCAAGTCTTAATAGCTAGGAACAGACGAAAAAAATTATTAAAACTTACAAAGACTAGGCAATACAGACATTACTTATTTCTGAACGAACAAAGATTTTTTTTTTAGCCTTGACAGTCTGTAAGATATTTAACAAAATATTTCACAAGTGGACATAAGAGCTGTGTCGCAAGCAATCCCTTTCCTTGAATCCAAAGACAGCACAAATTCTCATTTGTTTTTATACAAAAACAGGCATGAAAATCCGTTAGGAATCAATTTTCAGTTCTCACCTATGCTGCACTTTGCACAAGAAATGCAAAGACACAGATGAAAAAACCTAATTTAGGTGAACTGATGAATGGGAAAGACAATATATGCTGAATGCATGCAAAGTCCTCAGTGCTGAAAAGAAGTGAACATTGTTAGCCTGAGGTGATGGTCTTTCTCTCACTATGATGACAGCAGGTCAGGTTTTAGTTGTAAAAATCTAATCTTTTTAAAATAACGTTGTTACGAACAACTAGCTGACATCTGACTGACTCTATCTCCCTGCTCTTAAGAGGAACTGGGCAAGACTTTGTCCAACTGTTGACGCCCAAATAATCAGCCCAGTAACTGTACTGTGTGTCAGCCCATAACACTCCAAGATGTCACCAGCCATACTGCTACCTACACAGTTGCACACCAGAAATCATGGCCTCTCACCTGATTTTATTTCTGATATATCATCACTATGCGATGGAAGCACTTATTTCTTAGATGCTTAGGAGTGAGACTTCTAAAATACTCCACTTAATCTCCACTGAAAATGAAGTTGTTATGGAGCAAAGATGAGAGCTATAGTTTTCTTTCTGTGCTGTTATTTCCCCCCTACCTTCTTATGAGTAACACTTTCAACCATATACAAACTCTTCCATTATATATTTAAATACACCTGTGATTTAAACAGTTAAAAACCCACACTCACATACTGAGTGGAGCTTTACATGATCAAGTGACACTTGTTAGGGAGAAAATCCTATCATCGATGGCTGAGGATTTCAGAGAAGGAAAGACCACTGGAGCCCTGGATGTCTTACTCTGAAGATGTTTATTGAGCTCGGCCGAGGAGAACGGAGGAATCATCAATACAAGCAAATGTGCATGATGTCACCTCAATTCTGACGACAGTCTCTGATCTTTCCTTTAAGTAGCTCTAAAGAATGCCATAGATAATCTACTCTCCATATTTGGTATAATATCTAAGAGAAGTGGGAAGAGAGGGAGGTGTGAACATTCTATTGGTTCGTTAACCATAAATTAGTGAACTTGATTTACGCATGTCCCACTATCCACTTGTTGCTGGACATCCAAGGTTGTGCATTATCTGTCGTAGCTTCCCCAGTATCAGCAGAACTCAGAGATGTGTCTGGAGGAGACGCCTGTGAGTCTCCTCCAGACAGTATCAGTCAGTATCAGTGTTAGGCAGACCAAGGGCCTTCAGACTGACCTTTCACCCTCAATCACTCAGTGACACATAGCTCAGAAGCAAAATTCCCTCACAACACTATTTTGTTGGTGTAATCTAGGATCTTGTTTAAAAAAAAAAAAAAAAAAAAAAAAAAAGGTAGTTTTGTTTGAGATTGAGTGTATTCTATGCATGTGTGTTTTGGGGGTGAGATACATTAAAATGTGTGATTTATGTACTCACATTGTCTCTCAACTCCTGCTCCACAGTGGGGGACATCATGATGACACAGATGATGGTGACCAACAGGAAGTAGAGGGCGTACATGAATCGGGTCCCCGTGGACTGTTTGATCTTGGGGCAGCAGTTACAGCAGCACGAGCAGGCTGCTGAGCCGCAGCAGCAGGCCAGCTGCACACAGAGAAAAAATTAAGAGGGAGAGATGAGGAAAACATTACTGTATCAGATTCATGATTTTCCACACCATCATGAGCCATCTGGTACAGACATAATGCATTTAAGGGGCACTTGGGTAAAGGAGGACCAGAGTTTAAGTGCTCTTTTTGCAGCCGTTCCTGTCAGCTGCTGAGCCTGCACTTTGACTTTCCTGGAAGGAAGCAAATGAGGCAAAAGAAAATTTCCCAAGTATCATAAGACCAACATGCATTTGGCTGAAGTTCAAAATATTTACTATTTACATCAAAATTGTTTTGGAACATTGAAAATATAGATAAAGAGAGCAGTAGACAAAAAATAAAAATAGAGATAGAGATAGAGATAGAGGGGGGAAAAAAATCATATGGTCGTTTTAGTGATAATCCAAAACAACAGAAAGGTAGTTTGACATTTGATTTGACCTACAGCTTGGGAGTCAAGATACACAAACACTGAAAATTATACAGGGGATTGCGCAATGTTTAACAGACCTACCGGAGTCAAACAAAGTCAAATTTTATTTCTAAAGCCAAATCACAATCTGAATAACAACCCCCCCCTATATACCAGGACCCTTGATTCAGTCAAGGCAACCTCCACAAAAAAGAAGAAAGAAAAAAAACTTTTTACAGGAAAAAAAAAGGGAATCTTTTAGAGGAATAGGGGAAATTCTCTCTTCCAGGATGGACAAACATTCACTGTGTACAGAATATACAAACGTAGTAGTAAAATGCTACTTATGTATTTGTTGTATTTTATTTTATTTTTTGTATTTTTTATGTTTGTTTCTAACAACAGCTATCTTAAAGAATGTTCAGAGGTTGAAGCCATTTTGGCAAACCTTTATGTATGGGAGTGTCAGATTCCTTCTGGTTCATTTTTATCTTTCCTGCAGCCTTCATAATCTTACAACACAAACTACTTATCACAAGTCTGAGCCAGAGGACAAAATTATGGCAACTTACTGAACAGAGGAAAACTTTGCAATAGAAGACACTGCCTGGCTATCTCTTTGCTCATTCATGGTTTCTTTCACATGGGACAAATCCCTTTCCCTCCTTCTCAGAGGCAACTCTTGGTCAGTGCAGACAGTGATCTCTCTTGTTTGAAAAGACACACACACACACACACACACACACGCACGCACACACACACACAGACAGAGGCCTACTCTGTTTCTTTTGACAGGCCCTCATATAGGAGGAGGACAGTCTCATGAAGACAGGCCCTGTGTTCTATTTAGGAAAGAGGAGGCTCTATACTTAAAGTATAACAACGTTCTGTAGCCAGCCACCCCACCCTGCTTGTGTAAGCCTCCTACCCCTCAGACTGCAGAACACACACTGCTATGGTGAAAGGTGTGGTACACTGTGGAGCATTAGTGCTCCACTGCTGGATGGCTTACACGCACCATCTTCCTTTGTATGTTCTCCCCTTATGGGATGCGACACTGACTTTGCAAGTGTGAGGGTGCTACTGTAGGTCACATACCAAGGCTGGTCTGACCATGGCTTGAGTCTTTCTGCGCGGCAGGGAAAACCTCTCTTCACGCACTGTAATTACAGCATTAAGTGAGAGGTAGAACCCATCAATTTGATGGTGTCATGGCTGTGGACTGACACATCTCACGAAAGTTGTACCAGACTCAAAGCCACAGTTACTTCAAAGGAGGTATCAACTTGTGTATGTCACAAACAATGTTACTTTTAAAAAATGTACTGCACTAGTGTATGTCGATAAAATTGTTATTCTTCTACGGGTGTATTTTGCACAGCTGTCTTTGTATCTCCTTACTGTATTTTCCTGTATGCACCTTGTAACTCAATTTTGTTTTCTTTATTATATTTTTGGCATTTTTGTTTGTATTAAATTAGGGAACAGTATCAACAGACAGGAAATGAGAGCAGAGCTACAGGGGGAATAACATGCAACAAAGGTTCCCAGATGCACTTGAACTGGAGATGCCCAACTTTGTAGCTCAAATGTATCCTGACAATTCCTACTGTATATAGATGCTCTCATCATTAACAACATTACATTTTTTTTCTCCAAACCTGGTCATGCATACTGGCAACATCCATTCAATTTGCCTTTCAGTCATAACAGTAATCTTAGCCCTTATCTGAGTGTGTGTCCTAAGCCGGGATCTGGGTGTACTGATGTGGTAAAGCCAGTGTACAACATTGTCTGATGTGTTGCGTTCCGCTCCAGATGCCAGTAATGTGTGGTATGCTGCAGACTAGTGGATCCACACAGGCACATGGTCAGGATCAAGCTACATCCCTGTCCAAATGCATGCCTCCCCTTCCCTGCTTTCTCCGCCAGGAGGTTTCTCTGCCAGTCTTTTCTATGTGGCCCACTTAATTGTTTTTGCCTCAAACTGAGGAATGGATTCTAATAACCTAGCTTTTTTTCTGCAATCTGTGTGTGGTGTTGTTCTGATAGTTCTTTAAACATGTGAAACCAAACCCAATAATATTGCCACTCAATTCTCTCTGGGAGCCGAGAATGCACCACTGTGTCTGTTGCTCTTTTTACAAGATTTTTTGGAATTTGTGAGAAGTAATAACACTGCAACAATCATCTCCACCTTTTATGTCTCATCTCATGGAGGGTAGACTGCTTATAGCGAATTATAAACCTCATCATTTTTGCCACATCTTGTGACCACCTATGAATCAGGATTGTAAACCTTAAATAAATAAAGAACAAAACAAGTATCTGCACGTTTTGGATGAGAAATCAACAAAGTGGGGAACCATACTAAGAAAGGGACCCTTCGTCTGAAAATCTGGCTTCAAACCCTTGCAACAGTATTGCATCAGTCTTGCTATAGTGTCCTTGAGACGAACAGCGAATCCCTTCCCACACTTTATTCAAGCATGAGCAAAAAGGTCAACACATACACTGATCAACCTCGGCATTGACACAGGCAACTGGTTTTAATGTTGTGACTTGTTTTGAAAGAGTTCCTTCTCAGTGTTCATGTGTTCATGATCAGCGTATGGTTCACATGTTATTCCTTTACCCACATTGTAATGCAAAAATAAGAACAGCAGTAAAATAGGTCAAATTATGAATTTGACCTCCTCGTGCTATCTGGGTAACATTTGTGGGCAGCAAACACAAAGACTTCTTTGATGCTTTGATGCCTGATCAAACACAGAATGAGACCAGTTTATTCCCAATCAGGATCCAACATGAATGTTTCAATTTTCATTCACGGATAACTGGAGGAGTAGGGATCAAGCTCATACACGTGCACACAATTTACCAATGCTTGAGATACCCTGGAAGAGTGAGCATTAAAAGCTTTGACATTCTGCCTCCAAGGCTATATATTTCTGCACACACAGACTTCTAGCCTTGAATCTAAACCAAGTTTGATTAATGTGGCCCCTGTGCTCTATTGCACCACACACAGCTTAACAGGATAAGCCGTTTCCTTTGTCTCTGCTGCAACCACATGTCTCTCTCAATGGCCGATTAATTAACCACAACAGACCGAAAGTAAGCAGGGAAAAACAGGACGATTTAAGCTGTGAGGATGTTTAGATTTCATTAGTTAGGGGGTGTTTCACCAGCAGACTGCACACAGTGAGGGGGCCCAACAGCGAACTCTGCAGAACTGACAGAGGGAGGGGGAGTCATGAGAGGAAAATTGTCTTGTGGAATTCCACCACACACGGATACAAAAAGAATATCCATGGTAACGAACTCTGACCCTACCCACTTCATGGGCCATCCACCAAGCCCCCTCCTCCACTGCCCGCCTGCCCCACCAGCATGTCAGCAGGTGGTCGGCATGCCTGCAGCGTACACCCCTACTTCAATATCAACAGCAACCCCCCACTAGCTTGTAATACTGCTGTAGCCACCCATCCCAAAGATCATCATCCCGTTCTATTGCATGCCAGGGAACTATTCAAAAGCGAGGTATGCCCCGGCCTATAGTTAAATTAAGCAGACTTTCACAAGCCTCCACCAACACTCACTGCACTGTGACTGAGACTCTCAAGAGACAAAGACTCAGCTCTTCCTCACTCAGCCTGAAGCTCTGTTTCACTCTCTTCATCTCATTTCCTCCATCCTCCCCCACCCTGTTACTTGGAGACTTATTGTTGTCGTCTCTTGTCTTTCTTCCTCTTATGTTCTCCTTTTCACCCTTTCTTTGTTATCATCAGCTGCCCTTTACCCTAAATCACTCACACCCCAATGCTCCACTACTTTCCAGCTGTTATAGGGGTCAGAAGAAAGACGATATTGCTCAAAGTGCACACACACACACACACACACACACACACACACACACACACACACACACACACACACACACACACACACACACACAAGCAAACACAAACACACGCACACACAGGGTGGACAGGACAAAGCACATAGAATACCCTCAGGAAATGAATAAAAATGCTATTCAAAATAAAGCAAGTAGTTGCAGAGACAGAATTAGTCTGTATGACCTTGGCTTGTTCAGCAAGGTCTCTGACCTACAGCGGGATGCTTAATCAACAAATGTGATGCAGTCCTTTATGTAAACAATCCTAAAGCCACATCTGTGACTATGACTGTGAGCATTGATGATAATTACCATGTTTTTCCCTCCTCCATTCTCTACCGCCTTATTATCCTCAAAGCAGCACCGATGAGAAGAATCAAAGTGCTTGTACGAAACAGGAAACTGAATCAAACACACAGGGGTAAACACCACTAGCATGTACCCACACAGACACAACTACTTACGCAACAGACCATTCGCAAAAATAGGTCACTCACTACATTGCAGTAAGCACAGCAAAGGAGAATCAGGGAGGGGGTAGACAGATAGAGAGCCAGTTAAGGGTTTTTTCCTCCAACCAAGCAGATGTGTCAACAAAACATCACAGGTTGGGAAGCGAGGACATTATCATCCAAAAAGATATGGATGGAATACCTTAAGAAAAACCTAAAAATAAATAAATGAATACGACTGGTACAATTGGCACTTGTGACAGCAGCATTTGGCACCAGGCTACAGAAACAATGTGTTCCTGCTGTGGCTGACATAGATTTCCCTCCCAAGGTTTAAACAGAGGGAAAAACTTTCATCAGCTGATATAAGATGTTGACTTTATGTTTATCAGTAGTGGAAAAAAAAACAAAAAAAACACCAAACATACATCCAAGAGCAAACAGTTTTTAGTGGGAAAAATATGGCAGCACAGACAGACATGACTCACAACTGAGATGAGCACTGTCAAAACAACTTCAAGGGAAAACAGTGGCATCAAAATTTCAGTGACTGCATCAGTGGGAGTATAAACATCAGGTTGATTCAAACTCATCAGTGTGGTTGCTCATTCATTCATGGTGTCTTATGCATTTATCTTTATTCCCTGCCCTACTTTACTTAAGTACATTCTGCTTTTCCTCTGTATGCTATTCTGTAGCTGGCTGCTTTCAACCTAAGGGAACTTCCTGTTCGTTAGAGCTAAATGGCAGTGCCCGCTGCATAAAGTTGACCACGACGAATCACGACAAACAGCTCAGACGAAACTGAGGACACACCCTCTTATCTCAAATTACAACAATGCTTTGTGTTGAACGTAGTGAGGAGAAACCAGCAGACGGAAAACATGAAAAAAAGAGGGAAAGGTAAAACAAAAACGTTAGAACAGTAAGATACAAGGAAGTATATTTCTCACACACAAGTAAAGTTGGCCCAAGCTCCAGACCAAGGCTTACTTCAATTTCACCTTATACTGTGAGTGACAGCTCCTCTATTGTCTATTTAGCTAGGCAGCTGTATACACACACCAAAAATGTATCACTGCTCTGTTTCCACAACACAAAGGGAGGTCTTTGCTTCTCTCTTGGCAAATATAGCCCCTAGCTACAACCAACAGAGAGAGACCTTGGTCCACTGAAGGGAAAAGAGAAAATGGAAACAACAGACAAAAAGGAACTGAGGTACAGTCAAGAGCTGAAACACAAAAGGCAGAAATGAAACAATCCTGTCCAGACAATGAGTGTCACAAAAACAACCAAAGGAAACAGACCAAACAAGAATGTGAAGATAGTCAAAATACAGGGCAGTCTGAGATCAACAGGTATGGTGTTTACCCTGAGGCCTCTTTCACTTCACAGTGCATTGTTTACTTGAGTGAGAGTTCAGTCATACAGAACTTCACACAATATCACAGCATTACCAGCCACAATTTACTGTGCATCAACTGATAGTAAAGGCACCACTCAAAGAGTTAGCTCGCATTTCACACGGTTGCATCAGTATTTTCAACCTTAAATTATAGAGACAAGATACGGGAAGATGTGAAGAAGAGAAGGTTGAGGGAGACATTATCGCCGCTGTACAACAGTTCAAAGGGAGACAAAAGAGATGGAAGATTGGCCAATGATGTCCCTGTGGGAAAAAACACTCCTGCTGCTGCTGCTGACCACAGCAAAATTCCTGAGAGGAAGCTGGAAATAGCAGACATGTCTCACATGGACACATGACCGAAACCGAAATTTATCCTGGTGGGGACAGCTACAGATGTTTAATGGCTGTATTCACTTAGGCTATAGTTTTACAAGTCAGGCGGTTTTAAAGCTCATCAACACCTGTTTATAAGATCACCTGCCTCACTGTGATATTATAGCCGCTGTGCCGTGACCTCGGCAACAAGCAGTCAAACTGCCGTCGGATGGTGACAGCTGTGTTTGCCTGAGTGTGCTGAGCTGAACATTTAGTGATGAATCAGGATTTCACAATTTTTCTTTGTATATGTATATGTCAGCTGGCATTCTTTAGAATCTCAGAAATTTGATTACAAGAAATGCAACAGTAGTGATAAATACATTTTTACATGCAGTATACATGCAGTAATAAATTACAAAAAAAATTAAGAAATAATGATACACTGCCCACCAATCCTCATTTCTCAACAAACTTTTGTGGTTATCTTGCACAAGCCTGATAAAAGCATGACAGCCAAAAATGTTTAGAGAAGAGTTTTGCAACATTAAAATTCTCTTTTTCCTTGCACATTCACGGAGGCTAGGGTGTAGAGTCAGTGCTTGATGTCTTACTCAAGGATACTTCATCAGGAAGGATGCTTACTGAATGACAGCCTCTTAGCCTCTAGCTCCTCCTGACTCATGTACCCTGCCAAAGTTGCCTGTGCCATTGCTGTGCTGCTTACAGACACCCACATGGTTTCAGTCCTGTCCCACACTCACAGCCAATGCTTGCAGCGCTTTGGACAACACTCAACACTGAGCTAAAGCCTACCCCCTATCTCACCGCAACATATATCCCTGGCCCCACTGAGAAATTACAAGAGAGCTGCTCCCACACCACGTCTGGTACTCTCTCCAGATCTAACCCAAACAACACCCATCCTCCCTTAATTTCCACTTCCAAGCCAAGGAAGAAATTAACTGACCACACATCAATTTGGGCCCCTCTAAACCTCAAGAGGGGCACATATGCACATGCAAAAAAAAGTTAATTATAACTATACACTTAAATAAAGATGGTGACAAAACTAAATGGGGTGTTTAGCACACCAAGACAAAACTGATCTTATTTTTTGCCCTTATTTTCTTTTAATCTTTTCCTGTCTTTATAAAGAACAGGAGAGTGAGCTCTCCTTATGAGGGATGAGGAAGTAATTAAATTCATAAGCAGAGTAGCCCAGCAGTGGTTATCATGTGGTCAAAAACAATCTTAGTAAAAAAAAAAAAAAACACACTCAGCACTGAAGAAAATCCTCTCTAACTAACAGGACTAGCTGCCTATCGTTTCAGAGTAATTCTATGACTTCACATATCGAATAATTTTGAAACACAAACAATGTAACCACCATCATTTTCATTATTGATTCATTTGCTGGTTATTACCTGATGAATCCTTCAATCTATAAAATAGTAATAAATAGTCATATATTTCTAAAGTCCAAATTGATCTTTTCAAACAATTCTCAAACCAAGGGTTCAAAACCCAAAGGAATTCACAACACAAAGAAATAATTCGCATTTTAAGCATTTCTGCTTGATGACCTCAGTGATAATCCATCTAAATTGTCGTGGGTTCATTTCTCAACAACACATGATTAAGCCACCAACTGTTTTTAGTTCTACTATAAGCCATGATATTATATAGGAGTAGAAAACTAATTTGGTTTTCTAATAGATAATTCTGCAATTACAAAATATTACTTTTTAAACAAAAACATCAGAAACAAAAGCTGTCACCATTCATTCCCTTCATTGGGTATATAATGTATATTTCCATCCAAGACAGGAGCTGCCTGCCTTTAAAAGTATTGTGCAACTTGATAACGTACACAAACAAAAACATATAATGTACTTAATCTTTAAGTGAGCCACGAACTGTCTGCCTTTTACAAGTAATTCTTCAACTTTAAAGTATAATAACTAATTGACCATAGCCACTTCAGACATTTAGGGTGTTATACTAGAAGTGGTGGCTAGAGATCGGATTGGACTGAAGTTTTTGAGTTGGGGAGCAAGATGTTCTTTGGTGGTTGGAAAAGGACAACTGTGCATTATTGTAAAGAAAACAAGAAAACCACAACGAATATACATGTGTCACACCGACTTTAGGCAGACAAGTGTGAGGACTGTCACGACACAGTGTTTCAGTTTCCATATCTTACATGTCTACAGACATTCAAACATGACGGTACTTTTGATAGCAGGTACTGTTGGCTACCCGCCGGTCGGTGGCTGATGTTTTAGCTAGTTGCTTTGCCTCGTCTTTCTTTGTCTTCCAACGGCTTTAACACCGCTACAGTGAAGTTATTCAATCGGTTCCCTGACAAAATAGTGATGTTTTTCCCCCCATACAGTTAATAAATTGCGGTGGCAGACAATGGGGTCGGAAACCCCCAGAACACACAAAAAATTCGCTGACTCGTGTTAGCTGGCGGTGAGTGGCCACAGATACTGATACAAACACTAAACAACACTGAAACAGTCGACGCTCGACTTAACGTAACGTTCCACTGTAACGTTCATCAACCGTCAACCGTTCAACAACAACAACAACAACAACAAGCAGTTAGTCGGACAATCGTTCCTCACCTGCGAGATACAACACGGGGTGCACATTCTGCGGGGAGACAATAAATAAATTCCGTTTCAGAGGACCGGTTGGCTGCTTTTCTCAATCGCTTTCTCCTACTTCCACATGAAATCACTACCACACGGGGAGGAAGAACGCGGCTGTCCACCTCACACTGCTCCGTTCTCCCTGCCTGCCTGGCCGCCGCTGTCTCTCCTCCTCCCCCTCCTTTCTTCTTCCTCTTGTCTCTCCTCCCACTGCACATCACCAATAAAAAGCCCAAACACAAAGCTGTGATGTCCCTGCCACAGACAGCGTCAAGAAGGAGCTGAAACCAGATGATTAAACAGGCTGTGAAGGAGAGGAAATATATGACTCATTTCATTTATACTTTAAATACTGCAACTGCCTTGTGAAAAATATTATGAATTTTAGAGGGATGCAATAAAATCACTACCCCAGGCACATTACAAGTCCATCATGGAATATGAAGGGAATGTAGAATCATTTTATGAGAGTTAGCTTACCATACACTAATATTAAGGCATTTAAAGTCCATTTTAAATATTTAATTGTATTTTCACTGTGGTATGAGGATGATAATATCAAATCATAATATCAATTCCCCAAATCATATTAATTAGTTACCATCTGCTGATAAAAAGATGGTAAATTTCTCATTATGTTATGTTCAGTTTTTTATAATCACTCATCCAGAAGATCAGATCTCCAGGAAGATCATTAAACCTGCTTGTTTATGTAGATAATGGTAGTGTACCTTAACGTATCTGTGCACACAGATATCTTTGGCTTTTCTGCTTCACATTCGGCTCTACCCAGTGTTATTCATGCTAAGGTTTTAATCATCCCACTGCAGTTCTTCACACAATCACATCTTCCTGATTCAGACATATGAGTATCACTTTCTCCCCATGACCCTCTGCTTGTGTTTAGAAACAGCACGTGGGCAACTGAGGGCTGAGTCCGACAATGGCTTTCCTGGCCAGTGAAGTGGCCTTCAAATGAGCTGATACAGTAAGTGTGCTACTGTAGCTCTCTATGACTGTGTAGCTATTTGCCAAACCTGTCATCTGACCCATTCACCCACTGCTGCCACACAAGGCCACTGTGTCCCCTTTCAGTGCTGTATTGTGGTCATTTATAAATAGGCTTGAATCACACAGGGTGGCCTCTCTCTGAACTTTGGGACCACAACCTCAAATCCATGACCTTCACTGCTCAGATCAGGAGTCATCACACTAAACAAGTCCGCCAGATGTATGCATTTGTATTTATGATTTTTCATAAAAATCAATCTGATATACCTCAAAAGAAAATTTAAGCATGATTTCATTGTAAACACTGAAGCAGAGGGCCTTAAACATTAAACAGAAAATACAAATCTGCACTGGCTTTTTTTTATTGAATAAGAAATAGATTTGATTAAATACGAAGACTGAATTTTTCCAACAGCCACATTCTCTTCTCTCTAATCTGATCCTGTTTGACAGGAAACCAAAAGGGCAGCAGAACGCCTGCTAAATCATCAGGCCTTTGACTTGTCAGACTGTGTTGGATCACAGTCATGTTGAAGAGAAAGGACAGCGAGTGAAAGCAATGTCTAGTGGCACATTGTTTCATGATACTGTCGAGCACGCAGACAGAGACTCCCCCTCACTCTCACTACCGAGCTGAGTAAATAAATCACAAGTATATTTCTGTCCACACACATTCAACAGGTGAAAAAGTAAACTGCATGAATGCTTCGAACATGAAATCAGTCTGAATATTGTGAACTGTATGTGTGTTATTGTATAAACTCGTGAACCTGCGAGAACATTTCAGTTCTCACAATCATGAGCACAAAAACCAACAAAATATAACAGTTTCATAGTAAGTTATTGAAGTAGGTCAGTCACATATATGCATATGCACCATTTATTGGTCTTACATACAAAAAATAAAAAAAAAAAACATCTACATGAAATAAATCAGACTTGCTTGTTTGGTTGTTCTCTTTTTAAGTCACATAAATTAGACACCTTCCAACAGGCTCCCAGAGTTTAGGCATCAGTGAAGAACAACCAGAGCCAACACTATTGACCGCAGACAGTCTCTGTTGAACATCAGTTGCTGGACTGCTGGGCACAGCAGCACCTGGATACTTAGAGCTATCCTTATGCCCAATTCCCAACTCATGTAACAGCTATAACTTCTAAAATGTCCTAGAGGCGACCACATGGTGCTGGGTTTGGACTTCTTTTTTTCATTCCAGTGGACAATCCTGAGCAATGTGGGAAGCTGAACCACGCAGTGGTGTGAAGAAGGCGACGATCTGATTTACCCATCTGGTCAGAAAATGAGCTTCTTCTTCATCACAGCTGTAAATAACACAAAGATTGTTGTCACAAACATTATAAAAAAGGTTACATTCACTTTACATGTAAGTCTATGATACAATATAAGATATATACCTGCACTACGTGTACCAGTAAAACAAGCCTATAATGAGCAATCTGCTAACCACGGAAGTTTCCATCTACTGTAAGTATTTGGAGATTCTCTCTGTAATATACTGTAGCAAAGAGCATAGCGTATAGTCAGCCCAGATATTTTCCAAACCACATGAGGAGCTGGAAAAGCTTTGAACCTCCCAGTAACACCAAGGTCCTCCTTTAGTAAAACATACACTCCCACAGCCCTCTAAACTATATGTGTGTGTGTTCTACTTCAGTGTATTCTGAATTTTTAACTGCAGTTAAATGTGCAGCCAACACCCTTTGAATTGGTAGGTTCAGTGGAGTGGTATTCTAAATTTAAGACCTTAGTGTGCAGAACCATGCAAACACAGGAACAGTTTACTATGCAAAAATTCACAATATTCAATATGTAACTTTGGTCCGCGTGGGATGTTCTACATTTTCTAGCGCTTTCAAAATAAGCCTCAAACATTTGTTGCAGACACTTCTCCTTATCCTGTTCAAACTGCTCCAACGGCTTTATCATAATAACACTGATTATTTGACTTCAGGCAAACCAAGGTCAGGGAAGCACTTTGTAGATTTTGGTATATATAGCAAATAGAGTTAGTGGAGTATGGATATAAATATAGTGCTTATGTGTTCTTTACTTGTCTCCAAGCCTTCTATTTTCCTCTTGAGCCCGACTGTTTCCTTCTCCCTCAGAGCCTCAGCTGAAAAGTTGGGTCGGGGGAGCTGGGGGCCTGGAGTGGGACCAGGCCGATTACTGAAGTACCTCATCTTCAGAGCCTGGAAAAGAAGAGACAAAAGTGTAAATATGTCATCAATTGCAGAGGGGCAATCACACCTTACTCAGCAATATCTACAACTATACTGCAAGTAAGTATATGAGCCCACTTTCCCCATTCACCTGAACGGGAAAGTGGGCTTGTCTAATGTCAATCTTTTTAATCTTAGAATATGGACAGAATATAAAGTCTGATGTTTTCAAAAATACAAAAAGCTGCAGGAAACAACTATATTGTTTGCTATATATAATTTGCTAAATATATTGATTTAGCAAATTATTTTTTAATCATCCACTGTGCTTTTTACCTGTGTAGCTGTGGTCCTTGTTGAGGGGTTAAAGGTGAAGAGGCCCTGTAGGAGCTCTAGTAAGTCATCTCCAGCTGCACTAAATATATGTTCCAGAGGTGTGCCAGGAAAAATTTTGAAGGACACGTAGTCTGGTAGACTACTCACTCCCTGCGGAAACATTTGACAAAAAAAAAAATGTATACAAGGATTTTCACCATCTGACCAAAGAAAATACAATCCCAGACATAACTGGGGAAAAACCAGATACCAACAGGCCATGTCTCTTCTGTGGGCGTCCCAAGAGCCTCAAAGATCTTTGTCAGCTGGTCAAGATCCGAGTCCCCGGCAAGGAATGGTATCTACAGTAAAAGGAGACACACAGAGACATTAGGATGGATATAAAAAGAACAGTATCCCTTGTTACTGTATGAATATTTTTTTGAAGTGAGGTTTGTTTACCCGAAGGAGTAACTCTGCCAGGATGCATCCCACTGCCCACATGTCAACACCCACACCGTACATCCTGGCACCAAACAGGAGCTCAGGGGAGCGGTACCACCTAGGAAAGGGGTTAATGGACAGAGAGACAGAGAGTTAAATTAAACAGCTCTCAGTCAGCCAGTGAAACCATAAAGGATCTCTTCTCTAGGAAGAAGATAAATTCTGTTAAACTGGATTGAAGCCTCCAACAACGTCGCTTTTCTGATTTGCCGCTATCCAGTGGTCTAGTAGTCAATTTTGTATAATGCATGCTGTCACATGTCTTAACCAGGCACAAAGTTATATCCTCACAAGATAAATTTAACTTAATAAAACAAACCACATGATATATTTATCTAAATGGATTTAGATTTCCAATGAGTGTAAGGAAAACACATGAGAAAGAACAGAAGAGCATAAAGTTCTGTGTCAGTACCATGAGATGAAGACACAGCACAGACCTGGTAACAACTTGATGTGTGTAGACTCTGTTCGGGCTGCCAAATGCTTTGGCCAAACCAAAATCAGCCAACTTCAACACTCCGTTCCCGTCCAACAGCAGATTATTGGGCTTCAGATCCTGGACGTGCAAGGTAGCAAAATATGCCTTAATGACTGTGTGTGTGCATTACCGTTCAAGTTTAGTTAAGCAGAGACTAGAGACAGGTATACTATTGTAACAGTGCACAGGTGGAAACTTTCCCAAGAAGGATGAGCAGCTCAGATAATAACGCAACAGTGATGACAGCATTTCAAAATTAGACCAGTCAGACAGTTAAAAACATGTTGAAGAAAAGATTCTTGTTCTTGCATCCTTTGCAGATTTGTACTTTGTACTCACTGTTATTTGAAGCATAAAAATTGTTTGATTCAGTATTAAATTTCCTGTGCCTTTGGTTTGGTTCCTACGAACCAAGAAATGAATGTTTGATAAAATCTATTAAAGAAAATCCACACCGTGTGTATGTGTGTGAAGTATAAGTGCTCTTACCCTGTGTAAGACCCAGTGTTGGTGCATATACTCTAATCCCTGTAGAGTCATGAGGATGTAGGCTTTGATGTTGGCTGGAGTCAGGACTAGGCTGGTGTCTTTGATGATCACCTTAGAAAACAAAACAAAGCCGTATATGTACCATCTTCATCTTCAACCAATAATCTTCATCCATTACTTCATGTTTTTACATAGCTGTAGGCCACACATTCAAAATGAAATTACCATTCTCAGAGCAGATAAGAGAATTCACGACAACTGGGATACATCCGTGTGAAGAAGTGGACACAGCTTGAGCCAAGCTAGACTTCACAGTTCAGATTCAACCTCTCACCCAGAACCTCCATTGTTCAACCAGCTCTAAAAACACAGGCTTGAATATCCTTCTACATAATGTTACTGGCAATAAAAACATCCAACATCTGTAGCTGATAAGCTCATGCAGCCAAATCTAAACATGTGGCCTAAAAATAGGCTTTCAGCACCGGTAATAAGATGAGCATCATATTTCATCCTCATGTCTGTCCTGTTTGTCTGCTGCCTGTGAGTGGCTAATGTCATCAATTCACCGTGAGAGCCAAGAGCAGAGTGATATTGATTTTCTTTAAAGCGTGGTTATCTTGTTTTGCATCATCCTATTCAAGTCTGATGTATTGGTGGTGGACGCCCATCTGGAGCCTTGTAGGATAAAATAAACCGGAGGAGGAGGTGGGCCAAACTATAAAAGCCTTAGTGACCTTGTGGAACCACTTAATGGTCTGATGAGAGCACTCACACTGCTGTCTTCATCATCTTGCTCGTACTTCCTTGGCTAATACTGTATACTCTCATCTGACAATCACATTTTCTTTTTCCATCTTTCGACCTGCTTTTCACAGTTTTGGAAACTGAACGTACCAGCAAATAAATCAATATCACAGTTGCCACACACAACTAAAATGAAACCCAACTTTTAACTGCACTCCCTCTGATCTCTGTTAAGGGGGAAGCAATAAAGACTGAATTTCCATCTGGTGGCCCACTAGTGAAATGCAACTTCTTTTACTTTGACTTTGAACACCAAGAATGAAAGAGTAAAACTTCATATGGCTACTGACAAAAATCTGTACATTATGATATGATCTAATGCAAGAGGTGATGGTATGATCTGCTATATATAATGTACCAATGAAAAGCATGAATAATATGTATATGATATTAGACAAATAAGTAGAGGTTTACTTTCTAAGTGTAGAATTAGCTCATATTTTCCTAAAAAAACATTAATTATTCAATTTTCAGGAAACTTACACAGTTGATGATGTTCAGGGTATTTAAAATTTTGGGAAACGACATATTAAATTCTGTCAAGATAAATCAATAAAGAAATGTGGACAAATCAAAAACCTTTATAATGTGGTTGAATTAAACCCAGGATTCTCAATGGGCTGCTGCATGGGACTGCAGTCTTATTACTTACAGAGACAAGGAGATTTTTCAGGAGTGGGAGCTCTCTCACCTCTAGATCCGTTTCCATGAAGTCAAACACCAAACTGATGTTAGATTTGTGTCCAAAAGCATCCAGCAGCTGTAACACACACCACATTACATATTAATGCGCTGTTCAGATCAGGTGAACACTTACAATACAGAAAGATAATCCTACATGCTGACATACTGAATGTTTACCCACCCCAATGATATTTGGATGATGCAGCTCCTGCAGCAGTTTGATCTCTCGCAGAGCAGTCCTGTTTATACCTGTTCATACAACAGGAAACTGGACTTAGTAACAGGTGGATAACACTGTGTGGTAACAAACATTAAATGTGCGCTATCAGGCAGTCAGCACTCACCATCTTTAGCCTCGGTTCTGTGGCCAACCTTAATCTGCCAGAAAACAGACAAACCAACAGTTATTTAACATCAGCATAGCATACAAAAGCTAACACAAAATTAGGCTAATTTCCTTTACCTTTTTAATGGCAACTATGGTGTCAGTCGTCTTGTCTCTGGCTTTGTACACTGTGGCAAACTGGAGAGAGAGAGGGGAAACAGAGAGCAATGAATACAGAAACAAAGAGTCGCTGCTGCTGTGAACAGCATGCACCAGCAGGGCTTTGTTGTCATTAACAACCAGCAAACGCTTGCTAGCTTGCCCTCATGGTGTCTACACATCTAGCCACGACGTGCTAAAGAAGAACGTGGACAGAAGTTAAAGACTTTAGTTTAGTGTATTTCTCTGCCTACCTGACCCTCTCCGAGAAAATCCAGTTTCTCGTATCGTTTGGCTCTGGACTTTACATCGAGCGCCATGGCAGCTAACTGTCATTTCACGGGACACACTTCCTGCCTTGTTAAATGTCCTCAAAGACTTTTTCCGGGTTAAAGGAGGTTTTAAATTGACCAACAGCGCCATCTACCGGTTTGATGAGGAACACAGCTTGCAGAGGAGGTTTAGCTCAAATAAACAACCTAACATGAATATTTTATTTTATTTTGGGCGACAATTATTAGATTTTTTTAAGGTGCCTGTTTTTTTTTCATACATACACTCTAACATTAGACTACTACTTCTGCTGCAATAATAATAACCATAATAATAATAACAATAATAATAATAACAACATTATCAAATATGAAATATTACATTACATTACACATGAAATAATCTCAACACAAAGCTGATTTGTAATCAGATTATTATCAAATATATCATTTAATGTGGCACGTTCTCTCTTACATGTGTTTTCATACTGCTATATCTATAGTTTTGTTTCATATAAAATAATATAATAATTAAATATATTTATTTTATTTTTATTAATATTTTTATACCTCACTTTCTATGATTTCTTTATCAATGAAAGCAACACAAATTCCTGCAAATTCCTGTAACATCTCACAGTCATGGTGCAATATGCAATACTGTTATCGTCTGACAGCTTGCCTTTTTTATTTTATTTTATTTATTTATTTTTTCTTTTTTTTTTGCAGTTAGCAGTTTGACATTGGTCTCCTGAGAGTCTCTTCTGTCAGTTAGGAAGGTTTTGTGATCTATGCACCACTGAGCACATCTCTACATCCCATCTCCATACACAGTAGATACCCTCACATCCCACAGGATTAGGCATGGCTCCTCTCTTTTGACCCTCCCTGTCTCCTCCACACACAGACACACACACACACACACACACACACACACACACACAACACACACACACACACACACACACACACACACACACACACACACACACACACACACAAATACACTGAGTTTCATTTTCATGTTAAGTTTGACAAGAGGAGTGTGAAGGATCAGCAGGCCTAATACATCCCTCATTCTCCCCTCAGATGCATGCACATTCATATCCTGACAGCTCACAGATGTGACTGACAGGACCGTATGTGCCCATGCAACCATGCAGAGAAGAGAAGAGAAGAGAAAGAGAAGAGAAGAGAGGAGAAGAGAAGAGAAGAGAAAGAGAAGAGAAGAGAGGAGAAGAGAAGAGAAAAGAAGAGACTCAGACCCAACTCTTTACTGGCCTTGTATCATAAACCTTTAGGTGCACATAGGCGGGCTTTAATGTGGTACATAACTGTCCAGTGGCAGACATAACTCAGACCCACTTACATCACTCGCTCTAAAACAAATGTGACATATTGATGTCCCCCTCTAATTCTGATATGATTTGAGGGCATTCTTGTGCTCATTCCCTTCAGTCTCTCTGTGAGGCTGCAGGGGAGGAGAGCTGCAGCTGAGTTATAAGTGACTCTGTGGCGTTTATACAGTTTGTCACAGTAAATCTCATGATAGCATGTGTAACATTATGCACACTAACTCACTTTGGTTATTTGTCACATTAGCAGATGGTGATGCTGTTGAGCTGGTGTGAGTGTGTGTGTGTGTGTGTGTGTGTGTGTGTGTGTGTGTGTGTATGTGTGTCTGTACCTCTGTGTGTGACGGGCAGGAGGAGAGTGAAACCACAAGGCTGTTTATCAAACTCATAGGAAGTGGGTGTTGTTGAGCGAGGACGTGTCGCACCACCACATCCTGCTGCTGGGAAGCAGGTTCAGATGGGACAGTGTTCACACGATGTACAGTAAACAACAAATGCAGACCAGGTGTCTTTTGTCATATGCATGTGTGCTTGTGTGCGTTTGTTATGTGGCCACTTCATTCTTCCTGCAAGACACTTTACACCGATTGCATAGCTATATTTGAAAGAGATTTAAAAGGAGTGCATTTAGGTGACCATCAGATTGGTTTTATGCCACCACTACCCCCTACAAACCATGTATGCCATGTCAAAATGCAGAATACAAGATCTAACAGCCAGCTGAAAGTGTAAAAAGAAATTAAGAGGAAAGACCATTTCTGAGAGGAAATAACAGTCAAAAGCTTCAGCTCGCCTAATGCATGTTGAAAAGGTGTATCCCAGAATGTTGGTCATTGTACACTGTACAGATCTTCTGTTTCTGTTTTAGTTAGACACTTAAGTCATTTATGTGCTCTCTATTAGGTCATTACATTGGAAGGATAAGGTTTAAAAGGAACTTTGATGCACTGACTGAATGTGTAAGTGATGAATGATTCAGCGCTACCGCAACCAGTGCTGTATCATACACCTGGCTTTGTCTTCATTTTACTCACAGAGTCTCGGGGGAAGTGGCTGCATTTTGTCATCTAGGGAGTTTTCCTCTTTGTTTCTGTTTCTGACTCTGTCACATAAGCCCACACACACACACACACACGCACACACACACACACACACACACACAAACATACACACACACACACACACACACACACACACACACACACACACACACAGACACAAATGCAGCTGTATCTGACCACATGCACAGCTATAACACAACAGGATGTTGTAGGGTGGATGTTTTAGGTGTGAAGGTTCACACAAGCCGTGACAAACAATATCTGTTTCTGAGAAATAATTATTCATTACCCATGTCGCTAATAGACATGGCCACACTTAACTGGCTGCTTGTCTTTTTTTTTTTTTTTGTCTTCTATCTCAGTATAGCATAGAAACCAGGATTTGAACCTAACTATATCAAACTACTGGCTTATTGCAAGACATCAACCACACACAGTCCGCAGCATGCTTCATCCTGCCCATTTCACGTTTATTCTTTGCAGATGTCTGCAGTGACAGGACAATAAGAAAGCATAAGGACAAACAGAAGGACTATCATTATCTTCCTTGCTGCCGTTTGTTTACAACCAACGCAGAGAGTCGTCAAATTGGTGCTGTCAGTCCTGGGCTGCATTGTTAGACGCCAGAACTGTCAGTTTGAATAAATATTAGGGCAGATATTTTTTTTTTCACCACAGCATCTGAAGCATCTGCATACACCGGGCCTTGTGGAGGACTTCAAGACGAGCCCACTTGATAGCTCGGCTCATACAGAGACAACATTATGATAATGTCCCTATAAGTAGCAGGGGGATGGGCGCAGTGTCATCTCTTCACATAGACAGAGCCAGCAGGGAGTCCACAGTCAAATGCATTTAGGGTAGTCTTTGTTGTTGTTGTCTTAGCTCCCATCTGCGTTGATGTTTTGTTCCGGTCTGCATTTCCTCTCAGACATCATTATCGCTCTCATTAGAAGAATCTCTATCTCAGCCCCAAATGGAGAACAAAGTCTTGTAATATCTCTTTCTGTCTCTTTGTGTGTGTGTGTGTGTGTGTGTGTCTGTGTGTCTAATGTGTGCAAACTGCAGGTGGGCACTTTAGTCCTTAATAGTACACTCTTTGCTGAGCAGCTCTGTTTTAATTAATTTCTATATGTAGCCTATACGTTCAGTATTATTCTCTTATTTGGCAGAATAAACTCAGCAGATTACAAGGAGAGGATGTGTGAAACGTGAACCAGGATGGATTCAGATCCATTATGCCATGAGTACACTGAATGTGTCTCAGGCAACAAAGGCAGCGGGGTGTTCAAGCCAGTCGTCTTTGAAAGGTAAATGAGGGAGAAGAGAAGGCCGTTCTGGTTTATCTGAGTCTATCAGGAGCTGAAGATAACCCCAGCGGTGTGTTTTCCAAGAAGTCATTTACTTTATTAACCCAGCCAGATCACTGAGGCCTCAGTAATCAACCTTGTCACACGTCCCATTAACTTCTCACTCTCTTGCTCCTTCTGACACACACACACACACACACACACGCACAAAAGTGTACTTTTGTCACACACATCTGTATCTGCAACACACACATGCACGTTATCAACCACAACTGCATGTTTCTTGCATGCTTTCACTGTGTGTCTTCACAGGCAAAGGCGCACACACACACACACACACACACACACACACACACACACACACACACACACACACTCCCTCTCTCTCAGCTAACTCCATTACCTCCGTCAGTCCCAGGGGTCTCTCAGCTCTGATGAACCCTCTGCTGCCCTGTGAGATTAGTGGACTCCCTGAGAAAAGCCCTTCATTGATTGAACGTGAGTCTCCTTTGCTCACAATGTCAGCTCAAGGTTAGCATGCTGACTCTCTTTCCCCGATGCAGTCAAGTGCTGTAGCTATATTATGAATATCAGTGTGTTATTATTGTTTTAGCTCTGTTGACTCCACTGCTTATATTATTCATAAAGACGGCAAACCAATTATTGACATTCACCTTCAGAGTCTCTCTTTGCTTCTCCTCTCAGTCTTTCTCTCCAGTGGCCCCACTTAAAACATTTGCCGGAGCATTTATTAATTGTTAACTCTTTTTTTTCCCCTCCTTCTTCACCTCTTCATCTCAATCGTCACTCTCCCCATCGATGAAACCACAGAGGCACTGTTGCCTCATAAAAGCCTCAGCATTTGGTAAAGTGGTTTGAATGAGATTCACTTTTATGTATCGCAAATCAGTCATGGGGAAGCATTTACTTTGCGTCCCACTTGAGGGAATGAAGATCTTCTAGACAAAAAGGCAGGAAGAGATGAAGGAATGGGGGCAGCTCTCAGTCTGTAACAGGGAGTTGGATAAATGGCTGGATCGGGAAGACAGATTGATCTTTTTATGTTGAACTTGATGAACATAAATGACGCTCCAGATTTCCTGTAGCAGTGAATAGAGATGAAAGGATTATCTAGATATTTAGATCATTCAGGCAGGAACATTGCCCTGCACTGCTGTCTCTTTCCTCCCCATCATAATTCAATATTTACAGTTTAAGCTGGAAAACTGCTCCCTCTTGGCTGCCCGTATCTGGTATCCATGGCAACAGATTCGAGAACAGAGTGCCTTCTGTATGTGTCCGTGTGTGTGTGTGTGTGTCCAGTGTGTGTGTGTGTGTGTGTGTGTGTGTGTGTGTATGTCTGTGTGTGTGTGTGTAATGTTTACTGATACACTGCAATTGATTGGTTGTTGGGGAGCAGCTGTTGACCCCTCACTCTCAGGGGTCTCTTTGTATTCTTGCACACAACCCAAATCAATAGACACACATGAATGTGAACACACGCACACGCGCGCGCACGCACGCACACACACACACACACACACACACACACACACCACACACACACACACACACACTTGTTATTCTATATTTGTGAGGTCTTAAAATTTATTTTAGAGTCAGATTCTCCAGAACCCTAAAATCAACCGCACATTAACCTAAGTTTAAATGTCGCCTTAACTCACAACTATAAACCTGAGTCTAATTTTAATGTCTGGACTAGAGTGCAAAATAATATTAAGCCCCTTTATTGAACCTCATGCCCTGAAATAAGACAGACTTCAAATCAAAGTCAGAAACAACAATAATGTTGTCACCTTGAAAGTATTTTTCTCAACTTATTATCATTATCGAAACATTTGGTCCTCATCAAGGTAGAAGTAAGAAGCACACAAACACCCACATGCAGTAATACAATACTGGCCCCAAGCCCACAAGTGGAGAAATGAGCAAATGGGCAATAAAGAGTTGCTGTGGCATTGTTATGAAAACACTCCCAATGAAATAGAGACTCTACACACACTTATACCTACATGCACAAACACACACACAGGTCTGTGAATCTATTCAATGTGCCACAGCAGGGGAAGTGAAACGCAACAACACCCAAAACCGCTGAGGGCATTGCAGATTTTTAACTACAAGTTTGAAACTGTGCAGGGTGTTTACATGCTACTGAGATCACAATCAGAAATACCACCCCTGCTAATGAAATATCTCCCAGTGGGTACTCTACACATGAGTGTGCGTATACACACACACACACACACACACACACACACACACATGCCAGGGATGAGTAACAGCTAGTAACTGTGGGGCACCACAGAGAGAAAGGTCATCTGACATCATTTGCATCGCTTGTTAATGTTAAAGGATGTTTTCCATACAAGGAAGGTCAAGTTTTGCATGGAGACACGATACAAACATAACTTCTGACAATGATGAATTAATGGAACAACTGTGGCTTGTTCATAGCTGGTTGATGTGGGTTTTCCACCCTCTGGTAATTTGACATGTTAAGGGGACAGCACCAGCAGACACACACAAACACACACACACACACACATACACACAAACACACACACACACACATTAATAACAAACATTAATAACCCCACTTACACATCCACCTTGTCTTCCTCTGAAGCAGATGTGTTGGTAGAGTGTGCAATGAAACTTTTCATCTCACTGAACCCAAAGTAAAAAACTGGACTTAATTACGCTCTGTCAGTCAAATAACACAATCTCAAGTCATTCAAGTAGTTGTGGTTTATGGGCAAACCATTTCCTATTAAGACAAAAGAGAAAAACTTTATAGATTAGCCCACAGGTTTGCAAAATGTTTCATGCTATGATTCAAAACTCCCCTGAGGATGTGTAACATCTGATAAGATTCATGTATTTAGTTTTGACTCAGCAGAAGTTTACTTGTAGATGAGGAGAGAGTTGAACCACTGATCATATTCTTTCCTATATTCATGAATCCAGCCTCTTTGAAGTGGAGGAAAGCCAAAATACCTTAAAAGGATAAACATATGTTAACATTTAATAACTTTATTAATCCATTTTATATATTTATATATATTATATATATATTTATTAAAAAATTTAAATCTACTCTGTTTCTGTTTGATATCATTTGTTACTTTCTTATTGATCCTATGTCTTTTTCTAAACCTTGGTTAAGTGTGAGTGTGTGTTAGGCCTATATGTTCTGTAAGCTCTATGTTTTATATTTGATGTTTTATGTGGTGCTGCTATCTTTGCCAGGACACTAACAGAGTCTAAGCTCAGCTCTTTTTTTTTTTTTTTAAATAAAAACTTAAATTTAATTACTCCTAAATTTTCTGGGAGGCCCCTGGGAATTTATCAAGAAGGATGACAGAGGGCCAAAAGGGATCTGGGGACTTTCTGGTAGTATTCAATCACTGAAGAAGAAGAGCAGTTCACAGACTGAACAAAATAATCACCGTCCAAGCCTGTAAGTTGGCAAGTTTCACATACTGTTGAGCTGCTTCTGGAAAAAGTCTAATATGATTTAGTTTTTGTTATTTCTGACTACATTTTTCTACATGTTAAAATAATTAATTCAGGCTTCATAAAAGTTGAAGCATATGCTGGTACGTATCTTGAAAAAAAAAACTGCAAAACATCTTTCTCCTTACTGCAGAGGCTAAAAAAAACACCCAAAAAACAACGAGCCTTTTGCCAGATGTTGCTTCCCCCCTTTGCATTACATTAAAATAACACCATGTCTGTATGAGCAGTCCCACAGGAGAAGGCCCTGGGAATTAGCGGGGAGGTTGCAAAAGGAGACGCGCTGAGCTCGTTTGCTGCCAGGTGGAGGCGATGTCGCTCCTCCTCTCCTCTCTGCTCTGCTCTGCTCTGCTCGGCCAGAGCTCTCAGTCTGCTGGGTGAGATCATTACCAGACACCAGGCTCCGGGACCTGACATTCACCGATCGGAAAAGCAGAGAGAGAGAGAGAGAGAAAACCCTGATCCGATGCAACCGGCGACTAAAAGCGACCTAAACCACCGTCTCCTGCCTCGGCTCCTCTGTCCTCTGTGCTGACGGCTGAAAGCGCGGTCTTGTCGCTGACATTTCCCCGCTGGATTTGGGCTTGTAGTCGGATGCGGGCTTGTTTTGACTGCAGTAATAGTGCTACTCACCCCCCTCCTCCTCCATCTCCTCCTCCTCCTCCTCCTCCTTCTCCCCCACCAACCAACCGAGTAGCGGATTTGCGAGGGATCTCAGCGCCGTGCAGCTCACCGAGCGAGTGACCAGCGATCCTGCAAGGCACCGGAGACGCACTGTGCACCGCCGCGGCTCTCCACCTCACACGAGTCGATCCAGCCAGAGCCTCTAAAGATCTCATTTCTGCGAGGAATTGGACATAAGCGCCAAGTTTCCGATTGGATTTTTTTCCCCCTGTGCGGCTACCTTGCTTCTGTCATCAGATCGGCTGCAAATCCTATTTTCGCTTTTTCCCCCCCCCCTCTCTCTCTTTCCAAAGCACCGTTGACGCCATTTTCCTCGGGGTTTTCTGTCAAAAAATATATACATATAGTCTGGCACCGTCTGACAGCTCCCCAGGAGGCTGTCATATCATCCGTCGCTTGTGTAAAATGTGTCTAAATGGATTGTAAATGATCTTGATAAAATATTTACACGTTAGAGCCGAGTGTGTGACAACATTAGACATGGGTAAGTAGCCCCGGTTGACTGGCCACATTCCACACCTGAATACACCTCTGCTGTAAATGTGTTAATGTGTATTAATGTTATAAGCTGCTGAGTGCTTCTGCTTTTCATGTTTGCTTTTTTTTTTTTTGCTTTTTTTTTTTTTTTTTTTTTTACATGCCACCTTCACCTGCAGCGTTTTACATGTTGTCTGCCATTTTTGAAATTCCTTTAGCTAAATGACATGGAATATGTGAAATTGCTTGTTAAGTCACATGCCAACAAATTCGACTGCACACATGCACGCGCGCACATACTCGCACCACCACCACGCGCACGCGCAAGCACGTAGACACAGACCACCCCAAGCAATGCTGTACCCACTCAGCCTCCATTCATTATTACTGTCTTATACCTTAGTAATTAGGTGGCAGTAAGATAAAACAGCTAATTGGGTCAATGGGGTGAAGTGTCCACCACTGCACTGATCAGGGAGCAGCTCAGGCTCTTAGTTCAAATGTTTTTCTGCTGTGCTGGACCTCCTGCATCTCCACTGACATTGCTAGTCCATCACATAGCATGATAGTCTGTGACATGCAGCAGGCAGATGGTTGTTACTCCCTCAGTCTGTCATGAGTTATGTCACATTGAACTGTGTCCTGTAAGAATTCTTGAAAGATTTTTTATTTGGATCTGTTTTTTTTCCCTGTTTGTTCTGATGGAGTTACGGAGGCTAGAGAGTGACAAATGTGGATGAAGCCAAGTGTTTGGAAGTTGCAGGCTGAAGCACACTCAGCATGCAAGGAGTGTGTTTTAATTCCTGACTTTGCATTCATTCGTGTTTCTTTTTTCACTTGAGGCATAAAATCCCCACATGCCACCATAGCTACACTTCAGAGATGCCAGTATGCATACAAATGTGGCTTCCACACTGCATCCAGTAAGGCTCAGTGGGAGCCGGCGCTCCTCAACTCTGGTTACATTCATCAATAGCTGATCAGTTTCACGTGGCTTGCAGGTGGGTGTGAGAGACGGTGTGGCCAAAAGTGATGGCCATGCTTTGGCTGTGTGGAGGAAGGTGCAGGGGCTGAAAGTAAATGGCAATACGCCACTGTTATCAGCAGCAACCAGAAACCTCAGTCACATCCACAGCACCAGAAGATAAATAGACAAGCCTCAATGAGTCAGGGAAAGTGTGGAAAAATGGTCAGGTCTCTAGGATATATGGGAATGAAGGTGTGGAAATGAGCAGTGGATAAAAAAGAAGAACAAGGGCATGAGCAGAGAGGCAATTGTAAGAGAAGTGCGTGACTAGGTGGAAAGAAATGGGGTTGAGGGATGGATAATAGAGGTGATTCAGACTCGGATGGAACCATCGATCTTGTCTTGTTAACAGGTTTGGGGGAGTTGAAACTCTGGCAGTGTGTTTTTTTTTTTTTTTGTGGCGTAAAAGTATGAAGCAGGCTATTAAACCCCCCTGTTAGGTAATGAGATGCCCATGCCACCTTTAAATTAAAGCATGAGAAATCGATTAGGTGTATCCCCTTCTGAGCTGGATACCTCGGGTCGAAACAGGATCACAGAAGGGGGGGGGGGGTGTGAACGGGATCCAAGGACAAATCTAACTGTTGGCAGGCTCTCTCAGCAGAATATCAGCACTGGAGTACCTTTTGGCAGAGCTCACAGAAAAAGAGAGAGGGAGGAAGAGAGGGAGAGGTAGGAGGAGGGTAAAGGAAAGAGGTAGCACAGAGGAGAGGGGAGAAAACAGAGGTTGGGGTGGGGGGGTGAAGGGAAGGAGGAAGACAGTTGGGAGTAGGGGAGGTGTTTTTGCTGACAGCCATTTTGTGGCTTCTGCTGCAGTTAAAATGGTTTAACATTCATCTGCTTCTGCGGAGTAGTTAGGTGAGGATGGTTTTAGTGCTACCTGGCATATGGCTCATCCAGAGGAGTGAATGCGTGCGGGACTGCACAGAGCGGCTGCAAGGCCATTATTTTCTATTATGGCTATCCCACACATGGCACTTAATGGTTGTACTTTTAGCTGCCCTATAGCCGAACACATGCCTGTGCCATCCATGCTGAACTGGGAAGAGGAATGGTTTCATTTTGCATTTCATATATCCCAACAGAAGTTCATAATATTCAGTAAAAAAAAAACCAAAAAAAAAACCCACATACACTCCTTGATGTGGAGAGGATAAAAAAAGATGGCTTCCGTCACCTTGCTCTGCACTGAGGCAGAGGACTAATAGACATCCAGTTTGAAAACTCGTGCTCGTGCCCGCTGGATTTGGAAGCGCTAGAAAGCAGGAGCCATTCCTTTTGATTTGTCTCCAGCCAAAGATTGGATCCCTCTAGAAACATTGGTTTACATGATTGCCCCTTCACTAGAGGGCAGGATTAAAAGAGAAAAAGAGATAAATGAAAAATGAAAATGGCAGACAGACAATGTTCATCATCCCTCTGAGATACTCATCTACAGCCAGGGATGGCCGAGCCTCTTCTACACTCTCACATCAAAGAGGGGTGGGGGTGGGGGGGGGACTCTTCACCTTGTGCAATCACACGGGCGTTTGGTGTGCTTGTGGATGTGTGAATCTGTGAATCTGTGAGCCTGGGTGTGTGTGTGTGTGCGTGTGTGTGCGTGTGTGTGCGCGCGCGCGCGCATCTGTCCGCATGTGTCTATGAGCTATTTGTGAGTCCACCTCAGGCACTGGGCTGCTGGGTATGCAGCCTTAAAAGGTTGTGTTTCTGCTGCCATTTCTCTCCCTCTGTCTCACTCACACTCAGACTCTTTCTACCTCTGTTTTGTCCGCGTGTCTGTATCATTCACCATCTCTGTTCTGTCCACCTGTATCCCATTATCGATGCGTTATCATAATTGTTTTCAAAGGACAAGGCGAAATGTTGGAGGAGTGTCTCATTCACAGCCTTTCGCATCCAGCACAGGGATTGACCTTATGCTATTTGAGAGGGAAGCTGGTTAGCGCTGGCAGTTTTGAGAACATAATAAAGCTATTTATGCAGTGAGTCTGGCCTCTCACAATCACCCTGCTGTCTGAGGCTAGTCGAGGTGTGTATGTGTGTGTGTTTCAGTGTGTTTGTGTGTGTAAGAGCGAGAGAGGAGAGAGAGAGAGAGAGGAGACAGTGAGGCTCAGGCTAGCTAGGCGAGGGAGGCCCGAGGAGGGGTCAGTCTTACATAAACTCTCAGCCTGTCTGCCAGTAACAGAGAACTAACACAGCTTAGGGCACCGAGCAGGGAGGGAGGAGGAATAGTCATGACCCAGCTAAGTAGTTTACACAGTAATGGCCCAGAACGAAGATTGTACTGATGTATGACGCCATTTTGTTGTCATACTGGGTTATACTTGTGAGGGGGTACTGAGTCTTAAGCGCACCACCCAAAGTGGATATGCTTCTTTTTGATGTGTGTACATGTGAGTGTGTGTGAGTGTGTGTGTGTGTGTGTGTGTGTGTGTGTGTGTGTGTGTGTGTGTGTGTGTGTGTGTGATGTTGTGGTTGGCAGCTGTCTCTTTTTCCTGTCATTGTCCTCAGTCACATGACAGACAGGGTGGCTTTCACACATACCATTAGGGCGAGTCACCAAGCTGACATTAGGGACTGGGAGGTTCCTGGAGGACCAAACAGGGTCATGTGGGCAACTGTCCGATCAGGCCGGGACTGAGCGTGGACTCACTGTCTTCTGGTTATCCCTGTAAAACTTTGAATACTTGAAAGTTATTGAAGCACCACAGCAGTGGTTTTGCATGTTTCAGCCCATTAAATGCAAATTACCTTTACTGTACATTACTGCTGACCAATTTCCAAAGCATACCATACGTTTTTGGATGGATTTTTTAACTTCCTGGCAGCCAGGGGTTCAATTCATTTTAATGGGGTGTGAAAGTCAGCTTTCAGAGACTTTCCTGAGATAAGCAATCCATCAAACTGAATTTTTAGCCTCTTTATAATTTATGTGTCAATGTTACTGATCGAAGTAACACTTGTTGTTGTGTATTTATGCAGCAAGCATAACCACAGCGAGCAAGTCTTGAAGACTCTTTTTGCGGGAAGTGTTAGATTAAGGAGACACTGGACATTTCAGATTGCCAAAAAGCATTGCAATCACAGGCTTTGTTGTTTGTAAAATCAAACCTAACAGACAAACATTGACTGTGTAAAAGGGATAATGGGAATTTGGTAGTTTCTTGCATTAAACAGGTTGCTGTTGGGCAGCTATAACTTCAAAGTCTCACTGTTGGAAGATTTCTTGAAGGCAACAAAAAGGAATCATTTTCAGGAGAGTCCCTCCTCAGAAATGTAAATAATGTAACTCTGACACAGAAATAAAGGCAGACTGAATTTTCAGTGTGATGATGGATGATGATCAAGTAAGTTTTGCAAGCTCCTTTTCATCCTGCATTCAATGAATGAATCAATGACAAAATCAATGACTTCCAGGAAGGTAAGAAATCAATCTGAAAACTTATTAGTGTGCTTTTGGAAAATGGTTGTCAGTATAATCTCTGCCATGACTGTAAGTGATTTGGAGTTCATAAGCTTAAACATGCAAAACCACTGTTGTGGTCCTTCAAGTCTTTGAAATACCGCTGCGGATTATGATTATTCAATCACACTGGAAGCATGTGCTGCGAGGCTTGTTGGGTATTATGATGGGGATCAGCTGTTAGTACAGTAGCGTGGGCTGGTACAGAGAAAACACACACACATAGATAGTGTAAAATGCCTACAGTAACCATGTCAGAGAGTGTATTAGCAGGGGGTAGGAGGTGGGTAATTCTGTAAACCTTTTGTGCTCTCAGGTCACTCTTGAGTCTGCAACAAGCAATAAGCTTTCACAAGAGTCATGTCCGCAGGTAGTGGTCTAGTCTGGGTTCAGATCAGTGTAAATGGTGTCTGTCTAAGCTCAGTGTGTGAGACAGCATTCCCCACTTCCAGCTCAGTCATGCCTCATGTCATATTGACTGATGGGATTCCCTGGAGCTGTAGTGAGAAGTGTAGTCCGGTGTTTGTTTTGGTTGCTTTCTGTTTATACGCCTGCGTGTAAGTAAGCCTGTGTAAGTGCATATGTGTGTATGTGTGTTTGTCTGAGTGTGTAATATACGTCTGCGCCTGCATGTGCAATGATCCAAACATGAAGACCTGAATCCTGTGAGAAATAGCCTTTCCCCCAGAGAGCAGAAATAACAGCAGGGGTGCAGAAGTATGCTCGGTGACAGCAACACTGTCATTTGTGTGTGTATTTATGTGCATAAGTGTATGGAGTTTGTCATGCATGTGTGTAGCAGTGCCACTGCATGCGTGTGTAAAACAATTCAGACGCTGGTTTTTCCAGACCAGCTCGTAAACCACATCTGGGGAAAGAATTTAGATTCCTTCCCTCCGTCTTTCTCTGCTGCTTTCCCTTTTCCCTCTGTGTGATTCCCTCCCTTCTTCCCAGCTCTGGTGAGAAGAAAAAAAACAAAAAAAAAACAGAAGTCAGCTTCTTTCATTTTTTCTGTCTTGTGTCCTCAGGCTAACTTCAGCCTGGTTTTAGAGCAGAGAAGAGGAATGTCTTATTTTGCATTGATCACTCTAGAGTGTCTGCACGGCTCTGCCTCAGATCTGTCGTAGGGATAGAACGAGGGACGAAGTGAGGGAGAGAGGATTAGCAAAGACTTGAGCGAAGGAGAGAGTAGAGAGAGAGGAAAGCAAGTGGCAGTGGGTTTCTAAAAATTAGTTTGCTTATGCGGGGTACAAAATGCAAATGAGAGCGTGGCAGCACGCCTCTACAGCTCTGTGATGAGCGCGTGTGTTTGTCTTCATACATAACAGGCAGCTAGTGATGTTGATGACAGCGGACAGGCCTGTGTAGAGACGCAGCACTGGAATGGCATCAATGGAGATGACAGGACAGGATGTTTTAGCCGCCATTTTTTTACTAATCATATCATTCACCTGTTCTCTCTGCAGACTGTCCCTGGCTTCGATATGTTCATGTGGGACAACCAACCCAACCCCAGTAGCTGACTTACAACAACCAACCAGCCGGACAGACTACTGTTCTATATCTTCCTTTTGGCTGGCTGCCACAGCTTCCCCCATCCTGACTGGCTCTGGCGGGAGCGTGGATGGAGCCAAGGGATCTGGTTGGCTCGGCCCGACCCAAAGAGGTGGAGTTACAGGGAGGCAGGGTGGGGCCAAATGAAGAGGACCAGGAAGGAGCACGGGGCATCGGTTTGGTGTGCAGTGATGATGTGATTAATGGTGCCATTAGCGAAGGGGAGGGGCTAGAGGAGCAAGGGGAGGGGCTTCTAGAGGAGCAGGAGTTCTCCATCAAGGAGGCAAGTTTCCAGGAAGGAAGTCTAAAGCTGAAGATCCAGACCACCAAGCGCACCAAGAAGCCCCCTAAGAGCCTTGAGAACTACATTTGCCCGCCGGAGATCAGGATGACCATCAGGCCTCCAGTCGGAGAGGGCAAAGCGGGGCGGCAGGGACGAACAGGAGGCGGGGCAGGGCGGGGCCAGAAGGACGAAGAACGAGGACCCCTCAGAAAAAGGGTAAGTCACCACCCCTGTAAATGCCGCCGCTTACGTGTGGTTTCAGTTTTCAAGTAGGTGTGTAGCATTTCATGTACAGTATGTTCTTCATAAGTTTGAGTTTCTGTGGCTGCGTCTTATCTCAACATCTCGCTCCCTCTCTCATTCACTCCACCTCTTTCTGTACCTCGCTCTGTCAGTAGCTCCTTTCCCTGCTTGGTTACACAGGGTCAAAGTTTGCTGCGTAATTGAAACCAGTCATGGCTAGCTGAGATCACACAGTAACACACACACACACACACAAGCACACACACACACGCACACAACACACACACACACACACACACACACACAACACACACACACAACACACACACACACGCACACACACACACACACACACACACACACACACACACACACACACACACACACTCACATAGGAGCTGAGAATAGGGCTGACATAAGCAAGTGACAGCTGGTGTCTGCTCTCTCCATTTGTGGTCATATACACAGAGACCTTTTCCTGTCTCCTCTCCTCTCCTCTCCTCTCCTCTCTTCTCCTCTCCTCTCCTCTCCTTTAATGAAATCAGTTCTTGTGGGTCACGCCCCTTCATCCCCCCACCCCCTTCACCTCCATCACACCCTTTACACACTACACTGGTGTTTGGTGTGTGTGACACTGTGTATGTACAGGTCCTTGGGGGAATCTAGTGTTTGCAGTGTGTGTTGACCTACACACTGGTGTCTGTGTCCAAACCTGACAGCCATCTTGATGTCAGTGAGCGCGACAGGCCCAGCAGGAGCGAAGGCGTCATGTTGTCAACATGATGCTGGGCCGTGTTTTGTCGTGTTCTGCTTCAGTATTGTGGTTTTAACTCAGATTCAGGGGGCGCGTGAGGTAACAGGGCTGCATGATTGTTGTTTTTAGCCGTAACCTAGTCTAGCATGGTCAGCTATATCTCCAGTTTGTGTCTTTGCAGGGTCAGTGTTTAAGTGGGGTCTGATATAACCCAAAAAAAGATGTGGGCTTTTTTAAATTTCAAAAACCAATCAGCATCATCGGGGATCTGTTATTGAGTGAAATTTTACATGGCTAACCAGCCATGTAAAATCACTGCTTTTATATAGAAAATTGTCTCTTTTGTTCAAACAGTTGAGGTCTCAAAATCAGATAATGAAAGGAAATTAGAGGCTACATACTGCTCATCCTCTCAATTAGGGCCCGTAGTGTCATGAAAGCAGTTGTATACAGGTGTATCATACACACTTTATATTACGGTTTCCCAACTTCGGGCTTAGGGACCAGAAAAGGGGTTAAAAGATAAATCCAAAGGAGTCAAAAGATGATTAAAGAAAAGAGAAAAAACATATCTTGCTACACTACAAAGTTTGAATTCTTCAGACTTGCCTCAAATTGTCATTTTTTCTTATGAATTGCTGGATTATTTTTTTTTTAAGCTCTAGAGATTTTTCAAAGAAAGCAGTTTTTGGTTTAACTGGCAACAACCAGCAGACATTTGTAACTGGTGAGTGGACATTGCTTCATAAGCCAGAGAGATTGCTGCTGTTCGTGTATGTCTGTCGGGTTTTTCAAACAACTGGAACATTTGTTGAAATCACCAACCCACTCACAGCACACCTTGTGCTCACAGTCTGAGAAATGATTCAAATATGAAATTGCAACCAAATTGCAAAGAAACCGTGTGGGTGTCATTCTGTCATCTGCAGGTTTTGACATCATCCACAGTCACAGTTTCAGCTAGCTGAATGCAGGATGTGTAGTCTAACCACCTTTATTTAAATAAAGTATGAAAATATACTGTATGTTTACCACTGAAAACTGTCAGTGTTTATATCCACGAGTAAACTGAGTAAGCTGAGCCCTGCACTCTGATATTTGGGCAGCTATTCCTAATCCAGCGCCATCAGTCCCCATTTGGAAAGCCACTGCTGCAGTATGATTGACAGAGGTTGTCATAGTGACAGGGGCAGCAAGCTGGTCTCTATTGAGGTTTTGAGGTTTGGGGAGATGAGGGGAGGGGAGTGGTGGATGTGTTGGTGTTGATTCAGATCAGTTTCAACCCTTCATCCCCTACGCTCTGTCCCTCAATCACACCCTCCCCCATCCCCCTTCCCTCTACCCCCCTGCTCCCGCCTACATCCTTTCCCTCCATCCACCCATCACCTGCCACCCCAAGGGTGTAATACAGGCAGGCTCACTGGAGAGGAACGGGTTAAAGAGAGAGGCTGGGCTGCTTTCTGTCTTTTCTGTCTCCCTCTCTTTCCGTGTGTGTGCACGTGTGTGTGTGTGTATGTGTACATGTGTGTGTGTGTGCATGCATGTGTATGTGTGTGTGTGTGTGTGTGTGTGTGTGTGTGTGTGTGTTGAGGTTAAATACTCTCTTTGTGGTGTGTGTGAGGCTGTGTGTCAGGAGGGGATGGGAGGCGAGGGGGGGAGCAGATGGACAGCCTCTCTGCTCTCTGTTGTATTGTGTCCAAATCTACTCTTTCCCTCTTTCTCTCTTTATCTTTTATCTGCCTCTCTTTCTCTGCTTTTCCCCTCAGTCTTTTCTTCCCTCATGTCTTCCTCTTTTCACTCACTCTTTTTCACCACTCTTTTCTTCCTCTCCCTCCCTCTTTCACCCTCTGTTGTCTTGTAGCAGATGGCAGCGTGGGGCAGCAGCAGCAGCAGCAACAGCAACAGAGCAGAAGCCAGAGTGTGAGCAAGAGATGGGGAGAGGAGAAGGGGGTTATGGAAAGAGGAGGAGGTGCAGAAAGGAGGTGGGGGTCAGGCATATGGAGAGCCTGGTTAAGGGGCCCCCTCAGAGGGAGTGTGTGTGGTAGTGTGGTGAATAGAGGAGGGGGAGAGGCAGGATACAATAGATGCCCATTAAGACAGAGATTTGACTCTAATAGACAGAGAAGGGGAGAGACAGACAGACAGATAAGTAGGCAAACATGTAGAATGGTGCAAAGAAAGACATGGAAATGCCATGTTTTAGCCATTCTTTCTAATACTCTGCTGTCAAAACTTCTCTTCTCTTCTCTCAACTTTATTTTCATTCATGTGAGGAAACTGGGATGTTTCAGCAAACAGCATCAGGACACACTGCAAGCAAGACCTGGAATAAACACAAAAAAAAGATGCAAATGGGGATTATACATTACATATATTTTCACAACTGACTAATTCAACAGTGGAGACCAGTAAAAATTGTATAACGCATGAATTTAAACACAGGCCATGTCCAAAAATCACCCTATTTTTGCTACATAGTGCGCTATATTTCCATTGACCACTTTGATATATTTGAGCATAAAATGTATCTAGTATATAGTGCAATCCCACAATGCAATATGTGCCTTTGTAAAGATGCAAAAATTATAGCCATTTGCCTCAACACCTGTCAGTGATGACGCAAAATGATAGTCATTCAGAAGTGTCCAAAATTGCAATTTACTACTCACTATAGAGTAAATTACCGAGTGTCCATTAGATAGGGCGTGATGAATGAGAGAAGAGAAGAGAGGAGAAGAGAAGAGAAGAGAGAGAGAGAAGAGAAGAGAAGAGAAGAGAAGAGAAGAAGTTCTTTGCCAAGCTTAAAGGAAATCTTACCCTCCTATCATCTCAATAGCAGGCATCTATAACCAGGGGGTCAGTGAGCAGGCACGTTGTGTCAGGGGACAGACCCACACACACACATAAACGGGATATGATGGGCTCCCCTTCTCTGTCTCCAGCTGACATCACACACATGCTGAACGTCCTCTCACACACAGCTCTTTGTCTGGGCACGCTGTGTGTGTTTGGAAGATGAATGTGTGTGTTCTAACGGATTGGGTCCTGGGTCAACCACTGCATCACTCCTCCAGACACATGCCCATACGCGCACACACACACACACACACAGACACACAGTTATCGGTCCAATGCCTACACATGGGGAAGCATACGTGAGCTAAAATGCATCCGCTCTCTTTCTCTTGATCTTTCTCTCTCCCTCTCTCTCTCACACACACACACACACAAATCATGTTGAGCAGTGATTGCAGTTAGAGAGAGTGTTTTCCTGGTTATCTGTCCAGTTCTCTGGACGTGCCAAATGTGGCTCTTAATCCATTTCACTATCTGTGGGGAGAGATAAGCCAGAGCTTTTCCAGGAGTCCAGGCCAGGCTGTGTGTTGTTGTTGTTGTGTGTGTGTGTGTGTGTGTGTGTGTGTGTGTGTGTGTGTGTGTGTGTGTGTGTGTGTGTGTGTGTGTATGTGTGTGTATACGTGTATTTGTATTAGTGGGTGTATGCGAAACCCTGACGCTAGACACACACTTATCTTGTCTTGACAGCCCCTCTGCTTGGTGGTCCCCCTGGCTGTGTGTGTGTGTGTGTTGCTGCTTGGTGGTCTCCCAGCAGTGTTTGGGATTATTATGTGTTAGTCAAGTGCATTCACAAGGAAATTAATGCTGCCACTGTTGCCGTGTTGTGTGTGTGTGCGCATGCAGTGCGTGCACATACGTGTGTGTGAAATGGTTAGCCTTTTGATGTGCGCGTTTTTATCCCTGGCTGAGATGGCGGTTGGTGACCTGAGGGACTTGATGAGCTCATAAAATAGGAGCGTGCGTGTGTGTGTGTGTGTGTGTGTGTGTGTGTGTCAGTGTCAGCTTGTGTGTGTGTGTGTGTGTGTGTGTGTGTGTGTGAAGTAATCCTTGATTGATTTATGAATGTGAATGAACATGAAATGATCACCTCCAAACTGTCAAATTGGTGCCTATTTTTGTGATGAAAATAACCAGACTTTTATATGGTGTGTGTTTGTGTGTGTGTGTGTGTGTGTGTGCATGTGTGTGTGTGTGTGTCCTCGGTGTGCAGTCTTTGAGAGTAAGAGCTGGGAATGCTTTAAGGGGCGTTTCCCTGTGGTTGATGGGGGATGGGACATGTGTATGTGTTCGTGTGTGTTTGTGTGTGTGTCTGTGTGTATGTGTGCCTGCATGCTGGGGAGGGGTGAGTGATTTAGCACCACTGAAACACCAGCTGTCCATCTGTGTCTGACCCCCATACACACCCTGTACACACTTGAAACACACACCAGCACCTACCCTGACACACACACACACACACACACACACACACACACACACACAAACACACACACATCTCCTCGCATCTAACTTCTGATCAGCTCCTGAGTACCTCTCAAACCTGAAGAAAGTCCAGACAAAACACAATCTGTTCATCTGTCTTTCTCCCAAACACACACACACAAACACACACATATACACGCACACAAACATACATTACACTAAGCAAGATTGCTCCCTAATCAGCTCTGCAGTAGTGCTGGTGCTGCAGTGTATCCACAATGAATGACTCTGCAAGGTCACTCCTAGTGAGCACACATACACACACACACACACACACACACACACCCAGACACACACACACACATGTACACACCCAGACACACACACACACACACACACACACACACACACACACACATGTACACGCCCAGACACACACAGCCACACACACACACACACATGTACACACCCAGACACACACAGCCACACAAAGGAACACTGGAGACTGGCAGAAGAAGAGATGAACTTTGACCCTGCCGGACATTCAAAAGTCGAGGTGATAGCTGGACTCCACAGTTGTGTAAGCCTCTGTCTGTGTGTGTGTGTGTGTGTGTGTGTGTCTGTGTGTGTGTCTCTCTACGTGTGTGTGTGTGCTGTATTGTTTGTTTGTGCGAGTGGGTCAGGGTTGAGACAACTGGAGTCTGGCCTTTGCTTTCTTACCCTCGGGGCTGGATTTGGTGTCCGTGTGTGTGTGTTTGTACTGACCATTTGGTTGGAACTGTAGCTAATTTCTCAATCAGACACACACATACCATCTTCTCAATCCGTCCCAAAGGTCAAGCCCCATTCATTCACTATTGTGTCCACTCCCAGTGGGTTGCTGTTCCTCTTCAGGCAGATGCAAGCAGACTATAATAGTCAGTCTAGCTCAAGTTACATTTTAATGAAGACCTGAGGCAGCTACTTGCGCTTAAAGAAACATCAATGGCTCAGTGAGGGAGCAGTTACCAATGAACATGAAGGCATTTTTACATTGTCAACAAATATTTTGTCCAAAAGTTTTAGCTGTCAAGAATAGCAATAAGATTTTCTGGATGTTTTATAGCTGATAATCAGTTTCACTACAAGTAGTCCTTCTTAAAATTATACAAAACAGAGTTGAGTGTAGTAGAAAAAACAGCAAGTCACCCTCCAAGTAGACAGATAACAACAAAATGGGAAGGCTAAATCAAAGTGGTCATGGTTTTGATATGGCAACATCAATGTAAGTGTAGACTCTATAAAAAATTAAATCATGCACTGGCTTGAATTTGGTTTTTTGGACAGCGGTTGACTTTGACTCACATAACTGTGGGATAATCTGGAGGGTAGCCATGTTTGATGTCCTCTGTGGTCACGAATGATGTTGAGTCACAGCATCATGTGTTCCTGGTGGCGGCTTTGTTAGTATGACTCCATCATGCCTCTGCATCTGTGGTTACTCAGTGTGTATGTGTGTGTGCATGGGCGCAGAAGTAATTGTGTATATGTGAGGAGGAGTGTATCCTGTGGTTTTGAGAGAAGGTCCAGCAGGGATAGAGGGTGATGTTCGGTGTGGGGAGGGGAGGAAAGGGGATGATGGGAGTCAAAGGAGAAGCAGAGTATTGACTTTCACTGTGTCTCACTTCAAGCGTAAGTGTGTTTGTCAGTGAAATCTGATGGCCCCATCAGCTGTCTGGGACGCGCCTGTCAGAAGGGTGTGTGTGTGTGTGTGTGTGTGTGTGTGTGTGTGTGTGTCTGAAAGCAAGAGAGATGACAGGGGAGAGGTGTGCCATGACTGATGTTTATAACAATATTTTTAAATCATGTTAACATTTTTAACATTGGTTTACAAACAAACTTATCTGGACACAATTACAAATATGTAATGAAACATTTTCACACAAAAAATATGTAATCATACAAATCATTAAAAAGCCTCTAAGCCTGGGCTTTCCAGACATTGTGTGTTTGTGTGCATCATTCTGTCCAGTTCTCTGCTGCTTTTCATGTCTTTGTACCCGGCTTTGTAAAATAATCCGTCTGTAGTTCTGCTGTTTATTTATGCTCGATGCTTAAGTATGGATGCGGACATGAATAAATTATATAAATGTGTCTGTCTGTCCTTCTGTCTGTGTCTGTCCCTTGGGGCGGCTCAGACTAAACAAACAGCTGTGTTTATGAAGCAGGGAAGAGCCACAAGGGTCTTCTGTTTAGTGGTCCATTTCAAGACACACACACACACACACTCACACAGACACATGCTCACATGCACACACACACACACACACACACTCCCGAATGCCCTGCGCACTTCATCTTTTACCTGCCCTCTGTTGCGTTTTTGCCTCCTCGTGTTTTCTGCCCTGCTCGGTCGCTCTCTCTCTCTCCCTCTCTCTCTCTCTCTCTCTCTCTGCCCCCTCTGCTTAGTGTAATGCTCGCTCGCTCTCAGACCGAGAGGAATGCCACTCCGTGTGACCTCTCACCTACAACAAGGAGGGGTGCCGGTTTAGACGAGGGAGCGAGGGGCAGCTGCAGTCATGTGCCCAGGCCTGGAAGGAAACGCGCACACACATGCACAGAGAGCCGGGCTGCTAGCTAAAAGGCACACACGCTCAAATTGTAGCATAGTTTTGTACGCACTGATGCAGATCTAGATGTAGAGCACTGATTCTCCCGCCTCTCTCTGTGACTGTCTGAGAAAGTGTAGGATACTATGCTTTGGTCTGTGCGTGTATGTGAACGCGCAAGTGGAGTGCAGCCTCACACAAAGGCGTTATTGTTGGTGTTAGGGGGCCTGAGGGGAGGCGGGCAGTCTGATTGGTTAAGACTATTGTGTCTCACTTTGCCCATTCTTTCTGTCACTGAGGATGTCATTACAGTGGCCCTGTAACTCTCTAACTCTCTTTCTCTCTCTCTCTCTCTCTCTCTCTCTCTTGCAAGCTGGGGATCATCTGAGGACTTGAGATATACACAGAAATGTGTAGACTACTCAATGAAAGTGTTACTTTACAAACTTTAAACTTGGAGTGCAGACACTACAGTCATTCTTCAAGACATAATAACTCCCCTGTCAGCAACTATTTGTAGGCATCACTTTCTGAAAACAATTTGCTTTCCAGTAGTGGTGCAGCAGTTATTTTTATTACTGTTTGATTGTTATTATCATGATTAAATAATTAAAATTCTGTAAAATGTAGTAAAATATGAATAAAATGAAAATAGTAAAAAAAAATGCCTATCACAGTTTCCTAGTGCTCAAGGTAATGTCTTTCGTTTTTTGTCTAACCAACTGTCCACAGATGTTCAGTTTTAACTGATATAAAGCTGATATGATGATATAAACCCTCAGGTTTGTAAAGCTGAAAACAGACTGGGACATCCTGATGCTGGTGGGGGTTTAAGTTGCTGACTTTGAAATCGTGACAGCCACAGTTTGAGTCCAGCAGGGGAACTTTGTTACATGTCTTTCCCGCTCTCTAGCTCCAGATATTACCTGTCATCTCTCTACTGTACACTATCTAATGCTGGAAAAAAATCTCCAAAAAATACTAAAAACATGTTTCAACTTCATGTTCTGATTGATTACTTTCAGCAGCACTCTGCAGTGTGGTTATTTCACATTATATGCCTTTGCTTTGCTTAATCTGATCTATCTGAAACTTAACAAAAAAATGTAATTTATAACGGAACAGATGTCTCCATTACTTCGGTTTATACGTATACAGAAACACACTTCTTGTTTTTTGCCTCAATAACTAGACAACGGTGCGTTATTTTTGAATAACTAATGAGCGAGTGAAGCTTCGCTTTTACAAACCTCTGTTTGCCAGAGAGGAAGTGTTTAATCTCAGCAAAGCTTCTGTCTTGAATTACCCATCATTCCACACAGGAAGTCATCCCTTAGGATTTCGAGCAGCTCATTGGCTGTTAATTGTTTCCTGTTGTACAGAAGTGGTATGATTGGGTCATATGGTGCACAGAGAACAGTAAACAACACGTTCCTTTGGTTTTGTACTGTGTGGCGCACGTGTGTGTATGGGTGTGTAATTTAGTTTCCCCCCAATAGATGCATTCATGAAGCACTACTATATTAGACGTGTGTGTGTGTGTGTGTGTGTGTTTGTGTGTGCATGTGTGTGTGTGGTCAGCCTCTATGCTTGTGTACATTTTCTTTGTGCAGAGCATGTGATCTGACTGAAAAGCATAATGCTGTCACTGAGGTTCAGCCACGTCCATGAAAGGAACAATTGGTACATAATCGCTGTAATAATCACTATGAAAAAACTCTTCTAATGTGGTTCTTAGCGCTATTCACCAGCAGGACACACATATGCCTGCACGCACACCATTAATGCTAATAGCTGGGATTAGATGTATACTTTGTGTAGCATGTAAATGTGTCTGTCATTACTGAGCGGGTGAAAACCTCCCTCAATTGCGCTGTAATAACATGCTTCAGCTCAGCCAATCACAGGCTTTTGTTCAGATTGAGTCATCTACATCTGAGCGTGTCTGAAGAGAGTGTGACAAGGAGACTCTTGGGTGTTTCGCTGCTATCTTTAGGAGCACTCCAATCTGAAGGATTACTGCTGTGGACGTAGGAGGGAACATTTTACTTGAGACCTACTGCTGTGCATTAAATCTGGCTTCTGCTGTACAGTTAGCTAAGGGACAAATGTACTGTAGATTAGATGCTTGATTGTGCTCAGCGGGGAAGGTACATGACAGCATGTAGGAAAGAATACGCTGCAGAAAAAGTGAGTTTTTGACCCGGATAATCAAACCCTTTTTCCTAATCTCTGGATGTAGGCTGAACACATAGTTTTGGAATTTCAGCATTAGTCCAAGAGTGGAAGTTTTGAATGGAGCCCAATTTACAAACTTTCCCACCCAACTTTCCCAGAAGATGCTTTGGCTGGCACAGATGCCATCAGATCTGAGATAGTAAAGCGCTGGCTAAGGCAGCGCATGCTGAGTGAAAACAGACACACAGACACACGCATACACACAATTTTAGGCAGCGGGCCTGATCCCAGTGATCCACAAACTGTCCCACCTTGACACCCCCTCCTTTTTCCTCCCCTTTCTCCTCCCTCTTTTCTCTCCCCTGCTGTGGGTCTCCTCAGGCGCATGAATGGAAGTCTTTATTCCCAGGAGAACTGGTGGGAAGAACGAGAGAACGAGAAACAGGGATTGGGGGGTGGGGGGGGGGGGTGGCTCTGTGAGAGTGGCTGCAAGATCAACACAGTGCCACAGCTCCTCTTTTCTTCTCCTCCACCGCTTTTCCCTCCTTTTCTCTGTACACCCCCTCCACCAACCCCCTCCCCCCAACCCCCTTTAAGTGCAGTGGACACAAAGCCGTGTTAGTATTCATGGTGTTTGTTTGCCGAGGAGCTGTGTGTGTGTGTGCGTGTGTGCATGTGTGTGCATGTGTGTGTGTGTGTGTGTGTGCAGAGCTGTCAGAAACACAGATCACAGAGAAGCAGCGCTCTGAATGGAGCTGGAGAGAAGCGGGCAGGGGAGGTGGGGGGGTGGTAGTTCCCACAGGGGGAGAATGGTCAGCTCCAGAGAAGAGAAAAGAAGAAGAAAAGGAAGGATGAGATGGTGGAGGGGGGGGCAGTGCACGAGGCCACGGGGGCAGAGGGAGACAGCACGGTGTCAAAGCCAAGGAGAGTGTGTGTGTGTGTGTGTGTGTGTGACAAGGAGAGAGTGGGAAAAAGAGGGGATCATATAAATCATAAGGTTTCGGAGGGAACTAGTTGTAAATGGGTCTGGGCACCTCTCTTCTTGTTTTTCTGCTGGTCCTCTTCTTCCCTCCCTCTCTGCCGCTCTCATTCTTTCAGTAACCCCTCCACCCCTCCCCATTTCTCCCTCTCCCTCTCTCTCCCTCTCTCTCTCTCACCCTCTGTCTCTCTGTGCCTCTCTCTCTCTCTCTTTCTTTCTCTTTGTGTGTCTGTCTGGACAGCTGCCCAGTTCCATACACAGGGAAAAATGAAACACTCTAACCACCGGGCGTGCAGCCAAATAAAAGGCTGCGAAAAACTATTTGAAGGGCAGCATGTTTGTGTGTGTCCGTGTGTGCGTGCATGGAGTTTGTGTATATGTTTGCTCGTGTACATGTGTGTCTGTGTTTGCTGGGTTGTGAGATTTGGGTGTGCCTGTTTAGGGTGTTCTTTCCCAGTATAATGGTGCAGCCAGGGTGCTCTGTGCGTGTATATGTGGGTGTGAGGGAGAGGTTCCACTCTGAGGTTCAGTTTATTCAACAGTGGAAAACGAAAGGCTGTAGGAGAGGGCCGTCACATACCTCCCCACACATCAAACTGGAGGACAGAAGAGCGTAAGATTTTACATCTAAATCTTGATTTAAAAAACACCCTGCATGTGAATGTCACATTCAGACACACGCAGACACATTTGTCAGTAAATATAAGCTGACTCATTTCGCAAAGTGTCTTTCAGTTGGGTGATTGCAGCACTTAGTCACATATTAACCATGACCTCCTCCGCTGCGCTCTGACCTTATCTGATGGTTACATCACCAGTGGAAAGGAATGTGCCGCTCCATATCTGCCAGTATTCGGGTGCTGAAGAGCCTTTGTGAAACTGACTGAGGCCAATCCATGTTGTTACAGTGCTGGCCCAGAGGAAGACATCCTAGAAATGGTTGTTGACCTAGCTGTGGAGTATGACCCTTAACCCCTGAACACAGCCCTGAGAGCCTCGAGGGAGGGAGAGTGCTTGAAATGGGCTGAGGACTAAATATGCTTTGGGTCTATTTTGTGCTGGCCTTTCTCCATATTTATATTTGATCTGTGGGGACTTGAGGAAAAAGGACAGGGTAGAAAAGGTTGAAGCCTCACAGCTCTTGCGCTTGTGGGTTGCTCCAGGGTCAGAGTCCCTGGTAGTGCTTATCTCCCAGCCGCTGCCCCCTGCTGCAGGCCAGCAAGTAGCACAGGGAGATGACAGTCTCTATTCACACACCACATGACAAGAACAGGGCTGTGTACGTACAACAGAGAAATAAGTGCAGCGACATTTTTCGGTGGCATTACAGTACAAGATAAGGACAACAGGGCCTCCAATGCCGTGATAAAGAGGCAATGCAAAACATTCAGTGGAAATTAGTGCACAGTGAAGATACAAATGTTGAGTTATTATCACATGAATACCTGTTAAGTTGTATGAGTGAATAAGGTTGAACCTGTCTGGAAAAAGGCATGGAGAATAAGGAGTTCTTTTCACACCGTGTTGACTGCAACAACCATGAGAGCACCTCAGTTTATATGACCACTATTTATATTTGCTTGTGTGAATATCAGACATTGAGTGTGTTTTCCCTGGAAATGCTTCATGGAATGTGAGAGGCATAGAGGAGGGGAGAGGGAAGGAGAGGGTGGTAGAAGGGAGGAAACTAAGAACAAAAAGCTGAACTGGTGCCAATAACCCAACCTCAACCGGAAAGCGCAAGTGGGGGCGGGGGTGGGTGGTGTGGGATCGAGGTGTGTGTGGGGGGGTGTGAGCTCCCTATTTCAGTTTTTTTCTTTCTCTTCTCTTTTGCTCTCTCTCAATAGTAGGAAAGGTGCCCATGCCTCCTCTCTTTATTATCTCTTTGTGGTTGCGTTGTGGTTACTGGGGAGGACACACGTGTGTGTGTGTGTTTGTGTAAGTCTGTCTCTCTCTCTCTAATCACCTCCACCTACCTGTCTGTCTCTTTTTCTGTGCCCTCCTTTAACCTGAAACAGCAGGTATTCTAGGACGGGTTAAATGAGAAAGCATGTGTGTATCAGGTGTCTGTCATTTTATCCCTCTGTGGACTCACAGCGTCGCTACTCCAGTGTCACTGTGCGCACACACACAAATTCACACTCATACACACACGCACACACACACACACGCACATACATCTCAGAGCTGAAAGGATACCATAACAGGGCGCTCAGCAGATAAATGAGAGTGGGCATGTGTGTATAAGCACATGCATTTTCTGGCATTGTTAATCATTTACGCCTCTCAGTGTTTGCTTGCGTTGTGCATTTTCATCCATGTGTTGCATGTTGTGTTGTTCGGCGTTCGTGTGTGTTTTTGTGCTCATGAGTTTGTGCAGCTTGCGTCTGGCTGATAAACGGCTTCTGAAGCCAGTGTGGAAGTACAAAATGAGTGTCACTGCCTGGCTACTGATGGTACAGCAGAAAGAGGAAGAAAAAGGTTAGATAGTGACAGAGAAGGGATAGAGAATGAAAGTGGATAATGAAATGAAGGCAAAACTGGCAGGGTAAATGATAGAAGAGATGAAATATGTATGAATGTGTATGCGCCCTTTGATAACTACATACATGATATATTTAATTATTGTGCGTGTGTGTGTGTAAGACTGTGTGTATGTGTATATGCAAAGAGCAAAGCTAATTATCTGACAAGCTGCAAATACATCCAGAGTAAAATTGGTTGCCTGACTGTGTTCATATATTAGCATTTTTGCACTACTATGTGTGGTGGCAGGATTTTTGTCAAGCTTTTTGAAATGTGTACATCTACTGTATGTATGTGTGAGTGTGTGTGCCTGCATGCCTGTGTGTACATGCTGAGAGGCAGGCCTGTGGTTAGGTTACATCTCCCTGCAGCGCAGCAGAACAGTGTCTTGTTGCGTCATACTGAGTCTGTTAATAACAGGCTAAACCACAAAGGCCATCCGCTGCTCTATTTCTCATCTTCCAGCAGTACAGTGATTATGCAGCAGTGATACATTAAGCAGGGTTATGTTGTCAAGCACAGTAGATCAATGCTTGGGCATTTTCAGCCGTACATGGTCAAATGTTAACTGTGTAGTGAATGAAGGTTGACTTCATATTTGTGGCCCTTCACTGGGAAAATGTAGATACATTGTGCTATAGTTTTCAGGATGTGCATTGTGTGCAGTATGACTGTTAAGTGTGTAAGACTGAGCTTGGCTACTGTGTTTAATACTGTGTGCAGTCAGACACCCCCAACTCCATCCCCCAGCCCTCACAGCATGCAACATCCTTGCCACAGGAATTTAATTGCTCTGTAAACAAGCCTTTTGTTTTGTTGCACACTGTTTGCTCATGCACACAAGATGTATTAAAAGCTTCAGTCCTGCCGTGAAAAGAGAAGAATGTCACATTAGAGCACAACAAATCACTGATTTGATATGGACTGACAAAAAAAAAAAAAATGTATGCAGAACTGGATGCTATGCTGCATTTATAAGTATTATCTCTGTGAAGATAGGCTGATGTTATGAAGACAGGAAATGGAGTAGTCTTAGTTTTATGATCACATTATCGTTATCATCATATCATTTGTCAATCCCTACAGCTAAATAAAGATGTCTTGTGATTGTAGTGTGTATGTAGTAACCAGTCTTTGTGTCTCTGTTCTGTCGTCTCCAGACATACGAGCGCCAGTTCAGAATGCCTGAGCAGAGAGAAGGAGGCCTGCTGCAACTACTGGGAGATCACACTCCGCCCAAACACCAGCTTCGCAGCTCCCTCCTTCCTGCACACACACTATCACACACACAGCAGACACAGCACACCCACACGCAACAATTCCAACACACTCACACACACCAACACCAAATCAATTCAGACTGGATCGCGTCTTCAGCACCTTCTGCGTCCCCGGCCAATCCTGCAGATTCTGAGCCAGCCAGAGAACTGGCAGGAGCCAGTCGGAGCACTTTGCTCGATCCAACCCAACCTTTTTCACGTACAGCAACGCAAAGCCCCTCACCTCAGAGATCCCTGACTCCAGACCTGCAGTTGCCAGTGGTTACAGATGCTAGTATTCTCAACCTCACCTCTCTCAGCAGGTATGTTTGATTTTCCTGTGTAGTGGATCTTCTCATGAGGCACACATTATCACTAGACCAAAAATACTGTACACTATGTATAGAGGGTATAGACAATTATTAGGTAATAAATCACAATATTTTGCAGGATATCTTAATGTTTAACACTTTTTTTTTTTTTAAATAACTGAATCAGGCTCAATTGTCATGATAACACCATAACATGAGTCATCTGGTGATACCCATCCCTATGTATGGTGAGACACAAAACACTCTTTCTCTTCTATGTCTTCATTTTTTCTCTGTCTACATCTCTTCAGGGGAGGGGTTTGCAAGAAGTCAGCGAACAGCTCTTTGGGAACATCAAGAGGAAGTACGGCAGGAAAGACTCCCAGAGGATGCTCTGTAACCCCCACAGTGCTGACACACCTTGGGGAAGACAGACAGAGAAAGGATCGGAGAGCCCAAGTAATTCAGAGGAGAGGCAGAAGTACAGGCAAGAGGAGACAGCTGAGCGGTTCCACGAAGAAAGAGAGGAAAGGAGAAAAGAGGAAAGAGAGCGAACAATTGCTGGGAGGAGAGGAGATGAAGACGACAGAGGGATGCACATGCTGACAGAGGAAGGGAAAGGAAGAAAGAGGCGGAGGAGGCCTTCTTTTGACGAGTCATTTTCTGTAGAGGAGCAATCACAGCAATGGCAGGAGTCTGACACTACAGAAAAACACCAGCCTGGGCCCCCAGAACCTAAAGTAGCACATAAGATGGAGACTCACAAAAATGATTCTCGACTTACATGTCAAGCGGATGTCAGCGGAGAGAGGCTAGAAAAAGCAGAGCGAGTAGATAAAGGTGATAAAAGAGAAAAAGGGGAGAGGGCAGACAGGGCAGAAAGAGGAGAGACAGTTACATGCGGGCCTGACCTAGAGTCAGCTTTGAGCGTAAACAGAATGAAAAAGAACCCTGTGGGTCGTCCTAAGCTCAGCACAGAGACCCTTAAACACAGAGAATCTATTCACAATCTCATCAACAAACCCAGTCTTAACACGAACCTCAGACTCCCTAGCCCAAATCCCAGCCCAGGCCCCATGGGTGGCATCAGTCCAAGCCCCAGCCCTAAACCCAGGGCTAACATTAGCCCCATTCCCAGCCCGAGACCCAGGGCAGCCCTGAGTCCTAGCCCCAGTCACAGCACCAGCTCCACAGCAAGTTCCAGACCATGCAAGGCCAAGGACAGGTGGTCCTACCTGAAAGCTAAAAGCCATGCCAGCCTAACATCACCACTGAGAGACAACAGGGGTAGCCCCTCCACCCTAACTGACCCACCTTCAGCCTTCCCCATCACCCCATCTAGCCCCCTTTACACCAACACTGACAGCCTGACCGTCCACACACCCATTAAGAGGAAACGAGGGCGCCCGAAGAAACAGCCACTCCTAACAGTGGAGACCATCCATGAGGGCACTTCTACTTCTCCTCCAAGCCCACTGGCACAGGAAACGTCTGCAGGGCTAAATCGTAGGAAGAAGACACACACACTAAACACATTAATGCAAATGACATCCACAACCACCAGCGCCAATTCTAACAGTCTGAAACTAAAGCGTGGCAGGGGCCATTCCAGGCCAGTGAATAAGATGAAGATTGAGAAAATGCAGAGCATCCTGAATGAGATCCTTTCAGGTTCCAGTCAGAATGGCACTCTGGCTCTGAAGTCATCCTCCGCCCCTGTTACCTCAGCTATGAGTGCCATGGCATCCACCATTGAGGCTCGGCTGGGAAAACAGATAAATGTCAGCAAGAGAGGAACCATCTACATTGGTAAGAAGAGAGGACGGAAACCTAGAGCAGAAACCCAAGTTTCCAACCCTCCCAAAACCACTCGGGACAAGCCCCTCATGTCTATCTCCACCTCCAGTCTCTATGAGAGCCCTGTAGTGCCTTCCACCACCTCGTCTCCCAGCTCCAGCGCTCCACCTCTAAGAGCCAACCACTCTGATGCCACTATGCCCAGTTTGCAGCCCATCTCAGCCCTGCCCTCCAAGCCTCCAAGCAGGGGCTTCCTCTCTGGGGGGTGGAAGCTGTCTCCTCCCCGCCTTCTGGCTAATTCACCCTCCCACTTGTCAGAGGGAGCGTCAGTGAAGGAGGTGACCCTGTCCCCCATCAGCGAATCCCACAGTGAGGAGACTATTCCCAGTGACAGCGGGATTGGGACAGATAACAACAGCACCTCAGATCAGACTGAGAAGGGTCCGGCCTCTCGGCGCAGGTGCAGTACACTGCTACTACACTTCTTTACCTTCCTTGAAGCTTGATTTATAGACTTTGGTTTTATATTTCGGACTGGTACACATTCATGAACCTGTGATTTTATATGTTATGTTGTGTTCATACAGGTACTCATTTGATCTGTGCGGGTTTGAGGCTGTGGAGGCAGCAGCTCTGGAAGCCTCCAACAGGGGCAGCAGAACACGCTGTGAACGGCAAGTAACTGCTGTCGACAACTTCCTGTCACAACAGGAAAAGAAGCAAAAACATCATCGGCGGAAGAGGAAGTGCTTACAGAGCCGGGATCATCTTCATTTTCTCTCTGAACTGGAGGAGGTTAGAAAAACTTTAAAAATTCTGTGTATAATGTTTGACCGCAAACTGCAATGTGCAAGTGGTGTATTTGCCTTAATGTTTCCTCTCTTCTGCCTCCCTGCAGGTTGTGGTAAAGCTCCAGCAGCTACGAGTGTCTCACAGACGATACGCCTGCTACCCCCAGCACCCATATCCCTCTATTTTCCGCCTCAACTTCCATCATTACTACCCAGTTACCTATGACCCTTACCCCTGTGACTCCAGCTCGTACCTCCGCAGGAGTGCCGATCTGAAGGCTAAGAGGAGACGCGGCCGTCCAGCCAAAGCCAGCGAGCCAATCACAACGAAGCTGCCTTTTGTTCAAGGATATAGTTATCCGCTGGCAGGGGGAAATTTCTATGCAGCACCATATGCGATGCCTTACGCATCTCCTCTGAGTCTGGGCTACTTTCCCCCTGCTCCCCCATTTTACCTGCCCCACCACACGCTAGGACCTGCACCTCCATCTCCCTTCATGAGGCCCGCTGTCCCCCCACCCAAGGCTTTCCACTCCAGTGGACACTCCAAGCTCCAGCCAGGGGCCAAGCTTCGCAGTGCTAGTGGCCCACTCCAGGGGCCCTCTGTAAGAGGAGAGGGCCTTGGATCCCTGGGCAGTGGCAGTGCAGGTGGTCTTGCAGGGGTTCGCCTCCATAAGAGGAAGCACAAGCACAAACATAAGCACAAGGATGAACCCCTCCTTTCACCGCGAGACCGACAGGAGTTGGGTGGGCTTTTCAGTGGAGCTAAGACCACTGCGCGTCTCAGCATGCTGAGTGACAGGAGGGACTTGTCCAGTCAGGGCTCATCTAAGCATCTGGAGAAGCAGAGGGGCAGTGGTAGAGGCTCAAGTCTGGGATCCAGCTTAGGGATGTTTGAGTCGGACCAGCTGTCCACACACTCTCTTGCTGACAGCCAGTTCCACTCCCGTCAGACTGGACAGCCAATAAACAGCTTCATGAGCAGCTACAGTAGCCAATCGCAGCGGTCGGAGTCAGCGTCTGACCTCTTTTTGGGGTCACGGGAGGACGACTGTGGTGGGAGGGGCAGGAAGACGAGGCTCGCTGTGTTTGGAGATCAGGGCTTAATGTCATTCCAAACTGCCAGGCAGGAGCCAGGACAGATGAACAAGTGCTCCAGTCCCCCCCTCACTGGTAAGAACCTCTTACATTAGGATTACCTGTTCATTTTTAAACCACACTGTGTATTTACAAGGAAGTGCACTGCTCTTTTGCCATGATCAGAAACCATGAGGAATGGTTTTTCTTTTGACGGCAGCAGCACGGTAAAATGCATTGTTTACTTTGATGATGTGTTGGAGGTTTGAGGTTACCCAGACTGCAATAACCACTTGTTGCTTGCTTGTCTTTACCTAACCAGTTCACTTATGGCAAGACTTCCTGTAACTACTTCACACTGAAAGCCATACATGGTTCCCCTGTGGAAAACTAATAATATGAAGCATCAGTAGGAAGTGTCCAGCTGACAGTAACAGCACTGGACCTCATTACAGATCCAACTGTGATGCAAAAGAGAGCAACTAACAGTGACTTCTATTGTACACAGGAGATAAAAAACAAAAAAAACAATTAAAAGCTGAATATAGGTCATGCTTTAAAAATGTGGCTTTTTTTTTTTCCTCACCTGCGTGACCACAAATTGAGCCAGTGAGTTTATCATAATGTTGACATAGCTCTGATAAAGGTTGCTGCGTGCACATTCAGTGCTCCCTGTTATGAGGGAACTCTGGATGTGCATACTGTGCAGTAAAGCACAAGATCCTACACTGCAGTTAATGAATCCTACACCAAAGCGGTGAGGGAAAAAAAGACACATACGTGGCATTACAAGCTATTCATGTGAAATCTTAAGCTGCCAAGGTTGCAGAACTGATAACATAGCTAAATCAGGAGCATGTTTGTAAAAAGTAATTGATGTCCATATATATATATTTACATTTACTCATTTGGCAGACGCTTTTATCCGGAGCGACTTAGAAGTCAGGGACATCACCGAAGCTTCAGTGCAGCAGGAGACCTTGGTGTAAGCACTAAGTACTTCACCAAGGTATTATTCTGTTCCCTGGTGATAATGGGCTTGTTTTGCTGGAGTAGAGTTTTAATCACATAATTTGTCTGAGTTAACTGGGCTTTCCCTATTTTAAATGCAGAGTTCAGCACGCTCATCAAGAAGATTCATATTTATAAATAAGCTATGTACAGGATTATTAGGATTTAAAGCAGACAAAGAGGCAAAATTCTCACTACCAAACTAATGTGTATTTTGGTACATTCTGTATTCTGCTGTCTTTGAGCACATCTGGCTGGGGATAGAGAGAACGTAATGCATGGATGGAGACGACTATAATTCACCAATCTATCCTTCCTCCCCTCCCACCCTCCCTTCCCTCTCTCCTGCCAATGCCTTTGCCAGAGATATATTATTCACACAGTGTGATTTATTTTCTACAGACACGCCGTAAAAGGCCCTTGCCTGTGTTAAAAGAGCTGGCTGGCAGCCAGGGGTTTAATGACTGGGGCCTAGTCCAGTGGTGGGGAGGAGAAGCCAGGGGCTCAGTTAGAATACACCCCCCACCCCAGGGGATCCAGGAGGGATGACTCATATACAACCCCCCCACCCCCACACCCCTACACCCCCACCCTACACACACCCCCGCCTTCCACGTTATCCCTCCAGTGTTGTTATACCTCTTCTACCCTCCATGTCCTTCCCTTTTCCCCTTGTGCTGCTTCTGCAATTTTTGCCCTTGATTTCCTCCTTCCACTCTCTCCCACAATCCCCACATCCACATGCAGACTTCCCCTTGTTCCTCCGCCTCTTCCTCCCCCTCCCCCTTGTGTCTCTCTTTCCTTCTTCCCTTTCTCTTTCTGCTTTTTTCCTTGTCTCCCCTCCCCCTTGTTCCCCCATTACCCTCTCTTTTCCCCATTCCCTCTGCCCCTCCTCTAGCATGACTTACTGCTTCACTTCACAGCTTTAGCCCAATTAAAACATAGGCGCGTGTGTCTATGCACGCATGCTGCACAACCACACATATACGCATGCACATGCTGGAACAGACCCACTCTGACACACACAGATATACACACGCAGATAGATAGAGCCCCATCCACAAGCTGACATAGATTCAAAATTCATATTATTATCTACTATATATTATAACTAGTTTGTAATGATTTAAACAGTTTCATTTCTTTATGCATGTGTGTGTCTGACAGCAATCTTTCACAGGCATATTTACATAAAAGCGGGTCATCATCCACTGACTTAATAAGAATCATTTTCATTGTGTCACATGACTTGTTTAAACACGTGTGCAGTTTTATGTAGAGAAACACTCAAACACTAAATAATGTGCATTAAGGACCACTTTAGCTGCCGCAGTGGCAGTGGATAAGTGAGCATGTATCTGTATGTTGTAGTGACTTCCTATTCCAGAGAAACAGGTCCTCAGTGCTGTACGGCCCCTCACACTGCTGAAGGTCACCGGTTTTATGTTCCGTGTATGCAGCTCATAAATTTCTGCTACTTTGTAGTGTGTGTGTGTGTGTGAGCGTAGCGTGTGCACACTTCTGTTCAGCTCATAAACTACTGCTACTTAGTGCTTTCTGCATTAGACTAATTTCACTGTCTGCCTTGAATACTTGAGCAACAATAGAGTCAGATGTTCCTCTGAGTTTTAAATGGAGGGCGGTCAGGCCTCTTTATCTTCCTTTAGTCTTAGTTCATTAGCAAACACTTTGCACAACACTCTTAAACTATTAATTTTCACTTAAACATTCCCATTTAGATTCTTTAAATGTTGAAGGAACACTGTATGACAGTATCACATATATATTCTGTATTGTTGCAACACTTCACTGAAGCTAAAAGCTTTAATAAACAAGAGTGACATATTTAAGCCCAATATGCCATGCATAATTTAATAAATATTTAGTGTCTAAAATTCAGAGCTGTTTTGGTTTAACGCCATCATCAATGTGCTAGAGCACTGCAGAAACCCGCTACACTGTATCAGCAGGATTCTGGAGGAAAAGAAGAAAGGAGATGGTTAGGGAATCCAGGAATAGGAGTAAACGCTCAAGAAAAAGAGACCAAGCATGTTGTATGCACACTGCTTGGGGACTGGTGGCTGATTGTGCTTTTCCTCCATTTTGGCTGTGGCTCAGTCTGAGCCCTGGGAACAGTGCCCAGACAGAGAGGAGGGGTGGGGGGTGGGGGGGCTAAGAAATGGGACAGAGATGGGAAACAAAAAGAATGACAGAGACGGACCAAGACCAGGAAGAGGTTTCTGAAATAGAGAAGGAAATGAAATGGTGCAGTGTTACCAGTTTAATTGAAAATTAGAGAGTAGCATATTGCCGCCCATGAAGAGTGCAGAGGAAAAGAAAATGAGACTGATGGGGAGAGGGGGAAACAGAAAGGATAGAACAGCATGTAAAGGGCATACTGCCCAGTTCACCAGTGTGAAGGAAACAATATGGCTCCAGTTTCATCTGCTCAGCCATTCTGAACTGTCGAATTCATTATTTGTGCATGTTGGGCATGTGAGTGTGTGCACATGTGTGTTTTTGTACTTGTGTCGGTGTGGATGTGTGCATGCGCATAAATGTGTCAATATGTGTGTTAGTATTTGTGTCTGTATGTGTGTTTGGCTTTTTGGCAGCCTGTGCTCCAGATGCACAGGGTTGTTATTGTGTAGCGACATATTAAATGGTTAAAGGAGACATTTCTGTGGGTTTCCTGCTAGCAGAATGGGATCTCCTCCTCTCCCCTCTCCTCTCTGCTCTCTAGTAGACAATTACAGGATAGGATCTGCTCTCCTGGCTCAGCTGGGCTTTGAAAGGCTTACATGAATATGTCAAAATTAGCAGGAAGCTCTTGAAGCAAAAAAAGAAAAAGATTCTCTCCATGAGCTAAATTGGCATAATGTCTTTCCTGGCCTTTCCAAGGCTGCTCATTTTGACTGACATGCTAGAATGAAAACTCCTATCTCTTTATAGACCTTGCTGTGCTATTTATTTACCTTGTGATGTCTCTGCTCACTCATGCTCACTCTCTCCCCTCCCAGGTGTTCCCAGTAAGCGGAGGTACAAACGTCGTGAGGTGGAACAGATCCAGAAGGACGTCAGGAGAATGCATTCTTTGAACTTTGAGCATGTGCAGAAGATCCTCCGTGCCAAGCGCCTGCAGCGACAAGCCAAAACAGGAAACAATGTCATCAAACGACGGCCTGGACGGCCCCGAAAACAACCCTTAGAGGAATCAGAGCCGACCAATAGGAGGGAGGAAGATCGGGCTGATGTTCGGGGTTTGGACATGTTTGCCAGTAGGCGAGGTGATGGGAGGACTCTGGGGATGCCTGTCCTGGAGAGGTGTGATGACCTGCCAGGTAGGCAGAGCCTCAGGCCAAACTTGACCCCCGAGCCGCTGGAGTTCTCCAATCACGATTCCATCTCAGCAACAATTGAGACCGTGGTGCATCAAGCGCGGTCGGTGGCTCCGCTGGCCAAAGGGGGGAAACGCAGAGGCAGGGGCCACAGCAGGGACGAATTATGGGCTCCTTCCAGTCAATAAACCTGCAGGAGCGAGCAACTCCGTAACCGGACGGAGAGCAGTGAATGGAGTCAGTGCCGTTCCAAGCCTATCAGATGCAGTGCCCTTAATTATGGGACTCCTCGGTGCACTTTGACTTGTTTCTTCTCTCTGATTTGTTGTGAGGACTACAGTGGGTCAGTGGAGAAGCAGGAGGAGGGAACACTTGCGGTGCCATCCCTCTGTTAGCTAAACCCAACCAGACATGAGCCTTTCAAGGATTCATTGGACCTTCATTTACAATGGCACTATATGGTACTATTTGATACTGAATCTGATGCTATACAAGTGTGTGGTACTTATGATAGTGTAGGATATTATGTGATTCTTTATGTATCTGATACAGTGATGTGTATGGTACTTTATGATACTGTATCTGAATGTGGCTTTAGCCATATATTTACCAGCAAGGGGAGGGGGAATGGTTAATATAAAACTGTGCAGCTCTGCTTATTTTTGCCTTTCTGAGGAAGCTTGTCAAAGACATGTGGAATAATACAGCAGTAATTAAGCCACCTTACCCTAATACTTATCCCTGTTTTTGCTCCCACCCCCACCTGTACCTTCCTTGTTCTCTTTCTCTCTCTGAGAAGTAACTCACACTTCCTGGCAGCTCCTCACCCCTGGTCCCCGTCCCTGCTTCAATTCTTCAGCCCTCCCTGGTGCCTGCCGCTCAACTCCATCTCCCTTTGTCCTCTCATCTACTCCCGATCATGTTTTTCATCTCCTATTGCTTGTCCTCCCTCAGCATACTCCACCCCCCCCCACCCCCCACCCCGTCTCATTTATTTCTCCCTCCCTGCTCAGGCCTGTCCTGGGCAGTGACATAAAGGCAATATGGTGGATGAGACTGTCCCAGACTGTACATAGAAACAAAGTCCACTGTTGCCTGCCTTGTACAATGGGAAACCAGCTCATAGACTCGTACTGGCATACAGTATATCAAATAGAATTGTTGTACCATAGACAATGAAAGTTGTGTATTGTTTTATAACCAAAAACAGACGTGGGTGCGACTCAAGACAAGTTTGTTTTCAGACAGAAAGAACCACATGTATTCATTCATACACTCATTATTGTGTTTATATCCAGGGGGCATTGCATACAGGAGGAATATCAGGTGTGTTTTTGGTAAACCTTAAAATTGGTTTAATGCACTATGAAAAACCATACACTTGCATCAATCAAATGCAGCACTTACATGCTTGTTCCAGCCTTATGTTTTGGCCTTCGATGGTGTGGATATCCATTCCAGAGAGCATGCATTATTTTAATCAATTTGTATATGCAGGCTGCGCAGCCAAAAGCGTCAAACCGAAGCCCCGGTCTGAATCGTGATTGGACAGTTCAGCAGAGGAGGGCTCTCAGTCAGTGTTTTGAAAAGCTAATCCCAGTCTTTCTACTTTACATGATTTTCAATCCATATCCTTGGAAATATTTTTGGAAAGTAAATCTAGTATTTAGGTTTAGAAACCAAAGTCTCAGTATTCAGTGTAAGGATGTATTATTTAAAAGAATCTAAATCAGAGTTTGACAAACTCTCCACCATGTTGGCACCAATGTAAAGCATTCCTATGTGCACTCTAGAATGTAGCCATCTTGGATTTTTTGTGTCAATATGTTAAGCCTTTGTTAAACTCTATCTACAGTATCTGTGGCTTTGGGTAGTGGTTGGTATTTTCTCAAATAAGTATTTCAGAATATAAGCAATGGCTCAGTGTTTCTTTGGCAACTTTGTTAAACTTTCGTTTCAGGAGATTCTGTTTTCTTTGGGTGGGGTGGGATTCTCAGTTGCAGCAGTTCAACTTGTGCCTTATGTTTCTTTCTCTCACCAATTTACATTTGACCTGAGAAATATCAAGTGGCAAAGAGTGCCCCAGAAATTGTCCCTAAATATTCATGATTGTGCATATGACGCATGTGTCTTAGTCATCTGAACCCTGACACTGCCTGTGTCCCTTCACAGCTTCCATAGTCAGCATCCTCTGTCACCGGGCACCGAGTCGCTCTCCCAGCTGCCTTCTAGTTTTCTCACTCATATCATCCTAACAGAACTAGAAGGGCTGGACTGATAAAGACAATATGATATTACTGTATTAAATACACATCATGTTCTGGCCTACATACTGCCTCACAGCAGTGCTGGAAACAGAAAGGGCCTCTGTTTCAGATGTGTTTATATCCAGCGGTATTGATTGTACTCAATGTCCCAGATATATAATTGAAGATCACTTGCTCTGCCCAGTGTATAACCAGTTATTTACAACATATAACTGGTTACATACTTGGCAGAGGAGGAACAGAGGAGGTTGTCATGGAAACCACGTTCTCATACATTGTTGTTTGCTATGCATCAGGCCATGCCTGGCAATGACCTTAAAAGGAATTTCTGTTCTGGGTCCACCCTTCGACAAAGAGAAATAAGTGGTCTTATTTACTGAATAAAATGAATTCATGTAACAAGAATTGTGAATAATACCAGTAATAATTTGTAATAAGTTGTGCAGAAAGTGACTATCATTTCATGAAAACTATAGTTACTGCAGCTCTATGCAGTACAAGCCTTAACCAGATGTAAAACTACAGTATTGAAGTGTTTGTTGTAAATAGTGTTAGTATGTCCATCCTGCATGGATACTGGTTGGGCTCGGCTATGCTGGGACTGTCTCCTAAAACCACAGTAGACCTTCTCTCTCTCTATTAAGACTGCTCAAGACCCAAGAAAACATACAGAAATGACAACCCCAAATTAATTTTCCTATTCGACAAATTCTGCTGTACACTGACATTAATTTTTCCAGTCCGTTAAATTACACAGAATGCTAAAATAATTTGCCTTATCACGCCTTTAAACGGTTTTTAGAGGATACAAACCCCACTGTAGTGCAATCGACCAAAAATAGGAATCCCCGCTGACTTGCAGCTATTTTGCCTGCAGTCAGTCAGGGCAGTGCAGTAGCATGTAGAGTAAGCAAGAGGGTTGTGTGTGGGGGGAGTTCTCAGAGGAAACAGCCAAAAATACACTCGTTCCTAACGTTAGTGCGCTTAACCTTGCTTCGCTAGATGACTTTCAGTGGGTCTGCAGTCTGTTGTGGTGAAGATGAGGTCTAGATATGTGGTCCATGAGGTGTAGAGACTAAACGCTTGGCAGCTTACTCCTCCATACTGTGGTCAGTCAGTGGTCTCTGATGTAAGAGTTAAAGACCCCAGGTGTTGTCTGTCCTGTCTGTCTCTCCTACCAGCCAATGCTCCGGTGCCTTCTAACACTGACAAGTATTGTCCTAATCCAGAGCTTTCACTCTACACAGAGACTGCAGAGGGGATGTGGCTGTGAATAGGGTTCAAGGTCACTGTTGTTGTATTGTATTTAGCAGCCAATCTGGACCAGTGGCTACAGGAGGACCCTAAACACTGATGTAAGGCTCTTTTACCTTATCTTTGGTGCTAGCATCAAGGGCAGCGCAGCAGTGTTTGACCTTAAATCAGTGGTTGGGGTGCATCTACTGTAGTCCATATTTACCAGTTCCCTACAACAACTACGATGAGATATAATGGCACCTAAATTTTGCCACCTCCATTCCCTATGTAGCATGCTGTGATGAGTGTCCTACAAATGGAATGAGGGGTCATGTGAGACAGAGCCTCATAAATGTACATGTAGTCATCCTCACAGCATACGTTACAGTTCTAAGCTATAATGTTGTTCAAAGCTGAAAGTGCAGATGAAGCATTGAGAAAACCAATAAATGTACTTCTTTAGAGCACAAAGTGAGCTCTTCTAACAGTGTGGGCATATTTTAGTTTGTATACATAGTGTATTTGAACCTTTTTCTAGAGTGGGTTTCCTTTATTTGCATGCTCAACTTGATTGTATGCATAAATATTTTAGACAAGCCGAAAGTTGAATTTCAATTGAATTTGGAGCAAGACTTGTACATTGTTTGATATGTTTCTTTTTGTAATGAATTTTTTAATTCATGAAGCATTTTTGTACATTGTATGAATATTAAAAACTGCAAATATTTGACATATAGAGTAAATACTAGATGCGCATGCATATGCATATATCCTTCACAGTATGTATGTGTAAATGTACACATATATTTTGTATTTGCATTTGCTGGCATACAGATATATGTCTTAAGCACATATATACATGCAATATATATGTATATCCATGTCCGCTGGCATGCTTTTGGTCATGTTTATCTTCCATGATCTTGTAGGTTCATTTTTTTTTTTTTTTTTTTTTTTTTTTTTTTATTTCTCTTTCCTCAGAAAGAAAAGCTCATTCTTTTGCTATGCTTCTGTTGGCTGGCAGCGTTGAGCACTTATTAAGAAGAACTACAGTTGAAGTTGTTCATGTTATCCATTGTGTGAAATAATAAATGACTTTATTGACAGCTGATGGTGGCACTTGTTTTGTTATTCCTGTATCGGATTTAATGCTAAAAAACTGCTTTGTCACATGCCGAGATAAGGCTGATAAGTTATCCTGTCATAAGAGCCAGCGTGTGTGTATGTGAGTGAGTGAGTGTGTGCAGCATGCACGCAAATGTGTGTGGGAGTGAGATGACAGGACGGCTTGCTGCACTGTTGGTACTGAATGTCAGATGGTCCTAGTGAATGAGTACTACTCCACAATGTGTCTGCTTTTTGCAGTTAAAAGAGAGGGAATCCTCTGATCAGATTATACTACAGCCTCACTCAGTCCCACTCTATCACGCACACACACACACACACACACACGCGCACACACACTTACTCTCTTACTTGTTCATTAGCCAAGCCTACATCTCTAAATCGCTCCTGCACTAGCCCATCAGTTTCAGTTCTAGGTGGGCTGGGCTGCAGGCTGCTCTGTTATTGGACGGAGCTGAGTGGGAAGTGCCCCACTATTGGCTGCTGCCAACTAGTAAAATTCTTCTGTTACCATGGTTGCAGGGTGAGCTGCCCAAATGTGTCTCAGTGTATCTAGTGGTGCTGATGGAACCGTTGGCACCACCGGTGTTGTGCTGAAAAAAATCCCCCCTCTGATGGAAGTCAGGGCTGCAGTGGGGCTGCACCCAAATCACTCTCTACTGATGCCTGTAAATGAGCCCACATGGCCCCACTCCACCTCCTGCACAAGAGAGAGGATGAGATAGATCACCAGGGCTGTGATCACGATGAAACAGCACAGTGAAACACATCCTGCATGAAGGATGAAGGATGTACTGTTGAGCCAGAGCTGGAAAAACAGAATCATCGATCTCATGTGCAATGCATGGAATTTCTCAGCATGTTTAGAGTCATATATGGTTTTCCCCAAGCAGGTCAGTGATATCTGGATCAGTGATAAATGAGTAAAATTCTATACATATAAAATGTTACATGAAACATACACAATATAAAGCATTATTCTTGATATATAAATATAAAGGTAAAATATATTCCAGCTAGTCAGTAGGTGGAGTCACAATGCATGTCAGATGAAAGGAAATGACTGGAAATGACTGAATTTAAATTGTCCCCGGTATTGTTTAGTCTTTTTTTTTCTTTTTGCTCCACAAAAATGTGTAAACTCCTTTCAGCTTTATGTAACAATATTATTAAATCTTACCTGCTGTGACATATTTGCACAGCAGAAATATTTAACTGCAATCATAGAAGCGCTAAAGGACTAAATATTTGAAGAAGTGGATCAGTGGTATGCTCTGTTATCAGGAGATACAGACAGGAAATGTAGTGGTAGAGAATTGCACTGAGAGAGTGCATGAGGAGGACAGGGCTTATAAATTGTGGTGCTTAGCCGGGGCCTGTAGGTTCCTTGTTCTCAAACTTAAACAAACTGCTTTTTATTGAAAATCTTTCAAAAAATTTGGGAGGATCTCACCCCCTCATCAATTCTCTATGGACCAGCCTCCTGAGGGAACCCTGTCGTTGGCTAGTGTGCTGAGTGATGATCACTTGGATTAGTTGTTTGGAAACTATGATGTGTAACTTTCCTTATTAAGGTAAAGAACTCCCAACACAAACTGAAAAACCCAGATGCAATTGCAGCCATATTGACAAGGAGGTGAGCAGTTTACAGTTTTTACAGGTGGCTTGTCTCCTGTTACGAATTCTTCCCTCACAAGAACTATTTGTTTAAGGGTATGCACCAGCGAGTCATTTGAGAAAAATGACTAGAATTTGTAGTTACACTTATCATAATGTGTCATGTAACAGCAGAGTGTTAGAGACACTCACCTGTGTGATCTCCTGCTGCCTCCTTACAGGCTCTGTTGATTCACAAGCCGTGCAAGATGGATTATTTGCTGCAAAAGCAATAAGTAAAATAAATAATTGAAATGATAATAATAATGATAGAGTCTGGCTTTTTTTGTGCGTACCGGGGCATTTGTGAAAGGGCCCTGACACAAAAGGTCAAACTGCCTTTTGGCACTTTGAATTCTTTGTATCTATCATTTGTCCTGATTGATGGCGCTGATGGCCGACATTCACATTCATTCTGTGCCTGCGTGAAAAACACATTGACTGTAGTTATAATACCCTCGGTTTTGATAATCATTTTCATGATTTTCCTGACACTGAGTGTTTTAACATTATGCTTAGAATGAGAACTTAGATGACATGTACATATATATGTCTGTATGTCTGATAAAAAAGCTGTTACTAACACAGAAAAGTTTTGTTTTCCCTTACAGCCTCTGACGACCAACAAGAGGCAGCAGCACTGGACACACTGCAAAAACCTCAGGCCGTGGTTGGGCACATGTATTCAACCACAGTCCAACGAATGCCCAGTGATGGCCAAACACTGGCCAACTGCACTTTGAAGGAGCTTTGAAGTGTAACATAGATGAAGTGGGTGGGCTGTCGGTGATTATACTCTCTAATTGTTGATTCTTCCTCCCAAATTCTGCCCACTTCCTCAAACCTGCATAAATCAGTTTTTTACCACAGCATACTGTATGTCCTGGAAGCACACTCTGGAAGACAACGGGACAAGCTTGTTGTTGGTCTCTGCCCAGTTTTGCTGACAAAGAACTTTAACTCTTGTCATAGCAGCATCTGCAGCACAACCACTTGAAGTAGCTGTAAACTATCACAATTGTTTATGCTGACGTTTGGCAGTTCATCTCCGTCTCATGCCAACAAATACACCTACGATTTATTATAAAGCTCAGCCTTTGTACCTTCGGAGCTAGGCTTTTACTCTTATTTCTGGTTACATTATGTTTAGCCCTTCATGCATCCCAAACTGACAAATGTGTCTTTTCTGTTATCAGAGTAAGACCAGGAACCTTCCCAATGTCACCTTTTATTAAAGATATTCATTTAGTTCTTTATAACTTTCACTGTGGCTGCCTGTGTCCTAAGTGCTGCAGTGTCCCTTCAGCAGAAGTGCAGAGTACAAAAATAACACTCAAAAGTGACGCTGCCTTTCCTGAAACATTTATGAACCAATTTCATCACTAATTATTTACGCTTTTCCCCAAGTCTCAGCAATGCTGTTACTCTGAGTCAAGATGCATGAGTAAATGCTAATGAATATCAGTGACTGTTAGTCACTTTGACACATCCAAAGCCACACAGACCACCAACAGCAGACAGAGCCATAAATTTACAAAAGATAGTCCTTCAGTCCAGGCCAACTAACCAGGAAGCCTGCCGTGTAACCAAGCATCCCCCCAATTTATCTCTGTTGGTGTTTTCAGAGGATGACTATTGCTTGTGTTTATGAAGATGGATAGAGCAGGCAACATCTAAAGTCACCCCCCCCACACCCTCACCCCCACCCCCCTTCTCTCTCTTTCTTCACTGCACAGTGATGGCAGTGATGGGAGACACCATCTGGTGGTGAAATGTATCAGTGCAGCTTCAGCCCCTCAAAGCCACTCGAGTCACAGTCATAGGAGGAGAGAGCATCACCTATCACACTGTGGGCAAAGCAGTAAATATGACACATACACAAATACAGTCAAAGAAAAGGGAAGATGAAATGTTTTTTATGTTTTTTGTGTTTTTTTAGGATTTCAGTAATAAAAATCTGAACTATGACCCCAAAGTGTCAAACCTGCACACCCCAGTGCTTTATTCATTGATCCACTTGAGAGATCAGCGCAGGAATTACTGTAGCCTAAAGTTGCTTATGTCTGTGTGTGGCGCAAAGAGAAAAAAGAAAAAACACCAGAGATATGACAGAATGTGTTCTGCATGGAGCCGGCCACTGTTGCCACGGTGACAGTGTGACTCATGGCAGTTTGCTTTGGATTTATAGCAGTGCCCTGTTTTGTGTGAGTGTGTAATTTGTCTGCGTATAAGCATGTGTGAAAATGTACCTGCTTGCACATATGTAAATGTTTTTATATATATATATATATATATATATATATATATATTTATGTAGGTGTATATTTGTGTGCTGATAGGATGAGAAACTTAAAAATAAAAAGCAGACAGGTAGAATTTCTTCTGCGCAGAGAGTAATTGTCCACCTCTCTCGTTGGTCACAGTTAGAGCCTTTGTTAGCAGATTGGCTCTGCCTGAGTCTTATTAATGATGCCAACACTTAGGTAATGTGCCTTTTTGATGAGAGTAGGCCACTTAATCTCTCTATTCAGGCTCACACACACACACACACACACACACACACACACACACACACACACACAATCTCCCTCTCTCTCTCTTTCTCTCTTACACACACCTCCCCCTCAATCCTCCTAATAAGCTGTCTCTCTGTCTCCTGTAATTTGGCAGACGAGTCTATTATATGATACAGTCATATTTTATTAATGGACCCCTGTAGCGAACACACACACCCCTTAGTGGATGAGATTATGTGATGCACAGGGAGCGTGTCTCTGTGTTAAAAATGATTTCAACTCCTCGGTTAGTTTTCATCTGCGCCGTTTGTCTGCTGTGTTGTTAGTGCTGGGCTGGAAGGCAGAGCCACATGCATTTCTGCTGAAGTTGGCACTGTTCCTCCACACTTCATTACACTTCCATCAGCTCAGTGATAGCATGGAACAGTGCAGCTTCAAAAGGCCGAAAACAGCAAAAAATAAAAGACAACGTTCAATTATTGAGTTAAACATTTTGTGGAAATATTCTTCTTGTCTCTGTCTCTCTCTCTGTGTCTGTCTTCCTCAGTGTTGTGCAGATAATTCATCCCATATGCTTCAGCAGTGCCAGGCATTTTAAGCTCTCGGGTGAAGTACACTCCTCCAAAGCTAATTTGCTCAAATGCTATATTGCTTTAATGATATATTACCTAACAAATTCAGTATGGTTTTTGCATATCTGCAGTTACATTGTAAAGTGTATATAGTAGCTATTATTGTCCAACAAGACTAAGAGTCTACAGTCCTGCCAGCAGCTAGATGAGACTGTATTTAAGCACAGTGGTACTTTGAACTTAATGTGAATAAGCTTACAGTGACAATGCTAACATGCTAATCAGAACTGAGCATTAACCTATAAAACATTAATTTTAAGTAGCGGAAGAATTCAAATTTTGACCTGCTGGTGCTGGAACAAAAGATGATCACCCAAGTTATTACAATTCATTCTGAGGGACACATGGTTTTCTGTACCAAATTTCATGACAGGTCATCCAATATTTGACAGTCATTTTACTCAAAACCACAAATCTAAACCTCGTGCTGGTACCAGAGGAAAAAGTCAGAGATCACCTGACCAGATCACCAAAGTCGGATTGGGACGAATTAGGATTCCCTCCTCTGGGCAATCCTGCAGTTGTTACATCAGTCCGGTCCAAGAGGTGGACTGACAAGCCGACAGATATTGCGAGTCCCTAGAGCAACGCTGTGAGCCTGGCTAAGAAACAAGAAATTAGAAAGATACATTAGCCTGATTATATGCTTCTTTAAATTACTGAAGTTTAAGCAAAGATTGTAACAAACTTAAGTCGTGTTGGAAGATTTCCGTTCTTACAGTTTTAGTCTGGCTTCCAGTGGAAGACAGGGCAGGTCACATTCAATTAAATATTGTTTATAGGATTTCACACGGACATGTTCCCTGTTATTTTTAGAATTACTTTAAGAAGGTGGGTGGACTCCACAGCCATAACAGCAGAGCCAGTCTAGCAAACTTAACTCTTTAAGTCTTGGACAGGTCAGGATTTACTTCTGTATCCTCGTGCCATGGAGGAAAATAAGATTACACTCGAACTCCCCTGCCTTTAAAGCAAAGGCAAAACAATGTTGTAATATTGTTGCAGATGTGTTGTCAATAATCATAAACCTAAAATCTCTGGGCCAGCAGTTTTCAGGCTATGTCCAAAATGGTGAATCTCCTAATGTTCCTTTGTCAGATCAAGACATACTATGTTTGCTTGATATGCTACATATAAAATACCCAGTCTCACTCTCATTCTCCCTCTCTCTCTCTCTCTCTCTCTCTCCCTCTCTCCCTCTCTCTCTCTCTCTCTCTCTCTCTCTCTCTCTCTCTCTCTCTCTCTCTCTCTCTCTCTCACACACACACACACACACACACACACACACACACACACACACACACACACACACACACACACACACACAGACTTTGGCCAGTCTTTGATTCAGTGTACTGCTTGAACGATGAAAGAGGAATTCCCCCACCAGCAAAAAAACTTTTACACATTTGCATATTCATGAATTTTTGCTTTCTCACTGAGGGCGAAGGAGCAGAGAAGTTGTCAAGCTCCTTTCTGGTGGTTTATTAAACACATTTGCAAGTAATTATGATTTACTGTCAACAAACCATTATTCAATATTAATATACCATCATTATATGTTATACAGTACAATGTGTTTTATTTTTCTAAAGAGCTACAAATATATGTGGAGTGGCACTTTAAAAGACTGACTGTGAGAGCGTCTGCATCATCCCATGCAGATAGTCTGCAGTTTCTGGATAGAAACTTCCTCAAAACAAGAAGAGGCAAACAGTCAGCACAGTGGACGACTTCTCGTGTTGTCTAGTCTTGTTGGAGCACACGAATGGATTAAGTTCTTTATCAGACTATTGTTCTCATTCTTCTTTTATGCCTGCAGTGGCTTGTTTTAATCAGTCCAATGACAAGGAAATATTATCTGACTGTTATTGCTCCAGGAAATCGTCCGGAACAGAACAGCAACAAAAGATAATAGGATATTTATTGCAACACCTGTATGTGTTTGTGCGTGGAATGTTATCCAAGCAAATCTTATTCCCGAACATATGCAACTACATGCACATACCTGCATGTGTGCATTTGGCATGTGTGTGTCCACATAATGAAGAGGAGTAAAGCTTTTAGCTGTCAGATAGTCGTGAAGCGTTGACACTGTGTGACAGTCAGGAGTAACATGCTGAGAACAAACGTCTGATTAGAGTCACTGGACTGGAACTGAGTGGCTGCTGATTAGACGCATGCGACAGTGTTTGGTTATGTAGCAACATAAAGAAATGTTCTAAGCCAGTCATTAGATAGAAACACCTGTGCAGACACTTACGTGTGTCAACAGACTTGTGTGTGTGTGTGAGAAACAGAACAAGTGAAAAAAAAGAGAGGGAGAAAGCTCTAAACCTGGGGCTCAGGACCCCCCAGGCAGCTCTGAGGTTTGCCGGATGATTTATGTTATGAGAAAAAATACTTGCAACACATAAATTTAGAATCCTGTTTTTAATCTTTGTGATAAATGCCTAATGTTTGAGAAATAATGAATATTTACAGCCCTTAGGCTCGCACCGATAATTACTCATGTGAAATGGCCTGATGAGGGAAAAATAAAGAATTAGCGTCTGGTGTCAGAGTTCAACATTTGGCCGTGCAAAAGTGGGTCACGTCGTTTTTTTGGGGGTCCAGACATGGAAAATGCTTGAGTGCCACTGTTGCAGAAAACAGTAGGTACAGTCTGACCTCTGCTGCACCCCTGTATGGAACCAGCAGTGTTTTTTTTTTTTTCTTTCTCTCTGTCTGTTTCAGTTCCAGCCCTCTAAGGCACATTACATAACTACACTATTATTTTTCCATCCCCTGCCCCTCTGTCTGACTGACATAGCGGGGAAAATACAGATCCAAACAAGGCAATGATAATGACTTGCTCCTCTCTTTTGATCGGTCTATTTGTCACACCCTTTCTCTTTATTTTCTGCCTTTTCCTTCTGCTTTCTGCTGAACCAAACTCTCTCTCTATCCCCCTCCCTCTCTCTCTTTCTCTCTCTCTCTCTCTCTTTTTCTGCCCCACCACAAGTTGGTTCGCTTTTGCACCCAATGTGGTACGCTGGCTTTCCATTAGTTCATTTCCCTTGCTTTGAGAATGCGCTTGCATGCTGCATGTGTGTGTGTGCGCTTCCGTGTGCATGCATGTGCACATGTGCGTGTGTCTCCTGAGTCTCAGAACAGTATTATTGTAAACATATCATTTGATGGGGAGAGTGGTTCAGGTTGTTGGCCGGCTGCCCTGCTTTCATTTGGAACAGAGCTGCCAACATCTGGACTGTGTCAACACTCACTGACAGTGTTTGTGTGTGTGTGTGTGTGTGTGTGTGTGTGTGTGTGTGTGTGTGTGTGTGCGTGCGTGCGTGCATGTGTGTGTGTGTGTGTGTTCGTGTGTGTGTATTGGGGTCCCTGCCTCAGCCCCAGAGCTGTCAGCCATTGGATGGGGAACAGATTTGCTCAGATTAATCAAAGGTGTAGCATTAATAAAAGGGAGCTCTATTCCTTCATGCCTCCAGGCGGCCATTTTAAGAGCCTGGGAGAGCAGCCTCGCATCTTCCAGGATGAGCTGCAGTCACACGCAGGCCATGCGCAGGCACACAGGTACATGCACACAGCCTGAGGTGGGCTTTCAGCTGAAATAGTCATACTATTAATAACTATAAATGTGAACACTTGAAAGGTGAAAATGACCTCTCTCTTATTTGTGGTCATCACACACTGTTTGGCGGAGTAACAGTGCAGCGTTCCCTTTGGACAGGATACCGTATTCGATACTGTACAAACTGTCTGTGGGAGAAACTCAGCTGAGAATCTGTGGCCACCCTGGATGAAAAACCCACAAATCCAGCAGAGACACATAAAATATGTTATTCGTATGATAAAAAATGTGCGGCAAACTCCTCCATTAATTTATTTAATCCCGGGTCAGGATGTGCAGCCACCATAGATGCAGGACTCGCAAAACATTCAGAGACGAATTTCAGTGCTGAGCGGGACTAAAAGAGAAGGAAAGGAACAGAATTTAGCTCATTAATTTATGTAAACTGAGAGCAGATGCATTGGAATTATTGCGGTATACACACACAGCGATGATGCGAATGTTGAAAGAGAGAGATACATCAAAACCGCTGTGGGGTTTGGTGTGTGTGCGTGTGCATGTGTGGTGTGTGTGTGTGTGTGTGTTGTGAGAGAAAAAGAGAAAAACAGCTACAAAGGGTTAAGAAATTATATTAACTATATGCTAGGTATTTGAACATTTTCCCCATCATGCCTCTTACAGTAGTTTTAACTGTTATTTGTGCAAAGCCAGGGCTAGAGTTTCCTTCCTTTTGCGGTGGAATAACTACATCTTAAAACACACACATACACACATACGCACACATCATACAAGAAGTTTATAATCTTGTGGTTTTTCAAACCCTGAGACAAATGCTGTGCTCTATGCAAACCATCCAGTCCCCTCTTCTCTTTTTCTCCTTATTGAACTTTATCTCTGACACCAGTTTCTATGTTCATGCTTTAAGCCTTTGTGCACGTGCATCTGTGTGTGCATACGTGCCTGCTGCATATGAGCAAATGTGCATGCGCGAGTACAGACACCGCTGTGAGAAGGGCTAATAATCTCCCCTTCAGCTGAGGCCAGAATCTCTGTCCAGCCCTCTCTGAGTCACCCAGCAGTCTGGGCTGTTGGCTCTGGCAGGCCATCTGATCCGGCCTCACTGGGCTAAAGATATTTGGGTGTAGTGAGCGCTGATGTTATTGCTGAGCTCTGGGTAGAGCAGGGCTGAGATGTATTTGGGTTGGCTTTCTGAGGGATGAAGCCTGTTTGCCTACCGGGCTGAAGACTCTGCAGGGGGCCCTGCCTAATCTGCTGCACCATCCGACAGCTTAATTAGTGTTTCACTGCTGCTCTCACATACAGTATTCCCGCGCGCACGCACACATACACACACACACACACACACACACACACACACACACACACACACACACACACACACACACACAAGCATTTCCTCTCTTCCACACACCCATACACACTGGGGCATAGCTCGTTAGTCTAATAAAGAGCCATTAGAAGGTTAAATGTGGGTCTCATTAAAGATTAGTCGTTTACTACCATGCATATTAGAGTCTCTTGTGTGATTCTGATAACTGCTCATATTGCTGCGAAAGTGAAGACCACAGTCAACTTGTGCAATGCTAATTTACCATGCTATAGCCTGGGATTTGGCCTGTCTCCTGCTGAGAGCATAAACACCATGAGAAATGGATAGAGTCACTTCCAGTCAGTGACTGAGGGCTTAAATGTCATTACATGATGGTGTCTTTATGTTGTGGGTGTGCTCTACACACTATAAATTGTTTGAGATGATTTTGACGAGTAGTGATCCAAGGGGCTTAAAGAGGAAGAGGCTTGAGAAGGATAAGCTGTGTGAAGAGGAGGTCTAGATTAGCGTGAATGGATTTGGAAGCCCTCGTGGAAGCTTGGACTAAAGGCTGTATTGAAATGTCAGAGATAATAATTTTACTTTGCTCGTTTCTGAAGATCCCCGTCCTAATGCCTCTACCATCTATTTGAGAGCAGATCAGCGGACGTCCATCAATGAGAGAGAGAGAGGGAGCGAGACAGAGGGAGAGTTTTGGCATGCCACAAAGATTCGTATTCTTGCTCTTTCCAGCCCTCATCAAGTTCTATGTGATCCAAAAAGCACTCTTGTCTTTACTTGGACTCTAATGACATTATTCTCCTGGTCACGGCCACATAAAAAACAGATGAGCATGAGCCATAAAGGGGAAAATCAGTTTTGAAAAAGGAATTAAATATTGGAGCTGCCAATGTTTTGACTTAGCGGATAAAGCCTCCAGGCAACTAGGGTTGGAGGGAGAAGGAGCAAGAAGCTGTGAGAATGTCAAACAGCAGACGGCTTTACTGACTGAAAACATGGATTAGCCATGCAAAGCCGTGTTTTAGGAGTTCCAGTATTACTGAACAACCCATGACTATCGAACAGTGTAAAACAATGTGTTAGCTGCATATCAATTAGATTCTCTTCAGAGATAGGCCTAGACATTAGAACTGAAATTGAGCTGTTAAACTGGCCAACAGATTCACTTCTTCCCCATCTCTGTGAGCAGTTCGGCCAAGCTCTGCTACATGCATAAAAAAAAAAAAGAGAGAAAGACATATTTAATGACGTCTGTTCTTGTTTGTTTGTCAGATTTTAAAAGTCATTTGTAGGAACATCTGTGACAGTGAATTTGCATTTTGAAAATGTTCTCAACCGCAACAGAAAAAAAGTCCTCTAAATGGAAATGCCAAAATCTGTCCCTTTGAGGCATAATGGGAGCTGCTCATGGCTATGATGTTCAGATTCATACAATATGCAAAGATTTAATATTGGTTTCTTGTTGGCAGTCCGTCTATCTGTCTGCCTGATAGTTAATTTAAGACTGTCAGGACTGTTTTGTGCTTGTTTGTGATTTGGAAATTAGCCCTCGTTAAAGGAAGGCTGATTTTCTGCTTTTTACATTTTTAAATTACACACACACACACACACACAAGTGTTTCTGTGTTTTCGACATTTTCACAATTCATTTCCATACATCATTTATTTGTTGACAGTAAGTTGTAAAATTGTTAACACAGGCGTTAATCTGTCGTTCACTCCTGCCGCGATTTGTCCCACAGTTATTTATCATGTTTCCACTAGTTAATGTTTATGATAGCTTGTGTGATGACACTGTGGTTATGTTGCTGCCGTGCACTGTGATGGTTTGTTTTGACTGACACGCTGTCACTTCGCTCGCAGGGAAAGCTGCTAATTTACTATCTCTCAAACAGATGTCACATTATGCGTCTAACATCCACACACATCTGCCCATATGTGCTTAAACCAGTCGTCAGTGAGTCTTTGTCAACAAGAGTTGACGTCTCCAGCTGGGTTTCAACGCCACTGTTCACAAGAGAATCTTCATAAAAGCATCTAACTGTATAACTGAGATGTCGTTACAGAGGGGAATAATTGAATAAATGTGTAACATCACTTGACTTTAGCGTGTCAGTGTGGTCCCCTGTCTTCTGCACCCTAGTGGTAGGTGCTGTAAAGCCTCACGGTGCTCTGCCGCAGAGATACATCTTTAAAATCCTGCAGCCATTATGGACAAAGACACATTTATATCTACTTTTTATTTATTTTACATTTTCGGCTGCCAGAACAGGAAGAAATCTGCATTGTATTGAAAGTAACAGGTCATTATTTCAATCACAAAATGGATTTTTCACAATGAGCAACTGAGCATGTCAAGTTGCTAACATATATTGTCACAAACTACCAAGATCTTATGTTTATAGTGCACTACTGACTTCAAGTGTGTGTGTGTGTGTGCGCGCGTGTGCGTGTGTGTGTGTGTCTGTGTCTGTGTGTGTGTGTGTGTGTATGTGTGTGTGAGTTGGCTTGGCGGACAGCCATGCAGCTGGAAGCCATCATAGAACCAATTACTTTCTGTCTTTTGCTCTCCTTCGCTCTCCCTCTTTCTTCCCTTCTCCCTCTTTGTCGTTCTCTTCATCTTTCCCTTCTGCTCCCATTTTGTTTGTCTGTCTGATTTCAATTCTGCAGGCCTGTCTCTTTGTGAACCAAGAGTCAGCTTCTCAGTTAACCCCTCTACTTTGCCTTCACTCACGTCTTCCTTGCACCAACTGATATATCTCATCACCACCAAACTCCACCTCTACCTTTCCCCTGATCATTCTTTCATCCAAATTACTTCATCCTCCTTATCATCCTCTTAAATAATTTTTTTTTTTGGTGTGGATTTCTCCTAATTTTGCTTAGCACCTCAGGCTTATTGATTCAGATGTGAAATGTTTGTAAGGCTGCATGTGCTGCCAACACGACTAACAGACCAATTTACAGTAACATGTCTGAGCTGCAATTCATGCCATGAGTGAAGGGCGGCAGGAGTGTAAACACTGATCACAGATCATGTACTGACTGGATGTGTCAGCAGAGAGGGAGAGGGAGGCAGTGAAGGATGGAGGAAGTGAGAGAGTTAACAGTGTAAACAAATGAGGACTGTAATGAGGATAAAGCACCGCTGTGAACAAGTGAGCCTTTGTCTTCACTCATACCTGCTCTCTCTCGCTCTCTTGCTGTCACACACACACACACACACACACATATTTAAACGGCTGTACCGTGTTTAGGTTTCTGGGAAGTGCAGTTTATTGAATGTTAAAGAAGAGAAACAGAATTCAGCACTTCATTCAGAGTGAGCGAGCGAGACACTTAATGATGTTTTTCAAGTGACGGTGCCAAAAGGAGGTTTTTTTTCGCCATCTTCTCAAACTATCTGTAACTTTTGAATAACAAATAAGAAATAAACAAATATAGATGTTTTTTTGGAATAGGTTTGATTATTGTGTTGAGATCCATAACTGGAGAAAATTGAGTTTGATTTTTTTCCCCATCAGCTCCGTTTATTTCTGTAAATGTCTAAAAACAATTTAACCACTTAATTTGTCAACACAGACGTACCCGAGGCGTAATATGCCTGTGAAGTGCAGCCATCAACTGTTGGTGAATCCTTGTACTTTGTCCAACATAAGCCTCTTTGCTTTAACAGTTGTTGGCAGAAAATGGTAAAACAGTTTTGGCTTAAAGGAACGTACCACTGGTTTTGAATGTATTTACAACAAATCAAATGTACTTTGCATCACAGTTCTTTATTTTTCTAACCATGCTGGGTTTTATATTGTTGGATGCAGTTTTCCTACTATGCCAGGCAGGCAATAGTTTATTACTTTTTATACAATAAGAAAATCTAGTGGCACACTCTCTCTTGAGTTTTGTAATCTCAAAGTTTCAAGAATCTGCTAATTAATTTCCAAACCATGCAGAAATTAGAGGAAATCATTGGCTGAAACGCCTTCAGATTTCCAAAACTATAAAGCATGCATTTGGTAATGAACTATGTAAATGGAGAGCACACATAATTCTTATCCAAGGAGCTAAAGGTTGCAAAAACACTGGTATGGTCCTTTAAATTCAATACAGTTGAAGCCAGGAACGTCTGTAACAGCGACATTTGATCATCAGTATAGAGTGCTGCAGGAATGAGTCCTAAAACCTGCATTAGTCAGCATTTGAGCACTTCCAGTTCCCTTTTCTCGAAGTCTAGATTTTTTCATTAAATGTCATCATGCTAAACACAAAAACTGATATACTCACCACACCAATCCACTTTGACAGCCTTGCTATGTTGTATACTCATGTTTTTGCAAAATAGTACTAACTCTGTACAAGGAAAGGCTTTTGTAGAAGAGGTAAGAATGCTACATTTTCTGCAGAAATCCATAAGCCAATAAAAATCCTATAGGGAACCAGAGTGATGCTAACACTCCATGTAGGTTTATTGGAAGCAAGCAGCAACCTCCTGCACTGAAAAATGAAGCCAAGTGTGCAAAAAATTGCAGTTCCTCAAATGGCCACTTGAGGCTGGCTCCAAAAGTGAGTCAATCCCCATAGAGTCCCATGTTAAATACCCAACTTTACAGCAGAAATATACATGTTTACAGCCTTGTACAAAACGGATTTGGTCTCTATAGCTAATTTTCCCTTTCATGACAACTGTACAGGGGGTGAAATTGTAAATAGCTCACCCGTTTAAATTTTATTAAGGCTTAAAGTTATGCATAATTGAGGCCATGGGAGCTTTGAGTGACAGGTGTGTGCCATCACTGTCTGTTAGGCGTCACCTCAGCTAATTTGAATCATTCAATGTGACCTCTTGGCTGTGTTTGCGGTTTTTGTTTGTTGTTTTTTTTGCTATTTTTCAACATGAAGCAAGTATTCACCTAAAACTCACGTCATTCCACACCATACATGGTACATCCCTCAGCAAGAGGTCACAGCTGATACAAACTTCATAAGAAATATTTCTTACCGTGACTCCGTTTCCAACAGTCGGTAACTTCAGACACTCCAGACTTTATACTCCAAACGTTATAATCCACAGACGTTATCCAAAGTTCCGTTATCTTCCTCACCATTATCTTGTTTCTTCTTGCAATGCGTGCAATAAAGTTTTTTTCGCCAGCTTTTCCTTCACATGGCCCGAATGCCGAAAAGCCGTCACACATGTGTAGTGGCAAATTAAAAAAAATATCGTACCCACCACGAACCAACGTAAACGCACAATAATTAACTTTTGGAGCAATTCTTATTTTTCTCAACCTAAAGTGTCTGACCGTCCATGAAGGAAACCGCTGGAGACCTGACTTGTTTTTTTTGTTTGTTTGTTTTTTAACCACACCGGAATTGGCTCGCGACAAAATAAGCATTTTTGATTGGCCGATGTCCGCTCTGCCTGCTCGCTACTGCACTGGTTTTATTCATGACCAACATGACCATAACAATAATAAATCAGCAATATGAACCAATAGTAGCGACAGTAGGCAAAATAATATATTTATGCATAAGGAAATGTTTCGCCTTTTACTGAAATTTTAGATACTATGCAAATTGTATTGGAGCCCTCTTTTGGTCCTGGACTGCTATGACGCCACTTCATGACAGATGACTATTAAAAAAAAACTAGTTCTAGTAACTGTGTACCTATGGATGGGTTAGGGTTAGACAGAGAGATAGATAACATTATTAATCCCGTCGTCCTCCATTTCCAGTTTAACTCGGTTCAGAAATGCTTCATTGTCTTCACTGGCCAACGCACCCAACCAACCCCGTTACGTAGGCAATGACGTCACACCAAAATGGCTGCTCGCTAGTTAGCTAGCAATTAGAAATTACGAAAATAAATTAGTGGACATATTTGTGGTTTTCACAATTTTTAATATCAGATTTTAGGCAAGGTGGTTTTTCTAATAAATTTCCTCACTACCAGTGCCAAAAACATGCATGTTTCATTTCCGCTTTAAACAGTGTGAGCAAAACAATAAAACTGAGGGGGCTACACCGTCTTCAAAAATGGGTAAACTTATGTCAATATTGACATGCTACACATCGTTAGCTTGGATAGATTCTCCACAATTCAACTGTTGAGTTCATTTTACAGAAGAGATGGTGACCCTACCTTTGAAGAGGTTGTGAAGTCCAGTGTCTGTCACGATTATTTATGTTCCTTTAGTTTGTAAGAGTCCACTGCTCAAAAGAATCAAAGGCTTTTTCGTAAAAGTATTCCAGGTTGTGAATATTGTCATGTGAACTCCATTTCAGTCCATGGGGCAACTTCTTCTTCACTTCTTCCAACATGAAAACAATTTTTTAAAGTTCCAGCTGTGGGGTTTTGGTTGTGTTTGTTTTAGTTAGTTTACTTTCCGGTTATGAAATCCTAACCAATGAGTGAGCCAGCTAACCTTTTCTCTGCCTAGAGACAACAGAAAAAAAAAATCTGATGCCTGGTGAGTCTGGCATGTGTGTGTTGACTGCATTTGCAACCTGTTCCCCTCTTGACACAACTACAACATAACAGAAAAAAAACAACAAAAAACACATCTGCTCTCTCCAACGGAAATCAGTGGACGAAATGGCTACATGACAGAGTTTATGTTGAAGCTCCCGAGGAAGAGAGGGAGTCCAAATATTTGACAATTTCTGTCCATCTATATCCACCTAACAAAGTGCAAAAATTAAGAGAATGCAGTACGTGCTGAGAAATGGTTGTCATGAGCACACACTCACACACACACACACACACACACACACACACAGAGGGATGACATGACCATGTTTTTTTTCCCTCATCCTGAATTTTCAGGTTTTCATTAAAGAGCGAATGGTTTGAGCCTGTAATCACCATGATCTCACATCTTTTACATTATGTGTGTACTTTGGCAAATCCATTGAACCCTCATCTGCAATTTAATACTTTGATATCACATTAACTGGTCCCATGTTACCTAATCATTTCAAATAGATTATGTTTTTTAATCTGAACAATCCTTAATACTACTGATTTCAGAATAGAAAAAAATGCACTCCACTATTTAGTATCCACTACTTATTTTGGGATGTTAGAACGAATATATGAGATTATGTATTGTATACATTTAGTTTCTTATGAATGGAAATTGTATCCTCAGCTTTCACACAAGCATTTTAATCCTGATTTATTAACCAGAAAGCATAACCAGCAGTTAGCATTGTCCCTTGTGTATTGTGGTGTTATCCTGCGTCTGTGTGGGTTTCCTCAGATGCTCCCAGTTTGAAAAGCTGTGTTTCACTGCCTTCTCTGGTCGAAAGCTTCATGTCCTCTGCACCCCTGACCCGGCCACAGCCGGCAGTTTTTACGCGTGGTCCGAAGTGTGTTGTATTTCACCTGAAACCACACCCATCAGTGATGTCACAGTGTACTGACACGACCTGAGGTACACTTTGACATCGCAGAAGCAAGGTGAGAAGTTAAAACCACATCAGAAACATTATTTTCATAGGTGTGAATGTGATTGTTTGTTCGCCAGGGAGTTTCCTGTGACAAATAAAAGCATTAAACAGGGAGAAAAGATTTAACACCTCTGACCACCACACTTGGGTGGGTTGGTAAGTAACAGCAATTATCGCCAGGTTATTTTAATCCTCATAAAATGTTTACATAATCTGAAAATGTGCTAGAAACAAACATTCAAAGGCAGTTTTTTTTTTGTTTCTGTCATCTCTCAAGCTGAATCCTGGAAGTGTTGCTTTTTCCAGACAGAAATTTGCAAATCAAAATGACGGCACATTAGCAAAAGACTGAGAAGACAAATCAGACGACCATCATACAAAGAATGTCTCACTGTGCTGAAAGAGGCCGCTCATTCTGAAAAAGGGGCAAATAGTAACAAGTAACACACTCAACACACACACACAAACACACACAGATGGAGATGTGGCCGGGCGTCGGGCCAGATGCTCTGAGAGAAGGAAACTCACATTCTTGTGATGGGGAGTCATCAAGTATCAGGTTCCATAGACTCTGGCAGACGCTGGAGAGCACCCTCACCACCCACCACCCCATCTCTCTCACACAGACGCACACACACACACACACACACACACACACACACACACACACACACACACACACACACACACACACGCATGCACAGAAACAAACACATGCATAGGGGCATACTGTGCAGCGCCTTCCTTTTTGTGTGTGCATGAGGGCGAGTTGGCTTCATGAAGTCACTGAAACTGCTGCCTCTTTTAATTTTGTTAGATCTGTTTGTGGAAAAGTGTAGGCAGAAGTCTCTGATCTTGAATGCAGCCTGGTCTGTTTTGTTTTATTTTGCGAGAGTTTGTGTGTGTCTACAAGAAAACCTCTTCACTCTGTGGTAAAGACGCTGTTTAAAGACAAATGAATGCAAAGGAATTTGTTGGTTTGGGCCAGTGTGAGGCCCACAGGTCAAATGATTATGGAGGAGAGGAGGGTGAGGAAGGGACACAGCTGATGTGCAATTCCTTATTATTCCACAAGATGTCAGCATCAACCTGCTCTTCTTAAGGCCACCGATGCTGCAAGTGGCTACAACCCAGATCAATGCTCAGACTTTCAAAAATCTGATTTCCTAAAGTTTTACATCACACCCAATTTATGAAGAAATTAAGCATTTTAAAATCACAGTGTTAACATGAAATACTTTTATACAAACACTTCATCACAGTCACTTGACCTACTGTAAATCTCAATACAATAAATAGTCTGTTAGGCAAAGCAGGCTTAGGAAGACAGGTATAATAAAACAATCAATAAAAAGGTTTTATGCTTAGAAAAGTTGCTCCATCCAATTCTCTTCATCCGGACAGCTCATTCCTGAAAGTTTAACTCAACTGACACGTTCAAACTCTGCTGGTGGAGCACATGATGAACGCTCTGTTACTCAGCTGCTGCCATATCGAGCTGAGCTGTTGAATAAAGACTTTACTTAAACATTTAGCTTCACTGTGATATCTTAAGGTGCCGAAACATCTGAGACTTTTCATTTAGTCTTCATCCAATTTTTAAGTTTGGATCCTAGTATTGATCAAACTCTTTGAGAAAATTGAAAGAGCTTGTTGGTTAAACAGCTATAACACTGAACTACATTTGAATGAAGTAATAGAAGTCGTTCTAGTTTTGGTACTCAAAAATCTATTTGAATGAAATGCTTTGCAACCATGCAACACTGTGTCAGGTTTGCTGGGAAAGACAGATCTGTTAAACACATCTAAATGGACAAACTCTAAATGTAAAACCGCTATATTTGGTAACTCAAAGTATTTCTGGATATATCTTTTGGAGATATATATTTATATATTTGGAGGGGGAAAGATCTCAAAAACTGTTGTTCTGTTTCGTGTTTTATAACCCAATATTTCATTACCATGCAAGATGGTCATGATTATGATAATAATAACAATATGGTAAGAACATGGTGGCACCTTTCCAGAGAAGAAATCAGTCTTAAGTCATGTTAAGACTTCACAATACATAAATGATTGCATAGACCAAAGAGAGTAGAAAAAGTGTCATGCTGGAGCAGATAATTACAGCTTAACTAAAACTAACTAAGAACTAAAATTATCTGATGAATCATACCAAGCTAATAATAAGTTCACTGGAAACATATGTACCTGTTTGGTTTTTGTTTTTTTCAGTTCTCTGAACACCCTCCCATTTTCCATTTCAGGCTTTTCCTCTTCCTCCATCAGTAATTATTGTGTTCAATGAGTAAATAAACACTGAAAGAACAAACACACCCCTTTGCACTCATATGATTCATCTGTAAGTGTGTGTGCACGTGTGTGTGTCTGCTGCATATGAAAATGTAACTTGGATGATGATGATGATGATGATGATGATGATGATGATGATGATGCATTTTAAATGAAGAACAATATGATAAGCATATAAAATACAATGTATAGTTAAATTTCATGTCAGTGGTTCTCAACATTTTTGGCTTGTGACCCTTTACAAAAATACAGTGTCTTATTTGTGCTCTTTATCATATTTCAGATGTCTATGTGTTATTTGCAGTTCCACCTAACAGACATTACCACAAAAAATTGAATCAATTTTTAGGGAAACTGATTTGAATAACTGTGTGAGGCCCAAAGACGTAAAATGATCTATTGTTTTACAAAAAATTGGAGAAAAGTCCACAAATAAATAAATGTTTGCGCAGCAGCATTTTGTTTTTTCTTCTGTCCAACCTCATCAATCAGCTCATGACCCCTCAGATTTACCCTGTGAACCTTTGGAAGTGGTCTGACCCACAGGTAAGGAACCACCGGAATAAGGTTAACTGTATATGAAGTAATTCAAACTAGCTCCACCTAAAACAGTAAAATGCTGCGTGCACATCGATGAACCAGCATTAATAATCTGATAATGTCATATAACAATATATCATTAATGCTGGTCAGTCTGCATAACAAATACTTTTACTTTTGATACTTGAAGTACATTCTTTTTAATCATATTTAAAACCTATTGTTTTGAAAAACAAAGGAGAGGAGAAACATTTGCTTCTTGGTTTTCTCTGTGAACACAGTGATGACACAGCAAAACAAAACAAAGTTCAACTCTGACCTCACCCAACGTCAGTGTGGCCTACAATTGCGAGCAGGTGCTGCAGTGCACATGTCGCTCTTGACATAGAGGACATTTTACGTAGACGTAGTGCACTGTGTCATTGCTTTTGTGAACAAGCATGAAAGTGAATGACTCCTACAGAAGAGCAAAAGCAGGGTTTACGAACCCGTGACAAGCTCACACAATGGGTTTATCACGCATGACCGCAATGTTTCCAGTCAGCCGTTAAAGATTGAATCCCGTTATAATACAAACAATCGCAGTGAAAACGCAATGAAATGTTATTCTGAGCTTGCATGACTGTCAGGGTCAGAATGATATTTGTCTATATTTCAAGCAGGAATGTCTTGATTTTGTCATTATTTATCTTATCAATCCAAACATGAACAATCAGACATGGTCAAACATTAGTCTCTCATTTTTCTGGTTTCTAATAAACTTAGATTAATAGTTGTATTTTTATGTTATGTTTACAATAAATGTAAAACGTCATGATGGCATTTACTCAATAAATGAATAAGTCTCAACAGATATATTCCTTTATAAATATAGGGAGACTTCCCAGGGTGCATCTGAACCTCTGGAGGGTCAGGATTCCTGGACTTGATCTTGAGTTAGCTGTTGTGCTTCTACCTGTGGTGAATGCATTACACTCCCATTACAGAGTCCTCTGTCATTTTCATTAATGATTAACTTACATTGAATTGATTAATTGACAAGTTCCTTTTTACTGTATGCATTTATTCTATGCATTCTTTGTCTTTGTGGAAACCCATGTTACCCACAACTCCATCTCGACAGTTCAATTGGAGGTTTGTGTGCGTTAGGAGCCCCTAGCCTCAAGCAAAGATGAGGAGCAATAAGTCATAATAAGCAATAATGTCATTGAAGGCTAGGACTAAATAGTCCTGAAACCAGTTTGAGGTGAGACATGCTTTAGATTCTTCATCATTTCAATCAACAAACACCTGCAGTCAAAGAAACAACACCCTGACTCCTGGCTGACCTCATCTTCACCTCATTTGTGGTTTTCAGGGTTGGAGAGTGGACAGACATGGTGTGTCTGAGTGTGTGTCTAGAGATTTGGGCGTGGGACAGATTATCACTGCTGAGTGTCAGTGGTTCCTGTTGAGAATGAGCAGAGAAAATGAAGAGGTGGATGAGATGGAGAGATGGAGAGGAGGGAAGAGGTGGGGTTTTGTCTGTTGTCTGTTACTATAAAAGCCTTCAGTGGAAGTCTGCGGTACAGCTCGAGAAAAGCTGGCAACTAATGCAGCAGGTGCCTATTCTGGGACATATGACTGGATCACACTGCACAAAGGTAGGAGCACTTGTAAATGTTTGTCAAAGTGCAGCAGGACAGTAAACCAAGATCAAACTTTGCAGCTGAGTGACATACTAGTTTCTCTCCTTTCAGGATATTCAGAGGAATATCAACTGTTCTACTTCTGCTGCGCTGCCCACCAGCTCTCCTGTCACCACCTCTACAGTAAGTCAGAGCTCACAGTTCAGACATACAGAATATTTCTAGCAGTACCTCTCTAATTCATTTCCAACCTCGATGATGGCTCCAGGAACTCCAGCCGCTGATGGCGCCCCTCGAACTGCAGTCTGAGCATGACAACTCCCAGAAGGACATGAAGGAGAAGGACCCAGTGCAACCTGCAGGACCCACAGCCCTGCAGAGGTTCACGGCTCGCTTCCTCAAGGGAGTCTCATACTTCTCTGGAGACATGAAGGTTTTCGGAAAATGGATGGAAAGTAAGTTAACAATAACTGTTTGCTTTAAAATACACAGCAGTCGTACTCTGGAAATGACATTATTATAAAATTACAGGATATTATCAGCATTATATACTGAATCCATTTCACCTTTGCTCTTTCTGGTTAACAGAGACATTTACTCTCCAGTAGTTTTGGGAGAGAGACAAATTTTTGACACAGATTCACCCGAGTCCACTGATTTCAGTGTCCCAGCCTCAACTTCTCACTTTGTGTCTTTTCACTTTTTAAACACTTTTGCTCACTGTGAGATAAATGTGTCTTTACTTGAAAACCACCCAGTATTGTTTTATCCTGCCCCTGGCTGCACAACAGTCAGCCTGAAAAGACGAAAACTTGCCCAGGATTCACTGTGGGAAGCCTCATTTAGCAGCTCTGTGAAAATGTCATCCCTCTCTCTGTTCTTTCTTTCCATCGTCCAGAACAGTTCCTCTTGCTGCAGCTGCTGGACTGGGTTTTACGTGGAGCTGCCCAAGTGATGTTTGTCAACAACCCTCTGAGCGGCCTCATCATTTTCGCCGGCCTCATCCTGCAGAACTACTGGTGGGCCCTCAACGGCTTTGTGGGCACACTCTTTGCTACCATTTCTGCCCTTATTCTGCAACAGAACAGGTTTGAACACTCAATTATTATAATTTTTTTAAATTGTTGCCGCACATTATAATTAATCACATCATCATTAAATGTTAAATAAATAAAGAATGATTTTTGAACTCACTGTTAATCACAACATGTTAGATAAGTGCAGCGTGTGCTGACATGAAACATGATTCAAAAATCAGAACAGAAGTGGATAGTGTCCGTTTTGGCGGTATAATGTTAAATGTTTATGTAGGATGAGCCACAGACACTGTGTTGTACAAAAGGAATATATGAATGAATTACTTCATCCGCATTATTTTCCTTCAGGGGCGCAATAGCTGCAGGGCTGTATGGTTACAACGGCATCCTGGTGGGTCTGCTGATGGCTGTGTTCTCCAATGCAGGAGACTGGTACTGGTGGCTTCTGCTGCCCAACATCTTCATGTCCATGATGTGGTAAGCACATAGACTGAGTAATGGTGAAATGGTGCAGCAAATTCATATCATAAGAAATGAAAGGCAGATGTACAGATGTAGATAAACCAAACCAAAAAAGTTTATTGTAGTATGAGCGTATAGATGTCATGACGTTAAGAGCTAATATAATTGTGTGCCATTGTGTTTCAGCCCGATCGTGTCCAGCGCCTTGGCCTCTATTAACAGTCGCTGGGATCTGCCGGTGTTCACTCTGCCCTTCAACATCCTGGTGTGTCTCCACATGGTCGCCACGGGCCACTACAACCACCACTTCCCCCAAGTCCTCATTCAGCCTCGCTCAGAGCTGCCCAACATCACCTGGGCTGAAATTGATTTACCCAAGGTCAGTGACAGACCAGGGTTTATCTATGTACTCTAATATTAAGGTCGTGGAAGGTGTTTTCAGCTGCTCTGGCTGATAGATCTTTGCTCGTCGTACCTAAGCGCGTGAGTGTAACTTGCTGTGTGCTGGTGCATCAAAGCTAACATGTTAGTGAGGGAAATGTCAATCAATCCGTTTCTACAAAACTATACAGCCCAAGGAAGAATTCTTGTTGGAAAACACCTCTGTACATCATGGTTTGTTGTGCATCTACAATTATGTTTAACCTTTCTGTCTCTATCTCTTTAGCTGTTCATGTCAGTGCCTGTGGGAATAGGCCAAGTCTACGGCTGTGACAACCCTTGGACAGGAGGAATCTTCATCATCTCGCTCTTCATCTCTTCCCCCATCACCTGTGCTCATGCTGTCCTGGGATCTGCAGTGGGCATGGTTTCAGGTGAGAGGACCAGACGATACCATGGCAACTATAAGACTAATTCTGTCTCACCTCAATAAACAGCGCATCTTATTTTTGCTTCCTTACATACTTATAGAATGAATTCAAGCCTCAATATGTTCCAACTCCAAGATGACCCCAAAAATAAAGGTGCCATATAAACAGGAGGGTTATTATTTATTAAGATAATCCAAACTTAAACTGAGATTGCCACCTCTAGAATAGCATTTCTGTGTTTGTTTTGCAGGTCTGGCTCTGGCAGCACCATTTGGAGACATTTACTTCGGCCTCTGGGGATATAACTGTGTGTTAGCCTGCATCGCCATCGGAGGAATGTTTTACGCTCTCACCTGGCAGGTGCACCTGCTTGCCATTGCATGTGGTGAGTAGACAACTGGAAGAGCCAGCAGGTATTTGTAATCTGTGATCACACTTACGCACACAAATGTCATCTCACGGTATCTCCCTTCTTCTCCTCTCCAGCTTTTTTCTGTGCATACCTTGGCTCAGCCATTGCCAATATCATGTCCAATGTGAGTACACATTTTCTATCACTGCATTTATATATCAGCCAATAATAAACACCAGTTACTAATTGCAACATGATGTATTCTTCATCTACAGTTTGGTCTGCCAGCCTGCACCTGGCCTTTCTGTCTGTCTGCTCTCACTTTCCTCCTCCTGACCACGGGGATCAATAGGATCTTCAAACTCCCACTGGCCAAAGTCAATTATCCTGAGAAAAACCTGGGCTTCTTCTGGAAGATGAAGAAGCAGGAGAAAATGGAGAAGGCTGAGAAAGAGAGGAAAGAGAAGGAAGAGCAGCAGAGAACCATTGAAGAAGAACTGATACTAAATGAGAAAGAGCAACTGAGACTTGAGCTTGAAAGAATGGAAGAAGGGAGGGTAGCAAGTGAGGCACCAGAGGGTGAAAATGATGAGACACCTGAGGCAGAACAACAAAGCATGAAATCAGACAGTGATCTAACTGAGGTCACTCTTCCTGATCATGTTTAACATTACATTTCTGCAGAGAGAGAGAGAGAGAGAGAGAGAGAGAGAGAGAGAGAAAGAGAGAGACAGAGAGAGAGAGAGAGAATGAAATGACAATACAGTAGTGGCACATAATGTATGAAGAATGTAACTGAATGTATCTGTAAGTATTCTTTCAGTGTGTTTGTGTATTTTACTATACATTGAAAACTTATGCTGGCAGTTATTTCCAGCCAGTTGATGTTTCACTGGATGATTTGTTGACATGTAGTAGCCTACTAATTTGTTCAGTAAAACGATATTAAATGTATATATTTTTTATTAAATTATTATTAATAATCAGTCTTGTGCATGTTGGTTTATTCAATGTTGTCTGAAGGTAATTGAGGTCAAATATGAAATGATTACAAATAATCTCTGAAATCTATCACTTGTTGATATGATCGGTTATTCTTGTCTGAGAAACACAACAGATGAAAAAAGATATTAGAAATCACTTTCATATAAATAAACCTTAATTTTATTGTGCTATTGCTATAGTGTGTGTGTGTGTGTGTGTGTGTGTATGTGTGTGTGTGTGTGTGTGTGTGTGTGTGTGTGTGTGTGTGTGTGTGTGTATTTCAGGAATAGCTGAGGAATTTTTTTTAACTTTGTAAGTTATTCAGAAAATATACACACAAACACTTAAACACACATCCCCCATTCTCCCCCAAATGAGAATACATTGAATAACTTCAAGTAATTATTCAAGCATTCATTCCTGCCAAATTATTCTGAGTTATTATAGCATCACCCATACCTAGCCCTGATACTTACAATAAAAATGATAGTTACTTGAGATGGGATCCATTATGATATCTATTGAAAAGATAGAGTAAGAGTGAAATATATAAAGGGGGACCAAGTGTCTTTAAATTTCTGATGGGACTTATATCTGAGTTTTTCCAATGGAATTAAGGATAGTACATCTTGATGCAATTTGTAAATAATGGGGGCTTGTCAGTCTTCAAAATGCAGATAACAAATCTCTAGGCTTTCAAAGATACAACTGTAAAAGTGTAGTAAAAGATGGGCATTCCAGTGGGTTGGTTCATGTGGCACTTAATACAAGTCGGATCAGCACTGGGATAGAACTTGGACAGTTTCTCATGAGATGAAAATGATTTAAGACATTAAATTCAACTAGCATAGTAAGAAATTGCAGTGGGATTGCTGGTTTCTGGAAAAACTGAGGCTAAACTGCATTGCAAAAACAGAAACAAAAAAAAACATCTTTTATTTGTGATTACATTGTGAACATCTTTTGGAATAGAAATAGCAATCTGTGTGTGTGTGTGTGTGTGTGTGTGTGTGTGTGTGTGTGTGTGTGTGTATATGTGTTTGGTTGTGTGTAACACAAATAATTTCAAGCCAACATAATATCTTGTCAAGTGATCCAAACATAAATGCGCATGTCTATGTCTTTCTATCTGTCTGTCTGCCGAATGTTTCCTGAATGAAACTGCACTAACACATGTTTCCAGTGAAAACTGTTGAAATGTGTGTAAATCCATGTGTCTTGTCTTGTTGCAACAGTCTGTAGCAGGACTACAGTCTAAGTCAGTCAGGTGTTTGAGAAACTGTTTGTCCCCCCATGCACTCAGAGGTTACCATGGTGCTAAGGTTTCTACTGAGTGAGACATGGGCCCCTATCTTACACCCAGCGAAAAGCACAACGCAGGTGTCGTTGCTAGTTTCAGGACGGAGTTGTCATTTTCTCGTACAGCGCTCACGTTGTTTAGATAGCCAATACACTTGCACCCATCTGAGCACCCATGGGTGGGGTTGGTCTTAAAATTAGGTGTGGCCAGGCACATTGTTGGAGCTTCGCTAACTTGAGTTGCGGAAAGTTGTTACTCACAAGCAGAGTTGGCTGAAAATGTGCTTCAGATGTCGAAGCATTCTGTGTGGCATATTGTGTGTTGCACAACATTGTCATACGTCATTGATGTCTCTTGGACAATTTACTATACGGGTACAAATAAAGTAACGTAACCTGAAGTAACGTAACCTGAAGTAACCTAACCTAAGCTCCCACTCTGTGTGTGATGTCATCCACTCTAGGCTATGAACATTCCGTCTATTCATAAGTATGGGGAAAGAAATGCAGACAAAATGTTTAATATTTTAAAATTTTGAGACATAAAAAAGTATTGGCCTCTCCTGATCATGCTGCACGTTTTGGCATTTGAATTGCGGAACGAAAATAAACAAAATGGCCAGCAAGAAGAACATGTAAGCTTTGTCCCAAGTCAGGGGCTGCATCCTTTCAGAGGCCCGATTTGAAGACTGATTGCTTCACATTGCCGCAACTTGGCTGTCCCATTTCGAAAGGCTCCTCCAAATGCCGCCAAGAGAAAATGCGTCCCTTTGTGAAAAAAAATATATGTGTTGCTAGCCGCAGTTTGCACAGCGATGGTAAGGGCAGGCACAGTTAGTGACGGAGTCTCATTTCGGTTCAGCCTTTGCAGTCTATAACGTCTACGAAGGGCCACACCTTTGTAGACCACATCCTCCGATATGCTGCCCCTGAATTGGGACACAACTATAGTAGGATTGCTAGGTCAGCAATCAGCTGAGGTATCCATATATCATGGTCCTGTTGAATAATTTCAAAGAACACAATAGGGCCATCTATGAAAAGATCACTGAAGGAAATCAAGCCACTGTTATGCCACATTTGAAATGCTGCATTAGTCTCTGAGCATCTGAGTATTAAGTAAGTTATTAGTAATAAGTAAGTTTAGCTCTTTCTGATTCATAGATGAGGGCGTGCTAGTTTGAATGATAGGTGGGTGAGCGTATGCCTGCCACAAACCGACATGCACCCAAGTCTCGGCTCCACACACGCCCCTCCTCTTTGCCCATTTTTGGATTAGCCGGGAGTTCGGCAGAGTGAGGTACTAGCAAGATGATGGTGGTGGACAAATTCACTCTGAACTTCAAAACCGCTCTTCAGAAACCTATGGGTGACGTCACAGAAACCCTGGCGGGGGCTACGGCAACTCTGTGTCCTTTCTCACTAAAAGTCAAGGTTGAGGATGCAGCAGCTGAACCAGGCCTCGGTGCAGATGCAGTAGTCTCACATCTGTCTCGTGCACCACGACACGGGCTGGATGTTAATCCAATATCTTACTAATTATGTGCCACTGGTTAAATTTCAAGTAGAATGCCTTCAAATTAGTCGTTTGTTTGTTTGTTTGTTCTGCAAAGCCACTTTTACTCTTCCTCCTCCAGAACTTGCTCCCAGGAATAGCTGGTTAGATCAAGTTAATGGGGATCCATATAAATTAAGTTCAAGAGAAATATTATGCAGTTCAAGCTACAGTGAGAAAACACACTTACATAATACATCTACTCTACTTTCTACTATACTTTACATCCTGCCAAATGTTGCATTGTCGCGTTAATATACCCAAACTGACCATAAAAACCACACAAGTTTAATCAAGAGAAGTAGGGGTCTGTTTTTAAATGTGGAGTTCATCATGTGGAGTTCAGTGTGCAGGAATGTTGTGAGCACAGCATTCCTGCACAGCATGTGGATGCTGGTTTGAATGGTTGCGCAGTTTACTTGTACGATATAATCTACAGTGATCCAAGAGCCCAGAATGTTCAAGAGATTTCATTTTTAATTGACAGAAGCATGTGCCGCTGACTATGAATCCGTGAAAATTTTAGTTTGCTAAAGCCATAGTTACATACGACATATACATCCTGACTGCATTCATTTTATTGTAAAATATTACAATTGTACACTGCTAACATTTATTATCCATATTTTAATAAATTAATGACCAATTAACCAAGCTGCTGAAATATCACATTTAATTATTGGTTATACACACAATACACACAATAAAAATGCTTCTGAGTATTTTATTGGCTCCACCTTCCCTGTTTTGACAATGAGGTGTGGCTAGTAAATACTGAGACTAATGCTGGTTGAACTTGAACATAAGACCAGCCCCATTATTTAGTAGGCACACCTCATAGATTGTCTGTGACAACACATTACCAACCATGGTAATGCCAAACGTTGCATCACATCACTTCACTTAGGTTCGTATTGTACATAGTTAAAGTACAATTGAATTAGTCAAGGAACATAAAAGAACTGGAACTGTGAGACGCCTTATGCAATCCCGATTGTCTATGTCGGTACCAAGGGCCAAGCTGTTGTGTGACCTCAGGAATGTGCCTATGACTTGTTGGAACAGTCTGCTGTGAAGGAATTACTTTCTTTTTTCAGTTCATCTGTATTGTTTCACTGTGTTCTGTACGAGGTCAATCACAGGTCACTGTAGTTCATAGTTTATCTCAATCCAAGTAAGTGTGCAGCTGCTCCACTCCCATCAGCAGTGGCAATTGGAACCAAGGTTAAAGCTGGACTTGTAGTGATAGTGAGTGTAGAAAGATACAAACATTTCAATAGATGAACTACTTAGTAATAAGCACCTTACATTCTTCTGCTATTAGGGTAAAATTCAAGGAAGATCCCCAATGAAAAGTGGGTAAGAACTGAGATCATGTTTAGGTTTTAAGTATCCAATAGAAGTTTCAAACATATATATGAGCCTAATTTGGGAAAATAGTTGGTAACAGGTGAGCTTGAGCTACAGTATGTGAGAACTTGGACCTTGGAATACTTAGACCTTGTACTGACTTTTTTAGATTTAATAAAATCCACTCAGTAAAAAATGACCTTCAAAAATAGGTCAGTGCACAATAGCCTTCAAAATGAGATTTTTGTGCATTTGTTAGTCTCTCTGGTCTGATGATATCATTTGGGTTGCATAATGTACCTGGAACATTCCAGCGCTTAATGAAGCATGTGGATGCTGGTTGAATGGTTGCGCAGTTTACTTGTACGATATAATCTACAGAGATCCAAGAGCCCAGAATGTTCAAGAAATCTAATTGAGAGAAGCATGGGCCGCTGACTATGAATCTGTCAAATTGTTAGCTTGATAAAGCCATAGTTAGAGTTAGCATGTGCAGCCGATACATATATATATCAAGACTAGTATGGACCTAAATTCAGTTTGGGCGCTAATTCAATGTACTAATGTAATAATTAATGAAAAGATGAGGTAACCTATTTTGATTAATTAATGACCAATTAACAATGCTATTGAAATGCCATATTTAATTATTGGTTTCCTTGAATTAAAAAAAATATATATATTATTATATTATTATATTCATATTTAGTATTTTCTTTCCTTCATCTTTCCTATCATGACCATACGATGTGACTTGTTAATAATGACACTAATGCTGGTCATAGTAACATAAAACGGGTCTCAATACTTAATAGCCACACCTTGTAGATTGTACGTGACAACACACTACCAGGTCATGCCAGACACTTGAACATTGAACAAAAAATAACTGGAACTGTGAGATGCCTTTTGCAATCCTGATTGTCTATGTTGGGACCAAGGGCCAAGCTGTTCTGTGGCCTCAGGGCTGTGCCCATGATATGTACTTTCTCCATCTTTATGACACATTTGCTCTGGGTGTGCTTCAATAAAGATTTAACAATAGGTAAGAGAGGACATGTTGTTGGCATGGCACCCAAAAAAATTATTCAAGCTTTTATTCCAAAACCAAATCTGTGTAAAATGCAAATGCTGAAAATAATTTAAAAAAAGAACTTAATAAAATATACTTCCCTTAATAGGAGCGGCATACGTTCCCTTTTGGGTTTAACCTGATTCCTGAATTAATTGTCTGACAACTTTTGTTATCTTTTGGGTTCTGCCCAAAGGTAACACATTGTATAACGGTCATGGACAAAAGAAACAATGTTGCTGTGTAGTCTCCTCCTAATGCAGACTTTGTCAATCTATATTCCATGTCACCTGACTTCCTCCTTTGCTTTCGTCATAATTACTAAAATGATCATGACGATCGTCTAACAATAAAAGTCTTAATAAGCTGCTTGCACAGACAACCTATGGGTCGTTTTTTACAGGAGGGCAGACGGTTGAGCAAGGCAAAGTAATAAAGAATAAAGATAAATTATTAATTATCTGACACTACTAAAAATGGGCTAATGTTTTTCTTAAGCATTGCTTTGGGCTATTGTCATTTTGCAATGAAAGGTCTCAGCCCATTAAATGGCTTTACCATTAACATCTCTCCATTCTCTTTCCTCCAAGGCTTCACCAACTAGTTTCAAGTTAAGGTTTTGTTTTATGTTTTCACACATTTAAACTGACAGTATCCATTCCCTGCAATCATTAAAACAATAACACATTAAAATTTAACATCGCTTTAAGTTTATTTGCATGTGTGGATACAGCACACACTATTCTGCACCTACCATCTCACAGATGTAAGCAGGTCAAGCTGGTGTCCTTCAGCATGGAGACCTACCCTTGGTTTTGTATTTACAGTAAGTCACAGACCTGTTCTGACTCTGACAAATGTGCCATCAGAACTTAATTACTTAATTTCAACTTTCATCATTTCATGTTATTACTCTACTTGAAGGGTTAAGACATTTTGGTGGGATTTATAAATGCCTTTCATGTGATCATAAAATAAACTCACAGTTCTTGGAAACATAACAATCTGGAGACAAGGTTAATTAACCCTAACCTTTCTAGAAGATTGCAGGGCCTTCTTCCTCAATGGAGGTGTGTGTGATACAGTATGATAAGTAAGATAAGTTGTAGATAAGATCAGATAAATGTACTCATATCAAGCCAGATGCTTTCCTGCAATTTGTTTAGAGAACTAAATTACAAAACTGCATGGCCTTCCTTCTCTGACTTAGAGGAACTGAATATATTAAGTTTATCAGAAAAGCACAACCACCATGAGGTGAACCAATATGTCTATGGATAGTTTTCTGTTGAATGTGTATGGTCCTACGTAAGGCTTTACATAGCAGTGTGGGATTTTTGGCCTCATGCAGCCTTACACCAAAAACCAAAAGTGTTTTAAAACTGGATGGTGCTCATACTCTGGGTACATGCTTAGAGGCGAGAGAGAAAGTATTCTTCCATGTTTCATTGCATGTGCAGATATGACCTGAGGTTACTGCTGTTTAAATGGCTTTTATGATCTGTAGATACAGTACTTCTGATGTGTTCCTATCCTAACGTCTCTGTAGCGTACAGGTTATCACACAATCAGAGATTCCTGAGACATCTTATCACACTGTTTGTGAAAAGGCTGGTTATGTAAAAGTGTTAAGACTATAACTGAACAGTCCGTCCTAAATGGCAACTTTAAAATGGCACAAAATGGCAAATTCAATTCTTTATCAATAAAAATAACTTTGCATCTAAAGTCCTACATCAAGTGTACTTTAAATAATACATTTACTTAGCAGAGTTCTTGACTGTGACACCCAGAATTGTGACCATGTCGCTGTGGTTTAAATCACAAGGGTAAAGGCTGCACCTACAGTCACTCACGTGTCCTTGAATGAGGTCAAGTACCACCTCTAGCTCTCCTCCGAATGCGCACTGCCCCATTGCACCTACACTACTCGCCATTTTCATAAGGCTTCAGTTCATCTGCAACATCTCATCGAACATTTTCTAACATCACCAGCTGAGTCTGCTGGCTTAAGCTCTGCAGTCACAGTTCAGAGCTATCAATTATCACAGGCTAGGCCTCAAAATGTGTGCAGTGACATGCACACACTCACACAAACAAGCTATGAAACTGGAGCAGGCACGTTTCTATCCACACACCATTTGATGACAGCTGGGGTGAAAGAGAGGAGGGAAAGAGAAAGAGACAAAGAGACTGAAAAGCAGAGTTATGGGGCAATGTGTTGGTGACTACAATCATGAGTTGTGCTCCCCTTACAGCACGCCATTGACAGCTCATGAAACCAGCACAAGTAGTTCATGTTTGCATGTGGCCTTCAACAAATTCCAGTAGGCCTTTCAGTCTTTTTCATCATCAGCATCTTATCTCACTGCTCACCTGCTGCTGCTTACGTTTCCTCATTCAAAGACTTTCCCCGCAATTCCTTGCATATCAGTAATGCAATGCGTAATCTCACTGGATCACAAATGGGTCGCTCTTTTCAATCTGATTCACACTGAAGTGAAGCTGCAGATGCAGGTGGCTGTGACTGTGAACAGCTCTGCTGATAGCGTCAACCTGACCTCTCTGTTGAGCATGGCTGCATAGCTTGAATGGTTCTTGTGCTTCCAGCAAGTGTTGTGACTTAATGGGGCCAACTATGACTCTGACTGATGATAGGTTGGTGGACCGGGTGTTTGGCACATAACAACAGGGTTGATGCGCGTTTAGCATCTTCATAGCATAGGAGTGGTGATCCGAGACCAGCTAGCATTTTAAATCTTTATAGTGTATATGGTCATGTGACCTGATAATCGCCCTCGATCAGCGTCTGTGTACGTGCCCAGGACTTTTGTCGCACACAGAGGCTGAAGTCATGTAATGTGGCCTGATACAGTGATCTTATCTGCTTTCTTACCATTTCTGCTCTTTAATCTCGTGTCTTACAAGTACTGATCTCTTTAGGAACCCCGGCAGAGCTATTGACGACACTCTACACATGCAGGTTGAAGAAGTCTGCAGATCTGCCAGGGAATGACTTTGCTTCCTGATGGCCACATTCTCTAAGAAAAAGGACTTTAATCTGCAGATGCACATCAGTTCTGCTAAGATGTAAAAATGCTGAGTATACAGTAGAGGTGTAGCATTATTATAAGTATTATATTCTAAAGTAGGAGTATTTGTTCTTGGTGAGATTTGTCAGATGGGAAATTTAATGTTTAATGTGTTATGTAAGATCTTGTATTTATCATACAGTAGATTTATATATAAGATATATAAGATATGTAATTTAGTTGTGTATTTAGGGTGCCTTTTTAACATCTAGCTACATCAAAATTAGCCTTCTAGGTTAATTCTGGCTAATTTACAGTTATTTTCTTCCTTTTGATCAATGGTGATTAAACGTATAAAATGAATGTAATTCTGAAAGGGAATGCTTAACGTGTCAACATAAATTAATACAATGATGCAAAAACACAACACTTACTTTTGACACAGTACATGTTGAATACTTCAACACATTTAGTCAAATAAAATTTTGAATGCATGACTTACTTTTTAATGAAGTATAATTCCATTGCAGCATTGATAATTTTACTTAAGTAAAAGACTTAAGCACCTTTTCCATCTGTGGTAGCGGCACCCACCATGTACTCCTGTACAGAGAACATACTGAAAACATGGGGTGGTTCAGCACATAGGCTATAAGTAAAGCTATGTAGATTTTTGGGTCATGTGACATGATTAATATCTTAAGCATATCTCTGGTGCAATGCAAAGAAGCTTCTCGAAAGTTACATGTGCACGCTTGTGGAATGAGGACAAGCTGCAGTTGTCATCTCCTCTCTCGTACCATACTATGACATCAATGTTCACATTTCTCAGCAAATGCAAAAACACGTACACGTCATTACTGGTTAGTATTCCTGTCTTGTAGAAACCATGCATCACCCACAAAACATACTTATATGTTTTTGTTTTGTACAAGCTAATCTGATGAACTTGTACATACTGCCTCACATGCTGTATTTAAATGGAAAGCGGGGAAATGCAAACAAAGCTCAGTCTACAGGCATGTTAGCGGTTAAGCCACAGTGGTGCTTTCAGGAAAATGCCAACATTGCCACGCTAACATGCACACAATAACAATGCTAACATGCTGATGTAAAGCAAGCACTGCATAATGTTCAGCATGTTCATTATCTTAGTTTAGTATGTTAGCATGCTCACGTTTACTAATTAGTACAGTGCAGCTGATGCCAATGGGAGTGTCATTAATTTGAAAGACCAATTGAAATAAATATATATAATAAACAGCAGGATTCGATTAACGAAGAAGTTTAGGAGGACAATGAATTTTTTAATTTTTATTTATTTTATTATTAAAAATCTGAACAGTAACATTAATGTTAAATTTGTTGTTTCAAGGATGATATGTAATAACTGCTTTAACATGAGCAGTGGATGGAACTCTTCCACTTACTGGTGTCATCTTTTTGTTATTCAGATTTATGAGTTGACTTATGAGAAATCTCCAAGGAATGGCATTTTAACAGAGTTGAAAATGCCAGAGAGAAATTATATATGACTTTTCTTTTTATGACTTTTCTTTATATGCAATTATTAAGACGTGTGAGATTTGAAACATACGTCTGTTATGAATGGCTCACACCCTCAGGCCTTGCCTTCTTTGATGTGACAACTGACTGAACTGAAGGAGTGGACCAACAAACCAATGAGCTGTCATGACATCTGTGCCTCCGGCAAGGTGAGAAACAGTTCATCACCTCTAGAAGCACAGAGCCGACACCTTATCACATTAAAACTTGCACAGGACATAATGTGATTGATCAGGTTTTAAAAGGATGTAAACAACATTAAAACACTTGTGGCTGATGTTGTGACAATCACAAGTTACCTTTAAAAACTGAGTGAGCTCAACCTTTCTATGTGATGTGATCCATCACTATGAGTCTCAAGAATCACAGGTGAGCATTTGTACCTTCATACAAGCATACAAGTGTGTTTAAAAAAAAGGTGTGTTAAGGGCTTATATAAAAACAGTGAACTCTTCAGAAAACACTCAAATTAAGGGGATTGTAGAATGTACGTATCAAATGAGATAGATTTGATAATAAGATATGTGCAAACATTTTTGTCAAAAATAGCCACAGGAACGGAAAAAACCCAATAATAACAAATGCTGAAAAATCAAAGAAAATGGTTGCTTAGTTCTAAATAACATGAATAATATGTGTCTCATCATGGCCTTGTGTGTCTTGTCAGCTGCTTCAACTCTGTACCTTGGCTCTAATGTGTAAAACCTAACACAATGTAATTAATGTTGCCAACACTGACAAAAGACCAGAGAAATTCCTTCACTTCATGGCCATCATTAAAGACAGAGTAACTGACACTGTTGAAACATGGGACTTCACCTTTACTGCTACCAGCAAGCTGTTTAAGGCCCATGTGGTGGCTGCGTCTGGTCTCATGCAGCATCTTAATTAATTTCACTGAGTTCGGATTACTTATTTGATTTCAATACAAACTCCTCAGTTGTCTTTATATCTTATGCACTTGGGTTGTTTGGCCAAGAAAGAAAGTATGAGGGTGAAAATACTGCCTGTGTGATGTGTTCCAGCTGTGTGGCGCTCGGCCAAAACAAGTCTTCAAGGCACAAAACAGATTTTCTGAAAACACACACACACACACACACACACACACACACACACACACACACATACACACATACACACAACACACACAACACACACACAAACACACACATAGAGGGAACAGTTCACCACAGTGGACTGGATTAAAATGCACAAAACTTGCAGATGTTTAACATGAAAAATCTCTTTAATTGCTGGACTAAAGGCTTTATTTTGTTTTGCAGACTTGACATAAAGTAGTGCCTTCAAGTCCTTTTATAATATCATTCCCCAGAACATCTCCAGAGTATAAGTGAATCATTTAAATTCATTTACATCCATGTAATATCTCAAACTTCAACAACATGAATGAGAGCCAAAGTGCAAGTTTCCAGAAGAGCTAGAAAGACCTCTAGTGCTTCAACTGAGAATCATCAGGCATTTAACTATAAATACACTGTCTACATTACGTTTAGACAGCATCCTCTTAGTATTGTGATCTTGGTGTTTTGCAACATGAAATTTATTTATTTATTGTAAAGCGGAGGATAATTTTAAAGATGTAGATAAAATACTTAATTTATGATTTCTATGGTCCTGCACACTCTTGTAAGCACATTGATCTAAATAATCTCCCTGCATTTGGCACATTTTATTGATATAAGCACACCAGCGTCCAGTTTCTACCACACAGCGTTTTGTTCTAGTGTTATGTCATAAAGAGTTGGTTTTTTTACACACTTCTTTATAAACTCAAGGCTGTTCCTGCCTTTGTTTTTTGCATCTGGCTTGTCCTGGGACTGTTGTTCTTCCAGATAGGATTAATGTTCTTCTCACGTGTCAACTCATTTTATTAGGTGGCTTAGCTTTAAGAACAGCAGTAATGTGTATTTTCCATGTTGCATTAAGTAAGCTTATCTGCTTTAACTAAACTCCCAGAAGTTGTTTTAAATCCTTCCTCAAATCAGTCCCTGTCCCTGACTCAAAACCACAAACCAAACAAATCAATCTTTTCAAAACTAGCGTAACTAAACAGAATTTGAATGCAGCTTAAGTTGATTTGAACCATCACCACTCAAAAAGTTTTGTTTCAGCAAACAACTTCAAAATAATTCAAAAAGCCAATAAGCAATTTCGTTGTCAATCAGTGACAGAAAACCAATGCAAGTCTATTTTGAATTAAGGTCAACAATGTGGGAAGGTCTGGTGGGCTGCTGAGTGTAGAGCCATAAAAAGGAAAATCAAATACTTTCAGAAAACAACTTTATTTATATTTTGTTCACATGAAGAGCAACACAGTTATTAAAAGCGTCTGCAGCATTTCACCCCAGTGAACACAATCTGATGGGCTTTATAGCACATCTGGTACCCCATACAATTCTCTTATCACTGATTCAATACCTTTGATTGAACCCCGTACCTGATAAGAGCAAGAATGACATCAAAAACACCTGTATCTGAGACCCTACGCCATCTGACTGGTCCATGCTAAGTGCATGCTAAGTAAGGTGGGAAATCAGTGTGCCATCCTGATGACAAAGTTGAACTGAAGTGATTCCTGGCAGTGGGAAAAGTGTCTGGAGTGATAATACTGTTCCGATTAGCCAGGATATAAAAGTATTATTATATGTGCATTTATTCTTAAATGCCACACATTATCACAGTCTGAGAAACTACGATGGGCTGCATGGAGTAAGTCAATGGAAATACTGTGGATACAAATTTAAACCACAATAAGATCCTGTAAGTCTGAGTTACTCGTCAGGAGTTTTTCAATTGTCTGCAGTGTGATTCCTCATACTGCTCCCTGCCCACTGTTAACCTGGGGAGGAAGTAAACACACGGGTGCCTCGTCAAGTACCCGTTGTGTCACTCTGTGTGTCTTTTCTTTTTTCAGTTTCATCAAAACCCAACCTGTCCTGCGGTTAGCTTAGCAGACCCTGATATTGTGCAAACACCTCAATTGACCAATAGGAGTCACTAGTGCAAAGATTAACACATCATCCCACACCTGTTTCCCACCTATGCACACAGAGGTATCATTACTGGTGTTTGTATTCTTGTATTTCTGAACTTGAAAATTCCTGCAAGCACAGTTTTTACATAAATGACACAAAAAGACTTTAAACAACAATATGACAACGAAAAACAACAGATACAAGCCTGATGAAGATAACCAGGATTTCTAAAGAAAAATCAGTTGATCTATTGGAGGTCGGTTATCCTGAATTTCAGTGATGAAGTGAATAACTATCACTTTAAATAAAGCTCAGGATGGGTATAGCTGTATTTAAATAACATCTTGGAGCAAAACTTGGGGAACTATGTAAAGACACTCTCTCAATAAATAGCTAGGCTACGCAGCTGGCTAAACGTTGGAGTAACTTTAAACCTTCTGTATTTTTTTTTGGCTGATGAGTAACATCTTATTGGGCAGATTAATCATGCCCAATAGAAATGTTCTTCTATACACTTTGTATCTTCAATATGCACATTAGCCCTTAAAACACAAACATTCATCAGCTAAGGACCTCCTTGTGGTGGTCTAAATCAGGAAATACGATAAAAAGTATTTGACCAAGACTCTTGATCAATTCTCTGTATACATTTCCCCTTTACACTATATATACACACACAACAGAAAGCAAATCTTTAAATGTTAAAAGTCATGATGTTTAAAACAGTACATCCAAAATCGCAGGGAAAAAGGTTGTAGGATTGAGCATATTTACATTATAATTACAAGTTTACAAGCAAACAGGGTTAAAGCATGAGCGTGTACAGTGACTGCACTGCACGCAAAAAAGCAATGGAAATAAAACTTTTTGATTAGAGCTAAATTGGGCTTATGACTGAAGAGAGAAAGAAAGAGAGAGAAAGAAAGAAAGAGAGAGAGAAAGAAAGAAAGAAAGAAAGAACTAACGACATTTGGCTCCAGTGTGCACTGCCTGCTCTCACCTAAGACACATTGGTTGATTTAAACCTGCACTGCTGTGCACTACGCCATCTACTGTACACAGTGGGAAGGTTTTTCAGTACATTCAAGTGATGCTGACACAAGATTGGTACTTCAAGCTATCGCACAATCAACCAATCTTCTAGCCAAACCATGACTAATATAGTAAATGCTTCAAGTTATATGAATAATTACAGTAAAGATTGACGCGCGGCTATCATTTCTACACAGATTTTCATGACACAGAGATACGAGGTTAGCTTAATTCTAAGAATACTAACATCTCTCAAGTACTGTAATGTCAACTTCTCATCGCTGAGGAATCCCTGACAACTGCATCTACATTTATCCGACAGTTGAGAGAAAGTCCAGGACTGACACATAAACAGTGACATTCTTCATACTTAGTCTTATTGAAGTGGCCATTATACAGCTCGTACAGTTACATGCCTGAGAGCAAGCTGAGCGAAAGAAGGGTGGGGGAAGCATGATTGTCTGCTCAGGCATGAGGTTTATATGAGAGCTGCAGAGGAGAGGTTTGGTCGACAGCATAAAGTGTGAGGAGTGTGTGTTTGCATCTGACAACTCCCTGTCAGACACACAATCAGAGCCACCCTGAGCTAGCAAATACAACTTACAGGACCAATCTCAGAAAATCAAACACCTTGTCCACCCAGGTAGAGGACAACCTCTGGCTTTGTTTAATACTCTGGCCTGGATAAAGGGAGTTAGGAGACACAGTCCTACAATAGTGCAAACACTGCTGTTGTCTTGACGACATGCCCCAGTTGCCTGTTAGTGGGGCCGAGACCGGATGGAGTGCCTGTATTAGAGCCATTTTCGGAGTGTAGACAGATTGTTGTTCATCCAGCGCTGATTCAACCTGATGGTTTCCAAAGCTTCCTGCACGCTCCTCATCTGAGAGCCACGCTCCTTCAGACCGGAGAAGAAACCCTGTACCTTCACAACACACAAACACACACACACAGTGAGATGTTTGCTAGATCAGACTTGACATCTAGTAAAACAATAAAGACCATTTGGCAAACAGTTAATGTCTCACCATAAACAAGTGAACAGAGCCTCAAATACATATTCTATTAGAAGAAAAAAAACATACTTGATCAAGGTGGGCCTGTGTGGAGAACTGGGAGGTGGCAGACTTAATGATTGTCTGGATTGCAAAGGAGCCCACAGGGAATCTATAGCAAAAAACAATTGTAAATCAATACTGATGTCATTTAATTTTTTCATCTTTATGTGAACTAATCCTTAAATGTATTCTCAATGACAACATGTATGAAGCAGACACAAACCACTTACTTCTCTATGAGTCGGTCCCAGTTCTCTTGTACAAAATCCCAGGCAAACAAGTAGCCAGCGAAGCCATTACACACAGTGCTGATGACCAAAGGCAACTCCTGTGTCTGGATGATATCCCCGTTTAGACCTGCCTTTAGAATCCTAGACAGACCGAAATAAGTGCTCTGTTCAAATGCTCTTAAGTGCATAAACAGCACTGACAATACCCTCAACCTCATTATCATCACTTCTGTACACTCCTCTATTACACCCAGTGCAAAGCAAAATGCAAGTGTCTTTGCTAGTTTCAGACACAGGTGTGATTTTCCGGTCCAGCACCCACATTGTTTAAAGAGCAAATACACTTGTGGTCATTGGCGTGTTGGTCTTAAAATGAGGTGTGGTCAAGCGCATTGTTGGCACGCATTGCTATCTTGAGGTGGACAGCAATTGTGCGATTGACCAACAAAAACCTGGTCTGAATATCGCAGTATTTCACTGTTATTCCAAGGGCTCATTATCAAGATAGTAATATGCACCAAGATAGGCGAGTACACAACGTGCATTTATTCTGCCTGTTACGCACAAGCAGAGTGAGCTGAAAATGCATTTCATTCTTTGCACACACTGAAAGTCACTCTGGATGAGAATGTCATAGAATCTATATAACTGGACACTAACTCAAAGTTGAGCAATGACCTGGCCATGCCAATATATCAGCTGATATCTGTATCTGTGTATAATTCAGAGAATAACTTACAAGTAATTGCAGTACAGAAATACTGAGGTTGATTTGTGACCACTGAGAGCACTGACAAGTTGCATTTTCCATTGTAAACTGTCCCATTCATTCAGTAACTTGGACACAAACAAACCTAAACAAAAAACCAAGGAGTCCATTTTAAGATTAGCCTCAAAAATCAAGTATCATCTGGGTAATGTACAATATATGACGATATATAATATGGTGATGAGGGTGACACTGAAGTATATGAAGCAACAATATTATATCAAACCCTGGCCTAGGTGGGAATCCTCAGGATGGTGTGGTCAAGTTTTTTTTTTTGGTTTTTTTTTACATTGAATTTTCTATGAAATTTCTTTCAGGATGGATTGATAGGATTTTGATGCACAGTTTTGTGAACTTGCATTAGTAAGCAGCCTGTTTCATCCACTGTAAGTACAAACCAAAGCAGGTGGAGTGGACTTGAATGAACTGACAGCAAACAACATGCATTAACATTTAAAACATTGCTGCCCTGATGGGTCCAAATGAAACTGACTTGTTAAGTGTGTGTGTTCAACAAATCATGAATGAATGAAGAAAGGATGTTGCTGCTTGATTCTGTCCAGACACACACACACACACACACACACACACACACACACACACACACACACACACACACACACACACACACACACAGACATACAAACACTTACCATACTAAACGACGTGTGTCCTGAGTGGATGCTAGGCCTTGTAGCATTTTTCGCTTCTCTGCATCATAAGTGTTATGTCCGTACATTTTGAGCAAAGACTCCCAACCTTCATCTGACTGAGCAGCCACAGTGAATACAACTCGCTGCAGATCGCCTGGTATCCTATGGAAATACATATAGAAGGAATAAATATGTAAACATAATTTACATATTTTACAACTGCTTAAAATTTCAGTTTTCTTCCACCAGCTCAAATTCCAGTTACCCATTCAATCAAGTTACAGCCGCCTCCACCCCTACTAAAGGTAATTTCTATCTCTAAAAAGAAAAGATGTGTGCCCTACACTGCTCACCCTGTTGCTAGCATGACCAGGATAAGAAAAATGAAAGTTTCTTGTGTGCTTTACATACCGTAAAGTGCTATTGGACTCATACTGTTTGAACAGGGCTTTGGCTTTTTGAGTACAATTTACTGCATTCAGACTGCAGGCCATCTCCAGCAGGGCTGAGCGCAGCTCCTGTTTAGACACACTCTCTTCCTCTTCCCATGTTTGATTTTCCATCAGAGAACCAAAATGATGCGTAATATAATTCTGTTACATGCAAGAAAAAAAAAAAAAACAGATTAACAAAATTAACATTAGAACACAAACACTAAACTCATGTAATGGGCTCTATCTCCAAGGAGTGTGTTTCGCACTGTCCTGTGCCCACCTGCTCAGAGCAGGTCAACTACTTGGAACACCTTTGTTCCACAGTATTTTCATCACAATTTATTATGTTTTGCTCATCTTACCACTTTAATTTTCCATTTTTCAACCAGCTGACAAAAAAGTTTTATATTTGACTGGTAATAATGCCACCTAGACAGAATATAGAATGAATGATTGTTATCAGCTCTGTAATCCATAACATAAGTAGTCTACACTAATGGCCTCTACTGTGGTGAGCGTCTTTACAGCCATTTGAAGGTAGCAGGTATCTGTTCCTTCCGCAGTCATTTACAGGAGTGATGTTGTCACTGTTAAGCCACAATTACAAACGGCAGATCCTCTAGTTTCATTTTGTCCAACCAGCACCAGACTGTGTGTGTGTGTGTGTGTGTGTGTGTGTGTGTGTGTGTGTGTGTGTGTGTGTGTGTGTGTGTGTATATAGTACCTTCATGCGGGCCACAAGAACATGCTCCTGTCTTTTGTCTAGCAGCATGTAGATACGATTGAGCTGTAGCAAGGCCTCTGTCACAGGAGAAGTCTCTGTTTCATTGGACATGTAGTTCAACAGTCTGAGGACCTGATTGAAGGATACACGTCCCAGTCTGGTGACAATGCAGGAAAGTGACCGGAAGAAGTGTGTGAAAGGAGAGTGAAATGCAAGAATTAGAAAATACTCCTCCACTTGTGTTTTTTAGTTATATAAGGTCCTCACTTCATCATTTTATGCAATTAGATATTTGTGTAAAATTTTGTGATTTGACCTTTGATCACCAAATTCTAATCAGGTCATCCTTGAGTCTAAGTGAATGTTTGTGCCAAATTTCAAGAGATTCTCTAAAGGCATTCCCAAGGTATCGTGTTAACGAGAATGGGACAGATGGACAGACAACTTGAAAACATAATGCCTCCGGCCAGGCTGCAGCCAGCGCGGAGGTATAAAAAGACTCTTTAGATTTTCTCTCATACCTGGAGAGAGCAAAGATGTTGTGTATGAGAGAGGCACGGTCCTCATGTGTAAGAACACTGACATTTTTGGACAAAGCCTCTATGAGAGCATCCCAGCCCTCATTTCCATAGTGGACGATGTAGAAACCTGTGTTTCTGTAGTTCAACTTCAGCCACTTCACACTTTCTGGCAGCTTTAGAGTACCTAAAAACACACACAAACACACACACACACACACACACACACACACACACACAAATGTATCTTTTGACAATGCACCAAGGATTCTGAGGCTTAAAGGTAGAGTAAGCAGTGCAGGAGAAGACTTTTAATATTTGAACTCAATAGCAAAACAAATACACCCCTCCCTTCAGTGCTTCTTCAGAACTGCTAAAGCACGGACACATTGGTGAAATTATATAAAAGTAATACACGTTAGTTGGTTCGTTGGCTGTAAATTCATGTTATTGATTAGTCAGACTGGCCACTGTGGCTACTGGCTAGGCTAACAAAGGTTATGTTAGCCCAGAGTCAGAATCAGAATTAAAAATTACTTTACTGTCAAAAGCATCGCACATATCCCAACTGCAGAACAGAGAAAGACTTAAACATTTCTGCTGATAGGAAACGATATGTGCCGGTGGAATATCACCCATCTCCCCTTTTCTCCGTTTCTTTCCATTCTCCTGTGCACAGGCACAAATGCCCCCTGTTGCTGATTGGCTGGAATAGTGCTGTGCTGCTTGGTGTGAGTCACTTTGTTTATTTCCCATTTACAGAGCCAGGGCTGTGTAGATTAAAATATCTTACTCTTCGTTCAAGATAGAAGATTAAAACTTGGTGTTTTACCTGTCTTGTTCTTCAGAGTGAACACCTGTCTGCACTCAGGGGCCAAACTACAGCTGTCGTTTACGTACGTCACTGGAACATTCCACAGGCTGAAGAGAGTGCACAATGCAGTTATGGTTATGGCGTGTTTCTATGATCTGTGCGTGTGTCTGCGTGTGTGGTAATGTAACCCACCTGGAAGTATGCGTGGCATTGTCAGATGTGAGGAGGAAGTGCTCCTGTGTGAGGGTCAACTGACTTCCCTTGCGGCTCACAGTGACCAATGGGAAGCCTTTCTGTGATGTCCATGAGCTCATCATCTCTGACACATTCTGGTGCTGCGTTGAGACCTCGACCTGAGGACAGGAAGAGAAATCCAGAGTCTGTGCAGGCAAACACCATTTTCATTGTCTTTTCTGTATATATGAAGATAATTGTGGGAGAGGTCTGAGAGTTAAATGGCAAATAGATAAATGGGATATCCACAAAAAGTTCACACAACTCAGAGATTCCATCTAAACCATGTCCTTTAACTAAATAAGCCAAGCCTCAACACGCTCAAAATCCACTATTCTTGTTTTGCCATTTAATTAACTTTTTAATACTAACAGACATTTAGGACTGGTAGTATCGTGGCATACCTCCTAATGACTCATGCAAGACTAGGCAGGTGCAACTAAAGCTTCAACAGAAGCAGCAGGGGCAAGTAATGAGATGGCAGACTGCCATTAAACTAAGGGCACTTGGTGCAAGCCCTTTTGACAGTAATTATCCAATGTAATGTCTGTATCTAAAGTATCCTGTCCTCTGACTTCCATACAACATTATAACATTATCAACTATAATCACAAGTCATTTTCTGCCTTTTATGTCAATAATGTAGCTCCTGTGACACTGATCAGGTGTGATTATGTGATGACAATAACACACGCTAAAAGCAGCTGATGTCAGGGAAAATAAACTTTAGCCAGATGGTTGGCTGACAGACTGCAGAGGGGACGTAAGGGTAGTAGCCAAAGAGATAAACTGCTGATGTGTAGTATCCAATATAATCAATGAAAATTGCACCAAAAAACAAAAGGGCACATAGACACACAGACACAGACACAGACACACACAGACACACCTGTGTAAGGCTGTTCCAGAGGTCGTTGGTGTCTGTGTTAAATCCACTGAACTGTTTTAGGTATTGAATGATACCTTTTCTGAACTGCTGATCTCCTGGCAGAGAGGCATTCAGCATCAGAAGAATGGATGCACCCTGGTAGGACAGAGAGGCACAAAGCATCTGTTATCAGACACAAAACAGAGTGCTACAGTTTTAACCAAGTGTGAGGTCCAGTCAAGAAATGTCTCTGCTGGTTGCGGAAGTTCAGTGACTTAATGAAAACTTATCTACTTACATATTGTATATAAAAGTGTACCTTTTCATAGGAGACGGAGTCAAACATCTCTTCCACCTGTTCCGCCGTATTAACGTCGGTCGACACTGCATGGGAGGAGTTTAGTGCATCTTTGTCCAAGGCTCTGAATCGCACCGCCAGGAACAAATTACCCTGCAAACAAACACAGGACTTACTGCACAGGCACACAGTGAGGCACACAACTTAATCTTCTTCAAGTATGTGAGAATGAATTCATGATCCAGATGTGAGAGCTTACAATGTCCAGCTTGGGCAACACTATCTGTAGCGACATGTACTGCATGTAAGTGGCAAAGCCTTCATTGAGCCACAGGTCATTCCACCAGCTCATAGTTACCAAGTTTCCAAACCACTGCAACACAATCACAGAAAGATTACAACTTGGATAATCTTCATGGCCTCTGCTACACAAAGACAAAAGGAGACAAACCTACCTGATGAGCGAGCTCATGCGCTATGACCGAGGCAACTACTTGTTTCTCCAGAGGAGAGGACTGTTTGCCCACCAGTAGGCTGGTCTCTCTGAAAGTGATGAGTCCCCAGTTCTCCATGGCTCCTGCCAGGAAGTCTGGGATGGCTACCAAGTCTGACAAAAGAAAAGGGAGCATATTCGGGTGTGTAAAGAGTGAAGAAAAGTAATAATCAGTGGGGGATAAATAGTGTGTATACTGTACACATTGCATGAAATGTCCGTGTGCCCTCACCTAGTTTTTTGAGGGGGTAGTCTATTTCAAAGAAGTTATTGTAGAACTCCAGGAGTTTGGAGGCAGTGTCCATAGCGTACTCAGTGTGCTCCTTCTTCTCTGGCACAGAGTACACAGATACCTAAAACAAGCAGACATAACTATCACATACATCCAGACAGTTTATCAGCAACAACACAAACTTAAGTAAACAAAGATTAGAGGGTGTACAACCTGAATTAAAAGGAAAAACAAGTTATATCACTGTCATACCTACCTGAGTTTTTGAGACATTTTTGCTGACCGGGGTGAAATTAGCAACAACGAAGGCCACCAAGTAGGTGCTCATGTTGACACTGGTTTTTTCAAACTCATCTTGCATGAGGCCACCAGTAAGTGGTGTGGATTTAGCCTGAAACACACAGCATAAGGACAAGATGACAACCAACAAGTCACTGTGGTCACAGGAATGAGTCACCGGTCCCTCAATACAGGGCAGAATATAGAGTGAGTGACTTCACATAATGTTGTTCTGAAAATTGTGGCTAGCTAGGTGACAAACATGACATTTCTGATGAGCTGCAGTTGACTATGTGTTATTAACAAAATGCTAGTAACACATTAAGCCTGTAAACATTAAACATCTGTGCTAACCTAGTAATGCTGAGCACAGACACTGGTACACTCTGTTTTTTACTTACTACATGAAAAGTATTTTTAAAAATGGTTTTCTTTAACAGTTTAACCTGTACTGAAAATTAAATGTGTCCCACTATTGAAACCAAATGTAATTAAAAATTGGGGTCTGTTTTATGTTAGTGTTTTTAGTTTCAACTGTCAAATACTGGCAGCCCTTATATCAAATATTCTGTAAATGCTAGAGTAGAAAAAATTATGTCAACCAAACAAATACATTGAAGAAGCCATTTAGCAAACAAGATTTTTCAACACTTGGCTTCATTCTGTGAAATGAACAGATCATAAGTAATGTTACAGTACCTTTGGCATGTTGGAAAGGGTCATATAGTTTTGTTTCCTGTTGATTTTAATCAGGAAGGTGGCTTTGAAAGCTGGTTCATCAAAGCAAGGGAAGGCCTTCCTGGCTGACAGTGGTTCAAACTGGGTTGCAGCTAGGACTCTGGGGACAAGAGGGAGAGGAGCATGATAATACTGAAAACAAAATTTTGTTAAATGCATGTAAAACAATAAAGCTACCTCCAATTTACATTTCTAACTGTTATTTGTTACTGCAGTTCATCTTTCAGCCACTGTGAAGTACTTACAGCACAGATAATTAGTCAAGTCTACCTTTTGTTTCCATCTTTATCAGTGTAGGAGCTGTTGTAGAAACCATCATAGGTGTGTGAGAGGTTGGCAGAGTAATCCAGGGTCAAAACACAGTACTGGCCTGCCTTCAGCTCCTCTGAGAATTTAACAGCTATCTGCTGTCTGGGTTTGTACTCCAGTACAGTTACATCACTGGCCTCTCCATCACCCAGCTGGAAGAGGGAGAAATTATCAGTTAACAACTAGCAGACAAAAGCTGTTCAGGCAGAAATTAAATCATTGAATGCAGTTCTGTTCAACTAGTCAGGAAGACTTTTCACATTAGAGAATGACATCTAAAATATCTAAACTCTGTCACAAACCCCCTCTCCCAATCCCACCTTAAAGGTAGCTTTGGTAATGTTGAGATTAGCACCATGCAGGACAATCCGCTTGGTGTTATGAAGCACAGACATGGAAATAACAGTGGAGCCAGTGAAGGTCATGTTGTCGAGGTCAGGTGCCAGGGTGAGGTCATAGCTGAGAGGACGTATGCTGTGAGGCAGCCGGAGCTGAGCCCATGGAAACAGTTCGCCATTTGTGGACAGAGGGTAGACTGTCTCTACGGGAATGGTCTTGTTTGGCTTACGACAACCTGTCTGCAGAAGGATGGAGGGTTGGGTTGAGCCAAGGAAATAGGTGTGTGATTGAGTATAGAGCAACAGAGAAATAAAGAGGGAAATAGTCTGACAGAGATATTGACTTAATGTATAGAAACAGTGATTAATGTTATTGCAAAACCTACCTAAACAGAACTAGTGAATATTTTTCTTACCTTGGTAAAGGTGCATCCAGGTAAGAAGTACAGTACCATGGTCATAGACGCCACTATCACCAGGAATAACACACATACAACCATGGTACGGGCCGAGGGTCGTGAACATGACCTGAAACCAGGAAGAGTTTAACATCACTTACTTTGAATGCTTCTACATAAAGAATGAAAGGTAGCAGCATTCCAATGTACATTAACTTGTACATGCTTTGGCGGTTTACTGGATCTGCATAATGTAGAAAATGACACCTGTATAAATTTTCTAAGACTTGAGCAGGGAATAAACTGTCATATAAACAGCCAACAAGATAAACTGACATTAAGCTGCAGAAAAGTTTTAATGTCTATCATTTTGACAGCCTGATCTTTTCAGAATGATCATACAAACTGAGAACTGGGCTGATAACTGAGAATCTTTTTATGCCAAGATATTGCGCATTATTCCAAATGATGACCTTTTCAGTGCATTACCTTGGTGGAGCCTGTCTGGTGTATGGGGAAGAGTTGGATCTGTGAGCAGAGCTACGGTTCATGAAGGACATGCCCAACAGACGGGCTGAAGACTCACAGTCCTCCTCATCCTCGTCCATGTCATTCTCTCCCAGGCCTCGCACAAGCAGCCGTGAGCTACGGGGCTCAAACACCACCTCATCTGGGTCAAGAGCAGGAAATGTCTGCAGAGAGCATGCAAAGTACAATCTGTTATTCTCCAGTTAAGCTGTGCAGTGTTTCCCATGTAATGTTAATAACTGGATTGCACTCCCAGGTAAATTAATTAGCACAGGGTAAGATGTCATATGTGGAGGCGGTGAGCAGATTGGGGGCAGAGAGGGGAATAATGGGAAGTAATCAGGACAGAGAAGGGTCTAACAACAGGCCACAGATGACAAGTTAAATCATAATGACAGGAAAGCATTTTTAGCATTTTTTTCAAATTAGAAATGTGGTTGTGGCAAAATAACAATCTTGGACATTAGGGATGTAAAGGGGGATGATATTTAAAGGAGGGTTTGTTGGGTGGCGTTATGATTAAGAATGTTTATATCAACAGAAATTGACATGGAGGAAGAATTCATTGTAAAGATAAGATCAAATTTACAATTTACATTGTGAAGATACAGCATCTTCATCACGCTAAAATTAAGTTCCTTGTTGCTAGAAGTAATTCACACAATGCTGATTATATATAGGTAGAATATAAGTACAAGAGGAGCACTGTATATGCTGAACTGAAAGTTTGCAAATAAGCATCACTGGCTACCCACAAGTGATCCTTATTTATATTGCTAATAGCCAATCTGTTAAGAGTTATAGATTTACAAATGAAAGCACATGTGAGAAATGGGTGGAGTGGTGCAAATATGTCTTCTAAGACATTCACTGAGCCAGGCATTCGTTGAAGTGAAGGAATGCATAGCTTGGCATAAGATGATATAGATATACCGGAAATGCAGTGGAGTCTTTCGCCAAATCTACGACATCAGGCTCTTCTTCAAACATGCTGTTCTCAATCATGTTCCTTGGTAGGTTGGCTCGCTCTACAACACACAGAGGAAGAGAAATCAGACAGAGGACTGACAAAAGGGGAAATGAGAGAGGTGTGAGAAGATCATTTACATTGATACACCCATGGTATGTAAGTATACCGTATGTGCTGTGTTTTTGGAGTTTTCCAAAGAGAGCAGTGGAAGCAAGCCACTATTCAACACAAAGGTTTGGTAATGTCACTGAATGTGCAGGTAACATGAAACCACATTTAACAAAGCACTGAGTTTCTTCAGTTTCCTGTTAGTAAGTCTTTCCTGGTACTTTGACCTACATAGAATGGGTTCATCAGGCTGGAGAGGCAGCTACTCTGAAGCATTTCACAAAGCACTTTACTTTACAAAGTCTGTTAAGACAACTCTCCTATTTCTTTCATAGTGCGTTCATTAATAACAGTGTTAAACATTTGAGGAAATGGCTTCAAAACTAGGAAAAAGCAAATATAACAAATATTCATCATCTCACCATGTCATGTACTACTGCAGTTTAAAGCCTGCATTCCCACAACTAACCTGCATCTTAAGAAGAGTCACCTCTTACAAAATGTCCATGTGATTTTCTGGCTGCTGTAGTAATTTTGAAACAATCAGAAGCATTTTCAACTTCCTAATCTAATAATAATAGAAGTAGCAAACTGCTACGCTGTGCATGTCTCCCATTTTGTCTCACGTTCCATTCATGCTGTTATAGGCTAAGGACAATGCTTTTTCAGTCTCAGTTGGTGATGGTTTTAAGTGGAAAGAACCGAGAGACAGTAAACACCTACTGAATGCATGTTGTTCACACAAACACAATGACACCAAACAAAGTGAGCTTTAACTCCCCAAAAGGAAGACAAGAGCCCAGAAATGTGAGAGGGGAATTTAGCTCTTTGTCAGTTCTGTACAGTGTTTCTGATATGACTGTATGGACTGCCACTGTGTATCAGTCTGGACCTCAGTGCTGTGGTATGAATGTCTAAAAATAGGCTTGGAGCTAAGTAGGAGGTAATGTGTAATGTTCAGAAGAGGATATAATAAAAAATACCCCCCCCCCCCCCCCCCCAAAAAAAAAATGTATCAAACTTAAATGATTGTCATATCTATTTTTAACAGCTGTGGGATATTGTTATGTTGATATTTATTTCATACCACCAAGATGACAATGGAGAGGCAGTTTATGTAATGGTTTTTATCTAGACTACAATTAGAAAACAGGCCAGGCGAATGTGAATAACCAACAACTCCTGCACTTTCGTCAAGTTTGTATGTAAATGAAGCAGTCAGGCATGTTATCTGCTGACTGTGCTCTTCCTGTTAGCTGAAAACATTATCCAGCCTACCTTAGAGTCACAGAACTACAGTTAAATATATGCGTCTGAGTTGCCAGGTATGTCCACTGATTCAGACCTGGTAAGAACAGGCAACAAATTCACTACATATTGTAGACACTGAGTGCTGAGCCAGAGCACTGTTATCTGTTGCTTAGATGATGATGAAAAACTTGTGGGAAGGATTTTCTGCTAAGGCTTTCTCATCAATATCTGATCAAAATGTGATTTCGAAATGCGAGCTTGGTCTTCTACTAACACCACTAAGTCACAAAAGAGAACACAAACAAGAAAACAGGAAGTTAAACTGCTGTGATTTGGTCATCGAGACAAAACTGAAATTAAATGACATCCACTCAAAACGCTTCCCTGAGAGCTGTTATAGTGTGTGCACTGGCCTTTTTGTTTGTTTCAATAAAGCCCCTGACGCCATGGGACCATAACAGAGGTTATAAAGCGGCTGGCTGCTGGTAGCCTGAGCTGAGCGGGCATGACTTATCAGCTCTCCACACCAAACAAAACATGGCTATTATCAATCCGACAGGTTTAAACTGGGCAAACAGGGCTGCTGGGTTTTAACAAACAACTAACAGACAACTTGTTTCTGTCAGGAGTCTCAAGACAGCCATTGCTTAAGCTGTTAGAAATGTATTACTGGCTTTGTTCAGTTCAAATAAAATCGAAACGATACGTAAATAAATTACAACATTTACAAATTCTGCTTTGTGCTTTTAGGGGAAGAGAAATGTTATCATGTCTCTGCAGCACTGTCAACAGACTGACAGTGCGATTAAGTCAGCTTCTGAGAATCCATCAACTGTAAATAAATAAATAAATAAAACAATAAAGAGAGAAAGAAACAAATTAATCGGAAAACACAAATGTAGTTTTCGTTGGGTTCGTCAAAAGTCAAACCCACCCCCCTAAACATGTGTCCTCGGGTGAATGTCACTCCCAGACATCTTGCAGCTAACATCCCGTTAGTTTTTAGCTGGCCTGCTGCTATTAGCTTGCTGTTACTGTACCTACCACCTTCCTTCCTTACCTGTACTGTTATTGTCAAATGGATCCATGGCTGGATATCTCAAAGAGCCCCTCGCGTCCAAAACAAGGGGACCTCCTCACATTTACAGCAACTCGACAGACGTGATGTTTCTATGGCTAGCCACGACCCACCGCAGGCTATCCGACGTTCACAATAACTGGCAGCCCGTCCTCACTGTACTAACGTTAGCTATGTAGTAGCTAGCTAGGCACGAGCCAACTTCCAACAATTTTAACTGACTGAAAGACATTCGTTCAGCTAACGTTAGCTTGTTTCCTTAACTTTATCGTCCATAGCTGTTTGCTTAACTAATACGTGAATACGGCAAGAGTTGTCTAAAATGTCAAACCTTACGATAGAAATATGTAAACAAATCTTACTCCAAAACGCTCGGCAAACTAACTAGCGAGCAAATGACACTTTCCTTCCTCCCCAACCAGTTGTTGACAACCTCCCATCAAATTACAATACTCACACACTATTGGACGATACTGTCGAGGGCGGGGCCAGGGCGCCACAAGCACAACACACACACACACACACACACACACACACACACACACACACACACACACACACGTACACACGCACACACATACACGCACACACACATTTCTTTATTATACTTACTATACTACTTATGAGGACATCCTATTGCTATACATACATTCAACCTTTAAACAGTCTATGATGTCAGCCCTGACCGTTAGATGCGTAACCTTAACCCTCACCCTAACCTCAACCTATACTTACAAGTCTTACCTTAAGCCCAAAACCAAGTCTGAATCCACAAACAAACGGTCAACATGACGACTTCCAAACACACACTCGCACATACTTTCACTCTAATTATGAGGGCAATGCAATGCTCCAAATTAATTCCCTGAAACCATGATAGTTCTTACCACACCTTAACATCATGTCTTAACCCTAAATTAAATTAATATGATTAACACCAAGCATACATACACATACACAAGCACAGACAGGCACACACACAGTGGTTGGACTTGTACACATGTACACAAAAACACAAGGATGTTTGTCAGTTAACACACAGAGATGGTACAGATAACCCTTTTATTGTGTATTTGGTGAAGAATCAATTTACAGAGAATTTGTGTTAAATCGGAATGATCTCTCTCTCTCTCTCTCTCTCTCTCTCTCTCTCTCTCACACACACACACACACACACACTTCATGGTACACGCACAATTCATCACAAACAGACTGCTACTGATCAGCTGCCAGTTTTACCACTTAAATTTTTTTCTTAACAAATTAGTCCCCTCAAAATTTACAAAACGCTTTTTATACACAAAACTGTCAACTCTCCAGTGATGTCACAAACACACTTAGAAATTAAAAAACACCATCAAATATCCATTCTATGGCATCTGTCAACCACAACCTCTCTTTCGGCTGTCCTTCACTTCATTTGCTCATTCACCCAATTTCTCAGAGTCTCTAGGTTCCTCTGAATCCACCGAACATTTTTCTGTACGTTGTCCAGGGCAATCTGAGTAGCTCTCAGCTGAGATGTCTGTTCTTTGATGGACTCAAAGAACAATCGCACCTGGGAATCAAACATACATACATTTACAAAAATGCAAACTGGGACACACCTGAAAAATGACTTGCTTTTTTAGAGATGTCTTTTTAGGTCAATACCAAAATATTTTACAGCTGCAAACAGTAATTAGCCCTTTGTGTCTCAGAGCAAATGGAGGGGCAAAGAAGGTTAGGTTTCTCAGACACTACCATTTTAAAGTCATTTTCAGACTACAGTGTTTTGATTTTATCACTAATTTGATATTTCATTGGATTATGTGTAGGAATTAAAATCAAAACATACCCATCAACCTTTCGAAAATACTGTCAATAGAAACAATATTTCTGATATTGACAATGCTGGTAGATATCTAAGTCACCTTGTAGTTCAAGATTTAAGAGTATATTTACCTCAGCGAGTTCCTCTGGTGAAGAAAACTGGCCTGTGGTGCCAATGAGGATGTTTCGAATGCAAAATGAGCCCAACTGGAACCTGCAGCAGGTCAGGAAGACAACAGAGAAGACAGTCACAAACAAGTATATCTTAACATATCTGCATTCATAGTTGTGGGATCAACTTCCTCTTGTTTTGCTTTTGGTGTAATCAAACCTGTTCAACTTGTTATTGCACTGCACAGAAGCCACTAAAATGTCAAGTTTTACTGGTTTACACAGAGTATTCTCATCAAACTCACAGACCAGCTTGTGGTATCAAAACTGTACAAAGTTTATACACCTATAATATTGTGTAGGTTCCCCTTGTGCCATCAAAACAGCCCTGAGCTGTCGAGTCATGGACTCCACAAGACCTCTGAAGGTGTCCTGTGGTATTAGGCACCAAGACGTTAGCAGCAGATCTTTAAAGTCCTGTAAGATGGTGGGGTGGTGGGGTCTCTATGGATCAGACTTGTTTTTCCTACACATCCCAAAGATGCTTGATCAGATTGATATCTGGGGAATCTTGCTGAAAGAGGCCTGTACTTGGTCTGCAGCAATGTTTAAGTAGGTATGTGTCAAAGAAGCATCCAAATGAATGCCAGGATCCATATATACCCAGCTGAACATTGCCCCAAACATCACACTGCCTTCTTCCCATAGTTCATCCTGGTGGCATCTTTCTCCAGGTAAACCTGTTCACCTGCTACCTAATGTACTCCACCCCTTCACAGGTGTCACTGTAATTAAATAATCAATGTTATCAACTTCACCTGTCACCTGGTTTTAACGTGGTGGCTGATCGCTGTTCACTTGGTAAGATATTATTGTAATAGTAAGGAATTCTGTCTTTTCATAGCATTACGTGTTTTGACTGATACTACAATTTCATTCACAGTGTCTCCATTTTGTTTTACTAACTTCTTAACCAGTGTGTCCCAGTTCTTTTCGACAAAGCTCCAGGCAAGGTGATGTCCCCGTGGGTTCCTAGCCACCATCAGGATGAGACTAGACAGATCCTGTGATCGAATCACCGTCCCTTCCAGGCCCAGCTCCAGCAGTCTGCAACACAAACACACACGTGCTGCTGACTAAAATACAAAAATGCTGCCTTCGTGACACATTATCTGTCACTTGAAAAGCCTTTATTTGAAGTTGTTTAGCCTACTGACCAAGAATACAAAGTAGAATATGTGTTAGCAGCAATACTGTAGTACCATACCCCATGTTTGCCACAAGATGGCAACATTAACTGTGTGGAAAAATATAATATGAAGAAGATATACCTCTCCAGTTTGCTGGTGTCTCTGCTGCAGGTCAAGGCAAACAGGATTTTGTACTTTTGTGCTGCAGAGAGGGAGACGTTGTATGTGTGTAAGAGTGAGGTCCAGCCATGGTCATCCTGTGCTCCAACTGAATACACTGTCTCTGCCACATCAGTGGGTAAACTGGAATAAACACAAGCAGAGATGAAATATCAAGTGATATGGTCCAGTGTAGCATAGTTGTTTATGTGAAATGTATCAACTGTTGTTAATAATGACGTGTGTTAAAATGTTATTTAGACAAACTTGAGTGTTCCATTGGACTGAAGCCAGTCTTTGAAGCTCTGATGTGCCCGCTCCAGGCAGGGAGGGTCATCCAGGTGACAAGCCAGAGAGATGACCTCTGACCTCAGCCGTCGCTCTGATACAGAGCCGCTGTCACTCCATGTCTGCTGGTCAATGACAGCACGGAAGAATCGCAGGATGTACATCTGCGCCAAAGCACACAGGGAAACAGCGTCTCACATGAACTCAATTTCATGCTGACATTGATATAAATATCATACAGTCTGTGTCCTCTTGTCTTCTTACCCCCAGGTTGTGCGTGAGCTCAGGCTCATTCCTTTTCTCAATCATCCGGTAAAAGGCCTCCAGATAGCCCAGTCCTTGGATGAGAGGCACTGTGTGTGTCTCATATTGCAGATAACCAATCAGGTCTAAGGCTTTATTGATCGGCAGGTGACCTGCCCTTTAGAGAAATACAAGAATATTTAAAAGGTTGGGTGCTATTTCTGGTGGGATAATCAAAGCTGTTTTGTTTATGTGTAAAATACAGACATATAGAAAAAATGTGTCTCTCGTTCTCATACACAGACCCACAAACACATTCACAGATGCTTACGTGACCAGTTGAAAAGCGTTGTGTATCAAGTGAGTCCTATCTTTGTAGCTCAGAGCAGTGTGGTTTTCCCTCAGCAGTTTGGTCATCTCATCCCAGCCATCATCCTCATAATGCACCACATAATAGCCAGTCATGTCAGTGTTTACCTTCACCCAGCTGATTTCCTCTCCTATGTGGATACTGTCTAAATGGCACATAAATGGCAAAAGAAAACAATGTAATTGCAAAGAAAAATTAAGATATGTATGACTTGTATTTAGCATCTTCTCTCTTCCCTCTTACCTGTGTGTGTTGTCATCAGGTGTCTGTGAATGGTGCTTGATGCATCGGTCTTGTATGTCAGAGGGATATGCCAAAGGAAACTATACAAGAGCAGAGAGTATTCTTAAAAGACACAAACTAAAACTGAAAGTTGCTTGAAATCAAATTCTTGCTGACAATGGTTATGCAGCTGTGAATACATGTAGATGTGCATGTGCATGCTCACCCTTTCTGCAACGTGGGCCAGAGAGGGTCAGAAGGCAGGACTGTCCTCAGGAACCTGTCCTGTCTAAGCAGCAGACGAGGCCCCTTCCTTGTTACAGTTACCAGAGGAATACCTTTCTGCAGAGTCCAAGTGTTCATCATGGCTGTCAGATCGAGATGTTCCCCTGCAAAAAGGTACTGTAGGAGACAGCTGGAGATCAACACATGTGGCCGTAATCTTATAAATGGTGTGACATTTATAATAGGCAACTCATGAGGAGAGGTTAAAGAGTTTATGTTTAAATGTTTACTCACTGCATTCTTGGTGGCCTGGCCACTGCTGTAACAGTGTTTTCCTGAGATGAAGTCCTCCTCTGAGCATGTCTGAAAAACAGAATCAATTCTTTTTCAAATTCTATTAACCTGCATGAAGAAACTGTCATGCAGGTTAATAGAATTTGAAAATGATGACATTCAAAATCTAAAAGACTTTTAGATTTTGAATGTCATCTTTCTACCTTCATGGATTTCATTCCAGGTGAGTTCAGAGCAGTAAGAAAATTAAAGACTTTAAACTTGTTTGAGATTGGTAATCCATCATAGTGAACACTATGTCTGCTTTTATTTTCAGCAGTGGTTTGTCTTCAATGCATGGCAAGGCAGTGAATTCCTTTTACTGTAAATCAATCTGCTCTCACAACTGCTTTACCAGGCACAGACAACATAACTTTAACTGCAATGAAAACAGACATAATCTTCACTTTGATTAATTACCTACTTTAAGCAACTTTCAAGTCTCAGCAAATTGATTTTTGCCCCACAATGAAAGGAATGGAAAACAACAGCTGTTTGGAAGGAGGGAAACATGAATCAAAAAGCTAGCAGAAACATAAAATATGGCTGACGTGTAATATATGGGCTAAAACAAAAAAAAAAAGATTTTAAAGAACAGCTGGAAAAATATGTAATGTATGATTTCTGTTCTTTGTCTTATGCCACAGCGGTTAAAAAGACGGGAAGGTAATTTGTAAAAACAGAAAAAACATATCTCAACAAGCGCAAGCTTCATGCTATTTCATTTTTTAGTTCAGATCAGACAGCTCTCATCCATTCATATAATTGTATCCCCCATAAAGAAAAACTTTGCTGCATCTATTTTTGACAAATTCAAATACAGTTCCTCTAGGCTGCCCCTTGACTTTTCTTCTACAAGATGACAAAGGACCACACTGTGTTTTGCATGTTGAATGTAATTTGTGTTCCTACGTTGGCTAGACTGTCCCACAGGTCCTGGTTGCGTGCATTTTTGAAGCTGTATTTGCGGAGGTATCGCACTATCCCACTCTGAAACACATCATCTGTCAGAAAGTGTCGCAGCATGTGCAGGACACATGCTCCCTGGTGGGAGAGAGAGAAAGGGTCATTTTAATCAGTAAGCCACAACAGACTATGCTATAGGTTGGTTTCAAAGCCATTTGTGAAACGTTTTCTGTTACAGTGTTAATATAGAGATCAATTAGTAGTTCATCAATAGTTATGTAGTCATCATATGTGTTTTATTTATCCCTGATTTTGCAGGTTTTACATTTTCACAGATAATATATTCCTGATGATGTCATTATCAGTTGTGTAGCCCTCTGTGTGACTGAAAGCATACTTTGTCATAGGAGACTGTGTCAAACATCTCTTTGATCTGAGTGGGGTTCTCTGCTGGACTGGACATTGGACGAGAGGAGTTGAGCGAATCATGACCAACTGCTGCAAAGCAGGTGTGCAGTAGATATTCCTCCTGCAAGATTGTGCACAGAACATCATTAATAATCCTTGGGCCTAATGATTAATATTAATCTATTACTCAATGATGTCTCAGATGAAATCACACACCACTTTGAGGTCAGGGTAGGTGGCCTCCACTGAAATGTACTCCATGTATCTGGCAAATCCTTCATTCAGCCAGATATCATTCCACCACTCCATGGTCACCAAGTTACCAAACCACTGCAGACAAGATTTAAAATTTTACTGCTTTGTGTTGACTGTTGAATGTAATGAATTGATTTATGAGCATCTGAACTACTGTAGATCAACAAACACTTAATCCTGTGTGTCATTATACGCTGTGGCACTCTCACCTGATGGGCAAGCTCATGGCCAATCACCATAGTAACCCAGAGTTTATCGGAAACAGAGGATGTGAGGGGGTCAAAGAGAAGGCTGGTCTCTCTGTAGGTGGTCAGACCCCAGTTCTCCATCGCACCGGACTGGAAGTCTGGGATGGCAATCAGATCTGAGGGAGGGAAAACTCAGGTCACAGAACTGAAAGTGACAAGATAAATGACAGAAATGTGGAGATAAAGAAATGCTCATTGGTTTAGTTACAGAACTAGAACAAAAAAAAGGTTTTACCTTGTTTGGGTAGAGGATAGCGGATGTTGAAGTACTCCTCGTAAAAGTCCAGCATTTTGACTGCAACCTCCAGGGCATAGTGGGTCTGAGACCACTTCTCAGGGGCGGCATAGATGGACACCTATAGATGCATAACAATACATTAAACATAACATGACAGAGAAAGTAATATTTTAACCAAGGAATTCAGAAAATCCAATAATGCTTTGGAGGCCTTACCTGCACTCCAGAGGATGTTGTTGCAGTGACCGATTTGAAATCACAGACGACAAACGCTACAAGGTATGTGCTCATCTTCACGCTCGCAGCAAACCGGTCCTCGAGCAGGTCATTGTTTACTTCAACTGTCTTCACCTGAATTACACAAATATCTAATTGTAGCCATTTGATCACACACATTTGATCATGTATGATAGTTGATGTAGGAAATAGCACATGTGCAACACTCACTATTGGCATGTTGGAGAGAGAAATGTATTCCTGGCTCCTCCTGATCCGCAAAGAGAAGTTGGCTTTGAAGATTGGCTCATCAAAACAAGGGAATGCCATCCGAGCACTCGTGGGCTCAAAGTGAGTTGAAGCCAAGATTCTGCAAGGAGACATCAGCAGATACCTTTTGTACTTTATTGTAACTGTAACACATCAGTATGTGAATGTGTAAGAATCTATTCGCTCTTACCTGGTCTCTCCTGTGCTGGTTTTGTAGGTGCTCTTATAGAAGCCGTAGAAGCCTTCTACTAGTTCTGCCCCAAACTCAATATACAGAAAGTACTTTTGCCCACTGCTGAGCACCCTGGGAGAGAAAATGCCAATCTGCTCATGCTGAGGGTTATGAAGAACTGGAAGAACCTACGAAGAGAAAATGAGATGTCAAATTAATAAGAAATGGAGAGAAGTTGCGTCCAATCTATCCAAGTATCAAGGATAAGCAACCTCTAGCTCTGTATTTACAGCTACCTGGTCAGACAGATGAGCGAGGTTCTGGTTCAGAATGGTGGCATTGAAGATCTGTAGACCCTTGCTGTGTAATACAACCCAGTTTGTATTGTTCTGGACATCAATCTGGATCTGCACTGAGCCAGTGAAACTGAGACTGGTGAGGTTGGGGTGCAGGAGGAGGCGGTAGTGAAGAGGAATGATGTACCTACAGAAAAGAAATATGCGTTGCTTTTTTAATCAGAGACTCAAAAACAGAGGTCCAACAATTTTTGTCATCATTTTTCCCGTATTGCAAAGTCTACCTTGGCAGGCGAAGACGGCTCCAGGGGAAGGACAGTTTATCAGTACCCAAAGGAGATTGTTCTCCTGGAGGGCTTGACGCCTGTTGTGAACTGTTGGGCTGACACCCAACTAGACACACATGAAATAGAGACAGCGCTAACAGCCTTAACAAGACCATTGTGGGGGAAATGTCCTTCAACCACTGATTAAAAAATTTTAAAAAAAAAAGGCTAAATGGGGAGACAGGTTGACAGCTAGTACTGAAATCACTCGGTCACATCCCAAACACAGGGAGCGACTAAGGACCACCTGATGTGAGTGTTGGATACTGATAAAGCTGGAGCAAAAACGTCAGTCAGGTTCTCAGGACTTCTTCTTATACCTGAAAGACATTAGTGCAGGAGTAAGGACACACAGATTCTCTTAAAAGGCACAGTATTCATTCAGACAACGTTATTATTCTGCCCTCGGCATAATAATGCTTTGCTTCCTCCAGCCAGGTTTATCCTATGGTCACGATCTTCACTTAAAAACTATGGCAAAAAATAAAAGTACAGTTTACTTCTTCCTGAAATGACTTTTCACTCACTTCCCTGAATCAGACTCTCATTTTCTGGCCTTTGCTCACACAGCACAGCGGGCTGCTACGCATTTGACTGGATCCTAGCTTTGATACTTAGAGGAAGTAGACGGTTCTGGACAACATGCTCAGTTCATTCTGGCGAACTGAGATTTGTTAATGTGTCAGGCCACAACACAACTCATGCTAAAGGAGACTCAAACATGTGACAGACGGACCACATGATTTTCCATGCGGATGAAACAAGGTGAGGACACAGCTATAACTGTGAGGTGACAACAGCTGCAGGAGCATAACTGCAGTTCAAATCAGGCAGCACATGCAGCAGTTCCTGTTCTACCACACTGAAAGGAGGAAGCTGTTAGTTACAACAACCTATGATTTGAGAAACGTAACTAACTGCGTTACAGCTAGTAAAATAAAGCTTGTCGTGTGATGGCTGCATAGCTCATATTTAATAGAAATGTCAGAAAGCTTTACCTCAGTCATTTCAGCCTCATCATCCTTCCTTCATGTTCCTGCCGGTGACTTTCACTTTCTCTTTTAAGCTCCCGCCCACTGCCTCTGCCAGAGTGTGTGTGTGTGTGTGTGTGTGTGTGTGTGTGTGTGTGTGTACTTGTGGGAGTGTGTGTGTTTGAGAGAGAGAGGAAGATAATGTAGAGAATGTAGCTTCACATGGTGCCTTTGTTAAATAATGTCTTATGTAATGTCTTTTCCAGCTAATGTTAGAGGATACAGATGCTGATGTTAGTATAATGTGTAACTAGAATGGTTGAGGTGATCAGGTCAGGTGGTTAATATCAAACCTAAACTGGAGCATTTACAATGAAAAGACAGCTGTCCTCACAACAGTTTCTCTCCTCAGTGTGTGTGTGTGTGTGTGTGTGTGTGTGTGTGTGTGTGTGTGTGTGTGCAGGTGTACCCTACAAGAGTGTTGTCTAATGTTCTGGGTGCGTTGATATGATCAGTTTCTCACCTCAGATCTAACAGCCGGGGGCAGGTGTGTCTCCAGTTGTTCAAAATGACTCGTCCCTCCCAGCGTCCACATAAATGTCCTGTCCTCAGTTTCCTCCTGTCTTCATAAATACAGATAACCTTTCACATGTGCGGGAGCTCACACTGTCTCCCTTTCTCTCTCCTTCTCAGAGTGTGTGTTTCAGTTGCGTGTTGGGACGGAGTGGGGGCATAGAGGAGGGGGTAGCATTGTTAGTATAAGGTCGCCAACAATGAGGCATGTCGATCCCCCATAATGCAATGCTCCTGGCAAATCCAAACGGCATGCCCCCATTTCACACACACAGTAGGCGCACAAACACACACACTCACACAATATCACAGAATCCCCTCCGACTAAAGCAGACATGACTGAGCCATCCAGGGGTCTGTTTTACCTTCCTATCATCTATTTATGGACAGGTAAGAGCTTTTAATCTCTGAAACGTGATCCTGGTGTATGTTTTGGATCAATGAGCAAGAAAGTGCTGCAGCATTGTTCAGTAAAAACCTTATACATACAAAATATTGCCTGCCTTTACAGGGGGAATTTTACAGTTTGTGTTTCTAGCTGTCAAGTAATAAGGTTAAATGTATCTTTATTGTTATTATTATTATTATTTTATCATTTTTATCCTAATTTTGTATTCCTCTTCATGATCCTCCATCCTCCACCTGGGTCAGGTGGGGTAGAGGGTGATGTCCTGGCATCTCTGGCCCATCCGGTCCACCTGTCAGGGGAAAGGCTCGGCTGGACCCTGCTGGTTTGTATGGTTAGTGACTTCAGGAGGGGGCACCTAGAGGTCAGCTGGAGCTCACCATCAGAAGGCCACATGTTCACTGCACCAAACAGCATTGCTCTAAACAGGAAGCATCGCAGCCACAGTGCCGTGGCGATAATCACAGTGGTGACCAGTGACTGGCCATCGTACAGTTGCTCCATCAGTCGCAGACGACACCCAAAAGTCACCAGGAGACATCGCATCACCTCATCAGGTGGGACTGAAGCGGATCACATGTGAAAATATCAGTCTTATTGTTTTTTACCAACCCTTTAACACATTTTTATCATTTCCGATGATCAAGACAAGAGTTGCTATGAAGATGAAGAGACAGAAGGTAAATTTGACTTATTTGCAGTTTCCAGTAAAAACAAAAACAAAAAAAAACAATTCTCCATGACACATTCTGCACAGATGTTGATCCTCATGTCGGTCTTTGTGGTCTCTAGACGTTGATGTGTGGACAAACACGGTGGTCGTACTGGCCATGAGGCTGCTTCTCATGAAGATCATCGTCTTCAACACTCTGATGACCACTTACGCTGTTATTAAGTGGTAAGAGTCTATGAGCATTAATTAGAGCAACATACAGCACATGTACACTTGCAGATAAGTGTGGCATCATTCACTGTTATACAGGTTGTATAAGTACATACAGTATTATGTCTAAAAGTGCTTGAACTTGTTTTATTCACCATAACTGAATTACATTTTTTTCATATGACAGTAACAGTGTATTTGATTTTTCAGATGAATGGAGAGCTTCTGCTGTGTGACCTTGAAAAAACAAACTAACCCAGAGAGGGGAACTTTTTCTTGTCTGAATCTATACAGTGATGATTTGTGCACTGGAAGATGATATGTTCCTGTGGTCTTACACAGAGCTTTTTGGAAGGTTTCATGGATTAAATGGGAAAGTATCCACTGTCAGGATCGCAGGAGAAGCAGCTCTCAAATGCTACAAATCTTTTGTCGCGCCATTTTCAGCCCTTCAGAACCGACATCCCAGGTGTTGCTGACTGTGGCAGTTGAAAACAGATTGTGTTTGCGAAGCCAAACTTGGTATCTGTTCAAAACCTAACCTCAGACAGATGGGTTAGTGCACATACTGTACAGACGTGTGTGTGTGTGTGTGTGTGTGTGTGTGTGTGTGTGTGTGTGTGTGAGTGTGTGTGCTTCTGTTTGTCGGGTCTAATCTTTAACTCTGAATTCCTTGAATTACTAAAACATTTGTAGTGAAAACTTGGCACAACGTTTTTTGGAAGTTTACAAAAAATAAAATAATTTTACATTTGTTTTGCTTTTTATATTCTTGTAAAAGTAATAAACAGCAAGTAAGCTTGATCATTTTGACTTTATTGTTTTTTAAATAAAACACTTGCACACAGTTTGTTTCCTCAATTTTTTTCTTTTTCTTTTTTTTTTTTTCTTTTTGAGCGCCTTGAGTAACACACTGACATAGCAACAGAGCACCACTAGGTGGCAGTACAATCACATCTGACATTTTTTTAAATTATTATCCAACAGCAAGAATATGGAGCTTAACTTCCCCTACAGGACACTACGTTCATAAATAAGTTAAGTATTTCAACACTGACCAGTCACTCTTCACCAAACTGACACTCACACATGATGTAAGAGATCACAATGCCAAAAAACTGAGATTAAGCTTATATGGCCAAAAAAGTGGGGCACAGTTATACAGAATGTTACATGTTAAAAAAAAGCTCATAGTTGTAGGGATTAACATTTCTACCAGGTATCAAATGGCATTCATTTCCCACGACACAATGCTGAAGTATGTATCCCCGCTGATTCTGTGGTGACGTTTTCTCAGTGATTTGCAGTGTTTTGTCCACACTCCAGTATCTTACACATATCTCATTAAGGAGCAGCTTGTCAATTCTGGCAGTAGGAGAAAAATAGTCTACAGTAGCAAGTTTAAAAACATGGGGAGGGGGGACTGTGAGGAGGAGGAGGAGGAGGAGGAGGAGGAGGAGGAGGAGGAGGGTGCTGGTTTGGTGGTGAGTTATGATTTCCTTTCTACATAAAAAATCATACATCATCTGTCTTTGGCTCAAATGAAAACAACAAAGTTTACGCTGAGTAACAAACATGAGCCAGTATCGTCACAGCCTCTTGAAAAAAAGGTGGAAATACCATGATTTTCAGAAGAAATAAAAACACATTCAAACATGTCACCAAAACTGGTAAAAAAAAAAAACAAAACACTGACGCATGCACTCACGCTCGCACACACGCACACACATATTTGAAATCAGAAAAAACAACAAATTCATACAGCAAGAAAATAGTACTGATGGCATTTGCTGTGACAATATTCATAATACATTCAACAGAAAAACTCACATTGACTGACTTTAAATGAGGCGCTGAGTCAAATCAGCTACTGGAAGAATGATGCACTTTAACAAAAATGGCAGCTCCTTGTAATGTAACTGACTTTTACTTTGAAAGGATCAAAAACAAAATTATAGTCTCCAAAACTTGAGCCACTGGAGATTTTGGTGGAGGAGAGTAAATGGGAAGAAGAAACACTGATGTGGATTTGTTAAAAAAATAAAATAAAATAAAATAAAGTGCTTCTGTTAAAACAAACATCCTCTGTCTGAGTTATCAAAGAAAAATCACATCAAAGTCTACGCCATTACACTGTGCACTGAAGACAAAATGAACTATTTACAGTCTGGAGTGTATATCCACATACTCAATTCACCCACACAGGAATGTTTATGTCAATTGTGTGTGTCCAAAGATGAAGACAGACAGCGTAAGCCGTCATCACATCTGCTGTGTATTTTACCTCCAGAGGGCAGATTCTGCCACGTAAGATGAAGTTAGTGTCACCAGTATCCCCTGTGCCCACTGGGAGATCTGCCACCTCTTCTACAAAAACATCTAGTTCCCAGTAACTGTCCAGCCTGCTGTTTCCTCTCTGCATGAGAGAGGAATCAGTGCTCAGTATCAGTGCTCGGCAAAAAACTCTCTTTCTAGTGCACACACATACACGAGCCCACTCACAGGCGGGCATACATAAAGACTCCAACTCCTGCTAATACATCAACGCAACACTCAAAGCACACAGCAGGAGCAGAGTGAGCCTTTTGATTGGTTGACAATCAGAGTTTAAGGTGGAGGTGGCGGAGCCACGGGGATAAATCCTCCATCTATCCCGGTGTGGGTGGAGACTCTCCATGTCCTTCTGGGCACTGTAAGCCGCCACTGTGAAATTAGCATCCCCGGTGGTCAAGAGATCAAACACGCAGGAGTGGAAGTAAATGTCTGGCTCCTCCAGCTTCTCCCTGCAGCGTTCCTTTGCCCCGTCCACACCGAAAACCTGCGGGGTACCGTAGGGGTACGCTTGTGTCTGTGAGGCGTAGCTGGGCCGACGTAGCTGCTGAAGCTGAAGGCCAAGCGCAGGAGGGGAGAGGGGCAGGGGAAGATGCCCTGCCTGGTCGATGCGCTCTCCACTGGGGCAGCCGTTCAGACAGAGCTGCAGGTCCTGGGTGGCATCATAGGCCTGAGCCAACTCCTCTGGGATCCGCACTGCCAGGGTCAGGTAGCGGCCCAGCTGGCGAACAATTACAGTCACACCAATGTAGCCAGCATGCAGCTCCACGTGGTGCCCCGGGGTGCGCTCAGAGATCCAAAGAGCCCGGACCTTCCCGGCTGCCCCGTCTGCACCAGCAAAAGTGTGGATGGGGTCTCCACTGCTCACGGTGCCATCATCAAAAGCAGCAGGGAGGTTGTCTGTGACGGCCTGGTAGACCCTCTGGTCTGTGCAACCCTCATAGGGCTTGAAGATGATGGTGATCTATAGAGCAGGAGAGAGGGAGCATCAGATAAGCTGTAGAGATATTTTAAGTTCAGTGAATGAAGTGCATTTAAAAATGCAAGAGACAGTTCGCAGTTACAAAGTCAATTCATTAGATACAGGACAAACACAACTTTCATCAAAGAGCCGAGTGGAGCTGAAACAGAGTTTAAGTACACAGTTTTACATCTTTTGGATTCTTCCTGCTGATTGGACAAACATTCTACTCTGGAGACTTTACTTGGGGTCTGGGAAATTGTGACGGTCAATTTCACTATGTTTTGACATTTTAAAGACCAAATGAGTAATTGATTATTCAAAAAATGATCAGCAAATCAATCAATAATGTCAATAATCGCAATTGCAGCCCTAATTCATTGTTTAGTGGATCAACAGAATTTAATTGGCAACTAATTTGATAACTGGTTTTCAAGCAAAAGAAAATCCTTCTGTGGTGAAGGTGTGTTGCTTTTCTCTGTTTTGTGTCATTGCAAACTGAATATTTTTTTGTTGGACATTTTATCAACTAAATCATTAATCTGTTAATCGAGAAAAAAAATCACCAGATTAATTGATTATGAGAACTATCAGTGGTTACAGCCCTAGGTAAAAAGTCTCTCTCACACTCACACACACAAATATTAACATTCACCTACACAGGTTATTGACTCTTATCGCACGACATTTGAGAAATGACTTAATGACTTTTTAACAAGTTGTAATTTGACACAGCTATACAAACATGCTGACACATGCACACACACACACATACACATAAAAACACACGGGGCCCCAGTGGTGAATGGAAGCCGTGGTGGATACAGGGTGTGGTGTGAGCATTACGGTTAGCACTAGCATCATAGTTCCGGTGAATGGCTGCTTTGTTCACATGACAGCTGTGAGGAATGAGGCCTGGCAGGCCATTAAGCCTGGAGGGCTGTTAATGTGTGTGTGTGTGTGTGTGTGTGTGCGTGTGTATAAGAGTGTGTGTGTGTGTCCCTAATAATCATGACTAATAACTTGCCCCACCTCTGACACAAGGTTAGACCTTCAGCTCCACCGTGTAGCAACCCTGCTGTTTGCTTAATATGTGTGTGTGTTTCTGCCAATGAGTGTATGACTAAGTGTATGTATGGGTGTGTATGTGCTTTAATAATTAAAGCTATCGACTCAACTAGAGAGGGTAGATCATTGGGGGAAACATCAACATCGCTTCTTTCACACCACAAAGATCACCTTGTGTGGCTCGTCATCCATTTCGTAGAGTGTGTGTGCGTGTGTGTGTGTGTGTGTGTGTGTGTGTGTATGTGCTTGTAAGTGCAAGTGTATCATTTTTGTCATACAGGGATAAGGACCTTTAACACACACAGTGCTTTAAGTTTAGTGTGAGGAGTGCCACTTATGAGACACGCACGCACACACAAATACTTGCGAACACACACATAAGTAAACAGTAGGTCCTTTCACACATCTCATTCCATGTTATTAGAGGTCATGCTATAAGCAGCCATTAACCAAGTTAGGTTTCCAACACTGCTTCAGTCAAATAAGACAGTCACAAGATCGGGCTGTTTGCCTCACATCTGTGAGTGAAAGACACAGAGAGAGCGAGACGGGAAGAGAGAGGAAAATAGAGCATGGAGAGCAAGGGTGTTTTCCAGGCTCACACTGATAAGATTTCCTTCTCTGAAACACAGAAAAGCAACTTAGAGGTCATTATAGAAAATGTTTCTCTCTGACAAACACACACACACACACACACACACACACACACACACACACACACCCACACACACTCACAGAAATAAACTAAATTACACCAGCTGCTCTCACTTAGGAAACTCTTTCAGCCTTAATGACAGCAAATTAGACCCCAAAAAGCCCACTTCTCTCTGCTTCCCCCTTTGCAATAGCTCTCCTCTCACCTTATTGGTTGCCGTGGCACTCGAGCCAGGTACCACGGGAACATTAGTGACCTGCACCGACAGATAGTCATTATCGATGAGAGGCCACGCCCCCTCCACCTTACAAGTCTGGAAGCTGTCCTTAAATGTCCTCAGGTGTGGGTCCCCAAACAGCCCGCAGAATAGGTACCCAGGCTGAGAGTGGCTGTGGCCATGGCCGTGCGCATGGGCATGTGTGTGTGCATGCACGTGGGAGTGTGTGTGGGCGTGTTGGGTGCGACTGTGGTAGCTGCAGGGCTCGGGGTGGACCTCGGGGTGCGTGGAGGAAGTGGGCCCGTCTCTGGAGCAATTCCTCTGGCTCATGAGGTCTGAGATGCCCAGCACGGCCGAGTGGAAGACCAGGTTCCCCCGGCAGGACTTGGCTGTCCTCTGGGTGCAGGCCGAGTACGCACGTAAAGCTTTGCAAAATTCAGTGTGAAAGCCATCCACAGCCGGCGTCAGGTGGGAGGTCAGGGAGACGAAGTCGGTGGTGCACTTCTGGATACGACACTGAGGGGTGGCCACTTGACACTGACCTGTAGAAGACACACACACAGGGAGAGTCAGAAATACTGCAAGAGAGAAACATACACATCTCATAATTTAGGCAGGAATGAGACTGAGAGCTGGCTCTCACGAGAAATGGAAAGTTGATGTGCTCACTTTAGACAACTACGGCTACTGTCTGAAGAAGGCTTTGATCTTAAACACACAATGCCACCAGCCTGTTACAATCCAGCCTAATACAGATGGAAAAAGAACCAGCCGCTGGTTCAAAGTCTTGATCAATCAGCAGAGCTGCTCTGCGAGTGTAATAAACCTGAAGTGTAATAAACCAAAGAGCAGCCAGAGAGAAAGATAAAGAACATTTTCCCACAAGCCAAGGATAGACAAATCTTCAACACATAAGGTATGGTAGCCAGAGATAACTTGACAATACAGCGTTTGCTTCGCATGCATACACACTACCATGATTCAGTAAAACTCTTTGTTCACACTGTTTTGTAGATTAAATTCTGTAGTCATTTTTGAGGCAGCTGTCTTTGTGCCTGTCCTGCATAACAGCAACACTGAAAATAATACACAATCAAAATTTCCCTTTATCAAATATGACTTTAAGTTATGTTTTCTTTTTTTTTTGGGCAGATTAATGTTTGTTTACAGCTATAATCATGATCACCAGAGCAGGCTGAAGTACGGAAATGCATCCAAAAGACTGATTATTCTGTCCTCCGAATGTTCTGAATGTAACAAGGGTCAAACCAGCCTTTTATATCATAGATCATCAGAGAGAGAGAGGGAGAGACAGAGAGAGAGTTGGAGCGAGAGAGAGATTAGAGACCATACCTAATGCATCAGTCACAGCGTGCTCCTATTAGATTAGGCCAGAGAGAGAGTATGGGCAGCTGCACACACGCGCACACATGCACACACACACACACACACACACACACACAAATAGCTATCTTAGAAAGAATGCTGGTTGTGCTTCTGTTAAACGCACACAGTCTGTGATCCTCAGATGGTGGTATGATCTCCTAATGGCCAAGCAAAAGCAGAAAGTGCATGGTTTTTAGTGAAATCAACAGATTCCCTTAATGTCACACCATCACTTAACAACCATACGTAGCCACTAACACATAAACACGCACAAGCAAAACAGCACATTCCAGTTTTCTTCTTTGTACGTTTATTTGATTTTTGGGGCATGAAGGAGTTGGGTGTCACCATTTGGGGGCAGTAGTGTTCTGAGTTTTAGAAAGCAGGGTGCAGGTACGGACCCCCACTCACACCATGCCTCAGAATCTCTCTCCAGCCCGTTAAATACTGACACCACAACCCACAGACACACACACATACACAGGCTGCCTTCCATGCCAACCACCACTGTACAGACGGTCTGAGCACTGAGGACACATTGTGTCTTTGACTGGCGCACCGAAAACGCCTCCTTCTCTCCCTCCTATCTGCCCTGCACTACCTAAATACCGCTTCCAATCTAATCAGAGTGGGTTTATTCTCTTTCAGAGGGTATCGGAATCATGAGCCGCTCTGAAAACGCACAAAAGCGCTCATTCACTGACACTGTCCCCAGCATGGTGACGTAGCAAAAAGGGAGTTGACCCTGTAACTGAAGGACTCGGGGTTCAAACCGCTGACTTATACAAAGGTTAAAACTTCTCTGATGACATGGCATCTGATGAAGTTTCACACCACCTCCCCTCTATAGCCCACGCCGCACTCTTTCCTCCCTGTGAACGCATCAAGCAAACAGGATTTTCATATGATGTTCTTCAAGGCTTCCCGTGATCTCCCTGTAGTGAGGCCGTCCTCTTTACGTGCTCTCTATAAGTATTCCGCAGCTGTACTTTCAAAAGAAAATCTCATCATACACATAAGAAATTTGTGGTAAATAGAGCCGAGGTGATGAATACTGAATTGACTTGAAAATAGTGTGAAGAACAGAATAAATAACTCCTCTTGTGAGGGCTGTTCAACACACCCAGATCCTGGTCTGTTTCATCCCCTGGGGCAAGAATCTAATACAGACACAATAAAACAGTCAGCAATGCCCACACCACGTCCTACCATAATATCAACCTCTCCTTTTCACTCCATCCCCCTCTCCCAGCTGACTTCATCATCGCACTGGTCTCGTCTCTTCTTTTTTCTCAAGCTTCATCTGTTCAGATCTGATTTTTTTTTTTCCCCTCAGCTTGAATCATTTGCCTCCATCAGCATTACTCTGTTTTCAGCTGTCAGCCCTCTCCGCCCGATTCCCTGGCCAGTCCCCCCCCCCCGGTCGTCTCCCAGCCTCTCTTCTCCGCATCCTTAGGCACCTTCTCTACCATCAGACAGAGGTCAAAAGCTCCACCAGCTGAATCTCGCAGGTTTAGCGATTCTTTGTCTCCCAACCCGGCTGCCTCCAACCTCTCTGATCTCCAGAGATCAGAAAAGGATCTACTGGGATCATCTCTCAACCGAGGGAATGGCTTGTGAAGTGCTTATTGATCACCTTGTTGTGTGCACTCTCTCACACACTGAGCTCAAATCACACAAACAGCCCTCCAAGCTTAGAGATACAAAGCTTTACAGGAGCTCACTACAGCCTGCACTCCTTTCTCTCTATTTCTCTCTCTCTCTGTCTCTCTCTGTCTCTCTCTCTCCCGACTAGACACTGCGAACAATAATCAACAATTCGGACGTTCCTGCCTTCCAGTCTAAACAGACACATGGGGCTGACAGCTGGAGTGACAGTGAAATGGATATAAATATCCTGAAATGTTCAAGTTATAACAAATAAAACATTGTGTTTGGCTAAACAGACTAAATAATACACATTCTTTCCAGGTGACGCACATGTAACAGAAAGTGCCAGGAGGGTCTTTAATGTGAAGTGGGTCTCTCTGTTCCCACCCGGCTACGTGCAGGGGCGGTTTTGTCCCGCTGCCTGAGCCGTGTTAAACTAATTACTGGAGGTGTGACTGCTCAACAGACAGCCGCCACAACAGCCAACCCCCTGCACACATAGCAACACTACACACTTGGCCAAAAAAAAGAAAAAAAGAAGAAGAAAAACAAAAAAAACAAAAAAGATTTGACTGCTTTTTGCACCAAATGAGAAATGCATCTGTCTTCACTAAACATAACCAAATGAATTGTGATGAAATGTGGTAAATAAGGAGTTAGTAAATCATGAAGTCAGTGTCAGTGATCCTTACAAACACCTTATTAACCTTTGGCTTTCAGCAACACACTCTTCTTTTGTTTATATCTCTGTTTTATTTTGTTTTATATCTAGCATTGGGCTCAGACTGAGATTTGTGAGTTTCTGCTTTTGGTGATGATCAGAAAACGAACAAGCACCAATACAAAGAAACTGCTGTTCAGAAAAGCACTTACTTTATGCATTTTCCCTTTAAAGAGTCTAGCTTGTGAGACTATAATCACTTTGATACCGTTTCTTATGATGCATTTAATTATTGACATCATCCAACTGGCCATAAACTGTACTCCACAATAGATTTTGTAGGATTTACAACACACCACAGCCTCTATCTAAACTTTTTCTGATTACATCCACACTCAGATAGATGGAGTATAACTGCAATCTGTTATATAGCTATGGATATAAGAGGTAGTCACCCTCTCTTCCCTTCTCTTCCCCTCCTCCATGAGCCATTAAGGGGCAGACAGGAGAATGACGGCCCAGGAGAGAGGAGGAGAAACTCGATCCGTGCTCAGACTGCTGCACTGCCGCTGGAGAGAGAGCCATTGTCAGGCAGCTCTGGGCCTAACACCAGGATCGGCAACACAGTGATTGCAATCGCTTAATAACCAATAAAGTATCTCCGATGACTGTTAAATGCAACAGACTGAAAATAAAATATAGTTTCTGAGGCTGTAGTTGCAGCAGCGCACAGCAATTAGTGCGAAACTGGACAAAAAAGTGCGTAAAATCACAGATGAGTTGCGACTATGACCGAGAGACGTTTCGTGGATGCAGTGTTTAAGTGTAGTTTGTTACCTATGTGGGCACCGCAGCAGAGAGCGATGATCAGCAGCAGCACTGGCCGGAAGCGGCGCACCAGAGACGGGGAGGCGAGGCGCTCAGCCCCGCGGCAACAGCATCCGGCTCTCCCCATCCCCGTCCATGCAGGGCCAGGAGGGGAGAGTGGACAGACCTCCAAAGGGCGAGGAGGGGTGGTGTCCAGGCCTTCTTACTTCTTCTTCTTCTTCTGCCTCTTCTTCCTCACTCTTCTCTCCTTCCTCTCCTCCTCGGGTGCGCAGGGGCATTAAAACACAGCTGCTCCGCGGAATGCAGGGCGGAGGGGGGTGGAAAGGCAAAGAGAGGAGGAGAACAAAGTACAACCAGAAGTCACTCCGACGACACTTTTACTTTTTCCCTGTACAAATCCACACCCCCACGTGATTTAAGAGCGCTCCCTCCGCGGTCGGACTTTTGCCTTGATTGTGATCACTGTGTGCTCTCCTCGCTCTCTCGTCCCAAACACGCACAATCACATCTATCTCTCTCTCTCTCTCTCTCTCTCTCTCTCTCTCTCTCTCACTCTCTCTCCCTCTCCCTCACTCTCTCTCCCTGCCTCACCAGGCCGGGGTTTCTCCTCCACTCCTCCCCTTTCACTTTCTTCTCCTCCTCCTCTGCCCCACCAGCAAATCAATAGAGAATCAACCAAACCCTGCTGGCGGAAAACCCGCCTACAAAGACTCACAGAGAGAGAGAGAGAGAGAGAGAGGGAGAGATAGAGAGGGAGAGAGAGAGAGAGCGACAGAGAGAGAGAGAGAGAGCGACAGAGAGAGAGAGAGATGGGCCAGTCTGCAGAATAATGAAGAGGCCGGAGATAAAAGTTGTAAAACGTTGGTAAGATGCCATTAAATCACTGTGTACAAAGAAGAGAATAATGGGTTTCCGATGCAGTGCTGCCAAGGCATTTTATATGGCAGAGTCAAAGCTGATCAAGACAAACCAGAGCTTGTAGGAAATCACTATATTTTTCTTTCTTTTCTCTTTTTTTCTTTTCTCCCGTTTGCTTTCCTGCAGCAGCAGCAGCGACAGTGACGATAGTTGTTGCAAAGTTCGGGTTTTCGATTTACATGTAATTATAAAACTTTATTTTATGATTAAAAATATATTCAGCTTTAAATGTATTTTCTGCAGAAAGAAGAAATACAGTCTCATTATTTAAATGAAAACGCTTTTTTGAATTATATTTTTCAGCTACCGTTAATGCACATTATGAGCTTTGTATTATCACCAAAATAATACCATAATCTGAAGAGTGACTTGCAATATCATCAATTTTAATGTACAATGATTCCTCTCTGCTGATGATATTAATCTGCCGCATCAAACCTTTGATGTAGTTGATCCACTGAAGAGAAGAGACTCTGACATTTTGTCAGAGAAAATTTAATAAATTGGGGGGCGTTCACTATCAAGTGGCTAACTCCATGTTTGAAATCTCGCTTTATGTTTTCCGATGAAACCCTCTGAGGATGGCGCATCACATTTTTAACTTTATGCCAGATAATTATGTTGCAGTTGGAGGGAGCTGTGCATCGACCTTCCTTTCTTTCTTTCAGATAAGTTTGCATCTCTGCTGAGGACGGTAACAGAGCAGAGCAGGGTGTGAAGGCAGCACCTCTGTGACACAAAAGGGTCCAGACATAACAACACACAGACACACCAAACAGCTCGAAATATGCACAGTCAAACAAAACAGCAGAAGGTACAATAATGACAGACAGTGAATACTGAACACACAGCTGTATATGCAAAACAGCCTCTACCTTGCTGTCACTCCTGTTCACCCCACCTACAGCCAGCTATAATTCATAAATGAATAACGTAACACCCAGTTTCTGGAGGCTGTTGAAATCCATTTTAAAACTTTCTCTTGCAAAGAAGTTGAACCGGATCCAAACCTCCCTTTTTCAAGTAAAGGTTATGGAGTTGGACAGGTTTCAAAGCAAGCACCGAGGCATTTTAGATAATTTTTTACTGAGTTTGCTTATCTGCACTGTGTTTGTTCTTTTAATACTTTGTATTCTGCCGGGAGAGTGTGTGTGAACCACATTCTGCCAGATTGTGTCACCCTGTCTTAACTTGTTTGCTAGTGTATGTGCATATGTGCGTATATGAGTGTGTGCATGAGTGTCTCCATTGCAGCAAACAGAGCTTCTCTGTGGCTGATGTTTTATGTGCTGCATGTGTGTCATAGCCGGGTAGTTTCACTACTAATATGACTCAACTACAGTATATTATTATATATACTCACTCACACCACTGCCGGCCATAAGTTTGGCCATGGCCACTCGTTCCTTCTTGATTGTGTCAGTAAAATAAACACACAGTCACTATACAGCTCATGAGGGTTTGACAGTAAATGTGGCCAGCTGAGATGATGTGTGCACCTCAAACAGGCTCTGATATTAGATTATATTGACTTCCTGTTTGTGGCAGAAGCCTCTGATCTCACCAGTGAGGACGTCCACATGTGTGTGTCTGTGAATGAGGAAACCTCAGCAGGTGTTGTTGTATTGTAGTAAACACATATGTGTGTGTATTTGTGCCTTTAGCCCTGGAACATGTTAACACACAGACAGGAAATAAATGAAAAAAAGGAATGGTGAAACATGCTTCTGTATGTTCGATTAGCAGTGGTTAAAAGTAACTAATTTACTTAAGTACTGTACATAGTTTTAGGGTAATTACATTTTACTTGAGTATTTCCCTTTGATGCCATTTTATTATTTTACTGTGCTATATTTTAGAGGCAATTATTGCACCTTATACTTCACTCTATTCATTTGACAGTGTAAGTTAAGAGTTACCTTTCTTACAAAACAAATAATGATACTATAACACCATTCAAAAGAACCATTCTTTAAAATAAGGACGTTTGCTGTACATACTCCAGGACTTATGCTGATGATGTATTTTATGACTATAAAGGGGAACTTTGCTGCATATTCAATTCATTTCCTTTTATATAGTTGAGTATCAAATAATAAGGAACAAAAATGCTCTAAAACTCTTTAAAAAGATTTTTGCCCTCACAGTCACCAGACCATAACCGGTTAAAAACATATGGGAGATTTTGGGCCAGCATGTTTGAAAGCAGTCTCCATCACCATCATCAAAACACAGAATGAGGGAATATCTTTCAGAAGAATGGTGTTCATCCTCGCAGCGGAGTTCAGTTGAAGCAGTTTTTTAAGCAGTTGATTCAGTCCTACTGGTCCAACACCCCGCTGGGACACTTATTGCTGTTTAACTTTCATTTTGCCACCCAGCTCTACATCCTGGATGCCAACTATTGGGACCGGAATTAAAACAAGCAGCGTTTGACAGCCTCTCTGCCCAAGCTGTCAACCTGCCGTGCACCTCTCTGCTGGATGAGGCTCACTCGTTGAACATTTCATTTGTGCTAACACTCTGAACACAGGGTGGTTAATTCAATTACATGTATGCATATGGTGCTATTTATCATGGCTAATTTCATATTTCATTCCAATCATACATCCATCTGCATAGACGCACACACACACAGAAACCTTGGTAACATATGACCCTATTCATGCAGATTAATTTTATATTTCATACTAATTCATTTAATCAATTACAGCACAGCTGAGCCCCGGGAGCAGAGGGCCCTGAAACTAACTAATCTCTCTCCACACACGCACACACACACACACACGCACGCACGCACACACACACACACACACACACACACACACACACACACACACACACACACACACACACACACACACACACACACACATCTCCATAGAGCTGCTATGCCTAGTTACACATGCATTCATACACAGCGCCTCGGGCACAAAGACAGTCTGTTTCTGAACGTCCAGCTTGTCTTCACCTCCACACCTCTGCCTCCCTTCTCCACTTCTCTCCACACCTCCCCCTCACCCCACCCCAGCTCCAAACAGGCCGTCATTCAACAAATGGCTCTCGCAACTCCATAGTACACGTGTGTGTGCATGTATGAATGTGTGTGAATGTTGAGAGTTTGCATTGTTGCAAACATGTCACAGGCTGTGTTTAGGGAAGAGGAGATGTTTCAATGAATCTCTTACTATCTGTCTCACTTTCAGCAAATATTATGGAGTAGTTATTGTTTATATTATTGCATTATTATTACTGAAGTACTTACGTGTAAGTAGCATTTTACTTTTGGAGCTGGTCAAGGGTTTTCAAAGCCAATTCTGCAAGACCTGTTAGCATAGTAAGAGGATCTGAACTTGTCCCAAGGACTGTATCCCTACACAAGTAAGTCCCATTGCAGAACTAGAATTATCAAAAATCAAACTTAAATTGAGAAAAATATTGAAAAAATATGCAAATAATATCCAAATCATTTGCATTGATTTGAAAATAGGCCGGAATATTCTTACTGCACCAATGGGTTTTTGATCAAAGTTTTTGATAAAATAAGAGGTTAGGAGCCAATCCCAAACTCACATGACTTGATAAGAAGGGACTTGGAACAGATGTGTCATCATTTAAAAGGGGTCTTGTGTTTTGTATTGAAAATCTTAATTAGTAAAGCAAGTAACTAATGCTCTTAAATAAGTAAAAAGTAAAATACCTTGTTTTGAAATGTAGTGAGCAGAGGTATGAAATAGCATGAAATGTACACATTTGTATAAGTTGTACTTAAATATAGTACTATGCTTCGTACATTCCACCACTCCACAATACACTGCATTCAGTGTCAGTGCCAGTCTCCACAGCGCACACACAAAAATCCCACACAGGCTGCAGGTGTGTGTGTGTGTGTGTGTGTGTGTGTGTGTGTGTTTATATTCCTGATTTGAGATGATAACATAAAAGATAAAAAACCAGGTATCACAGCCTCTCAGAAATGCAAGTGGAAACCTAATCCTATAATAGCCTGTTTTCTAGCTGTTTCTCTGCCCGGCCAAACTCATGTTGTGTTTTACCTGAGTTGGTCTTATCAGACCGTTCTTTGTCTGCATGTTCACTCCACTGTTACAAAGAGAAGCAGAGAGAAACCGAGGCTGGTCTCAGGTGCCTCCATGCAAAATGTGTCAGAGTGGGAAAAGCGAGAGCACTTATCTTGGGGTTAGTTTATCTTTTAAAACGCGGAGGAGAAATGTAGCGTCATCAGAGCACTCAGATCAGTGGGAGAGGATTCCTTTAACGCAGGCCAGAGAGGGAGATTATCACATTGATCCTTCTCTTCTTACGCTCTCAGCCCCAGTCTCTTTTTCCCTGACCAGCCCGTTGATGTGCATTGATTGACTGGTGCTGACGTAAAAACCTAAATATTATCATGACTCTACAGTTTAAAATAGAAATAGAGGAAAGTAAATAAGTATAGCAAATAATCATGACGGAGCTTGTTCTCCAAACACATTTCTGTCACTTTACCTTTCTTTCTTCTCTCTTATTGTGCTCCTCATCATCCCCTTATTACCACTATTGTTTTTTTATGTATCTATTAGTGGAAAGTATCTCTGTACATTACATAATTGCTGTAGTTAGGCAACATTTTGAAGTACTTGTACTTTACTCAAGTATTTCCATTTTATACTTCCATTCTGCCACGTCAGAGGCAAATACTTGCTCTTATTAAGTATTCTTACTCCACTACATTTACTCGACAGCCATAATGATCAGTTACTTCACTTATGAAGACTTAACTCACAAAACCTTTGATCAGCTTATAAAACATAACCCAGTGTTATCAATTAAACCATGTAACAATACATAGGGTACATAAAATTGTTTCACATCAACCAGCTACATATATATATACAGATGCTGCTTACATGTTAATGTATTTAAAATAATTATCCAATAAGTTTTGATACTTCAAGTATATTTAGCTGATAATGCCCCTGTGCTTTTATTGAAGTAAGACTTTAACTTATAAAGAAGTATTTTTATTTTGTTTCTATTTAGTGTGTTCATTAAAGCTCAAAGCAAGATAACTTGGACTTTTGTGTTTCAAACATCAAATCAAAACCTGACACACAATATATATAGAATAACCACGGAAAGTTTCACACCTGTCATCTCAGGTGTCACTGGTCCACAGAGACGCTTTACTGTTTTAACTTGACAAGGTGTCACTCCATGAAAAAAACAAAAAAAAACTGACATGCTGGTAAATATAAAGTGAACTATTTGTCACAAATGGTGAAGCAAACAAAGCCTGAATGAATCTGAAATAAACATCTACCCGTCTCATCATCCTCTTTGTTTTTAGCCTCTACATTTCCCTCGTCTACCATTTCATCCTTTGTGTAAAAACATCTGAAGCGCACACAGCTGCATCAGACAGCACAGTCAGTGACAACGAAGCCTCTGTTTTCTCCGGGCAAACACACAGAGACGCACACACTCTTGCACACACATCCACGCGGAGCCGTACGAAGGGAACAGCTGAAGGATGTAATAGGGCAGATGAGGATCATGGGGTTGCAGTTTGGTTTGAGTCAGGGTGAATGTTTGGCAGCTGTGAGACAAAGACGTACTATTGAAACCGATCCACTCTCGCCTCCAGCTTGCTCTGCAGTGAAACTTGTTTTGTCAGTCAGTTTGCCAGCGAACATCGAGTTAAATAACCAGAAGCCTTGTTCATTTTGCATGTATCCCTGCCTCTAAGAAGTGGGAGATTTTCAAGCCTGTTATTTCTGATCATGAAGGCAGCACTGGTGGTAATTGTTCACTGGGTTTTGTCGCTGCGTTCTGTGTGCATCTTCTTTCATCACGTTACACACAACCATCAATCTTTGTCTTTTTCCCTGTGTCTCACACACACACACACACACACACACACACACACACACACACACAACACACACACACACACACACACACACACACACACACAGAGGCAGGTTGCTTTGTTGATGTACTGGTTTCTACACATGTACACACACACTGAAGCTTCACGGATATTTTGAGTCTTGTGGTACAGATGGTCAGCTTCCGTCTCCTGCTGGGCCATCCACATCCTCCAGTGGTAAACACAGACCCCCACACGCACGCACGTACGCACACACCACACACACACACACACACACACAGAGCGCGAGAAGGTATGGGTATCTATAAATCACTCATACATCAGAGCCATATGCTCATACCTGTCTGTGAGGAAGAAGCCCAAACACAGGTGAGCCCCTCACATTCCAGCAGCCCGCAACCTGACAGATATACAGATGGAGAGAGAGAGAAGGCGAGCAAGAGACATAGAGAGAAAGGGTAAAAGCTCACCACCCCTCTCTCTTTCCAACATCCAGCTGTGAGTGCCTCCCTCTCTTCTCCTCCCCCTCTCCTCCCCTCTCTTCCCCCTGGGATAGAGTGCTCACAGAGTGGCAGATGGGTGGAATGCATAATACATAGACTATTTGGGGGGCTGGGAGGGTGCAGTGTGTGTGTTTGTGTGCGTGTGTGTGTGTGTGTGTGTGTGTTTGTGTGTGTGTGTGTGTGTGTGTAGGTGTGTGTGTGTGTGTGTGTGTAGTCAGTCCACAGGGAGTTGGCTGTAGAGTCATTATAGATCTAATGGTTGTGTTTTAGACGCTGCGCCGTGCCAATCTCATTTGAAGTGCAAAAGCCAAATGAGTGTGAAGCGTTTCATTACTCATGCTCTGTGTGTGCACGCTCCCTATCGGTTCATGCGAGGCAACAGATCAGTAATGCAGTCACAACTTTCTAACTGACATGTGAGTATGTCTGTGTGTGTGTGTGTGTGTGTGTGTGTGTGTGTGTGTGTGTGTGCATGTGTGCGTGTGGGTGTGTGCGTGTGGGTGTGTATTTTGAAGGACATTTAAGGTGGATGTTAGACAGACTGGATTTGAATCTTTTGTTCTCCACATTCGTGGTTCTTCTGCCTCCATGCTCATGTGACTTTATTTCCCTAATTACTGTGATTACAGCAAGATGAGGTCTATGTATCATAATGTTGTGCAATTAGCACTCAGTTGTGAACTAACAAGGCCTCCTCAGGCATAGGTAATGGATTTTGGATAGACAAGCTGAGCTGAGGCATGACTAATACAGCAAGGGTAAGTATAATTAAAGCCTCCTGTCTGGAAGGAGGTTCATCTCACACACAGAAGAAGTTTGAGTAACAATGCATCAATCAGCATTGTTGTGAGAGAAGTTCATCTAATCCCTATTATGAATAACATCAAGGTCTCTCTCGGACCATTTACCTCCCTGGAATTTAATGGGGACGTGCAAGATGTGTACCCAGAGCAGATAAAGGGAGACTGTTCGCTCCCATCACAGTTAGAGCGTAGCGTCAGTTTAGGCGACAAACAGCGAGGAGGGGGGGGGAGAAAACAAGACAGTAGAAAACAGAGTGAGAGAACAATGAGGACAAGACAGAACAAGAGAGAGCTGGCAGGTAGCAGTTCTCTGGAGATTCATTAGGCTTGTCAGAAATGTTGGCTGTGAATATGCTTGCACAGCAAACTCCTCTGTGGGCACACACAAACGCACACAAATGTACACACACCAGCACAGGTTGCCGCAGGTGTATAGAGCTCTCATCTGCTGACAGGTAGGGATGAAAGCGCGATAGGGATGGTGGGATTTGGAGTCACACTGTGAAAACAGCAGGCTGCATGTCTCCAAATGGCTTCAGCGGGAATTAACATATCCTGACTGGCATTAAGTCCTGTGCTTTGTGGCATGCAGCATCTCAAGCGATCAGTGAAATATTTAATTTGTGTAAAAGTGACTGCGAGAAGTCTCTTTGACTCAACTTTAAAATTTCAGTGAGTTTTGTTTTTGGGAATGTTAACACAGAAGCTGATCTTTCAAAAGCTTTCTAACACTTAAGAGCCCATCTGTCCTGTGACAGTTTGGAGGAACTGTGGTGACACATCACGTTTTTGTGCTCTGACAGGCTTTCTCAGCATGCTTTACAATGGTTGTACTGGAAAGCCCCAGTTGGAATGGACGCAGTATCTGTATTCCTGCCTACAAAGGAAATCAGTGCTGACTTTGTCAATTTGTCTGGTTAAATAGGGCTTAAAATGCTGCTGAGTGAGTGCGTAATGAACTGAAACAGCAGGTAGCACATTATATCACAAGTAAGCTGCTTGAACAGGAACCAATTTGTTCACAGGAGACTCTCTTTCTCCTCCTCTCTCTTTCTCTTTCTGAATAAATCAATGAATGTATTATGGTTGTTTGTTTAAGGTGAAATGCTTCAGATGAAAAATGACTAACAGATGATGAAATGGCTCGAAATGAATGATGCAAGCTGTGCAAGTGGATGAGTCCTTTGTGTGTATGCATGCAAGATTGCATGCATATGCATGTTCGTCTTGGCACAGGAGCGCTGAGTGTCTGGGCTTTGGGCAGCGTGTAAATCCCAGTGTTTAGGTGGAAGACAGAATCACCGTCTGATTCCCCAGCTGTTCTCGGAGCTGTTTCTCTGCCTCAAGCCTGATCGCTCACAGCGAAGTGTTTACTGTACACATACAAAGGCACATACACACACACACACACACACACACACACAGACTTTCACACATGCAGACAAACACACAGGGAGCGCTTACTGACAGTGGATTGGGGCTTTTCTTTGCAGACAAGTGTCCAGCGAGTGAAGTGTCAGCTGCCAGATGCAGGCTCTCATCACAGAAATGGAGCTCACTGGGAGATGGAGAGAAACTCCACACCAGCAGTTGGAAGCTAGATGACTGTTCCATGTGTTCATGTCTCACTGGAGATCCATAAAGCCTTACCATCACAGCCTGGGACCCATCTTGAGTTAGTGTGTGTGTGTGTGTGTGCTTGAAATAGTTAGGCAGAAAAAGAAAGAAAGACAGAGCCAGAGAACCGCCTGCATATATTCATCAGTTGCAGAGAAGTGTTTTGTTTCCTCTACACCCTATTAGCAGTATACACTACATCACTTTTTCTAAATCATTTTTTTCATCCTGCATAATATCTTACTGCTAGTGGTCACATAAAAACAGTCTCTCTCCCTCTTGGAAAGACATTTTTTCTTGCACACATTTTGACATGAGGTGACAGTATTTATTTTCACCTCATTTTCTGTTGAAATGATCAGACTGGTACAGTGCATCTCTTTCTCTCCTCCTCCTCCGCCTCCTCCTCCTCCTTCTTCTCCTTCTCCAAAGGGGACTCAGCTGTGGGCTGAGTGGGATCATGGGACTATGTTTCCGTGACAACCAGACATCATCACTGAATGCTGACACTAAAATAACAGACTGAATAATTTAGACAGATCCATTTTCAAACAGCATGTCAATTCACATCACTGGCCACAGACACCCTGCTTGGCACCCTGCAGACAGGCCCACCCAGGCCGGGGGACGGGTGGGGTGCAGCAGGGTCCAAAACTCATCTAAAAACAGTGAGGCTGTTAGAGCGAGTCATTTTGAAAAAAACTGTGAAAATGTGGGTAGTTGTATAATATAGGTCAATTGTGTCTCTTGAGATAAAAAAAAGAAAACTCAAACTGTTTAAAATCAAATATTTGCTTAATAAAATAAAATTGATATAAATATAAATTGATAAAAAAAATATATATTTAGTAGCAGAATAGGAAAAAAAGGAGGGATGAAAGGAGCATTAGCACTGGCTCCATGATCAAAGTTCAAAAGACATCATCCATCAGGCATCATTTTTCACGTGTAATTTTCTCATTTAACTCCGTTTAATTTAAAAAAAAGAACACTGAAATTAGCATTGATGACTGGCAATTTATCAGCATGAAGCATAGGAGCAATATGATGATAAGTAGGCCTAATTAATTGAGACAGATTTGTAATGCATGTGATATCAAGATGTGAAATATGGGCCAAATGAGAGTTTAACAGCTAGGTTAGCGAGGAAGCTAAAGGAAGTTTTATTTCATGTTATTCTTTTTGAATAAAACATTCATATTGTTGAATATTTTTTCACAGTTTCATATCACATATTATTACTTATTCCAGCAAAAGTGACATGAGATAACTCTAACAGCACACACTCCCTCTCTTCATCTCCCTCAGGTTTCTTCCAAATTTTAGGTGGATGTTTTATGACAAGCTCATGGAAAAACGCAATCTTAGGTCTGCAGTTCATACAGCACGTCTACACAAATCAAAGAAAGACACATACATAAGACACATGTTCACACGTCACACACAGATCTAACTGATGACTTATTCAGATGGAACCTCGGGCTGTGAACCAAATATTTGCACACATGGTTTATGCTGCTTTCTTCATGGCATGAGTGTTGAGAAATAGTCAGACACCATTGTGTCTGCACATGTTTGTGTGTGTGTCTGTGGAGCTGCAGCGTGTCTGTGTGTGCTCTTCCGTTACTTTACAAACTCGTATTCACACCCACACACACACACACGCCCAATCACCAGAGGGCTAAACAGAATAACGAAGCAGGGGAGGTGTAAAGGGCCTCGCAGGTGTCTCCTCTACTCTGTGTCTCTTTGTCTCCGTCTCGCTCACATTTAGTGTCACATTATCCTCCCTGCATCTCTCTTAAGTCGTGCTTTCATCCATCCAGTTGTTGAGCAAATTTTAAGCACAATTTTTCAGAATCATAACAGCAAACATACATAACAGCAAAAGTAGCCATGCCTTTGAAACAACATCATATAAAACGTTCCTTAAAACCCAAGTAGGTTTAACAAGAGTGAATCTGCTTGCAGTATGAATCATGTTGTTTAAATTCTCATTCATATTACTAAAAGTCTTGGATCCTACTCTTTGTGGTCCATAACAACAAATAAAAATAAAATGCAAATTAGATACATGAACACACTCATAGCTTTATGCAGTATCATTAACAATACACTGCATGTCCATCGCTATTAATCACCGAAACAAAACCTCAAGTATAACCTTTGTGCTGCTGAGACTGTTCTGTTGAAATTTCCTATTTTTAATTCTACATGTCTAATTCAGTGGCTGATCATAATTTACATAAAAATACCTCCCAGCTCTTGTTCTCTCTCTCTTTTTTTTTTTTTCCACTGACACGATATTTTGAATTTGACCTTATTTCTTGTGCTGGGGTTTGGGGAAAAGAATCCTCTTGGTGCACCCTGTCATCCCTTCACACACACACACACACACACACACACACACACACACACATACACACACACACACACCCCACCTCTCACCCCACCAACCTTCAGGCATTGCACCTGGGTACAACTCTTACACATACATACAGATATAAACACATACGCAAATGCATGCATAGACACATTCCCCCACACACATACATATGCAAGGCACAAGGACTAACAACACAAAAATGTGTTCTCACTCAGACAAATTGTGTTTCCAGTCTCCAACAGCCGATCAGATTGTGTGTCCAACCCAGTGTTTGGGAAGTATGCGGCTCCAAACAGCCCTCGTCAGGAGGTCTCCCATTAGGTCTTATAACACCATGAGCAACTGGGGAAACGGCACACACACACACGCATAAACACAGTGTGAAAACCACTGAGACACACACAGCAGGATTGATCTTCCTCAATCGTATTGATTAGCCTACCCCCAACTCAGAGCAGAAGATACCAGCTGTGTCAAGCCATTTACGTCCTGAAGTGCTCCGTCTCCTGCATGGAAGATGAAAATAATGACGCTGCGAGCGTCTTCTCTCAGAGAAATTCTGCTGGCTGCAAAAGGGCAGGAAGTCCACAGGGAAACCGTTACCTCAGATGAAGGTCGCTCCAAGCCATTTGTTTTAACCCCCTGCCCCTGGTGCTGCCGAGTGTGTGAGTTTGTATTTGTGTGTGTGTGTGTGTGTGTTGTGTGTGTGTGTGTGTGTGTGTCTAATATGCTGTGTGTAACTACTCCTTGCGCTTATGTCTCATGTGGTTGGTATGTGGCGATGTGATCAGCTATTCTGTCAGTTTGTCTTTCTGTAATTTTGCATTTGCCATGCACACACTAACACACCAAGACACACGCTCGAACGCATGGCGGGGAGTAACATCAAGGGATTTCTGTTCAATTTATAGTTTATGATTTTATCTTCCTTGGACAGGACAGTTATTTCACATGATTTATAAAAAGAAAATGTATGAAAACTTTTCGTTTTAAAAAGCTGCACGCTGAGGACTCAGTACGATAATATCACAATGCAAGATTTACTAAGCTTAGAAAAGATTAATAAGCTGCTTTTTCATTTGGGAACTCCAGATTTTCATACTTTTTCTGACTATTCTGTCTGGTACTGAGGCAAAAATCCACAATTATTCATCTGAAACCTTTTGTCCTCTTTAAAATCTGATTTGGTGTAAAAAATTTATAGCACTGCAGCTAAAATAAGACAAATGAAAGGACTGGATTGTCTCATAGAGTGAATTATGAAGAATCCAGTGATAGTCCTGCTCCAAACCAAAATTACTATTGTTAGTATTTCCTCTTGAAAACACCACATCACATGCCAAAAGTGTCAGGAAATATATCACGGGCAGGGGGAAAAGCAGCTGTTTGAGCTTCGATGAGGAGTCCCAGCTGTCTGATTTACAGTAGTGGAGCAGTTTTAAGACTTTTGTGCTTAACTCTTATCACATAAAAAAAAAACAACAACAACAACATCCTCGTCTCTGGCAGACAATAAAAGCTATTAAAAAGAAACAGAGAAAAATAGTCATAAAATACTGAATAGAATAAAAAGTATACTTTCTTTCAGTAACATGTAGTGCAAGTGAATAATCCCAACAACACTCTGTTACTTCAACATTTTGAGGGGCAGTTTGTTTAATGTCTTAAAAGGAGTTCGGCTTGAAACTGGTGCGGCTGAGTGTGGGCCTGGAGGTGTGGGGAGGTTTCTACCAACAGAGGTGAAGCGCTTTAAGCTTCACTGCTCAGTGAAGGCGGAGGGTGTGTGAACTCTGCCGTTTCACTCCCAGGACAGGACGTCTTTTATGTTGTGTGCAGTCGCTGTGGCTAACACTGAGCTAGATGTTAATGGTCGGTAAATACCTCCAAAATGTAAAATGGCGGCTTTCCAAACCATCGTGTCTTTTTCTATTTCTACATGTCTTAAATAAAGAAGATGTGACCTGTGGGTGAGGAGGATGTGAGGTTGTTGACTGGCAGCTTTGACAGAAGAAGGTGGAGTTATGTAACAAATTACTTTTGCTGTTGCATAAACAACATGTAATGAGCAATTGATTACATTTCTTCAACTAACTTGTATTAAGTTGTTTTAATGGGTATATTTTCGCCACAGAATAATTTTTTTTTTTTCACAAAGGACTAGCTGTTTCCTCCAACTTCTCTCTGCGCAATTTGCTTTCCTCTATATCCCCGTCTTTAAATTATTCATTATTACTGAAAGACTTTAATCAATCCCATGTGTAGAAACTTTACAACAGCACAAACAAAAATGCCAAAGTCCAGTATATATATATATATATATACCACAGTGAACTGGGAGCATGTTACAGCAAATCACGTGTGTTCTCATGTGGCCTTGCAAGAATTTGTGTGTATGATGTGAGCATACATGACAATCCAGAAACCCATTCACCATGTGATTCCCTGATGTTTAAGCACCTGAAAAACATGTGAGCATGAGAAAACTAACATGACCAACATCAACATGATATCTTTGAACTGTCTGATGTTTACATGTTGTGCGATGCCCGAAATCCCATTTTCATGATTTAGGTGAAATTTAGGTGGTTTTGCTCTACAGGTGAGACTTCGTGCCTGGCGCCTGAGCTCTTCAAACATCCCTCTGATGCGACAGACTGCTGTTTGGATTCGAGACAGCCGTCCATCTCTCTCCTCTCCAACTCAAAACATCTCTCTCCTGCTCTGCTGCTCTCCCGCCTACTCTCGCCCTTTTTTCCCTCTTTGCCCTCTCTGTATTTTTGACAAGCTGGCACACTCAAAGGGCACTGTCAAACCGTCAAACTTTATAAAATATAGATATAGAAAGAGATGCGCAGATGCCGAGGAAAAGGGGAGAGAAGATGAATGGGGGGAATATGAGAGAAGTGTAAAAAAAAGAGAGAAGACAGGGTGAGAGAGTGAGAAAAGAGATATGAGCCCTCTGTGGTAAAAGACAATAAAGTGTGAAAGGTTTTTCCTTTGTTTGATGTCCTCCCCTCGGGGGCTCTGTGACAGAGACCGCTGCAGAGCCCGAGTTAAAAGAGGAAAAATGACAGGAGCCATTTCTCTCTTTTTCTCTCTATGGCCCTTCAGGATGATGATTGTCTATGTGTGTGTGTGTGTGTGTGTGTGTGTGTGTGTGTGTGTGTGTGTGTGTGTGTGTGTGTGTGTGTGTGTGTGTTTCAGAGACTGAGTGAGGGAAAGAAGGAGAACAAGAAGCAAAAGAGGGAAAGAGGGAGCCCTTGGGGTCTAATAAATCAGGCCTGCATTGAGCAGGAGGGTCCTGGAGGATCTTGCATGGGAAGACAGGTGTCCATAGCATTCTGGGGCAGAGGTTACGGTCAGACATATCAGTCATTTTATACAACACACACACACACACACACACACAGACACAGGCAGGGCTGAAATTAACCAGAGACAAAACCCATTTCCTCCTCTTGTACTTCATTACCATGTCACAGCCCTCTGCTTCATATTTGGTTTTGTTTTAAATGTGAAATACTGCTGTGATCAAATAATGAGAGCAAAAGGCAATGCGAGACGCTTTTGTAAACAGTTTACCATTGATTACTCCGGCGCTTATTGTGTTTCACTGTGTTTTTCTTTCAGTTTATAAAAAAGCAAGGCTGGCACCTTAGTGCACTGTGGCGGTGGCTCCCTGACAACATTAGCATAATAACAATTCACAGGCTGGAGTTATGGAAATGAAATAAAATATCATTCTTTTATTCTGCAGCACGCAGCAGTATTCCACTAAGACATCCAGTTATTATACATGACAAATAGGAATTAAAGACACGAGTTTGAGCCAGAATGAAGGTCTCTCCCACTGCCTCCCTGCTGTTTGAGTGTGTATGCCTGAGGTGTGTCTATGTGTATGTATATGAATGTGTGTTTGTGTAAGTTGCATAACCCTGGATCGATAGTTCAGTCGCTGTAATAAACACAGGAGGTCCTGGGAAATGGAGCTGTATATTTGTTTCTGGGATAAAACCAGAGCTGTCAACTGTCCATCATCTGTTTGAGTCATTTCCGTGTGTGTGTGTGTGTGTGTGTGTGTATGTGTGTATGTGTGTGTGTGTGTGTGTGTGTGTGTGTGAGTGTGTGTGTGTGTGTGTGTGTGTGTGTGTGTGTGTGTGTGTGTGTGTGTGTGTGTGTGTGTGTGTGTGTGTGAGTATGACTGTGTGAGTTTGAGTGTGTGTGTGTGTGTGTGTGTGTGTGTGTGTGTGTGTGTGTGTGTGAGTATGACTGTGTGTGTTAGTGAGTGTGTGCATGCCTCAGGGTCACAGATAGGGGAATGTTGCGTGCCTCTCTTCTCTGTCCTCCTTTTCACCCTTACAGATGCAGAAAAATGAAACTTCTACATGCCGCAAACACACACACACACACACACACATAAAATACACACATACACGTGTGCAGACAGTCAAAGAGTGAAGGGTCCCGCAGAGTTCATAAGCTAGTGAATAATAAAAGCTCCACACTGGCCTGGGCTGTCTGTCTGAGGTAAAAATGGCCTGTCTGTGACATGAATATGATTTTTGTTGTGTGTGTGCGTGCACGTGTGTGTGTTTGTGCACATGCAGATGTGTGTGAGTGAGTGTGCTCTCTATGGTAACTAGATGAATTATTCACTGTTTACTGATGAGGAAGCATTTAGGCTCCCAGGAGTGGTGCTCAGAAGCAGGCCTCACCTCTCTCCTCTTGCCCTCTCCATCTCTATCGTTCTCCTCTCCTCTTTCCTTTTTGCCCCCATCACACTTTTATCACCTCTCTCTCCATTACTGGAGCTGTAGGTTCTAACATGACGCCTCTGTGGGACAACAGTGCAGCTGCAGAAATACATTGGTTTAAGCAGTTTTTCTGCGTTTAGCCCCAAATCTCTGCCTGTCTGGTCCCGCTGACCCAGTTGAGAAACAATGGCCTGGTGGTGAAATCTCTGTTATGGTGAACACAGCAGGAATTAAGTATTAAGCAGAGGGATGGCATTCATCGCCTTCTCTTTGGGGCTGCCTTTGCTGAATTAGCATCACTTCACTGGCTAGACTTGGGCATACAAATATACCCACACAAATACTCACAAATCACTGGAAGCCAAGTTTAATCTTTCTCTCTCTCACACACACACACATATTAACATTAGCTAAAACACAGTTAATACACCCAATAATCAAGCTTCTTTTACCAGGAGGAGGCTTTCACACCTGGGGACCATGCTACCCTCATCTAATTGGTCCGCTGAGAAAATCGCTAAGCTGTTCACATCTGCAGAGATACATACACACACGTATGCACACATGGACACACACACACACACACATACATGCGCACATGCACACACACACAGACACGGTCACCGTGCGCCAATCAGTGCAGAGCTCCTTGGGCAATGTGCACAGTTCCATCCTTTTCTTTATCCATCCTTTATCCCATGGTTCATCCCTCGCTTTCAGCTCCATCGGTCCCAATTACCACAGCCAGGGACCCCAATCCCTGAAACAGAATATCAACACACACGCACACACACACATACACACATATGCACAAATAGAGCACACTTTGCCACGGACCAGTTTCCACCATAACAAAAGGGTCCTAGCTTTTTTAGCCCATTAGTATCTTTCCTATGTGTTTGTGGTGTTTTGTTAAGTGTGTGTAAGTGTGTGTGTGTGTGTGTATGTGTGTGTTTTTGGAGTTGGGTGGTTTCCCATCCGGAGCAGCCGTTGTGCTGCTTATTAAACAAAGCCTGTCTAAAGCTGTCCTAATCCTTTCCCATAGCTATCCCTGGCTACGCATATAGACACACACAGATTTCTGAACAGTTGCTGAAGTCCAGTGCTCAGCAACACATTTTGTCCTCTGTCAACCCCAGCAGAGAGAGAGAGAGAGAGAGAGAGAGAGAGAGAGAGAGAAAGCAAGGTGGCGAGAAAGGAAAACTTGGCTACACACACACATGCACATACACGCACACACACACATACATAGATATAGTACATCGTTTCTTTAGGGTCTGGCGGCTAGTCACCCATCTGGGACCGAAGATAACCCTCGCTACCCACTAGTCTACACAGCAGTGTGCACAGATTGTGTGTAAGTGTGTGTGGGTGATGGGGGATTATATTATCGCTGCTTTAGAAGCCCCTGCACCCAGTACCACCAAACCAGCACCCAACACAGCTCTACCAGCCAAAACCCTGCGTGTGCCATCTCTTTTTTAAACACTAATTCAAGGTCAAAGAAACCTGGAGAGATATCATGACTTCATTTCAAAATTAATTTGGCACAAATTACAGTGCTGAACCATAAGGTGGATGAAAAACTGCTTTTGGACACACAACACAAGTGTGAGTCCATCAGAAAGTCTGCTTCAGCTCATTTTAGCTGCGTATAACAGTTTTAGGGGATTGGCTGACAGGAAGCCTTGAGTGGTTAAGCCAAAATGACTTCAATAATCTTTTTGAATTATGTGCATCTAAGTCTGGCAGTCTTGAACAGTAAAGTTTATACACTTTAGGACACAAAAATAGTGTATAACTAGATAATCAAGTTACTGTCCAGCGTATTAAAGTTCAAACTGTGAAATAAATCTGAGTTCCCTAATAGGATGTAGATCACTGATTTTATTTATCACTGATAGATTGAATTCATGGTATTACAGTGACCTATTCTGTCACCACCCGATTAACAATATATAATTACCAAGTATTTTTGTAGGTCATATAGCAATAATAAATCAATTTGTAACAGTGTAACTGTTATCTGTAAGATAACTTCAGTGCTTCTTAAAATGAACATTGTGCTGCTACTGGCTCCATAAACTAAATGGTTAGGTTTGGTATTAGATTTATAGATGGTTGCATAACTGGTCACCTGAATGACTTTGATTTGAGAAATACGTACATTACACCTACAGGCCAAGAGCTGCCTGAGAAGACAAGCCTCCAAGTCCTCCCACCATAGCTACAAAGAAGTTTAATTGTGGTGATTGACTGAGGATTTGTGTTTAACTTTGGCTCAGGGACATTTCCGGAGGGAATTCATTTCACCAGTGATGGGTGGTAACCGGTAAGCATTCCTCCTGCTTGACCACTGTTTGATCACCTCAATTTCATAATAAAAATTCATTTATCTACAAGCTCATATTAGTCTTTTAGGTACACTACACTCCAGTGCTCATCTACATTCAACCAAACAGTTCATAGAAACAAAGATCCTGAGTTGGATATTATTCATACTGTGTCACCTTTATAGAGTGGAGAACCTCTGGACCGCCTGACGCCTGATAAGCAAGTCATATCTGACAGTACATATAGCTGTATTTACTGTACTGTCAGCTGTTGTGTGCATGTGTGTAATGAGGCTTGTGTGTCGTGTTACGTGCCAGACAAAGGTAGGCCAGACCCAGATGCAGAGTAAATTCAAAAAACTGGTTTATTTAACAAAGTAGCAACAAAGAAAATCACTTTACCAGGAATAAACGTAAAGTACCAAACAAAATATCAACAAAGTACCAACACAAAACGTAGAACAGAAAATCACCATACAAATGGGAAAAAGGCACAAGGTCAAAGTACAACAGAAAATAGTGTCAAGGCACCAAAAACTCACTACACTAGAAGGAATTCTCAAGAAGGACTTTGCGTGGCGAGAGGCAAGAGATCAACGAGAGCGCGAGGGACAAGCAGGAGCAAAGGGAATAATCCAGCACTGGGGACAAGGAGAGTGTGACTTAAGAAGGATGCTGATTAGGCCGAACGAGCTGCAGGTGTGCCGGTGGAAGAGCACTCCCGGAGATCGCCCCGCCTCTCGGCCACTCACACTGCAGGAAGGGGAGAGAGAAGTCAATCAGGTGCAAAACTAACTAACACAGAAAAACCAGACCACAACATGTCGCTGGCTGTTCACTCACTAAATGTGTGAATGAGACTGGAAGTGTGTCCACATCTCTGTTTGTCCACAGCTGTTTGTTGTGATATTTCCAGCTCTGGCTTGTGTTGAGTGTGACACCCTGTGACTTTGGTGATAATTGAAGCATATATAACCCCCCCACCCCACCCCCCACCCCCATTGAGATCTGTTATTGTGTGTGTGCAGTGGGTTTGCATACCTATCCAGTGGAAAGGTATGGACCTCATCGTTGCTCACTCACCAGTAGGCCTGCACCGGGGCAGCGGCGGTGTGGAGACACAGAGCAGGGTTGATTGGTTTTGATGCTCCAGGCACTGACAACAGGCAGAATTTGAACCAGACACTGCATCACTGGGCCCTTACAGTTGTGAACAAGCCCCTTTATGCCACCAAGTACCCTTCAGACTGGGAGCTTCTCTCTGAGCGCAGTTCAGTCTTCACTTTGGGTTTTGAACCTCAAAATTTACTGAGCCACATAAGGATCGAATTCACATCCTCAAATATTCCAAGTGGTCCTCCAATACCATGATATTTGGTCAGACAACTGACCCTTATTTCCTAGAGCCTTTAAATATTTACTTTGGGTGTTCAACTTTAAATGTCACTGAAGAGCCAGAGGATCGAACACAAGACCTGAAAGCTCCAGTCTGGTCCTCTTACTCTGCTATTTGAACGGAGACAGAGACTGAAAAGGTCCTCTTACACAAATGTGTTTCCCCTTGGACGCCATGAACTGCCAAAGGTGGTCCTAACTTTTCCTTTGGACAGCACCCAAAGGAAAAAGTCAAAAGCTCCTAGAAAAAGAGTGAAACAATCCTTAACTAAATAGATCAACATGTTCAAGGACTGCCTGGAGGTTCTGACATTTGATTTTCAGGCTTTAGTGATTTTTGAACTCCAACACCAAAAGTGAGAACTCATGTAACACAGCTCATAAGTGTCTGACCAAATGTCTCAAGGTGTTAAAGGGCTGTTTTGAAATGTTGAGGTTGTGGGTTCAAGCTTCAGAAAAGATACAAATGCTGTAGGAACTACAGCTTAGAAGTGTCTGAACAAATACCTCAGGATGTTAGAAGAGTGCTCTCAAGTTTTGAGGTTGTGGGTTCAATCCTTGGTGATTTTTTAAGTCACAAACACAGATGAAAGACTTGAGGACTTTAGTATCAGTGAATCTTGAAATCCACTACCCAAAGTCAAGACTGACAAGTGCTCAGAGAGAAGCTCTGATTGCAGTGAGGTGTGTTAGTTTGCGACTGTACGTGGTTCGCGTTAAACCTTATCCTCTTGTGCCATTTAAAAAAAAATGTTTGCAACTACAATAATAAGACACTATTACTAAACATACCACTACTGTATTAATATTAAAATACACTGCAGAGTCATCCCTTTTGGCCACTCTAACGCTAATAGAGCGCACACCACTTTTTTTTGTCAAATGTTTAAATGTTAAAATCAATATAGTTAAATGATCCATTTTGAAAGACATTAAGAAGCATTTGTATGTATTCATGTCCCAGTCTGTGTTCACCACAGATGTGTGTTTGATAGGTAGACAAGGGTTCCCTCTTGACATTTTTTTTTTCTTAATTTAGAAAAGCAGCTTTGCAGTTATATTATGATAAAAGACTTTATTCTTTTTTTAAGTAAGAAGTGGGTGACCACTAGAAATGATTTGGTTGACTTTTGCTGACAGTTGGTTGGAATATGTGTGTGTGTGTGTGTTGTGTGTGTGTGTGTGTGTGTGTGTGTGTGTGTGTGTCTGTGTGTGTGTGTACAAAGGTAACATTGACCAGATAATTACCTCAAAATGTGTCTGCACACTCAAGTCATCACTTATGGAGATTGCATCCCAGACTAGTTTCATGCATTAATACACACACACACACACACACACACACACACACACACACACACACACAGACACAGACACACACACACACACACACACACAGACAGGCACGCACACCGAGTGAATTGAGGTGATTTCAGAAGGGCTGGGGCTGTTTGAAGAGCTGCTTCAGACACACGCATCCCAAATAATTTCAATATTTCAATGCATCTCAATGAAGAGTCCTCAACATGGACGCAGCTGTCAAAGACAGATACACATATATTACACTCTCTTACTCTCGGAGCTGTCCCTTCAGTAAGTGTGTATAATGTGTGTGACCAAGAAGGGCATGGCCACAAGCACTTCTTTGTTTCAAGACAAAGAGCAGGTCAAAAACATCATTAGTGGGAGGCTGCAGGACACACACGCTCACACACGCTCACACACACACACACTGTTTTCCAGATGCTAATACTATTGCCAGCAGGGTTTCTGGGCCCCAGTGAGACTCTGAAGCAATCGCTGGACTCACAGTAGGAAGCGCATCACTTCTCTCTGGCACACACAGCAACAGCATTTTTAGCCCAAAAGATTATTGAATTTTTATGAAAGCGACAAAATAAAAAGGAGAGGCAAGGTGAGCGGAGCATGGAGAGGAAAGAAAGAGGGGGAAAATTTGTTGACAGATCTATTGTTCAGCTTATTGTCCAGCTCTGTCTGTAACCTTGTCCTCATGAGTCAAGGCATAAATCACTGTAAATTGTGTTTGTTCACACTAATCCAACCTTGGTGTGGCGTGGAACGGTGCAGTCAGCACCTATGTGAACATACCCTCACCCACTCACACACACACACACACACACACACACACGGTAACCTGACCTCTCTCCTCTCTAGACTCCTCTGAACTGACATCAGCCTCACGTAAAGCTCTGACATCAGCTTTTAGAGGCCATAATATCTGATAAAAAACACTTTTGTCTGGTTAAAAACATTACAACATCGTTATTAGTGTGATGCACTTGCAGCATCAAAATACTGCAGACACTAATTAGACGCTCTTATACTCGCACCCGCTGTTTAAACTCTCCTCTCGCACACTTTTCCTTCATTCTACATTTCCCTCTCTCTGTATGACTGCGAGGTGTAGGGCAAGAGGAATGTTCTGGTGTTGTTCTGGTGTCTGAGCCTGTATAAACACACACGCTGCACTGAGAAAGCAAAGGACAGTGGCTCAGACACATGCACACAAAACAAGGCTGTGCTGCTATAATCACCACGGAGCGGAGCGTCGGGGCCGAGTGGAAAACCACAAGAGAGGAGTGATGACAAAGAGATGTTACACCTCTCTGTCCCTTCTCCTCCTCCCTCCACTCTCCTCCCCTCCCCCATCGTTCAATTCCCAGGCATCAAGGTCGGACCGTGATAGAAATGAAGCACTGCTCCATCCTTCTCCTATCCACTCTAGACACACACGCACAAAACACACTCTAAAAAACACACACACACACACACACACACAGACTGATGAACGCCCGCTGCTGTAACTCACTCCTCGCTGTGACATCATTAATACGACATACTGTCCACAGTGACATCATTAATAAGGGCCGGGGTGGTGACTCTCCCTTAATGGCCTCCTAAATATGACAGGCTTGACATATTGTCCGTGTGGTGGTCCTGTGTTTGTGTGTGGGGGTGTGTATTCATGTCTAGCACAGAGGCCTGTGCATACGCTGGTGCCTGATTTACACTGCCGGCTGCCGTTTGCTGGGTAGAAGCAAATGTCAGCCAGAGCAGGCTCGCTGTCTTTTTTTAAGCAATTAGGGAAACAGTTTCTGTCCCACCCTGTGACACATCCTCACACACCTAGCGACAAACACAGAAAGAAACACACACACTGAGAGAGAGAGAGAAAGAGAGAGAGAGGCTCTGTTAGTTTCTTGGTTGATGGCCTACACTGAGCAGAAGATGGATTCTGAATAATTAGGGAGATAATTGCCCAGGCAGGGGAGAAAGAGAAGATCAATGGCTGATCTTTGAGCGAGTTTGTGTGTGTGTGTGTGTGTGTGCGTGCGTGCGTGCGTGCGTGAGTGCGTGCGTGCGTGTATTTGTGCATGTGTATGCATATGGGGAGGGGTGGAAGGGCAAATATATGTATCGACGTAGATGTTCACTTTGGATGCTGCTGTTTCAAATGTTAGAAATAGAGGCCAAAACACTGACTAGCATTGTTGAAACAATTCACCATCTGGTTCAGTTGTAATATAAAAGGATGCACACACACTCACAACTTCAGACAGTGCCCTACATAAGGATGTATAGAAGTAGAAATATAGGGCTATATATGGCAGTACAAATGATAGTTGGTGATGGTGTTGTCATGGAAGTAAAAATGAAATGTGCTTTGAAGTCGTGTGCAGATAAAAGCTAATGCTACAACGGAGGAGTGTTTCATCCTGTGTCTTTGTTCAGCCTGACATCAGTAGAAACAGACTTCCTTGCCTTTGTTTGGCAGAGGAGAGAGATGGAATAGGAAACAGAAAGGTGCAGGAGGGGGGAGAGCATGGCAGGTTAGACTGCACCTGCTAAGCAACGGATACATTGTCATGGCAAGGCTTCTCGTTCCCCTCGTTCTGTTTCTTTCCGTCTCTGACACGCAAACACACACACACACACACACATACACACACACACACACACAAATCTCTGACAAAAGCTTGATCAGAGCCTCCTGCTTCCTCTTAAACTTCTTCCAAAGCTTTGTCTCTCTCACGCTCCCGCTGCTCTCCTTCTGTGCTCCTCCTCTCCCCTCCTTCCTCCCTTCTCCTCCCTCAGACAAAGGTGAGCACACGTCAGACTGACAATCAGACTGGAAACTCAGAGCGTGCATATAATTGGCACACACACACTCACACACATACACGTTAACACACACACAAACACACACACAGACGACACATACTGACATACATGATGAGTCGCCGACGTCTCTCATGGCAGCCAAACAATGAGCCTCACTGACATTCATCTCCATCATATTTATCTCCTGGCAGACTAGAAAAACGTGGTGGCCCCTGTTATCTTGGAGCTCTCTTCCTTCATTTTCTCTGTACCATGCATTTACATTTCAGTCCTTTAGCACCCAGCCCTTTTCACAGTCCTTGAATTCAGAATCATTAATTTAGTATCTAGGCTTCCAACAAAGGCAAACAACTGGGACAGCATCACTGTCATCACTATTAATAGAAGTATCTCTGCTGCATGTGTTGTTAAGGGTTATTATAATATGTGGAGCAGACACAGAGAGGAAGAGCCAAACAGAGGAGGAAGAGAGATATTAAAGGCAGAGGGGGCAGCTGTGGGTGTAATGCTGTACCAGATAGGCAGTGGCAGGTCGAAGCCTGGACTCATCACATCACATCTCCATATGAAAGGAGCTCTGTGCCACTCTAAACACTACGTATGCATTCGTAATGCAGCTCAAACATAGGGCTGGGAATTCATCCACCGCTACACTCGCGTGTGTGTGTGTGTGTGTGTGTGTGTGGTGTGTGTGTGTGTGTGTTTAAGCAGGTGCTCAGAGGACAAATAGTAATCAATCTGGATTCAACTAGTCCTGTCTCCACCTGGCACAGCACACATCCGCCGACACAAATGTCACCCCTGAATAGGACAGGTCATTTCTTGAGCATCCATCGAGCCATGTCATGCAAATAACAAAGGAAAGGGAGCTGTGATAACAAGGTGTCCACCCCTCTAATTGCAGCAAAACCGATGTTAAGCAGTGACGTTATGATGTCTAAATTAGCTTTTCACAGCAGGCTACCTTCCCAGTTTGAATTATAAAAGAGAAAATCTCCAGCAGCACGTGCCTGTCTGTCTTTGTGTCTCCATCCCTGTCGGTTGATCCATGATCTCAGGCTGGAACGGTGCAGCTTACAGTAAAGCTGGCAGCTGACTGACAGCTTAAGTCAAAAACATGAAATATGTTATGTTTCAGCACCTCCCGACGGACGACACCCTGGGGAAGGATAGTTAACTTTAATGGTTTGTTTAGTTTGGAGGCGTGTATGTGTGTGTCCGTGCGTGCATGCGCCTATGTGTGTTTATTTTGAAGCGTGGGGGCATTAAAATTGCATCGGCACTGTGTGGGCTGATGACTTCAGGCACCGTTAATTGGCCAACTTGGCTATTTCCGTGCAACACTTACTTCCACAGGCAGACCTGGATCTATCGCACACACATATATAGAAACACACACCTTCTGAAAGCTAAATCTAGACATAAAGTCTGTCTGTGCCAGATGTTATTTCTCCCTCCAGGGTTTACTGCCCAACAGGTAGCTTCCATGAGTATGTGTGTACTGCTGGACACTGTCATGTAATCTCTAGGTGCTTAAATGACAAGAAACCTCACTTTTTAGCCTTGCGACTAAAGAAAACGACTTACAGAGTTTACATCTATCAAAGACAAATAGTTCCCTTCTACCCTCAAACAGTGTTTTATGGTTACAAGCATCCTCCTGGCGTGCTTTATTCATTCAGCTCCAAAGGCATGTAGCACATTTACTTCTCAGAGGCTAAAACACTTACTGCAAAATGACATATCTGAGTTTTAAACAGTGCGAGCAGTTTCACTGGAAACTCTATCAGACTTAATGGGGAAATAGCGTTTTCAGCAGAGTAATGTAATATGCGTGGATGATTGTGTGCACATAAAGACAGGAAAAATGGTAACCACACACAGTGACAAAAATGAGAAATAACACCATTATGCCTTCTCGGCAAAACACAGAAAGCCATAATGGAATAATCTGCTAAACACATTAACTAAACATTATACTGTCACAAGGTGGTTGATATGCTATTAACTACTACCACTATTACTGAACTGTAGGGGCTGCGTGATCATCAGTAAGAGTTCTGCTGCTGCAGATGTATAAGTCCTGTAGGATTTATACACACACACACACGCGCACACACACACACACACACACACACACACACACACACACACATGCGCGCACACGCACACACATTCAGTTTATTAGCTGCTTGTGTTTTTGCCTTTTTCTGTCCATAAACAGATCTGTCAGAACAACAGAACACAACAGACTGGTAAATCCAGTTATCCTCCAGCCACAGAGGAAATGACCTGGACCAGGCCATCTGTGAGTGAAGTGTGTGTGTGTGTGTGTGTGTGTGTGTGTGTGTGTGTGTGTGTGTGTGTGTGTGTGTGGTGTGTGTGTGTGTTGTGTGTGTGTTTTAGAGAGCGAGTGAGAGCAGAGTAGGGTGGGGATAAAGCAAAAAGAGAAAGAGTTTCGCCACTGATGCTCATGTGTTATTCATGAGCATGCAGAGAATTTGTGGAATAAAAGCTCTTTCAAACATTAAGCAAAAGAGAAGACAGCAAAGTGAGGAAGTAAGGGGGAAAAAGCAGCAAGGCTGAAAGTATGACTTCACTTGGCTTTTGGCTGTTTTATCTCTCTCCCTCCATCTCCTGCTCTCTCTTTTGTTTCCATTCTGCGGCTGTCAGACGGAAGACAGCAATGTTGGGGACTGAAAGAGTCCCAGACAACCGGTGGAAGAGGAGAGGGGCAGGCGAAGAAAGGGAAGCAGATGGGGAGAATTTGAAGAAAGGAAAGGAGAGAGAGAGGAAGAGGGTTGGATACAAGATTGTGGAGAGAAATGAAGGAGTAAGGAGGGGGCTTAGGGAGGCAGATGGGCTAAACGAGGGCAGTGTAATACTCTAGGTGCCACATCTCAGGATGAAAGCAGGGCAGGAGTAACATGTCACTGTTGTCTCTCGGATCCCCTCAAAGACAGTCTGACAGACTGACACTGGAAAAATAAACTGAAACCAAATTGGCTTTATTAGCCTTTGGGAAGAATAATAAATGGAGATAAATAAACAATTACACGATGTTGTTCAAACACAAAGCATCTTAATATGCAAATGCAATGAAAAATACTTGCAAACAAGAACGTGCCTAGCCAGTTACAAACACTGAATGTTAATTGCCCCCGGCACTGACGGAGCGGTGGGGACTGATGGATCTTTTTCTACCTGTGCATTAATTACAAAACTTCTTGTCTTATTTTCAACTTTGAAGAATGATGCAGCATTTATTTTTAAATCATGCATATTCCAAAGCTTATCTTGTCCCTTTTTTAAGCTGCTGTAATAAAAATGTGTAATTAATTACATTTCCATTAGATTCCTGCAATGAATTTTTCCCCAACCATAATGGAATTTTTAATTGCAGTGATTGTTCCCAAGTGTTTGCCGCAGGGCATGTGTTCCTGATAAATGTTCTTATTAAAGTTTACACATACGAAAACAGTGGTAGATGCAATCAAATGCACAATCACTGTCAAACACCCGTAAAGCCAAAAAATGTCCTTATTCAACTTTTATTAAAGAGGAACTCCACTGATTTTACACATCAGTTTCTTTTCTATTAACTTTTTTTTGTGGCTCCAGAGAGAGCTGCACAAACACCCAAAAATTGGGTGATGTCGCTTGAGTCAGTTACTTGAGTCTGAAGACCACAATTTTGAAAATGAAAAAAATCTGGGGGTGTGGAGTTAGAAAGTAAAGAGCTTGTAACCAACTCCTCATCTGTGCTTGATGCCAACGGCTCAAGGGTAAATTAGCCAACCTGCTGCTAGCAACAACTGAATCCCCCCCTGCATTCATGAGGTGTTGCAATCATCGCAAAAATTAGTTTCCGACTAGGAAATTTCATGCAAACACCCCCTCAAGTCGGAACAAGTTGAGAAAAAATTTTGTTGCACAACCTGTCGTATATTGTGACATCATATACGCAGAAACATGGCGGACTAAATGATGGTGAGAAACTTCTGATTAATAGCGCAAATTCATATGTAACATACACTGTTGCTCATAAAGTTGGTAAAATAAAAAAATAAAATATTTTTTACCTCTTTCCATGAAATGTTTGTGACAATGTGATTTACTCTTGACAGATAAAGTGTATATCTTCTCAAAACTTTAGTAGTCAATCTCTTCCAAAGTGATTAGTGATGCATTTAAATTGGAATAAACAGAGGATTGTGTCTGAAAACAAAATTATTCCAACTTTATGGGCAACTGTGTATAATTTTTTTGCTAACATTTAATTTGTAATATGGTATTAGATTGTTACTGTTAGTTGCTGTACACGGAGAGTGACCTAGATTAGATAGAAAGGTTATTTAGTAGCAGTAACCTTTATAATGAGTGATACAAATATTGGAAACAGCAAACAACTTGGTTTAAATGAACTGAGCAAATAAAATACAGCAGATTTTTTTGTAGTGACTGTGTTGAACACACCGAAGTCAGTAGAATGACTTCCCAACTTGGGAAATGGGACCATTCGAGGAGCATGTGAATGCAGCATCCAACCAAACTATTGGCGGTTTAGTTGAAAAGTGGGTAACGTAGGCAACAGGTTTTGATGGGGAAGAAGAATGTGTTGGGGAAAAAAAGGTAATATCTCTAGTTCTGCTGCATCTATTTTTACACTTTCAACCGTGAGTCTGACAATGTTGTGCAGTACAATGCTACACTGATGCAGTATTGTTTCAGAAGACAAATAATATAATTTAAACAAATATAATCTCAGAAGCACCCCAGTGCCAATGTAATCACCAAAGCAGAACAACTAGTGTCTGTAACAGCGAATGAGAAAATCTGTTTGCGCAGCGGTGGCGAATAAAACAAACTGTTCTGCTCGAGGCTGCGTGGACCATTTTTCCATCTCACTACCACCAACAAACTGAGTGCACTAAACCTGCATCTGGAGCACAGCGAGAGTGTGTTTGTGAGGTCAATCCCATAAAAGTGCACCAGCAGGTGCCTGCTACAGTACATCACACAGAATTACGCATTCAATCATGCACACGGACACACACATACACGTAAATACACAAAACACACATGCATGGTTGAGCTGATACATCCAGACGTCTGACTCCAGAGCTCATAGCTTCTAAGTGCTGCTCGTTTCCTCAAATCACCTCTGTGGGAGAAAGAAAGAGAGACAGCGAGACTTCACCTTTATTTCCCCCCTTTCTCCCTTGAGTGTGTAATAACTCAGATCAAATAAGCTCATGTGTAAGACATAAGGGGCAACCATAACAGATATTTACACCATTCATAAAACCACAGAAGTCAGGGAGATGAATGTAGGAGCTGCAGACTCACTCTCTCCAGATGTCTGTCTGATTAAGATGATACACTGTTATGCTGCTTGGTTCTGCCAGGGGGGGTTCGAGCGAGGACTTTACTATGAGCCCTCTGATTGGCTGGCCTCTGGGTGACCCGGAGCTGCTGGGAGTCTTGAGATGTCAGACACGATTCTGACGAGAGCTGCACATGGAGGACCATGATGCTCTGAGGTTGTAGGAGAGGCTTTCGCACCCATTTACAGATGGAGAAAAAAAAGTGGGTCAAGTGCCTGACAAATATGTATGTGCATCTCTTCTCTCACCTCAGTGCTTCCAGGTAGATCAGCATTGAGCTGTACACCCCCTGTAGATCTTTTCTAATTTAAAAGATGTAAACACGACCACTGATCAAACCATTTATCAGACATCTGCAACAAAAAAAACAACAATATCAAGTTGAACATGTTCCCGAGAGGCAGCCAGAGTCCTGACAGTCTTGCTGACTGGTTTGTGTCAAATGCTGACAGCTAGCCTTTAAGTGAATCAGAGAGTATCTGACAACACAGACGCAAATGTCAAATTTGTAGGAGGTGGCAGTGAATAATGTCAATATGTCACTACAAACAGCATCATTATTTGTGCCAATACAACAGGCTCGGAAATATTTTATAACGGCTGAAGAAGAGTGATGTGATGTGTGTGTGTGTGCGTACATGAATGATGGCCTCAGCAGAACATGTGGCAGTTAGACAGAGCAGGGAAGAGGGACCTTCATACCCATACGCACAATCAGTTCAGTCCTCCAGGGAAACAGAGAGACCTGTCGTATTAATGACACCGATACTAAATACAGATGTAATAAAGGACAGATGTGGGAGAAGTGGCTGAGATGCAATATTTCACCCCTAGACCTAAGGGAATGAGACTCATTCTTAGGATCCATAAACATAATAAACATTAATATTTGCTCAGTTCCCCAATTAATGTATCACACTACAGTCAACCTGAGCATCATGTGTTCTAAGACGGGTGGTTTAAAAAAGAGATGCAATGAGAAATTGTGGCTGAGGATACAGCAGTGTTTGGGATAAATAAAGGAAGAACTGGGTATGTAGCATAATTACCGATGGACATGACTGAGCAAAGAAAAACTCAGATATAAAGAAAATGAAACTGCAGAGGAAAGAAGTGGCTGTAGCATTTTTAGCACAATTTATTGATCTCTCAAAAGTAAACAACTCGGCAGGGACCTCTCATCACTACAAAACATGCACCGCTACTTTCTTGTTCAGTTAACTGTGCTGCTACAAGAGTTGCTTGGTTCTTAAATTGCAGCATTGAGAAGGACAACTATTGTTGTCTGCAAAATCATTTCTGAGTGCTGAAAATTCACCACACAGGCTTCTTTTAAGGTATAACATTAAGTATAACGCCTGTTTCTCCATCTATCTACAGGCAGAAAACTCTATCTTTACACCTGTCTGTCTACCTGACTATCCATCTTAACATCCGTCTACCACTCATCCATCCATACATCCACATAAACATTCATAGAATCGGTCCATCCATCCAGATGCTCTCGCCTGGGAGAGGCTCAGCTGCCTCCTGCAGCCCTCAGACATGCTTTAATGGTGAGACTGAACTATAGGCTCCTCTGGCTCTCCTGAGACACACACACACACACACACACACACACACACACACACACACTGCATGTATATCAGCAGTGGTGACTTTACTTACTATGGCCTCTTCCTGCATTTCTTTTCCTCTCCATTCCCTTAATATTAATACACCACTTCTTTATTCAAACACTTTCTATTTCTATTTTCACATAAAACCTCTCATTTCATCCTTTTCTGTCTTGTTCTTTCTTCTACCCCTCCTCTACCGCCTTTTTCCTTTGCTTTTACTCGTTTCCACAATTTCTCATTTGCAGTCGATGGTGTTATGCTGCCCTGTAGCGAATGTCTTGTGTAAATGTGTGTTGTGTGAGGATGGGATGTGTGTGGCAGGAAGAGACACAGTCAGAAAGAGAGGCAAAAGTTAACTGTGATCAGCACAGATGGAAGGACACCTGCTCTGTAATGGTGCTTTCAAATGCTCCTTCTCTCTCTTTCATGGCCTCTTGCAAACACACCCACATGCACATGCACACACAAATACGCACACACACACACACACACACACACAAACAGAAACTTCAGAGAGGCAAACTTGGGCACAACATGAAGGGACATCCTCATCCTCCTCCTCCTCCTCCTCCTCCTCCTCCCATGGCGCAATGGAGGCAGTGACTGATGAGAAGGGGAGAAACGGGAGTCAGATAAAACGACAATATGGAGCCATGGAGGTAGGTCCAAAAAGGGGGGGTTGTAGAGGGGAGTCAGAGATGGAAAGAGACAGTGGGGGACAGACAGGGAGTGGTCGACACATTTGGCAAGTGAGACTAGCTGTGATAAGTCCAGCAGAGTGGCCTTATCTGTGCCCAGTTGTGTGTTTGCCTGTGGTGAGTGTGGTCCTGTGAGGCTGAGAGGGAGCAGGTCGGTGCAGCTACAGGGCAGACGGGGAGATATGCATCGAGGCCAAGAGGTGCTCCTAGTCCACCTCAGGGTCCGTGGCTGGACCTGAGCCTGAACTGGGTTTGGACTCTTACGATGCTGTGTTTGAGGTCCAACACATATTTTAAAAGCAGTCACAGAAAAGACTCCACATTGTTCTCTGAGGAAAGATGAAACGCATCAAACATGTAACCTTGAACGTGATGCAGTCAAGAGCAATTCGTTTAATGCTTGGCTAATGAGAAGAAGAAAAAAAAAAAGAATCCCAGTTGACCGAGTGCTCGCAACTGGACTCGGCACACGCTGGAGGCTAATGCTCTCCCTCTGACCTTAGCACACATCCAAGTGTGTGATTGGCTGTTTTGTAAAGATAACAACCAGGGTGCAGTGAGTCCTTGCACTGCACACCATGAAAAATAAATTTATAGTATGACATTTTTGGAAACTCTTTTCACTTCCTCGAGAAGACTGATACCAGCCGGTTAATTTCATTCAGCATTAAGACAGAAAACGAGGAAACTGCATAACACAAGGTAATAAAATCTGCCTCCAAAGCTCACAAATCAACACATGTATCTCATCTGTTTAAATCGGTACAAATTTGTGTAAAATGTCAGGCTGTGGTTTTATGGGGGGGGGGGATTATGTGCCGAAGCAGTGGCTTCCTGGAGTATCCACTGGTTGTGATGGTTGTAATCACATTGATGACAAGAAGGAAGTTAGTCTAGCCAAGAAGTAGCCTGGCACATAATATCATGTAAAACCATAGCATGAATTTTTTAAGCATTGATTTTTAAATAGGTTAAATATCACGTGGTATTGAGCTTTAGAGGTGGTGGTGGGCAGACTCAGGCTAGCAGATATTAGAGTGGTATTAATCTCATCATCAAACTTTCAGCAACAAAACTAACAAAGCCAATGTTGAGCTTTGGCTTGAGGGATTTATTCTGAAATCATATACTCCATTAAAGAAAAATATAAGGGCTTCAATCCACAGTGAAAATGAGACAGAATCAGAGGAGGAAGTGTAGTGAATTTTCAAACAATACATTAGTTCTCGGAATAGACTGTGCAGTGCAGCCCAGCAGGCAAACACACAGCAAAGCCCATTACCAGTAGTTCAAATGAGGTTCCTGACACCATGCATGTCAATGAGGAGAAGCTGTAGCCCAAGTATATAAACACACACACACACGGCACACACCGTGCACACACACCCAGACATTAATGAACAAGGACCCACACACGCCGACACACACAAAATCTGGTAACTCACAAAAATATCCACAATTCCATGCACACATCACTATCTCATTTTATTCACTTACGAGCAGACTCCCTATATCATAGCCCACAGGTGTCATTAACGTTTCAAACATGGAAAATTATGCAAACACCCCGCCACGCTGTGAGGGCAAGCAAGCAGCTCTGCTCATTTAACACACTCCTCCAGCCACTCAGACGGAACCGTCTTCTCATCTGTCAGTGTTTCGCTGCTTTACGAAAACAAACATCTTGTCAACATTGTGCACTCTCACATTTACATTAACACACACAGCAGTCAGAGGGCGGGGGGGGGGGGGGGGGGGGGGGGGCAAGGGGGAAGGGGGCAGAGGCAGACAAAAAATAGCACGGCTTATGCTCCTAAGGAAAACCAATTTCAGAAAAAAAACACACACACACTCATGTCGACACCTCACACATGAAAGATGATATCAATGAACATTTTCTGTTCTCATCATCTTTTCTGACCCTCGTGGACAGACTGTCCAGCTTTGTGTGCCCAGCAAAACCAATCTGCTCTTATTTCATTTCATCCCAATCAATTCTTTTGCTTGGGTGAACTGACCATAGCGCGTTTCTATCTTTACGTGTGTGTGTGCGTGTGTGTGTGTGTGTGTCCATCACACTCGGCGGAGGTCTGTGTGCAGGGCCTCAGAATATGAGGTAATCAATCACATCATACTGCTTTAGATTAGAGCCACATCGATCTGGTCTCAGCTCTGACAAACAGCCTGACCTAGAATACATCCACCTGGACAGGGCACACACATACTACACGCAGCTACACACACGCGCACACACACACACACACACACATTTACACACATAGCACCTCTTCTCTTGCTGCATTTCTAGCACACATCAACATCGCGACCCCCCTCCCGGGAGTGTACCCTACCACATACACACATACCAGGAATATTTACTGAGAACCGCAGTCTCTCACAGAGCAGTCCCTGTGCAGGAAACATCCAAGGTGGGATGATTTTCCCTGTGGGTGGTTGTTCATTTGTATGCTCTTTCACTGTCCATCACCTCCGCTGCCCCCGTCCACGAAAGCAAACACTCACTGCCACAGTTTGACGTGGCGTTCTCTCAGACTCGAGAATGTCACAAGTATTTCTACCTGTGTGTGTGTGTGTGTGTGTGTGTGTGTGTGTGTGTGCGTGTGTGTGTGTCTTCTCGCTATTGGCTACATGCGCTCATTTCATTTATTAATGCTATGTATCGTCCCAATCAATGGTCGGCGGTGTGATGAAGGTCTTTGCCTGAGGGGAGAGAGAGCAAATGGAAAAGGCTCTGAGATGTGCAGCGTTCACAGAATCATTAAGTCTGAGCTCAGGCCTGTGTGTGTGTGTGTGTGTGTGCAAGTGCGCACGCGTGTGTGTGTGTTGTGCTTAACAAGTAATCATTAGTACTAGATATGCAGTGAGGGTGTCAGAGTGGTATCCAGGTATTGTTTGAAGATATCTAGGTGTCTACCCCGTAGTGCAAGCTGGAGAAAATCAAAGCCCTGAATATCTGAAGTATGTGTGTATATAAGAGTGTGTGAGTGTGTGAGTGTGTGTGTGTGTGTGTGTGTGTGTGTGTGTGTGTGTGTGTGTGTGTGTGTGTATATGCACGCGCATGTGTGTATAGGTGACAGCCCTTCTCCCACCATTCTACCACAGAGCAGAGACAGAAATATACACTCCAGCTAAATTAAAGTCAGAGGTGTCACTTTTCCACCACCTGTGTTTTATAATGTGAAACATATGGTAGATATATAGTTCATTTCAGCATTTCTATGCTCTGCAAAGTCAACACTGTTTTTCAAAATGAGATTGTAGTTACTTAATTGGAAATTTCATCAGTATTTACATCTCCAGCAGCCAAAGTGACACAACAATTAAACCATACCTGGCATGCACAATGAATATGAAACACCAACTGCTGTTGTCTGCTTGGTTCAAACTGGCTAGCAATGAGAAGGCCACTTAGAGGACTGGTTTAATAACACTGTTCAGCATTTTGAGAAATATTCTTATTCACTTTCTTTTGGAAGGATATACAATAATATTGCTACAACTGCCAAATGTGAAGCTACAGCTCGCAGCCAGTCAGCTAAGCACTTAAAGTTCGCCTCCGGACACATTTTTAGGCATGTAAAAAAAATTACTCTGCTGTGATTAATATTTTGTTTAATGTTTCCCACATTAGAAGTAAAAAAGAAAGGGAAGCTGGAATCACATGTAAGCTTACTTCTTCATTGAGAAATTCTGGATCAGGCCCCGTGCCCCGCCCACCACCACTGCTTGTGCTCGGTTGACTGGTGGAAGAGAAGTGCCTATCAAGATGGTTAGCGGAGGAGAGACTCAGCCTCACATGCTTGTGCCTCAGTCAGACCCAGACTCAGATGAGAAGTCTGTTGTGCACCAAAGTTGGCGACTAGCAAACGTATCTCAATGGCAAGCGTAGTTAGCATCTACCTATGGACAGAGCCAGGCTAGCTGTTTCCCCATGTTTTGTAGGCTATATGGTAAGCTAAGCTAAACAGCTGCTGGGCACGTGGGAGTGGTATTGATGTTCTCATTCTAATTCTTGGCAAGAAAGCAAACACATGTATTTCCATAGGTTTTCAATAATTCCTTTAAGAGAGACATTATTTTGTCCCTGCAGATAATATGTGCCAAATTGACCAGTCTCTTCTCATGTGAAATAGCTCAATCATAATGAGTTATGTTATCTCTATTTTGATTAACATACTGGAGGTTCAATGAAGTCTCCTACCTGATGTGTCCTGGTGAGCAACAGCTGAACAGTACGAGACCTACAGAGACAGCCGGGTGGATGAGTGACCAATGGAGTTCTTCTGGAGGTGGGAGGATTGACCAATGAGAGAGCAGGACTGATTGGAGGTGATTTACGTTCCTGACATCTTTAACCAAATTACCCGGCATCCCTTGCGGTGTGATTACTGTGATGCACCGTCTTGATGCTTGTGTGTAAAGTGTGTGTGTGTGTGTGTGTGTGTGTGTGTGTGTGTGTGTGTGTGTGTGTGTTATTTCATTTCTCCCAAGGCAACAGCTTGTGCAAAACTGGAAGATGGGCTTAGACACAACAAGTGAGATTTAAAACTACCAGACAGGAAAAAAATCATCTGTTTGTCAGATTTTAATTTTTTTTGTGATAGTCTGATTTGTGCTATCTCTGGCAGTTATCACAGTTATCGTGCCCACTGACCTGTAGGCGAGGCTTAGACAACATGTTCAGGGTTTTATGAAGTAATCTCATTGATCGGAGGCCAAGACTGCTGTCAGGACATCCAGGAGATTTTTCAAGCATTTGTTTGGTTTTATGAGAATCTAACAAGCTTGTATTTATATCTCTTACCAGTGCAAAACTATTTCACTTCCTTTTAGCAATCCCAACTCAAATACATATTGATCTACACTAGCTGTAATAGGCAAATATAATAAAACTGTCTGTGTTGACATGCATTTGATTAACTTGCTCCCTGGTGGCTACTAGTGTGATTTTCCCAAAGACTAAACCAGTGGCCTAAAGATTTTCAAATGAGCTGAAGGAAGCCTTGCTTAACAGTCAGAGATGTGTTGCCTCAAGCGTTCCCTTTGAAATAATATGCAACCAAATCACATCAAGCCACCGCCTGACAAATTGCTATTGAAGAAAGAATATAGAAGGTACAATATGTGGTGATTTTTTTTTTTTGTGGTTCGCTGTGAGAGCAGCACAGTTTCTATTAGAGCAAACAGGCTCATCTGACTGGAAGCCTGCCTGATCCATCAGTTCATTTCAGCCACTCTACTCTCTCAGCCCTGCTCTTAAAGACAGATAGTGGGAGACTGTCTCATTTCACGCTTGCAGGAGTTAATGCTATTAAACTAGACATACACACGCACGCACACACGCACTCACGCACACACATACACACACACACACACACACACACACACGGACACATGTGCACACACAGACAGAGACAAGATGTTGCTGCTATCTGATGGCCTGAACAACGGCAACATCTGAGATAAAGAGCAGCTTTCCTGTTCCAGTGATACACAGCCATGTTCAGCCCCTAGATGATATGTGTGTGTGAGTCTGTGTGGGTGGTTGTACCTTTGTGTGTCAGTACACATTTGCACCTGCGCTGTGACTGATGCAGGACCAATCCCTCAGTGATCCCATTACAGGGGTCTGACAAGGAAAGGTTGTGTGTCTGTGTGTCAGTGTCTACATGTGTCTGTGTGTGTGTGTGTGTGTGTGTGTGTGTGTGTGTGTGTGTGTGTGTGTGTGTGTGTGTGTGTGATGGAGAGGATCATCTAAGGACTGCTGTTAGTTAGCAGCATTCTCTATCACTGTGGCATGTTATTATCTGGCTAGGACCTATGTTACATCACTCATACTTACACATACACACATGCACGTACATATGCACACAGACACACACACACACACACACATGCACAAAAGATTTGTCTTGATATTTTTGTGAGGACATTCCATTAACTGCAACCATTCCATATTCCTCATCACAACATCTACAACCCTAAAGAAATACTTTGGGAAATACGCTTATTCACTTTCTTGTCGGGATTTAGAAGAGAAGATTTATATCACTGTTATGTCTAGCCGTCAAATATGAAGCTGGAGCAAAGAGATGGTTAGCTTAGCTTAGCATCAAGACTAGTAAAAAAGGGAAACCTCAGAGTGATGACAAGACTCAAAGATGTCACTGTGCGTGGTCAACAAATAGTCCCATCACCAAACTCCCTGTAACACCACAAATTCTCTAATTCTAAACCTGAGTGAGAACCTACATCTAAGCCTTGTTCTTGGACAACCCACTAAAAGGACTGGACAAAAAATATGATTATTTGCATTTTAGGGGTTGGACATGTGTCACTGAAGCTAAAAGGGAAGTCCGCCTTGCTAATAAAGCACACACAGATTGCTACAAGTTGTATATTATAGGGTATTATTGATGAAATACAATGTGATGACACATTGGATTTGTGAGTAACAAATGATGATTTCCAGATTTAATGATTTAAAAACTTCTTAGAAGTACAGTAAAACAGAAGCCTAAAACAACACCTGGATGTCGCACTGAGTGTACAGACTGTACTGCCAACTAGTCTTTATCTCTATGCAAACCTGCCCTACCAGTACCTTGTTATTCCTGTGCAGTGCCATCCTGACTGCCTGACAGTGCAGCACGATTCAGACAGTCTAGTCAGCTCAGACTGAGAGACAGTTCAATGATACATCACTTACACACACATCCATATAAACAATACACAAATAGCATAATAAACATTCAATAAACCAAGGTGTAAACCTTGTATGATTCCATCATAATGTGTGCTTTACATACATTTGTGTATATAATACACTCTTTTACACAGAATCTATCTTTTTATATCTGATATGTGAATAGCCAATAGAGCACATTATTTATGCTTGTTTTACTAATGTGCTTGATCACCGTCACACACAGATAAATGAGTATTTAGGATGTACTAAATACTCCTTTATCTTTTGGCCACATCCAAACATATCAGAGATGAAGGTTTAGAGAGACAGACCTAAGACATACAAGTCTTAAAGAAGTAAACAGCCTTCCACATGTGCGCGCGCGTGTGTGTGTGTGTGTGTGTGTGTGTGTGTGTGTCTGTGTGTCTGTGTGTCTGTGTGTGTGTGTATGTACCTGTAGCTTGAGCGGTGTCACCTGGGTTTGGAGCAGGTTATGCCTCCCCTCCTCATATTTCTCCTCAGGCCCCTCATTTACTAGCTGCTTGTACCAGCACCTGAGAACAGATTATTGTTCAGGAGACTTACAGCTGAACAGGCAGAGTAAGTAGATCTCTTCTCTTCTGCACTAATCTAATCAAATTTGATGTTTCCAAACACACAGCAGCTGGCTAAAGGCACAGCAATGATACCCTAGGAACAAAGCCCACGCTTGTTGCTGGAGACTTACCTAAGCTTCTCCAATTCCTGCCTCAATTTGGCATTCTCTCCCTGAAGCTTAACGCCAACAAGAAAGCAATTTAACGGCCCAAGTGTGTGCTTAGGTGTGTGTGTGTGTGTATTACCTTCAAAATGGTTCATGTCTCTTTGTGGAGCAGACATCCTCTGTGGGCTGATGGGGGCAAGTTGACCATGATCCCTGGTTTACTCTGTAGAAACACAGCAAAGGAAATGTGAACACCTAGAAACAGCTCAAACACAAACAACGCTTTGAAAATATATTGGCCCATTGAAAATATTACTCAATCGTTTTACAAAGATACATCACATGTTCAAATATGTACAGACATAAACAATATGATAACAGCATTACTTTAACAATGGGGTTTGCTGTTCAGGGGCTAGTTGCCTAACCTGTATGTGATTCTCCTTATATTTGTGAAATACATACACACATATACCACCACATTTCAGCTCTCATACATTATTAAAACATCACGGGTAATTTCTTTTTTTTCATGTTAGTGGAATAATAGGGGGAAGGGCTGATAGCTTTGATACACTATGTGTACATCAAATGTGGAGATCACTTCAATTCAGTCAGTACTGCAAAGGTCCTATCATCACTTTAACCTATCCAGCTCTCACTTTCATCTTACTCTAATGAGGGGCTCATTAATTTCTAATCAAAGGATCCTGATTCCATTGAGGATATTCAGCCCTCTGTACACAGAAAGTGCATGGGGTCATCACATTTTAAACAACACATCTGAAGACCAGAGGACGCACGAGTGCTCAATAAACACACGCATGGTGGAGGTGAAACAGTCTCGCAACATTTTGGACACTTTATATTCAGATGTAAAAAAGAAAAGAAAAAAAGAAAATCTATACAGCCAAGAATGGCGTGAAGAGAAAAAGAGATGAGAGAGAAAAAGATGAAATGGTAGGAGGCCTGAAAAGAGAGCTGCTTTGTGTTGAAGCGTAGCAAAAAGTTCCCTTACACACATCTGGAAAGAAGACACTATCTCACTGTGTGTTAGGGAATGTGTGTATGTGTGTGCTTATGTGCACGCGCATGCAGGAATGGCCGTTCCGCCACGTTCCAGATAATTCCACACACAGGCGGGTCCACACTCTCCCTCCATACTCCCGGCATAGCTCCACTTACACACCATTGGTCACTCTGTTCTGTGCTTGTGTGTAACCGTCCAGACAGTGAAACAGACGACTGCTCCTGTCTGTCATAGGCTATTTAACAAAAAAAAACTTCTGCCTCGAGACTCTCAATCTGCTGCTGCTGAGAGCCAGAGGAGCAGAGCACAAGTTTTATCAGTAAAAAACACATTTGGTCTATCAGTGCAATCAATCATATCTTTACAGACTTCGACCAAGACCCTAAAACCGTTAAAATATCATATAAAAGTTGTCGTGCTATTGAAGCAGCAGAATATTAAGAGAATTCCAATGAGAAATTGAGTTATAGGATGATATGATAATCTAATCAAAATCAGAGTTGGTCTATTATTACTGGTGTCCAATCAAGTTAGAGTGTGATCATGTGCTCCCATTTGCCTTCAGCAGGGAATGAGAGAGGACATGTAGAAAAATTAAGATGAGGTGACTAGGAAAAGATGTATATGGTTAAAACAAAAAAAAAAGAAATTAGAGCCCTTGAGGAAACCAAGACAACAACTTCATTAATAAGTAGCTCGTTAAGAATCAGAACGTTTTTTAAAATAAATGCAGAGTGCAAAGTTGTAATTTATCTCATATATTTTTGTAGTTTAAAAAGCAGGACAGTCCAAGGGTAGTTTGTCAAATTGTTTATATTTATCATAAAGATAAAGTAAATGGTTTCATCAGCATGTATGAGAGTCAGTGAGATCATTCCTAATAATGTTTTTCAGTCAGGTCTAAGACTTTCAGGTGAATAAAATCTGTAGTATTTTTTATAATGTGGGACTGAGCAGCATGGTGAAATAACAAATCCAGTGGTTCAGTTAACACTGTACAGCAATGAAGAGTGACATTGTCACTCATCCAGTAATGAAAGGCCTGTTAAACACACTGTGTAAGCTTACTGCTCAAAAACACTTCAGTTCAAACAAAACACCAGGTGCACATACAGGAGGAAAATTATTCCGTTTCAATACTTGACTTAAACCAGAAACAACAATGTTCTGAGACAAAAGACAGCAGTTTCAGTAATCTACCTGTGTCACAGTGCCATCTAGCTTTTAAATTAAGAATTGCACAAACATTTTTCTTCACTTAATTCATGACTAACTCGCTCTTCATGTTCTAAACAGTAAAATTTAGGATTTGAATGTTCTCTTTAGGCTGTGTTATAAACATGCTCATTCAACTCTGTGAGCTTTGTGGTGGTGTTGTTGTATTGTATTGTAATATGTCACTTTCTTCTTTTACACTATTTGTGTATAACCTGCATGAATATGATGTATATTTTACCATCCTGGACACAGCTGTTGAAGCTGTTAATACACACTGCACACTATAGTCACTTAGCAGACTGCAGGAGCACTGAGTGGTGCAAAAACATCTATGACGCAGTGCAGAGGGTGTGAATGGTTTAGCCATTCTGGAGACCTAGCCACTCACACAGAGTTCATTTTCTCACTCTTGCTCACTCCACACTCGTCCATTTGTTGGCGAATAAACTTCTAACCTTTTGAAATAAACAAATTACTAATAAATGAGCCAATTCAGTTCTAGGTCTAAGGTAAATCACACAAAGGCCAGTAAAACATAATTTGTGCACATGTATGTATATGTGCATGTGCTTGGCCTCTCTTTGGGCACAGGCACTTGCTGAACTGCACAATGTTAAATAAACCAGTGGAGGAATTCCACTGAGTCAACACAGCCTGTGGAAGTGGAAAGCTGTGTCTGTCTGTGTGTGTGTGTGTGTGTGTGTGTGTGTGTGTGTGTGTGTGTGTGTGTGTGTGTGTGTGTGTGTTGGGAGCAGGGTAGAAAGTAAACACACTCACTCTGTTTATATCCTACCTGCCCATGGAATGCACAGAATCCAGCTGCTATGGCAACAGAAACCTGCCTGTAAATCTCTGTTTAACACCACTCTTTCCTTCACACTCTCTCCTCTCTCTCTCTCTCTGTCTCTTTCCCTCACACTCTCTCCTCTCTCTCTCTCCTCTCTCCTCTCTCTCTCTCTCTCTCTCTCTCTCTCTCTCTCTCTCTCTTTCCCTCACACTCTCTCCTCTCTCTCTCTCTCTCTCTCTCTCTCTCTCACCCTCCCGCTCTCTCTCTCTCCCTCAGCTGACCTTCAGATTTCACTGGAACAATGGTGTGTTTCCTGTGGCATCACTTTGGATATATTGCTCTCATTTTACGATACAATACACTATATTTTATTGTCCCTGTGGAGAAACTTGTCTTGGACTCACAACAGTGATCTATCATGATTACAAGACACTGTAAAACTACACAGATGTCAATAGAGCATCCAATCAGTAAATATATACTATGTGACATATTTTCACAATATAGAACATATTCAAACATTTACACACCCACATATTTATTCACTCACAACTCATTTCCATCCATGAGCCTTTCTCACAGCCGACATATTGACCTAATAATAGGAAAAGCAAAGGGGTTAGCCTACTGATAACATTAAAGATGGCTCTATCATATTTAAGTGTCCCAGTGAGCCAGTGTGACAGTATTGCACAATAGGACCCTGAAACCAAAGCGACATGTGAAATTCAGCCATCCTTAATGTTATTGCTTACATCTGTGCTTTTTTCTACAGTGACATATCAAAATATAATGCTGCAGGGACAACGTATTTTTGTCGGCCAACCTGGAAGTTAGCATCACCTTGGTTCCCTTGACAAAAAGGCAATGGCATTTTTCCATTGGCTTTTGGATTATTGAAGAAAATAAGCTCTGTGACGAGCAAAAGTTTATGATACTTACACAACTTATTCAGCAAGATAATCTTTGCAAACAAACACCATTTTTTTTTATTTTTGAATCCTTAACACAATCGTAAAAAGCTAATGATTGGCGTTGTTTGAAAAAATCATCAAACACAGAAATTAAAAAACAATTGCTGTGCTGTGGTTTCAGCTGTATGTACTCATCAAAAGATCAGTCAGGGAGAAAGTTAGAGGCCACAGAATACCTTTCTTATTTTCTCTCATGCAGAGCACAGTCTGCACATGCACAGCTCGTTCACGTAGATGTCAGCTGCTGTGTGGACTAATTGTGCCTCTCCACCCAGGGTCCACCTCTCTGCCCCTCAGTGAACAGAGTAGACGCAAAGACGGGTGCTCTTTTGAGATAATGTCAATAAGGGGGTCTGAAAAGTCGGTAAATCTAACGACGAAGTCACTTTTTCATGTAGACCTGACAAGCTGCAGTAGACAAGCATCTGTATCAGCACTTGGCCTCAGGAGTAATGTCTATGGTTTTACCTGACGCTGCAGCCCTTTCCAGTGAAGATCACTGTGTCTCTTTCTGTTCAAAATTCCTCCCTGCAAGATTTAAAACTGATCTGTTCGTCAAATACTGCAGAATATGGATATCTAGCTTATGAGACCAATAATAATGCTGCCAATGAAGCTGTGTTAAAACAAATTCCTGTAACTTCTTCAAAATAAAACCTTATCAATATGAAACGGGTAGGATGCTTTGATTGTGAAGAAGGATTAATGTTAATGTTCATTATAGACATATTGCTTTGTTGCTTTGATTCCTTTGGTGTCACAGAAGTCTGAAGGCATTTAGACTTTTGAACAGAATAGTTCCTGTAGGAGGATTACTGTACTCAAGAAAGCAGGAAAGATTGACAGCAGACTGTAACACAGACACAGTCAGTTCATTCGCATTTATTTCAGTTTGTTGACAAGTACTTAACAGTTGAAAAGTTATTCAGTAGGTCCTACACTGCAGTTCTGTCAGCATGATGGATGGCATAAGATCACAGATCAGCAACATGTGCCAAATGTGGAAACAGACGTGCGAGATGCCACACAAATAGAGCAAGAAAAAAAGAAAACTGCTGTCAAGTTTCTCGTTTCTCAGACAACAACAAAAGCAGGATTGGATATGGGCATATTATATACGAAGGCTATTGTAGACCGTATTTTCAAGAAAATATGGGCTCATGTTCAGGGTATTGAGTTTGAAATCTTACCAAACACCTTCGAACAGTACTACGCTGCATGATGTCCGAGAACCCCATGGATGATCAGTTGGAGTCAGAGCCATGGGTGCTGGTGACCACACTCTAGACAATTTCAGTTGGGTTATACCTTAATGATCCTTCGCCTGTCATTTGATGATACTACAAACTCACTGACCTACAGAAAGTCCAACAAAACAACCATCCTTTAACACCAAGGTATCTCAGGACTATTACAAGGTATTCATCTGAAGGAAAGTCTGACCCACATCCCACAGGATGGATTTTCTCCAGAAATACCTTGTCATTAGGATAGAGAGCTGAAGCCCCCCACCCCAAATCCAGGTCACCCTATGTCCTGGTGCACAAGGTTACCTGGATGTGAGGCAGGACTTCATTTCTCTGCACCACTCTTTGCTCAACACTTTGGCAGCTTGGGTTTACTCCGGGAACTCCGGTATCTTCCTACGTTTCAGTTCAGTTTTACTGTTTCAGTAAAGTGTTACAATAAAGTGTTCTATTTAAATTTATGTTTTCACGTTTATTTGGCCTATGTTTAACTCTTAAACTAATAATAATGATAATAAGATATTAAACTTATTTACATAGCACTATTTACATAGTACTTTTCTTATAAAGTCACAAAGGGCTTAACAGAAAGAAAGGGGGGAATTAAAACAAAAGAAAAATAAACACATCATAAAACTGAGGTAAGTTACAAAAAAATATAAATTGTTCGTACAGTGGGAAAATAAAACACAACAACATATCAAACATTCATAAAATCTTTCTGATAAAAGAATGTTTTATGAAGAGTTTGAAAAGACACTAATGAGTCTGTCTGATCTCAATAGGTAGACTGTTCTACAGTTTTGGGGCTCTTACAGTAAAGGCCCAGTTACCCTTAGTGACACATATTATGTAACTTGGAGCAAGGCCATTAATGCTTCCAAGGTAATCAGTATAATTTTAAAATCAATGCAAAAAGTAACAAGCTGCCAGTGTAAGTTTGCAAGTACTGGAGTAATGTGTTCATATCTCTTGGTGCCAGTTACATTGTCTTGAGTTTATGGAGAGAGAGAAAAAAAAATTTAAATCATAAATTGCCAAAAAAGTAAAAAAGAATAGTCTACATAGACTAAATAAAGAGGTTGGTGCATTGATGTATTAGGTTGGTGCCATGTGCTGGTACGTCGCATTGACGTCGAACGTAACCCGGCAGTGACGTAACCTCCGTTTGTCGAACTTCCGCCCTGCACATGTGTTTACTGAAAAAGTGGAGAACCTAGTTGAAGAAATATTCCTATTAACAGTCTATACACGGTAACTATTGAGCGCCGCTGGAAATATGGGGAAGCTGAATGTCGTGGTGTTGAGATATTTATCTCGAGAAGACTTCCGGGTCCTCACAGCGGTAAGTAGCGTGCTAATTGAAGTCAGTTCTACCCATAGAGCTGAGTTAGCTTGTGCTAGGCTAGCTTTGTCATTAAATAGGCAACCATACATGTACAGTACACTTTCCCAGTGTGTCCAAACTTTTGACTGGTACTGTACATCAACAAACTTTAGAGCTCATTAGGGGGCTGTCAAACTGTTTCGTCATGGTATGTCACCGTTGCAGTGGGTAGAAAGTTGTTGTCAGTGAAATCAACATATGTGTTTACAGGTTGGGTATGATTATGGTGCTAACAACAGCCATTATTATATATTTTGTTACTGGGACATGATGGCCAAGCAGTAGTGGATATATTCCGAGTTTTAGGATCTACTATCAGTCAATAATGGAATGGATATGTTTCCTTAAACCTTAAAGGATGGGTTCACATTTTATCAAATCAATCCATGTGTCCATGTGCACATTGAAAGGGTTATTACCTCAAGTTGCAATAATCTACACTGGCCATGAAGATATTCCTTACTAAACCAATATCACTGTTAAAGATGGGGGACAAAATCCACAGTAGAGCTGTAATAGTTGATTGAGAAATCAATCAGTTAATGGACAGAAAATGTATCTGCAACTACACTGATATTCAATGATCATTGTGAGATGTTTTTTTAAGAAACATTTTCAAAATCGTTTCAGCTTCTCAAATGTGAATGTTTAATGGTCTATTTAGTCTTCTGTGATAGTAAACTGAATATCTTTGGACTGTTGGTCAGACCAAACAAAGTATTTGAAGACATTAAACATAGAGGGCTTCAGGAATTTCTGATTGGTATTTTTCATGAAAACAAATAACTAATTAGTTAATCAAACTAATCAGTAATGAATATAATAATAGTTAGCAGCAGTTCTAATCCACAAACCACATTTTGCTTAAAAATGTATTCCATAGTTCATCTGAAACTAATGAGGCCTCAGCCATCTGTGTTAGACAAATCAAGTAGATATCCCCATCACTTACATTGGAATCATGTCAGGAAGTGATCTTCTGAGGGCCAGTGTATTCAGGAGGGAAAAAAAAAAGCTAATTTCACATCAGATCATCTTTCTGCTTTACAGTACTTGTAACACTGTTGGTGCAAGCAGAAATGAATTTCAACTCTCTAATGATTGTACTCTGTTTTGTCCTGGGAATTTCCCCTCAGGTTGAGATGGGAATGAAGAACCATGAGATCGTCCCAGTGAGTCTCCTGTCATCCATCGCCAGCCTCAAACATGGCGGCTGCAATAAGATTCTCAGAGAGCTTGTCAAGCACAAACTTGTGGTCTATGAACGCGCCAAGAGTAAGAAAATGCAGTGATGCTAGCTTTGTCTCACAAGTTCAGATAGAGACGGTGCATGTGTGTTATTTTCTCAATGTGGTGTGCATATGTTGATTTCAGCTGTGCAGGGCTACAGGTTGAACTATGGAGGATATGACTACCTCGCCCTGAAGACCTTTTGCTCCAGAGAAGTGGTACTTTCAGTTGGCAACCAGATGGGAGTGGGTAAAGAGTCAGGTAAGAACAAAAAATCTCAAAAAGTACTTGAATATTTTCTATACATCCACATGATCACATTTTATTTGTCTGCAGTGATCTGGTTGACATTAATGACATGATACAAATCCTATTGTAAATTATAAATAGTAGGTCTAGTCCCTCAAATAAAAAGACAGTTTTTACCCTTTTACCTATTTACTTGATTACCTGTAATCCTAAAGTAATAAAGTGTAAAGGTAAATATATTTAAGTGAACATAAAGAAATGAAACAGAACAAGAAATTTGTTTCAATTTTTCCCGAGATGCTCATGTAAATGGGAATATGTTCTCTGTCAGATTTCGAGGCTTCATTGCCAAGATCAATCTCTCATGTGCCCATGTTCATTCAAAATCTCTCTTTGTGTTTTCGTCCTGTAGACATATATATCGTGGCAAGTCCGAACGGGGAGCAGTACGCGCTGAAACTTCACAGATTGGGTCGCACCTCCTTCAGGAACCTGAAGAACAAGAGAGATTACCACAAACACAGGAAGAACATGTCCTGGCTCTACCTCTCCCGACTCTCTGCCATGAAGGAGTTTGCCTACATGAAGGTAATGTAACAAATCAGAGAAAGTATGTAACTTATGTGGAACAGAAAGAAATTGTCATCAACCGATTCATAGGATGTTCAGTTTTGCGTCATCTCCTAATTTTTCAGGCATTGTATGATCGGGGCTTTCCTGTTCCCAAACCTGTGGACTACAACAGACATGCTGTAGTGATGGAGCTCATCAATGGATATCCACTGTATGTAAACAAGCCATTCTTCCTTCTTGCTTCTAAATATTGCACAGTACACTCTTTGTGCTCTCTGTTCCTTATATAATTTGTTTGTATCGTCTCTCTCTGTCTCTCTCTCTCTCTCTCTGCCAGGTGTCAGGTGCATGAGCTACAGGATCCACCAGCCCTGTACAACGAGTTCATGGAGCTCATAGTCAAACTGGCCAATCACGGCCTGATTCATGGAGACTTTAACGAGTTCAACCTTATGCTGGATGACCAGGACCACATAACAATGATCGACTTCCCTCAAATGGTGTCCACATCACATCCTAATGCTGAATGGTTGGTGTCTCTGCCGTGAAGCTGAAAATCAATGGTTAAAGTTGATCAAGCTAACAGAGGGTGTACATGTTGTTCACTTGTCCAACATTTGTTTCTAGGTATTTTGACCGAGACGTCAAATGTATCAGAGATTTCTTTGCAAAAAGGTACAATTACGAGAGTGAGCTCTTTCCAACCTTCAAAGACATCAGGTAACTAATTTTTCAACCGCAAGAAAACACTAACACACGCACACACACAATGTGTATTGTGTTGGACATATACAGTATATATTTTTTAGTGTGAACATTGAATTTGCTGTCCTTCTTTGTTTTATAAAATTCAATTCAATTTTTCGTGTGTGTGTTTTGTATTTTGTATTCTTGAGGCAGTTGCAGTGCTGGGATTTAATGGTCAATTATGTAGTATATTGTATAAATCACATTTTAAATTGAAATAGTTTTCCTTCTTTGCAGTTCATTTAAAATGCTCACTCTGAAGTGAAAACAACTCTTTAAAGATCTTTTGTTGTCACTGTTTTAATCCTGCAGGCGATCGTATTCCCTAGATGTTGAAGTCTCAGCCAGCGGTTTCACCAAAGATCTGGAGAAAGATGGTGAGTTGCTACACCCAGCTGGACCTGAGGGAGAGGAAGGTGATGAAGAAGAGGACAGCGACGAAGAGGCAACCGACGAGGAAGTGGAAAGAGAAGAGGAGAATGTGGACATGGAAGATTATAAACATGCAATGCTGGAACTGGAGGGCCTGAAAGTCAGCGACACACATGCAGGCAGACAAGATGAGGAGGAGGAAAAGAGTGAGAAAAGGGAAGAACAGAAAGAGACTGAGACATCAACTGCGGCTAGAAGTGATGAAGAATCAGAGAAAGACTTAGAGGAAGAGTTGAAGGAAGCAGTGGATGAGTGCCCAGAGTTGGCAGAACTTTCTGCCTCCAACAAAGAGTTCAAACCCTTCAGGTAATTGAAAGTTAACACAACCCAAATACAAAAAAAAAAAAGCACCTTTCATAAGATGATGGTTTCAAGTTTGAGTACTCCACCTGCAGCTTTGATACAAGTTACACAAGTAGTTTTTTATTAGGAGCATGACAGCTTGACAAATTGTTAATGAATTTCAGAGACACAGAAATTTTACAAAAATATACGTGGCGTCCAAACTAGTTTCAAGTGAGTGGGAAAATGCTTTCAGACTTTTGACCTCACTGTAGCATAATTTGTGTCAAATTTAGCACCTATGTTCAATCCGTGAACTTCTATGCTTTGTTGTAAAAACGTGCCATAATAGCAAGAGGTTATTTCGATGTTTTTTCTCCTGCAGAGACTCAGACAGTCTTCTGCACCTGGCAGAACACAGGAGGAGGAGGACGGACAGTGAGGCCACAATGGGCAGCATAGGGAGCTGCTCTACCATACCACCAGTAAGTTAAACACACACACACAAACAACTGTTTACACTTCAGTGCTAACATATGACTTTTTGGAAATTCCACCACACACTGTAGCAATCCTAGTGCACAGTTTTGGGCAAAAACTGGGATGTCCTGTAGGTGCTGCTAAAGAGCATTCACATGGTGTAGGAGTTTGTGAAAGAAGTGGATGTCTGCATAATGTTGTCTGCCTTGCACAGACAGACAGTCTGTACATGCATCTGTAACCTGCTGTCGTTGTTCTTGTGCGTGCTGCAGGAGGTGGTCCGTCAGAAGGTGCGGAGGCAGCTCACCAAACAGCAGAAGGCAGCACAGAGGAGACGTCTGCAGAAGGGAGAGGCCAACTTGGTGACCAAATCCAGGAGGGAGAACCAAAATAACATCAAGTCTAGTATGGAGAGCGCCTCCTTCTGGGGATAAGTGGGACTGCACTGGTGGACAGACGGAATTCATGTCAACATGCTTTTCGTTTGGTTAACGTGCATGCCACGTGGTTCCTCTCGCACGTCGCCCGAAGAGTTGTAAACACATGATGGTTGGAAATAAATCCGACAAGACTCGTTCAACAGTTCAGCTGTTCTGTACTGTTATGGAAAAATCAGAGACAGGGATGATAAAACTTTGGTCACACTGAAGGGAAAACAGTGCGATCGTTTGTATTTCTCTAGTTGGCGCTCCCACTCAGAAAATCTCCTCACTGTCAAGAATGAGGGTGAGACATTTTTCTATTTGAACTGCTATGGACGATCATGCTTTACACACTAGTCTAAAGTCTAATGTAAATACAATGAAGCAGTTTGATTGACTATTAAAGCATTTATATGTCACTGCTGAGGTGTGTTTTTTCTGTGTTCAACAGTTAAATGTGTTTCTTAGTCAAGTCGGGAACATTCTTTTAAATTGATATAAAATGACATATTGACTTCAACATTGCTACAAGAGACAGAAACATATAGAGTAACTTGCCATTATCAAAGTTTCAAGTTCGTTCTCAGTCTGGCTATCGGCCTACTACTGACAGTGATTAATGTGGGTGTGGATTTAAGATGCAAACTGAATGCATCCAGGGGGAACTTTAATTTATGCAAAACTCCCATTGTTCAAAGGTCTTCTGACTATTATGGTAGTTTGAATAGTTCACTACTTCCACCCTCCCAGCAGCCAATCAAAAAAGAAGAGTCTGACACAAGCATGTGGGAACATACATGCTCCAGAACACATCAATACATTCACCATGAAAAGATGCAGGAAAAAGACATGTCCGTTCTTTCTCGCTGACATATTTCAACACACAGAGTGAGATGTAAATGATGAGCGTAGAGAAACCACTTCTTTTTTCAGAATTTGGTTCATTTATGTGTAAGAGGCTTTCAGAGAGCGGGTGAATTCAGACCTGAACAATGGCCATTCATATTGAAGAGGGTGAATAGAGCTCAGACCCTGGGCTCAGTGGGCTCAAATTAGTGTGTGAAGTCAAAAGTATCCCACCCCCACAGATCTTAGACACTACATGTTGGGCAGAATTGTTTCCTATTATCCTGGATACTGATGTAAAAGATGCAGCTGGTTATAAACTGGACTTCTCAGACAACGGTTCATAGTTTTTGTGTCCCTGAAGATGGTACATTGTGCCGTCTGTGGTTCAACTTGGCAACTTTGTGCAGGTCTTCAACAAATCCAGCTCTGCTCAGGGATTAGCCAGCTGCAAGAACCGAGGGGAGGGGCTCAGCATTCCTCCTCTGCACCTCTGTGTGTGTGTGTGCATGTGTAGAAAGAGTGAGGGGCCCTCTGAGCTAATTGGCAGCGAGGGTAACAAAGGTGGTCTGCTTCAAAAGAGAAATCCTGGTGAGATGTTCGCACAGGAGAAGAGAAGGAGGAGGGGAGAAAGGGAAAGTGGAAGGGCTTTCAGATTTTGAGCTTATTTCTAATGGTGTTCCCATCCTGAGCTGCAATGATGATGGTGGTTACTCGTTTCTAAGGTTGCGAGTGTCGTTCTGATGGATCATTTTGGTGAAGCGTGTGGGAGCAGAGAAAAGTGGACTGATTCTGTTTAAGCCGGCTGTGGAAGTCAACACTGATTGAGGATGAGTAAAGTGAAAGATGAAGAGAGCATCATGTCATACCTGTCGCAGAGTGAGACTGACACCAGCCCCAAAGACTGTGAGTAACTGAAAAACAACACATAGTAGTCAACGTTAGTTTCAGCAGGAAATAGATAAATATCAGAATCATACTGTTACAACTAACCTGACAATGATGCATTAAAATAATGCACAATTAGGGAAGCAGTTCACTGTTTTCTATAACTTTATAGAAAATATATAACTTTGTTACATTTCCTGTGAAGTACACTGCCTCCAACAAATGTCAGTCAAGTTATTCCTGCTGCCATAAACTGCGCTGCAGTGAACAGTTTGGCCCACAGTGAAGGACTCAGGAAACATTAAAACCTTTTTCACGTCCAGAAAAAGCTCAAAGGGACAAAAAACGCTGATTTGTTTAAGTTAAGGGGTGTTTCCCTGTCGTTCCTGATTCTACTCAAATAAACACTGTCTGGGAATGCAGATATACAGATGTCTTTCTTGTGTATTTAGGTTAACATTTACACATTTACACATGATCTTACACGTTTTCCCCAACTAAAAAAACTTCACTTCTAAAGTGAACAGAAGACTAATCAGATTTCTTTATGTATCAGAAGGAAATCAAGAGTCTCTGTGTGATAAATGCATGAATTTACACTCCAACACTTTACTTTCTTTCATGAATGTTTTCAGCAGTCAGTCTTTTGTGTGTGCAGTGAATGTGGTGGCCATGCTCCATAACTTCTGGGAGCAGAAGCAGGCGAGTCAGTTAAATGGTTCACTCAATGAATCAGACGGTTCTGGTGGGGCCGCAGTCGTCCAGACAGAGAGCCTGCTGCTGTACGAGTCTGCACCTTCCCCTGGTCCGCCGTACATCTGCTATGTCACCCTTCCAGGAGGAAGCTGCTTTGGTAACTATAAGGTGTGTTTGTCATCATCAGTGCTGTGTCAGTGCAGTTTGTAGTTGATGTAGCATGCCTGCCTTGGCTTAATGACTCAGAACAGACACTAGTTATCTATAATATTCTGTTGGAAAATATCACCAACATGCGGTGAGCGCACATACATGACCAGAGAGGAAAAGTCAGTATTTCTATGATACCTGATGCAGGTGATGTTCCTGTTCCAGTTGTAAATGTAATAAAAGCAAATTACCAATGTAATGTTTATTGCTTCAAATTAAGTATTTAATATGATATTCCAAATCTGCAACTGGCCTCAAGCAGTCCTTCCTCTTGATTTTGCTGCAGCAGTATAAAGTATACAGACCACAGAATCTAGCTTTCTTACAAATTGTTATTGTTTTGACCAAAAGCATTTTAATTTGTGCCAAGTTGTATCAACAACCACATTCAGATGTAGGTGCTTACATGCAACACTTGGAGGACATTCAGTTGGAATAAACACACAGTCACACACACACTTTTAAGGTTGTTTTAAATTGATTCAGTTTAAATCCCATGATGCTTCTCAATGGGCTCATTGTGCCCCAGACAGTAGCCCCCAGCTCAGGGCAGGCATGTGATTGGTTATCTGTGAATGCCTCTAATGTTCTAATCTCATTGGTGATTTAAGTTCTGATCCCATGATTAGCTGTAGTGAAGTGTAAAATCATTGTAATGTTAGAGTTGCCACACATATCAGCAGACCCTGAAATTTCTGTTTGAAGCGACTACATTTCACATCTTTTCCATTTTTATGCTCTTCTAGACATTTTAACCCTTTATGTTCTTCATGTCCTCCTCATCCTCAGGTGTGCAACACTCAGGCAGAAGCTCGGAGGGATGCGGCTCGCGTGGCTCTGATGAACTCTCTTGTGAACGAGTTGCCATGTCGACGCATTAACCCTCAGTTCATCACTCAGAGTTTGCAGCAGGCAGCCACAGAGAGTGCTGTGAGTGCGAGACAGCATGAAAAACACATTGCGATTACACCTGAAAAGAGTGACATGACTGTTAACCTGCACTGTTGTCTGTCTCTGTAAAGGTCTCTATAGAAGATGCATGTGATTCAAGCACCAGTATAGGAACTTACAGTTTGCTCCTCCACTCCTACATGGGAAGGACAATGTTGGAGTTCCAGGTGAAACATGCAACCAAAACCTATTTTGCAAACTCTGCTTTCCTTGTAGCTATGTTCATAAATCATGTGGGGATCGTGGTAATCGTGTGAAAGATCTATTTAATCCAAATAATTCAGGCTTTGTGAAGTGCTTCTTTGCACTAAGGGATCTTCAATAGAGTATTCCTATTTGGATACCAAATTAAAGTGTTATAATTTTACATAATTAGGAATTATCAAGCCAAACATAACAAAAATCACAACCGCTGCGTGGTAATTCCACGATACATTGTTATCATTACACCTCCTACTCCGTTTTCGTCTATTTATTCCCACCCAATCTTACTCTCAGTCAGGCCCTGGCAGGGAGTCTTGGTATGAAACACCTAATATTTCTACCTTTGTGTAAATAAGCATATGTCTGCAGACAGAGGGTTATTAGAGGGGGGAAATTGGTTCATTATCATTCCTGCTAAAGCACCACTCATAGGATGGAAAGCTTCCAAGTAATACTCACGCCTCCATATGTGCGCACATGGACATACACAGACACTGTCATTTAATCTCACACATACAAAAGCCTGCACACACAGCATTAACCATGAGGCATACAGCCGTCGGTGCTTTTTATCATTTGTACATGCAGTCAGTGCAGGAGGTGGCAAATTTGGTAGTTTGGTAGTCAAGCATAAGGCAGATGAACAGTTGGAAACAGAGTAAACAGGCCCAGCAGGTACAGCATGGACTTCGACCCCAGACAAAGTTACGTGTCACATTTTCCATCTGTGGCTCATTAGGTCAGTTTCAGTTAATGTATAGACCCTGTCTGTTTAACACTCATGTCACCAGCTCTGAACACATGGCAGCTGTTCAGCCAGGCTGTGTTTTATAAATCAGGGCGAAACCTACCTGGTGCATAAAGATTTACAATATCTTTTCAAACCAATCATCCACAGTTTAGGTGTGAGTTCAAGAACTATCCACTTAATGTGTTATCTTTGTTAGACATATGTACACAGAGATGGATGTCGGGGTTTGTTATTCAAGTCATTACTCATGAAGTTGCACAAGACTTTCTCACTCTCTCTATGTGTCTCCTTCTCACCCACGTACCCTCTCTTTTCCCTCTGTAGGAGATGATGACAATTTTCCAGTTGTTGCACTGGAACGGAACATTGAAAGCTCTGAGGGAAAGGCAGTGCTCTCGACAGGTACAGGTCTTGACAAGGACATATCTGACCCCTGGTTACAGCATGATGATTGAATATTTTCTTTCCTCCTTTTCAGAGTGTGATTGCCTATTACTCTCAGCGAGGTCTTGATGAGTACATGCGCAGCAGCATGGCTCTGGATTGGCTCGGACGGGAGCAGAGGTCACCGGGGCGGCTCGGGGAGGAGCTGCAGGTGGCACAGAGGGAGCTGGTGTTGACCCGGCGTCGAGGCGTAGAGCTACGCTTCTGCAAGGAAAAGACAGAGATCCTCAGCTTGGCTCTGAGTCAAGCATACATTCACCACACACCTGAAGTCTCGAGCCAGACGCCAAGTCACACATACAAGCAGGAACAACTTCCTTTACACACACTATACGGCAAGGGCACAGCAGTCCAGATAACCCCACCTTGCAGTCCTTCACCAACCCTTCATAAAAACACAAAGCAAACAGCCTGTCACACCTCTGGCAAACACATGGCCTCAAGCAGTCCTTCACCATGCTCACAGCAGACGTATGTGCCTTTGAATAACTTTGAATAGACTGAAGCAGGAGGTAGAGGACGCACGATAAAAGCTCTCATTTGACTCTGAATGGGCTAAAGATCTGCCAGATGTGACATCAGTTTGGGAGAAAAATGTCAAGCATAGCCATGATCTTCAGGTTTTTTGTAATCCTAAGAGTTCTGTCAATTAACACAAAGATTGTGTTAATTTATGTATTAATAATGCTCTCACTTTATTAACACTCTTTTATGAATATAGAACTAAGAGTTAAAGTTGTGTGTAGTGTATTTGCAACTTTAACTACAAGAAATACAGCTTTCAAATAATTTGAATCAACTAGTAGGAAATGTAGTTATACTGTAGCAGTGACCATCTGTTTTTCTATGAAGAGCACTCTTCTTTAATGCCTTACCTTTTATTAATGTTCCACTCTGTTGTCTCTCTGAGATGTATATTATGATACATACGATACCTGTAACATAGAATACAGGAATTTTAAAATGATTTATCAGCAACTCAGGGTTTCTCCCTGCCTCACTCTTCCTGTTTTCCTCCCTGTCTACCAAGTCATCTGGCATGTCATTTTCCTCAATGGATACTGACTGACTGTGTGACATGTTGGCTGGATGTTATGAAACAGAGTCTGTTATGAGTGTGACACATTCATTTGATAATGTTAGTAGCGAGGTATGAAATACAATCAGGTTTGTATGTATCAAGTAGATTAGAAGATGATAGGAGATGACTGGTCAGGTCAACTGCAGCTGTATCTAATAGAGTCAGCACTTATGATGTTCTTCATGATGTAATCCTAACAGGCAAAGAGTATTTGATTCTCATAGGTCTGGTTAAGGACAGGGAGTGAATGCATTTTAAAGGGAAATATTGACTTTATCATTGTAATATATACTTGTAAATAAATATTTTTTTCTGTTATTTTTTGCCTGTATACTGTATGAACACTATTAGAGATGGTAAAGCACTTTTAAAAATGTAGTCTATTACAGATTACATGTTTGAGAAATTAGTTACATTAATTTTAGATATGGGATACTTTTCTTGCATGCTTAGTTTCAGATAAGGCACCATTTATAAAAGGTTTATAAGCTGTAATTGATAGCTTTTTGGGGGGTTAATAAATTATTTAGAATTGTGATAGATCAATTTTAAGTCATTAAAAAGAACAACTTTGTGGTTGCCAGGTTGTGGAAAATCCTCCTCCAACATAACAAGTTGTTTGTCTTTTTGGCTGTTTAATTCATTAGGGAGAGCCCTCCAATGGACTGTGGACCACTTACCATCTGGAAGAGATATTGTATATTTCTGAATGCAGGACATGTGGGCCACAATCCATTTATAAACCTATTATTAACATTTATAACTGCAGACTTACTTGATTAACATGTAAAACTTACTAACTTTTGCTATAACTTATTAGAAACTGAGAAACACAAAACCCTTTATGAATGTCACTAACATTAAGAACTGCATACCTGATGATTAATTAGAAAGTATGAAACCCAAAGCACTTGTTGATGGTTAACCAACATTTTTTACTGCATTCTTACTGGACAGAAACTCATAGCCATGTTATTATCAAAACATCAAAACCACAACTGTACTGTTCTCTCTACATTTGTGATATTTTAAGTTCTGAGTGCGCAGCTATCAACAGCTTGTAAAAGTCTTTCTATAAGGTTAAACCATAACAAATCTTGTAAATGTTAATAATCAGTTAATAAATGCAGATCCTGCAGCCCCTTTCCAGAATATAGATAAGTGGTGAGGCGACTGAAGAGTTCTCCCTTCTGAATCAAAGAGCTGAAAAGTTAAGCAAACAACCTGGCAACCTAATATTGTGCTCATTAATGGCTTATAACGGCTCTATTAAACACCAGTAAATAATGTATTAACCACCAGTTAAAGCATTCATAACATTGTATTTAGAGACGCTGCCTCATAAACAAGTGGTATCATGTTTGGCTTCGTTGGCTTTCCGTAGAGAGGTGGAGTAGTCACGTGATCATAGATTGTGATAACGGAGTTCCTGGAAGAAACAAAACAAATGACAGCTGACCAGGCTGACGGGGATACTGTCGCCTGTCATTCGCCTCGATGTGTTGAAATCTTATTATGCATATGTGAGCAACAAAACAGGAAACGTAGAACCGCTAGTGGATAAATTAATAAGGAGGAAGACAGCGTAACACAATAACAGCTAGTCGTTAGCTTAGTTTAGCCGTAACAGAGCGTCTTTAGTTGTGGAGCAGCGACTGGTTTCGTTTTCTGGGAATAAATTGTCTGGATACTATGTTTGAGCTAAGATACATGCTTGTTGTTGCCTCGCTATCCTCCGTCGGCAACTTCTTTCGACGGGCAATACAAGAGTGTTTTGTTTACAACCAGTGACAGTGTTTATCTTGACAGCACAGCCAGCCTCTAGCTGCTTATCACAGGAAAGACCTCGCTAGCTATTCCAGCTAATGGTGGTTGTTTGTTTATGTGAACAGCATACATATGAGGACTGTTTGTTTTCAGTTGATCGATTCCACCGGGAGACACCTCAGTCAGCTGTATGTCAGTATGATCTGAGTTGTGAAGACAGCTGAGGTGAGCAGTCCCTAAAGATGGAGGCTGTGAGACCAAAGAAGACCAAGGCAAAAACCAGCGGAAAGTCTCAGGTGATTTAAACCAAGTCCTTTACACTCCTTCTTTACCTTCTTCTGCTCTTTCCTTTGAGGTCTATTCCCAAAAAACATTGGTTTGATACTGGACAACGATCCTCTTTTCATCAGAATTAAACACACGCAAGTATGGACAATATAGAGTATCCAATCCAACATACTTTTATGTCTTTATTTTTTTAAATTGAGAGGAAAGTGGAAGACCTGGGTCCTAAAACGTATCAAGAAATCTCCTTGATTTAAAATAGCTAATCAGTGACACACTGCGCTGAACATCATGATGTACTATTTTTGCCACTTTCATTATGATCTTAGTCACACGCCCTTTGTTACATGTAGAAAACAACAGCACATGTTGATTTAAAGAAATGTAATTATTGATTATAATACATTATTTATGTTATTTATTTGTTTGTTTGATTGATTGATTGATTGATTGATTGTTTGATTGTCTTATGTTTTCAGCTGGCCAGGAAGCAGAAGCAGGCAGATGAGGAAAAAAGATCCACAGCTCCTTCAGCAGTTTGTGATGAGGCCTCCACCCCTGGCTTTACTGACATCCCCCTCAGCCTGCCATATCAGGAGCCAGAGCAGGAGCAGCAGGACTCTGTTCAGCCTCCTGAGACCACAGCACAGCCGTCAGATCTGCTCTCTGAGAAACAGAGGACCTCTTCATCACAGACTTTATCCAAATCTGTGTTAACTAGGACCTTACAGTCAACTCAGTCAACAGAGACGTCACAGGGTACAGAGCATCTGACGGAGTCAAAAAAGGAGAAGGAGGAGGAGGAGGATGACAGAGTGGCAGCTCACGGGGCTGAGCTTAAAGCTGCAACACACACAACTGAGTTGGACAAAGACATACAATCATGGACTCAGCCTTGTGTTTCAGCTCAGTTTGAGATCCCAAATGCCCCGAGTGCCCCTGCACTTTACCCATCACTCCCTACACTGGAGGAAGGTCCTGTGATACAGCTCCATGAGCAAGCTGTGAAAAATAGTGCCAAAGGACCTGCAGTGTTGGCACTTCCTGAGCAGGAATCTTCTCCTCCAAGTTTGCAGCCTCTGGAGTCTGTAGCTGAACTTTCCAGGAGCAAACTTTACCCAGAATTACCCAAAACAGCTCCAGAAATTCAGGTATGTTCCTACACCAAGATAAAACCTGAAGTTGGATAATGAATACAGTTGTTTTTTGTGATAAACGACTGAATGGGTTTGATTACAGTGGTTATGATTTTTTTTTTTAAAAACACGTTAAAAGCATTGATTAAAAATGTAAAACATTAAAAAGATTAATGTGAAATGAATTGGAATGATGATAAAATGATAAATCCTTAAAATAAATTAAATGATTACATACAGTAATCAGTAATCATACAGATGATCTCAGTGTTTTAGGAGGTATATAGTTATCAAGGAGTCAGCAATGTAGCATGGTTCTTGCCCATTAAGGCCTTTGTATATAAGGAGGAGGACATTGAAATCAGTTCTAAATGTAACAGTAAGCTAGTGCACAATCGCCTAATGTGCTCTCTCCTCCTGGTTCTGGTTAATAGCTTAGCTTCAAAGTTTTGAATGAGCTGAAGTCTCTCTGTGTTTTTTTTTTTTGGGAGCCCAGTAAAAAGTGCATCACAGTAATCAAGTCAGCTTGAAATGAAGGCATAATCAATCTTTCAGCATCTTTTTGGTTTATACATGGCTTTATGTTTCTAAGGTGGAAAAATCATGTTTTATGTTTTTAATATGGCCTATTAGAAAGGTCTGGACAATAATTGTTGCTACTAATTTGGTCATTGTATCCACATTATCACATTATCAACATTGTATCAGTATTTTGTCAATATTGCCCAGACCCAGGAGCTTTCCAGGAGCAACATTCATTGATACATTCGTTGTGTCCTTACATATGCACGTGCATTAACGTGAGAGATAATCTCACTCACCTCATGTCTTTGCTTCTGCAGCCGTTCTCACTGGAGCAGCTGAGTGTCTGGGAGCCAGGTGGAGGTTTGCGGGTGTGGTTAGAGGGTGTTGAAGTGTGTGCAGCCCAGTTCTGTGCTCTGGCACGGCAGGAGAACCACGAACTGACTGAACTACTGCAGAATTACTGGCGCTGCCGCAGACAGCTGACCCAGTCACACACACAGCTACACACACAGTCCTCCGACTGCAAGAGCACACAGAATCGTCTCTGGAGCTTCAGAGATGAACAGCTTACACTTCAGGTGTGTTTTTTTAGATCAATAAAGAAAGAAATATTCAATAAAGAGACCTATAATGATCCTCTGCTGTAAGTGCACTTTTAATATAAATTCTTTCTCCACAGGGTGTGTGTGCAGACCAGTCTAAGGTGTGTGGGTACCACCGCTTCCAGCAGGCAGATTTCAGTGAGAGTGTACTGGCTGAGCTGAAGAGACTGTTTGAAGCTCGCAGCGAGCTGCTCCATCAGAAGGTGGCGCTGCATGCGTACACTGCGCTGCTGTCACGCCTACAGGTGGAATCATACTTGTATCATCTACTGAAAGGTGAGAGACTTATAAATTGTACTTGAAGTAGCCATAAAATGCCTGCTCCAAACATAACACTCATACATACTGTACTGCTAATGTTAAGTACATACACTACATCAGTTTTGTCTCGTTTTTTTTTTTTGTTTGTTTTTTTGTTTTCAGATTGTTCTGGCAGCCAAACACAGCCTTGTTCTCTCCAACCCCTGAAAGAGGCAATAAGTGTCCTCTTTAGCTTCACACGTAGAGTCCTCGATGACACACAGTTCCAGACAGACATCCATCACTGGCTGGAGAGATTGGTATATGCACAAACCACTTTCATTACTCCGTCTTCCTCTGGCCGAGGTATTGTTGTGTTTCCTCACAAGGCTCTGGTCCACTCTCCAGGTGGCAGTCCTGCTGCATGTTGGAGGGTCAGGAGAGCACCTGTACCTGCTGTGCCATCTGCTCTGCTGTCCTGCTGGTGTTGGCAAGTGGTCTGCACCCTTCCTTCAGGTTAGTTAGGGATACTGTCTTTTAGTTTTTGGTCTTTTACTGTTGTGTTGTACTCTTCATGTTAGTTGTTGTGCATACAGATGACCTGGGGTTTTTTTCTTATTATCTGCCCTAGATTCAAGTTTGGGGGAACAGCTGTGGAGTGCAACACTTTATGCAAGCTCTGGCCATCCTAATGTCACCTGCCAGGTAAGTAAAGGAACCCCTTTATCAATAACTCTTTCTTACCCACTGACTGTGAACTATCCATCCCAGTTTTGAGTCTGTGGCTTTCCATAAGAATCAAGGTCATACTTTCAGGGGTCTAACAACCTCACATCTCTAACCAGTGGCTTCTTCTGTTTTGACTCAGACACCGTGCAGAATTTCTGGGCCATATGAAGCCATGTGAGAGCCAGAGCTCCGCAGCCTCTGGACCTGAGTCTGGCAACTGGACCCTAGTGGATGAAGGTGGAGAGGAGGTGAGTGTAGGGAAGCAATGCTTGCATTCTGAGAAAAGAAACCAAACTTCCACATCACAGTTTGAAAAAAGAATTATCTAAAAAAAAATGAGACCGAGTTTATATGTAGGAAGATTTCAGGCGTATGTATACAAGAGATTGAGAGAGAGCAAAATTCATGGTAAATACAATATCTTTCTTGGTTTATCTTTCTGTCACTGATTGTGATTCAGTTATAGACGCCCAGTTTATGTCTGCTGTGATGTAACTGAGGTTCACACAGACTGTTCTGGTCTTTGTTCTGATCTGCTGAGTCACATTTAAAGATGTTGCAAAAGGTGCCAAATGAACCTGCACCTATGACCACTTAAATATCAGTCTACTGGCATAAAACCATGACTGCTGCCAGAACTAACGTGTTGCCTAGGAACCACATTGTTTTGAAAGCTTTGAAGAAACATTATTTTTTACAAGACTAGCATTTTAAGATAGAATCATTTAATTATTCAGGATTCCCACAGGTCTTTGATATCCTTGAAACTTTTTGATATAATTTTTCACTGAACGTTAGTAAAAAAGGTTATGTGTTGTTGTCTGCATGTGTGGAATAGACCACATAGTCTGCTGTAACACAGCACGATTGAGATGTGTTCACATATTCAAGCCAATCTCTCTGTTAATTGTTGTCTGCGAGCTAGTTCTCATTATTAAAATTCTCAGTGTTGTAACAGTACTTAACCTTGATCCGTTTCTTAATTCCGTGCTGTGTTGAGACCTTGAATTTGAGGGAATTGGGCCTGGAAAGTCCTTTGGATTTGATGTTTAAGAAGGTGTCGGAACCCTGATTATCCTACATCCATTCATCCATTTTCTGCTGCTTGTCCATGGTCGCAGTGGCAGCAAGTCAAGCAAAGTATTCCAGACGTCCTTCACCCTAACAATGTTTTCCAGCTCTTCCTGGGAGATCCCAAGGTCTTACCGGGCCAGATGAGATAAATGATCTCACTAGAATGGTCTGCATGTTACCTGAGTCCTCTTGCCAGTTGGACATGCCTGGAAGACGTCCAAAGGAAGGCACCCAGGAGGCATCCTAACCAGATACATAGAGGATGTCAACTTGTTTTGTTAAATAAGTGCAATATCTAGTCCGTTAACCTCTGACTGCATTGCCCTGCTGTTCTCTGTGGTTAGGATGAGGATCCAGAGAGCAGCTGGCTGCTGCTCTGTGAGGAGGACCTGATCTCTTTGCTGTACCAGTTCCCCTTCCAGCAACTCTACTCACACATGCTGGGGATGAGCAAGCAGGGTAAGGGAGTCTGTTGTCCTTCTGTCTGTTGGTTTATATCACTCATTGTATGAGCTGACAGGCCACTTTGTTTCCAGGTGTGTATGAGCCCCAGGCCTGCTCCAGCCAGAAGATGATGCGTGTGTTTGGTTTTGCTTCCTCCCTCATCGAAATTCTTGCTCTCGGCCTACAAACCTACAACAGAGCACGTTACAGACAGCTAGTTAAACGAATAGGACACATCATACGGTCAGTGTGCCAATTTTATATAAGCAAAAAATACATGCTTACACTTCTCTGACCAAATTACAACACTGGTAACATCAGAAAATGCAACATTGAATATCTGTTATGTTTCCCTCAGAATGACAGTGTGTTATGTCAGTGATCACTGGGCCCAGTATGTGAGTGTGGCTGGTGCTGGTGGATCCAGCTCTCATGTACACTCACTGTCTTTGGACAAACTGCAGCTGGAATATGATCACCTCTTCCTCAGAGCTGTTTTACATGTACTCAGAAACAAAAGGTGAGTAATTGGACCTAAGTTTCCATCTTAACTGGTAAATATTCACTTTATGGATTTTTGTGTTTATTTTCTGTGGTCCTGTCTCACAGGTTGGGCATCTGGTTGTTTATGTCCGAGATGCCGTATGGGACTTTGTCAAGCTCTATGCTGTGGAGTGTCCTTTATGTCATGCAGAGCGCCGAGACAGCAGGACTAGAGACACTCAGCTCTGCTAGTGACACACACTCCTGCATTCAGGCTCTCAGAGGTACCAGTATACATTATACCTGCGCAAGTATACACCTGCACAAAGTATTATCTTTCAAAACCTTAAAAAAATCTAACAAACACAGGCATTGTAGCAATGCTTAAATGTGACCCCATAAAGCTGAATGTATGTTAAACAAAATCTTTAAGGCAGTTAAAAAAAATTGAACTTTTCTCAAACTACTTCAACTCAGTTTCATATTTCACAAAACAGTCGGCACCTTTGCTGCACCAGGACTTTAAAACCAGGTGTAAATAAGGGGAGTCGTGTCATTCCTCTGACACGTGTCATCCTGATATTTTATTACTATCTTTCTCACAGACCCAGAGCACCAAGTGAGATTTGAGCAATGGCTGTGTGAGGTGAACAGCTCTGATGGCATCTCCCTCCTCACTGCACTAGCACACATGGCTACACCGACTCATCACTCTGACCCCAGCTTCATCACTACTATAACTCTGCTGATTTACCAGGTATGAGCAGGAGGTGCACAATGAAATACTTGAAAAGATGTGTACAACACTTTGTGAAACATCGTAAGCCTGTGTTTTCTTTATGGATGAAGGATCTGTTGTCTTTACCAAGGCTCCTCTATATGAACATCCGTTGTTCAGCATGATTTGGCCCCCTGGTTAGAAGTCCTATAGTACCTACCTTGTTCTTTGACATGTCTTTTCTTATTTTGCCCTCAGGTGTCATATGTGAGTGTGTCCACTAGAGAAATATACTCTAAGGTGGGGAGGGAGTTGCTGGCTGCCATAGCAACAGCCCATCCCCATGTTATATCTGTGCTCCTGGAGAGACTCAGAGAGACCATACAGACGGTGGGAATGGTTAGTATTGCTATTCTGTAATGGTATTATTGTTTTAATAGCAAGTAGTTCTGCCTTCAGAAGAAAAATATATAATTTGGCAGATGTCAAACTCACAAGATTTTGTTTTTGTGTGTGTGTGTGTGTGTGTGTGTGTGTGTTAGGTGGCTCTATACTTGTGTAAAGAACTTCCTCTGAGTCTGTGGCAGCCACAGCCAGAGGAGATCTGTGTGATCGGAGCCTGGCTGCTCCAGCATCCTCTGTCTGCTGTGGAGAACCGGCTGGCCTGCGTCATCCTGGAGGGCCTGAACTGGGGTTACACGCAGGTAGTCGTGGGTGCATTAAAAATGATCTTTCCAAGAGTCTTGACTGCACATTTGCGTGTTTGTAATTAAATGACTGCACTGGTTTCTTCTCTTCACGCAGGACGGCTCCTTGGCCCTGTCTTCATCTCTCCACAGTGAAGTGGCTCTGCTGGTGGTTGAAGCCTATCAGAAGTACCTTACTGACAAACCATACAGTGGCCTCATATCAGAGGGGATCAAACAGGTGGCACATCTGCCCGTTAACTGCAGACATCGGAAGTGACCCACTTTGGCTGCATTCAGCAAAATAACTTTCTGTTTTTCCACCCGTCTCTTGTTTCCTCCCCTCAGGTGTCTTACCTTGCCAGTGTCCTTCGTTTGGGCGTATCTCCTGAAGCATCCTTTAGTCAATGGGCCTGGCAACTGTTGCTAAGGCTAAAGCTCCATCGCAATGCTCAGAGCCCTAAAGGAGCCTGGTCGGTCCCTGCTTTGGCATCCAACCCACCTCCAGAGCTTACACACACTCCCAGCATGCACTCTGTTCTCAGGGCTGTGAAAGCAGGCATTCCCATTGGATGCTACCTGTCCATTGCCATGACAACAGTGGGACACAGGTTTGTACTCACACGTACAAATAAATATTAATGGAAGATTTGCCTGTGCAAGTTGAATTAAGTTCATCCCCTGTGTATTTTCTCTGCATGTTTTTCTAGCCTGGAACACTTTTGTACTGATGGTGTTGGGTTATTGAAGAGTCTGATTCAGTCTCGCCACCTGAAAGCTGCTGTGCATCTGTTGGACAACATCCTACCCCCAACTTACCCTCTCAGCTTCTACCTGCTCAACAACTCTCAGTAAGAAATATACATCCTTGACACACATCCTATAAAAGACTACAAGAAAGGTATTTATTACAGCAGCTACTGTATCTCGAACACTTAAATTTACTGTTGTCTCTCCTGTCATCCTTCTATTAATTCCAGGTTTGTAAGTTGTATCCAGCTGTTCTTGCAGTATGACAGTGTGTGTCCTCAAGGTGTGACACAGCAGGTCACTCACCGGGTAGCACCTCTCCTCACAGGAACCACCTACGGAGACAATGTTAGACTGCTGAACAGTGTCATTCAGGTTTGTCACAAAGAGTCTTCAGTCATCACAGAGAAGGTTTATCCAGGATTCCTGCAATGGTTAGAGGAAAGATGGAAATTTATCATAAGAATGAATAAGTTTGGAAAAAATATAGGAACAGATTGCAAAGTCTTTAGTTTATGTATATAAGTAGGTGTCAGTAATATTATAAACCAGTAGTCAAAACAAAAACCATTCAGGAAGAATGCCAGTACTTTATGCACGAACACAGGACTTATTTTCAACTTTAACCAGTGATATAGGGTTTTTGTCACTTAACATTTCCTCAAATAAAAAAAAAAAAAACAACATAAAATATAGAGGGGCTAATTTTCATGCAACACCATTTTGTAAAATGAGTGTAAGCGTTCTTACCCATACATCTTCTCCAAATCAAAGATGATGTGTATAAATGTGTGTGTTTTATCTTCCAGAGTCATGTGGTGGAGAGCTCACGGGCCGGTCGTGTCGGCGCTGCAGCGGTGCTGGAGTTTTGGGTGGGAATTTTGACTCAGCAGAACCTGTGGTACAGAGACAAAACAGTCCTGTTCCTCATGGATCAGATCTGCTGTGCTGCATTCACACATCACCAGGAGGAATGTGTGCAGAAACTCCTGTACCAACAGCATAAGGTGTTTACTCTGTTTTTGCATAATTTAATGGCTCTTGTAGGTCTCAAAGATGCAGTTGTCTGATTTTAGAAATGTAAGCTGCCTTTAGTAAATATTACATTAACATTTAATGGGTCACACATTATAGAAAGAGGAAGTGCTTGGTGGGGAGGGTTACTAAAAAGTCACCTTAAATCCATTAAGCTATGACTTTGGTACGAATCTTAGAGCTTTGCAAGCAGCATCTTGTTCATGTACACTGATGAAACTAGTGTGCTATCATTAATTATTGTATTCTTAAAGCATGAATTAGCATCTTTGATTCACCAGCGAAAGTTTTTCATCATGACAACTTGAGGAAACTAGTACTGCTCATAAAGAAGAAACAGTCACAGTGTTACCAACAATGTTTTACTTTTTTTTTTTTTTTTCCATTTTCATACCTCATCCAGAATGCCTTGGGTTACCATGGAGATCGGGGTCTGCTCTCCTCTCTGGTTGGCTGGATTGCTGGAAATGCCACACCCTCCTTCATAGAGGGCCAATCCCTGAGTGCAGAGGTAAGGCTCCCCAAAGCACCAACATTATGTGCATTAAGTACAAAGGCTCATATCAATAAAGCAGTTATCAGTCCTGACAGACTCTGTGTTGTCTGTCTGCTTGTAGGCTTGGTTCGCCTGGCTGGTGCTGAATATGGAGGGTGTGTTTGAGGAAGATTCTCAGCTGAGACGCTGTGTTGAACATGAGTTCCTGGCAGAGCCAACCATCTCCCCAGAACAAGCGTTAAAGGTACATTTGTTGATTACTGTTATTAATAGCAAGCAGTCAGCATCACTTGACACTGAAAATTGAGACATTTCACAATACAAGACACAGGAAGTGGAGGTCAAACTGTGCAACATTTAACTAAGCATACACTGTAGTTACAGAGCACCTGCAAAGCCAAACAGTAGTGAGTCTTTAGAAGTCTGGTCTACTGCTGGTCGATGATCGTGAATGTTGTATGTAGCTGGTGTTAACAGTGTGTCTGTGTCTGAGCCAGAAGGTGCAGCAGAGACTGAAGTTGCCAGTAGCCCCGTCTCTACAGCGGCTGCAGGTGTACCGCTGGGCGTGTCAAGCTTTAGCCACACCCCCTGACCACCCACTCCTTCCTCTGGTATGGCAGAAGTTCCTACAGCTGTACCTCAGACAGCCTGGGCCTGAGTTTGGGTAAGATGCATACAAACATATTACTATCTGTAGCCAGAGAAACCAGGAAATAGACAGAATCCACGTGCAGGTACCATGTATCTGTTTGTGTTATGTTGTCCGCCAGGCTGGCTGCAGGTGGATGTATCGGGCAAAGGTTCTTCCAGGCTTCATCTCAGGCCACTTTACTCAGAGATCTGAGACAGAGAATACAAGAAGTGTCAGACTTCCACCATGCTGCCAGCCAGGCCCTCAGGGTGCCCCCACTACAAACACCCTCATCAGACAGCCAGGGCGATGAAAGCACCGACAATCCCAATCCCCCTTACCTCACCTCTCCTCAGCTACACACAGAGCTGGTCAGGTAGGTCACTGATGCTTAATGTGTGCATTTCAAAACATTCCCTCCTGTAGTTCGACAGGCAGTACCAGACCTAAGTATGTTTACAAGCTCTCAAATCCCAGCTGATTGGTTGTTTACAGGTTGTTTGGTGTGTTTGCCGTGTGGTTGGATGATGAGACACTGCAGAAGCAGGAAGTGTACCTTCCCTCTCTTCCTGCAGAATATGAACCACACAGACTTGCACAGGTCATGCAGCGGCATCAGGTGGGTGTGTCTTAGTGTCCATCTTTTTTCTGTGCATTTGAATTTACAAATAAAAAATATGAGTGTTACAGCAGGTTAGTCAAAGCTTTGGTGTGTTATACTATTTTCCTCTTATATTTCAATGTCTGTAGGAACTGTGGCTGGAGTATGTGGACCAGGAGCGTCTACAGTATGATGAGAGGGAGGTTTTGTCTCTGTGGGAGAAGGTGCAGAGTGAGCCAACCTTCCTGCAGTCCCAAAACCCCGGCTTCACCGACTACACCAGCTTCAACAATGGTACAAAATTATCACTTTAGATCCAGAAGATTACATAAAGGTTAACTTCAGCAGGTAGACAGTGGCAAATGTAAAGGTGGACAATTTTGAACTCTGTGTTCGTGCTCCTTTTAGTCAAAGTCACAAATGTAGCTGTAGTTCATATACTGTAGATATATGCTTTAGATAGGAGTGCTGATAACATTTCACCAGCCAAAATAATTAAGTGATTTTGTCCTTCACCATTTCATCCCATTTGCATTAAAATTTTGACTTTTTATTTAGTTTTTTCAATAGTTTGATGTTTTCCTCTGTGTGCAGCAAGGGAGCGTATCCTGTCCAACCTGCAGAAGCATCCAGTTCCACGTCCAGCTCCAGAGCTGCAGCAGCAGAAGGTTCCAGTGGCTGACGTTCCCTCCGCCTGCCTCACTGACTCTAAAACTGCTGCTGAACTGCTGCAGCAGGACCTCAGCATTCTGCAAGACCAGGCCAGGTATATGGAGATTATACACACATTAAAACATTTCCACATGATCAGTGGCACACAGTGTGCACATGTATACACAGAAATGAATTCACTTGTTTGTACGCGCCAAATACACACATTAAAACATATACAAAGCTGCACACTGATTCCAAAGTACTTCATCTTGGTGTCAGAATTGCAGTGGCACGTGAAGCCCAGCAGGTGGCACTGGAACAGGAACTGCTGGAGAGCCTCCCTCTACTTTACAAGAACCGACCAGAGCAAGTCACCATGGCCCTGGAGTGTAAAGGAAAGGGAGGGCAGCCGTGCCAAGGACCTGCAAACATCACCGTCACAGTACAACCACTAAAACTGCATGCATGCCACATTGTGAGATACCACTGTGAAGTCTTTTCTGTGCTTTATTCATTTGTGTCTGTGTAATCTCATAGTGTGAGCGTATCCAGAGACAGGAGGCAGTGCAGACTCAGATAACGTCACTGCGCAGAGACATCAAGAAACTCCAAACCGATTCCATGGCTCCTCCACCTCAAAGCCTGGCCCAGGCGGCTGTCCACACTGAGAACTTTATCACGTCAGTATAAACAAGTTCTGTTATCAAAAGAGAAAACATCATACGTCATAATAAATATAAATTGTGTTTTTTTTACTAAAGTGTGGACTGTGTTTTTGTGCTTAGGGCTCTGGTGAATATGTACAAGGCACAGATTTCTCCTGCAGTGCAGCATGTGGGTGTGTCAGCCTTTTACAAGATGGTCTCCTTTGTGTGTGAGGACACACTGCGACATCCCCCAACACGCCAATACCTCTCCTCATGTGTGGAGATACTGGGACAGGTGAGTCCAGATTTATTTTAGCCATTGTTTGGTTTTGTTTAGAATACCCAAACAACGTTAATCTACAACTTGAACTTTTAAGTATCAATGGGCAAGAAGACCTGCTCCACAGTGTCTCCAGGAGCCTTATACTAACCCTAACCCAACAAGAGACCTAAAGCATGGTCTCCCTTTGGGCTATTTAAAAAGGTTTTGAACCAGAAATGGTGGCTAAACCTTGCTAATTCTATTATGATTATATTTATATGTATTTAAAAGGAATATTATGGATGAAAAGCAAAGCAAACATAACAAAATACTGTAGATGGAACTTCAGTCATTGAGACTTCACAACAAGAACATTAAGCATTTGAGGGGAAACCTCATCATATGAACATAAACAACCTGTGTAGTGCAGGATATAGTGAGGCTGGTGTTGAGGTAGAGTAGGAGAGGTGCTGGACAACATGTACAAAACAATGGAGAGAGGACTTGCAGATAAATAGGGCAACTAAGGAGCAAGTTCACTCCATGTTGAACTTCATATGTACTAATTAACTGATAAAACATAAATTAAGTTGTATTTGTGTCTAGGTGTTTATCCAGGGCAACCCAGAGGAGTGTGGCCGTGTCCTGAAGACCATCCTGGAGCAGCGTCGTCTTTGCCCTCTCATTTCTCCGTTCTTCACTCCTAACGCAGCACCCAATGACCTTGTCTTTCTCTACCAAGATGTAGTGACATCCCTACACCTCGACAGTGCCGATGTCATTTTCATGCTGCTCACTAAGGTTAGTCCGGACACAAATGCAACACTTTGAAGAAATATATAACAGAGAACATCCACCACTGTCCAGTTACAGCAGCCACTTCTTCCCCTCCTCCCTACAGTTTGACTTGTCCCAGTGGCTGAATGAAGCCCATCCTGTGTTTTCGGAGAGAACCCGTTTGCTGGAGTTGGTCCACGGAGCTCTCTGTGTCTGTGGCAGAGAGCCGGAGCCTGAACTTCTCACGCCTTTTCACCTTTTCACCAAACACTGGACCTGGCTTTTACGCCACCATTTCCCTGATCACTACAGTGACTGCCTGCGTCTGCTTATGACCAGTAAGTAAGTGTGTGTGTGTGTGTGTGTGTGTGTGTGTGTGTGTGTGTGTGTGTGTGTGTGCCAGACAAAGACTGTTCAACTGAATTTAATGATTCAAATAATTATTAACTCAGGAAGCCACAACTTGAATTATCATTTACTCAATTAAATCATCAAATATTCATTTTTTTTTAATCCCACTTGCACAATTGCTGATAGAACATCACATAATGAAAGGTTAAGCCACGTCAGACAACATACAGGTGCTAAATCAATTGAGAATGGCACAATGTCACATTGAACAGCAGCTTTTCACTGTCTGTTATGTTGTACATTCCTTGTAAGTGCACTTAAGAGCAGGGACTGCTTTAAAAAATGTCTACTTTTTCCTCATTCAAGTGACTCAAGGGAAACACATTCATCCCCCTGAAAGAATCCCTCCCACTCATCTTCCCACCAACAAAAGATTAAATGAATGTCATTAAAGTTTTCTGAATCATTCCTTCAACCTACAGGATCACATCTGAGTTGAAAGAATGGGTCTGCTATTTGGGTTTCTTTGATATAGCCCCATGCGAAGAGATGGTTCATAGAGCCTCAGATGTTAAATCAGTCATCAAAAAGCTAATTCAGTATTTTATATCAGTAATATTGAGTTTAGGTTTTTTATGAGCAGCTTCTTCAACAAACTAAGGCATTTTTTAACCTCACCAGGTTCGTCAAACCAGTTACTGAGTCCAGAGTGCTGGAAGGTGACTCTGCGAGTGCTGGGCTGTTTACCTCCATCCCGCAGCACCAAGAGCAAAGCTGAACAAGCCCTCAGCACTACAGATGTCCCTGGCCGTGCTGTCGGGCCCCAAGCCTCTCCCTACAGATCCCCAGTCAGCCTTTCTCCTCAGCAGGTAACTAATGTTGATGTTGTCTGTATTAGATTCAGACCCTCTTTATCTGATGGTAGCTTACAAACTAATACTTAAAATTAAATTTGTTATTAAAGTCATTATTAATACAACAATCCTGTGTTGTTTTATTGGTTACTAACAGGTGGATGAGACAGTTGATTGGCTGAGTGATTACTTCCTGCGGAGTCGTATCAGTAAGCAAGACCTCCGCAGCTTCGGCCTCTACTCTGCCTGGACTCCCTACATCAGTGATGTTGTTTCCTTCTGGGACTATTTGATTGGTTGTATAATCAATGTGCAGCTCAGCAGCTGTGCCAGAGAGTCGGTGGGCAGCAGCAAAATACTGAAAGGTAAATATCAAATTTCATACATGCATACATTGAGGGTAGTAAGAGGTGTGTTCATTCATAGACTTCTCCCTTTTGTTTTGTGCATATTCCTCTTTTGTTACCTGTCGTTATGAAAGAGAAATGTCTTTTGTGCTCTCACAGTTCTCCAGGACCTACACAGTAAGACTGTGAAGTTATTTAAGCCTTGGATCTTTCCTGTGGACACTGATGACGCCAGGTAAGCACTGCACACCCACAGCTCTCAATCAGTCATTGAGATACTGGAGAGCTGTTGTCGGTGAGACAGATGTGAAACAGATGTGAACACAGACAAAAGAGACTCCAGAGAGGGCAGCAGATAAATAAATATTCATAGTCCACAAGATTGATTTTTTATTTCCAGATGTAGTACTTGCTTCTTTTGCAGGTGGAGAGCAGATGCTTATGGTGTTGTAGAAGTTGTATTACATAACTGAACCAACAGTGAGAGATTTGTTTATCACACTAACCATTACTCAAATTAAAACACAAACATGACACTGCTCAGAGAGAACAGAGTGCATTAGATGTTTACTTTCGAGTGTGACTTATGTCAGCTTTGCCAAAGTATCATGTGGCCAGAGGTTTGAAGTGTTATTCTCCTGGTTGACACGTGAAGAGCAGTTTAGTTTTTTCTAGATAAGGAAAATGAGAAAAACAAAGAGAATATCAATATCAATGTCTCTTTTTCTCAGTAACCTCAAGTGTTATCCGTGGCTGGAGACTGATGCGAATGCGGCAGGATCTCTGGTTGGACTGTATGCTCAACTCACCGACACACTGCATCACAAATTCAGAGGTGGGTCCCCAGCGGTGCTGTGTTCACATATGAGAAGTTCTTTGTTATTTATAACGTCTGTGTGTTGGTACGTTGCAGATCGTTTGCTCCCTGGTCAGAGAGGAGTTCTGTGGCTGTGCATGATGCAGTACTGTGAGAGCTGCACCTCACCCCGTACACCTGAGTACCTTCTCTACCTGTACCACACACACCTTCGCAGCCTGCCCTGGAGACACCTGCACCCTGACACTCAGCTCATGGAGCAGCTCTTCAATGTGAGACACTATACCCCCTGACTCCTGACCCCTGACCCCCCAACACTGCACACTGGTCTAGACATATGTGACAGAGGGGAGCTTGGTTAATTTGAGACCTTGGTCCTTTGGCCCAGGTTCTATTATTAGCATCACTTCACGTAATTATAGTCTCAACACCCTGTTCCTGGAAACAAGCTCCTGTCTCTCCAGACCCACATGGCTCTATAGAGGCTTCTATACAGGTTAAAAAAATATAGTGTTACTAAAACAAAAATCATATCCCAAAGACTGATAATTATAAATGCTTATCAGTGAATGATAAAACATAACCAGCTGCTATTTTCATTATTCAAACAAAAATATCATCCATTTATTCCATTTTGTATTTTAAAGTTAATTTCTTAGTTCTAGTAGTAAAGTCAATCTTTTCATTTCATGGATCTCTTTAAGAATTTTAACCAATTATCTGCTGTATCTGTAACCATTTATGCATTTGCAAGTCTTCAGTAGAAAGTATTTTCAAAATATATCTTTCATCCAGTGTTTCTTTGTGGAGGTCTATTCAGTTAAATGAGATACATTTCAACAGATTTATAGTTATTCTGATTACTTTTAAGAACTGGATTATCAATTTAGCCATAAATGTGTATAGCTTGCATTATGTAGGAGTCAAACATATAATGTATCATCAGAAGTAATGGATATTCCGAGAACAGTCAGTTGAGAGGTTTGATTAGTTTGTAGCTGTAGTTATAGATTTTTGTCTATTTCCTCGCCTTGCTGTGCCTGCAGGTGGAGAGGGGAAGTCCCAAGAGCTGCTTCCTGTTTATGGGAGAAGTGTTATGTGAAGTTAACTGGGTCAGCGTCCTGAGTGACCACCTACAAACCCCTCCTGCATCTACAACATATCCAGCTTTACCAGACATGGGTACTCAGAAGGAATCACACACCATGTTAGTCTATCTGCTGTACATGCTAGTTTTTCTGGCAAAGGAGGAGCAGCTCCTGAGTCAAAAGGTAAGTCCAGACTAGTTTAGTTTCACATTAGGGTAAGGCCTCTTCCCCCTCTTTCATTCATTCCTCATTTTTCCCTTCCTCTTCCTTCAGGACTCCCCTCTGCTTAGCCTATTGGTCCAGTCCACCTCTCTGCCCTGGCATCAACTGGACCTGTCCTCATACCAAGGCATTCTGGGATATGTCAGTACCCACTACCCTCCATCTTTGCTGCTCAGTGCTGATTCTGCTCCTCAGCTGCTACTGAAATCACTGCGTAGTGCTGCTGGGCTCCACCCTCGCCCTAATGGAGCTCCACACCGGGTGAGACAACACAGTGCTGTTTGTTTTACAAATCACAGACTCATAAAAGCATCATAAACCGCTGAAGGTCCATCTAGACTCTATAATGGCCACACCACATTAAAAGTGTTTTAAATCGCCCAGTTACGGTTTCAACCCCAGAAATTTATCTTAAAAACTTCACCACTCATGATTTAGTATTGAGAGGGTGAGTGTAATTACAGATGAATAAATAAATTAAAACCTTTTTAACTACTTACAGTTGAGATATCATGAGAGTCAATTTATAGGAAGACTGGAGGTGCTAGATCTAACTGGCATCAAGCAACTGTAAAAGACAGAGGAACCCTAATGTTAGAGAATATAAGAATAGAGTGATATATCTGCACCTCCTTAGAAAATCTGAATTAAATTTGGACTTAAACAATTCAGTTTTCCTTGCCAGTTCTGTATCACTCCGCCAAATTACATAAATGTAACACTTAACAGAAGAAGGAAATTTATACACTGCTTGATAATGTTCCAAAGTAGACAGACTTTGGCCAAAGCTATACAATACACTTCCAAGTTATGTACACAGGACCACTCTGAGATACATCAATGTGATTTCTTTAATTTTGCCAACTTCAACCTTATTGTCAAAAATAGGTACTATTAATGATAGTAAAAATATGCACCAAAAGCTGTGGAAATTACATACATTCAGCATAATCACCATTCATCAATTTATATATGGAATATCTTTTAGAGTGTGAATAATATATTATAAATGGCAAAGATATGTATTTATTTATGCATCTATTTCTGTGCAGCATTAACCCAAACAAAAATTAAACAAAAAAAATGAATCTCTGGTACTTTCCATCTGTAAGGAGGAGACGCTGAAGGCTGGAGCGTATGTGTGCTGGTGTGTTCAGTCTTTGGTGACTCTGGAGCAAGGAGGCAGCATCAGCCTGAACGGCCTGGAGGCTCAGCTGGAGACACTTCTGGAGAGCATTGTCACATTCAGCCCACCAGGTGAGAGGTCCTCACCTTTTAACAACATCATCACCCAGAAGTGATCGATTCTTATCATTCATCCACCATCCATCCATTTTTGCTCTGCAGAGACGGGTTTGGAGCAGAGGCACATGGCGTTCTGCGGTCTCTTCAGCGATGCTCTAGCTTTGCTGAACGGAGTGGGCGTCTCAACAGGCGAAGCACTCGCTGCTCATGTCATTACCTGGCTGGACAGGAAGGGGAGGGGTTTTCCTATTCTGCCTCTTCTCACGGCTTGCACCCGCTGTCTCGCATCAGTGCGGCACATGACGCGCATCATGGAGGCGTGCATCACAGCCTACTTCAACCATTGTAAGTAAAGTAACTGTTTGGTGTTTTTTTTAGCTCCCATACACATTATTTAAATAAGGATTAGTTTTGTTTGTAGAGTTGTCAGCTTATACAGTGTTACAGTAATTGGAAAGTGCTTAGGTGATTTCCTGTGGCAGATATTTCTGTAACCAGGCATGTTAGTATATAAACTTCTATTGTTTAACATTAAATAGATATATAAGTCCACAGTTTTTGTTTGATGTCCTTACTGCCAGTCCTCTCCTCATACAAGTTCTAAGTTGGTGTAGTTTTTTAACTCTCTCCCTTTAGTATAGGTTAGGGTTAGATAAATGTGATATCAAGAATTCACTTGTTTCTCCTCCCACTGTCTTCGTTTTTCTTTTGTCTCTTCAGCTGAGGAAGAGTCTGTAGGTTGGGGTCCTGTGCTGGCATCGCTGCAGGTGCCTGAGCTCACAGTGGATGACTTCCTCTCTGAGAGCCACTCAGGAGGCAGCTTCCTGACACTCTATGCCTTCATCCTGCAGCGCCTCAACAGCGAATACACAGCAGCCAATGAGAGAAGGACACTGGCTCTAATTAACACGTGGACCAATCAGGTCTTCCCCAGGTTTGGCCCCCTTCATTATCTAATCTCGCGTGGGTTTTAAATTCATATTGAAATGGTTTTTAATCAGTTAAACATCAAGTTAGAGCCTGTTTAGGGAACCTAAAATTAACTGGCTCTTCACCGGTGTGGTTGCATCATTTGATTCAGGCCACCAAGTCCTAGTAAATGTTGAGAGACAGGCTGGAGGAAGAACCTCATGTATGCGCTGCAGTTTTATGTTTAGACTGGGGGTACCTCAGTAAATCTAAGGGAGGCTCGAATATGTGTGCAAGAGTCTCACTCAGTTTTACAAAGCAGTGTCAAGCCTTTACTAACTATACAGCAAGTTCTTACATTCACATGAAAATAGCACAAGTCACTTCAAAACAACTCATTTCAAATCATTCCAAAGCAATTCACTTCAACACTCTTCAATTTGATTAGTACATCAGCCTGCAAAGCTGCGCTAACCAGTATATGTGCTGTGATGTGTTTTTTCTGCTCAGTGGTCCAGGTGATGAAGCCAAGCTATTTCTTTGGTGGCACAAAGCGCTGAACCTGTCAGCAGAGCAGCTGCAGCCACAGGCAGGTCAGACTGAAGTGTCAGGAGTCGTCATGGGTCTTTTGAGGTTGCAAACCAGGCTGCTTCAGCTGGGAGAAGAAAGACTGAACTCTGGGCTGCTGGGAGCTATCGGCCTGGGGAGGAGGTCTCCTGTTTCTAACAGGTATTCTCACATGCATTTTATTAGTAAATGAAATCACCTGTGGGGCATATAGTGTAATATTAATTTGCCACTGTTGATAAACCAGCTTTTAATGTGTGTGTACTGTACATCTAGGTTCAGGGTGGTGGTACGCAGTCTGGCAGCATTCCTGTCAGTCCAGGTTCCATCAGAGACCGAGCTTCGACTCCAACCAACCAGTGACTTGCAGCTCTCTGCAAAAGCACAACAAGTATGTAACAACAACTGCAAATACAGTGTTCATTTTATAGTCTGCAATTATCTCCTAAAAATAACCTCTGTTTCTCTTTTTTTCTGTGAATGCAGACATTGGGGATGTTGGAGGCCATGCCCAGCAATAAGCAGTATGCTGAGTTGGAGGATTCAGTGAATAAGGCCATCCAGTTCATCCGCTACCCAGGACACTGTCTCAAAGATGCACCCCGACTTCTGGCCCTGCTAGCCAACCTCCTGTACCCTGACCTCAGATACCTGCACATTATCCGTTAACATTGACTTAACCTGACACTCATACTGGAGACTGAGACTATGTTGCCCTTCTGTGGTAAATACAATGATAGTAAACATCTGTTTTGTGCAGACAAAATCTTGCAGGAGCACAAAGTTTCCAGGTAAAGAAACTGGTTGGTACTGAATTGATTTTGCTATTATATCAGCAAGAGCTACACATCTTATCAGCGAGGGCTTATTGTGACAGAAATGGATTCGTCATCAAAGCTTGCTGTGCATTTATGAAATACACTTTTCCACTGGTAATGTACAATGAAGGATCATTCAACCAGTCAGGAGTGTAAGAAATGTTATGTGCTAACCTATGACCTTTTTTTGCACATTTCTTTCATCAGTCATGTTTATGCCTTGTTGCTTTTTATGTAACTTGCCTGTTGGGTTTCAACACCATCTGTTCTTTTCTTGATTTGAGAGAATGTTACACATTTATTGAAGCAGATTTCATGAAACAGAATTCATCTCTGGGCTTTAGGTGTCAGTTTCTCACCTGTATGTGGAATCTAACAGAAAAAAAAGTTGAAGGGTCCACAAATTATTTGGAGGAAGTTGAAGGACAGATCTAATAGGCTTATGACTTTAGTAGTACCTTCTTAAAATGGGGAGGGGGGACATACCAGGAAAGCTGGTAGCCTGGGTTCAATGCCTGATACAACTCTTGAGGTTTGCTGTTGATGCTAGCATCAAGCTGTGAGCTACAATCTGAAATGTTTCAGTCTTCGTTACTATACACATACAGATCAATACAGTGGCCGCCTGTATGAAGTGATCATGTTTAGTAACAGAACATTTTCAAGTATTATGTTCATGTCCAGGCAAAAGTGCTTTGCTTGTTTCTGCCAAAGAGATTTTATCTGTTCAGCTACTTAAACCTTCTTGACTGTGTTCTCTGGTTGTTTCATCTGTGTCTGCTAGTTACAAAAACTACAGTCTGAAAAAGCACACACACTAGAAGATACACCAAATATCACTTACAATGTGCCACACCACTTGGCTTCCTTATAAAGTAGTATGTCCTCTGTAATACAAATTGCTAATGACACTGGTATTACTAAAAGAGCAGGGATGTAATGCTGTTGGAGCGTGTCTATAACTGGACTTACATACACCTATGGTGGCATTTGTGAATAAAGCCTCATTGTTATTCAGATTTATCAGACCCTCAGACTGTACTATATACACAAAACAGATTTTACATTTTAATTACCCTTGTCAGTTTACCTCCTGTGTTGTTCTGTGCCATCTAAATAATAATCATGCTGCACTTCTGCGGCCTGAAGCTTGCCTTATTGCCTGTGTTATGTGGTGACTGTTAATGTCAAATGCGTTTCTTTTTTATGAGTCAGTGATGAGGAATGGGTCTGTAGGGCTGCTGCAGGAGGGGAGCTGCAGAGCCAGGCATCACAAAGGAGACATGGCTCTGTTTATTAAAGAGGACTCATTGTCTCACAGCTGGTATTGATCAATTCAGCTCTGTGATCTGGGACCACATGTAATACATGGAGCCTCTGGAAGCAGGGAGACTGATCTAAAAACCGTCGACAGGTCACACGGGGAGACACCCAAGTGGGACACCCATGAATCAAGCTGTAAGGAACAAGTGAGGGAGTCAGAGAGGTCTGGCACAAATACGGTATGCAGGCTCTATACAACAAAACTGAAATCTGCACTCCCTGTGAATAATGTTGCAGATGGTCATATTGAAATAAAAGCTTGCTTATGTAAGAAGCATGGTCACTGTAAAAACCCAATCCATCCATTACACAGAATTCTATTGTGAAGTCCAGACGAATAATAGGGACTGTTAAAATAACATAACAATTTTAGGCTCACTTGACACAAACACTCACCCCTTGTGAGCTTGAAATAATTGTTTTTTGATTTTTGAGTTAATTTTGCTTAAATTGATAAAGTCAATATAGCCTAATTAGTTCAAGGCCAATTAACAACATATTCATCGTGCACTTGGCTTATATTTTTGATAGTTGAATGAACTAAAGAAATGTAAAAATATATTTATGTTCGTATGACAAGTAGTCTCTTTCTTGCTCAATAAAAAGAAAGATTTATGTTGACATGACAAAAACACAAAACTACAACATGTGTGCATGCTATTGTCAAGATGGCAGCTTCTATCAGTTTCCTGCAGAACTTGCAACTGACTGAGTTAATAATGGTAAGTGAAATTCATTTTAAGTAAAATGTTTCTCAAAATTGCATTGTGAAGAGCTGCCTAAAATGTCTTGTGGTTTTCATAAGGATGCCAGAATCCACCTCAGGCCAGTACCACACCTTATTGTCCCCCCACAACCAAGAAATGGTAAGTCATGAAAATGACCACATCACATACATACTGTATATGGGCTGAAACTACTTTCAAAATGATTTTGAGCTCGTAAAGTGATGTTCACAAATGATTCCAAAGTTTATAGTTGTAAATCAACCTTTGTAAACCTGTAAAATAAATCTGCAAGAGAAGTGTGTAAGGTGTACTCATAACTTTGATGTTAATATAGGCCTACTGTACCTAAAGTTTTTATGTGGAAGCCGTTTCTACTTTTAAATTGAGTGGGCAAATTCATATTTACAGAATATGACAAGCATGTACTGTGAGTAATTTGATTGGCATATGCATCCTGTTCTCTGCATCTGTGTGAAGCTACAGCCCAGGTCCGCAACTCAAAGTAGCTTTTCCAGAAGACTGTTCAGGAGAAGGGCTATAAATTGAGCTGGATGCCTTTGCGCGTGTGTGTGTGTGCACGCACATACATTCAAGTATCCTCATTTGACACCACCACGTCTGTCTGAAAGAAAACCTCTTCTCAGGCAACGGTGGTCTCTATGGTTACAGGAAGGGTAGAAGTGAGAGAGGAGGTGGAAAGGACTGGGTGTTCTGAGGCTGTGATAGGGAGAGAAAAGGAGGTGAGGTGGGGATTTATACAGACCCTCATTGCTGCCTCCTCTTCACACTCAAAAACAACCTCCGGTGTGTTCTGTGAACCCCTCGACTGTCGCCTCTCGCCAATCAGTCGACCAGGTGGGTTAGGGTTAGTGCACTGAAGAATTTGACATTAATGTGACAGGTTGCTCTCAGACATTAGCATCACTGGATATCTCTTCCTTAATTCATCCTATCCTCACACATACAAACACGTGCTCAGAGTACCCATTGCTGAGACAGAGCATTCCTGGCAGACGCATCACTGTCTGGCAGATTCCCTTGTCACCATGGAAACCCAGTATCAGGTCAGGAATAGTTGCTCCTACACTGTTTCAGTGCACACTCAGCATCAGAGCAGCACATGGATCAGCTCTCATTGGTCATAACTGCCAATTAGGATGCAGACATAAAACAAACATAGCTCCAGCTATGTGATTACACTCTCTATAACCTGACCAGTTATGCAAGAACTTCTGACAGTGAGGATTATTGTATAACCTATGTGCTCACTTGGCACACACGGACGCAGATTCCAGATCTCATTTTATCCGGATGTTTCCGTCAGTGCATTGCAGTCGATTTCAACATGTTCCAGTGTTCGTCACAGGCTGAGCGGAGGGCCCTGCATGAATAACACTCCACTGCTGACCAGCTGCTCTTCTGGGACAGCTGCACTGACCCCAAGGCCCCCCTGCTGCCAAAACATGCAAACACACACACACATACTCACACTCAACTGGACACACAGGAATGTTTCTCACCCAGCTCCAGCACCCCAACTCTGCAGCACAGTGACTTCTCTGCATGCTTGCATTGTTTTAAATGTTTAAAGACATGCATGTGTGTGAGAGCAGGTGTGTATTTGCATGTGTCAGACGGACTCCTCCACTTTTCTAGCACCTCCTTGCCAGTCCGGTGGGGAGCGATGACTCAAGCATAAATGAGTCTTTATCTATCTCTCTCTCTTGCATTGACCCGGCAGAGCCGAAGCGCTTCTCCCCACTGAGTGTACCTTCCTGTGCACTTGATGGTAAAAGTCATCAATAATGACTCAGCACTCACCAGTGCTGTAATATATGAGTTTTTTTGTTGGTTTTTATAGAGAGAGCTGGGTAGGCTGCTTGTTGATTTGCTCTGGACAGAGAACAGAAGTGAAGTCAGAGAGGAATGTTTGGCCTTCAGGATATAATGTGCGTCTTCTCAATCTGTTGCAGGAGCCAAATCTCCCCCACAGTGAAGGACGTTTTTTTTTTTTTTAAACAAGTTAATGTTGGTTCAACTCTGGATTGTGGGGCTGATGATTCTGGGGCCAAGAGGCTGGGGTTACTGTTGAAAGTATCATTACATTGAGGTGTATTAAGGTCAAAATTGGGGGTAGAATACCAGCCTGTCAAAGTGGGCAACGCCTCACGTGTCAACTGCATATTAGTTAAGGAAAGGGTTAATGTTTATTTAAGGGCTGGTATTGGGGAAAGTAGGAGTCTGAATAAAGTCTTTTCAAAGATAGAAGATGTGTGTATGGAGTCAACACATGACTCAGCAGTGTTAATACCAATTCAACCCAAGCACGACTACAAGATCACGCATACAGAATCAGGTGATTGTTCCTCTGTCAGCTAGCAGGACTCCCTCTCTTTCTCTTTCTCTCTCCCTCCCTCTCTCCAAATATGACTCTGTTTCCCTTCACAGTGGAGCCCCACACCTCTGACATGCCTGCTTTAGACGGCTAAAACCCTACAGGAGGAGAGAGTGAGAGCAAAGCCACTGGTCACGTTTCCAAATCAAATTCTTCAGTGAAAAGTTTAACCCTAAATGTAACTCGGTGTGAGAGCTGAGTGTGTTTGTGAGCAGACCTTGAACAAAGAGTTCTGTTGGCCGACAGAGAGGCAGAGGAGAGGGCTGGGTTTGCTCTCCAGACTGCAAACGATCCGACAGGACCGGGATCGGAAGCAAACAAGGCAGCAGCAGGCTCGGTAAGAAAATCTTTAATATATACAGCTACAGGCATTTTTTTTTTTTTTTTTTTGGAGCGAAAGCGTCGTTAAATCTGAGCAGATTTTACACAACAGGAAAGATAATGATCATGGATGGGGAGTGAATTCCCCAACCATCATCAGAGTTGTTTATAACCTCGCAGCCTCGGATCAAATAAGTTAATTGAGTGATTTTTACATAATGGCTCTTTATGAAAGTCAAAGACTGAAGCAGAAGGGGGTGAACTTTTTTTTTTTTAAGCTTTGCTTTCTCTGCAAATCCCTTTAGGACCTTAGTGGTTGCAGTCCTTTTTCACAAATCAAATCACTCACAGTTGTAGTGATGCGATGGATGCAGTGTTTAAGGTTGGCTGCGCGAGCAGTTGTCCGAGGTTTTCCACTGAAACGTCAGATGCACCTCAGTGTTTGGTCACCGGTTATTTCGGAGCCTGTGATCCTCCCGGCCATGCGTCCTGACGTCAATTTATAAGGACCTAGCGGTGCAGAGCCGGGGCGGCGGGCAGATAACACGAGCTGAAGGAAAGAAAGAAAGAAAGAAAGAAAGAAAGAAAGAAAGAAAGAAAGAGAAGCCGGGCCATGTTGATCTGATATTCTCCATTAATTGCTGAGAATTCTGGTAGGATTTTCTTTATTTCCTTCTTCCTTTGCTTTCTTTTCCTTACCTTTTTATTTCACATCGCCCTCGATCTCGTGTAAGGCTATGCTTTTGAACCTTCTCGTTTTCACAGTATGGGCTAATTTTGAACATATCTCAGATTTATAACCCAGTGGTTGGTGTCAATTATGAATATGAATTATAGATTTAAATAGGCGGGCTTTAAGATTTTGGGTTTCATACTGTAACAGCGCACTGGCATGTCTTTGTCTGTAGCAGCATGTAATAATGTTACAGATGTAACGAGGCTTTTTCTTCGTCTGTTTAGCTCTCTCTGTCAAACAGAGGCTTACCTCATCCTGTTCAGAGGAAGTGTCTCCTCTGTCTGACAGGTTGTGTGTTTCTGCCCTGCCGGTTTGGAGGCAGATCGATCGGTATGATCAGCAATCCGTTTTATTTATTCCACGAAAAATCTCACATTTTCAAAATAAGTGCATGTGAAATGAATTATTCCAAGAGAAGTCCTTTTCATGAAGCGGATGAAGGGGATTCCTCTGCACTCTACCTGACTTTACATCAGCACAGCAACCACATCCCCATAGCAACAGTTAGTAAAACCAGCACTCTGTGTTCCCATCTCCATCTATAACTGAACAGACTTCACAGTAAAGCCCCGAAGGGGAGTACTTGAGCAGGCTGTGCATTGTCAGGACATATATAGTCTGAGCATCCGCCTAGGAGGAGTGATTATAAGACCCTAACAGTCAGCCCTCTGTCTCACTAGTGACTGACCACGGCCAGAGTTGAATAGGAGGTGTGGGGTCCCAGTCCCGAGTGTATGCCTGTGCACAGCGATGGGGAAGGACTACTACAAGACCCTGGGCATCCCCAAGGGTTCCAATGAGGAGGAGATCAAGAAGGCCTACCGACGCATGGCGCTCCGCTTCCACCCTGACAAGAACAAGGACGCCAACGCAGAGGAGAAGTTCAAGGAAATTGCAGAGGCCTACGAGGTTCTCAGCGACCCCAAGAAGAGGGTCGTCTATGATCAGCTGGGAGAGGAAGGTGAGGAGGAGGGGGAGAGGGGGGTGTCAGCGTCTGAGTTTGATCCTATCTGTATCGGTGTGTCTGTATAGGATCACGGAGTGAAAGCAGTCAGAGTGCAGGCAGAGCAGGCCTCAGCGCCCTGTTAGTGAAGCCTTGTTAAACAGGCGTTATGATGGATTAAGATGTTATTGAAATAGCTCAGGAACAGACTCAGTACCTAATATCACAGTGGAGGACTCAGGTGGGCTTCAGTCACCGAAGTAATAATGCTGTGTCTCTTCCATGTTTTCATGTTTCTGTTTATGTACAGGAACGTGTGTGTGACTGGTAAGTGTCAACAACACTTACCAGCTCTAATACCTTACAGTCTACCTCAGCTGCTAGTGTAGTGTGTTTATAACTGTGTGTGTGTGTGTGTGTGTGTGTGTGTGTGTATGTGTGTGTGTTCGAGTGCGCGTGTGTGTGTATTAGCACAGTGTGTGTGTGTGTGTGTGTGTGTGTTAGCTGACAGACAGATGGCTTAAGATCATGATGTGGTTGAGATATGAATAGCAGCGACTGCTGTAGTTTGCATTTGTGGGTGTTTTGTGCATGTGTCTCTGTTGGAAAGGTGTGTGTGTGTTAGTGTGTGTATTTGTGTGAATGTGTTGGATGGAGTGACCTGATATTTCATGAGTTGCTCCACCACCAGCACTGTTGGAAGATCAGTGATGCTGTGGGATTTTTCCTGCCCACGTGGGCTCCACTCTTCTCTCTGCTGTTACCCACACTCTGTCCTCTCTGAACGAGGTCCTGCGTCTGGTATCTGAGTTCATATGAATGTTTGTTTTCAGCGTGTTGTGGGTGTTTGAGTGTGTGCATGTGGATATGAGGCCTCACATTCTTCTCTCTCTCTTTTCCCTCTCAGGTTTGAAGACAGGAGGCAGCAGCTCTTCAGGTGCTCCTGGCAGCTCGACGTACCACTACACCTTCCACGGAGACCCCCATGCCACCTTTGCCTCCTTCTTTGGCGGCTCCAACCCCTTCGACATGTTTTTTGGCTCCAACCGCAGCCACAACCGCTCCAATGGTTTCCCCTTCCACAATGATCACAGCAATGACGCTGAGCAGGACATGGACATGGATGAGGATGACCCCTTCGCTCACTTCGGAAGACAGTTTGGCTTTCCGGGTGGGATGAACAACGGCTTCCCGGGAGAGGGCCGCAGGAGGAGGGGGGTGCCGTCAGAGCGCCTGGGGACTGGCCGAAAGCAGCAAGACCCTCCGGTGGTCCACGAGCTGAAGGTCTCGCTGGAAGAGATCTTCCACGGCTGCACCAAGCGCATGAAGATCACCCGCCGCAGGCTGAACCCGGACGGGCGGAGCATGAGGACGGAGGACAAGATCCTCAACATTGTCATCAAGAAGGGCTGGAAGGAAGGGACCAAGATCACCTTCCCTAAGGAGGGGGATGAGACCCCTGAGAACATTCCTGCCGACATAGCCTTTGTACTTAAAGACAAAGGGCACATCCACTTCAAGAGAGACGGTTCCAATATCATTTATAACTGCAAGATCAGTCTGAAAGAGGTGCGTCTGCCCATTTTCACCTAACCTCTCTCTCTTCTGCTGTCTGCCTTTCTATCTATCTTCAGTCCTTTCTGCATGTAGACGAGCGGCTAATGCTGCTGAGGTTGGGAGTTTGATTCCCAGTGCAGCAAACCAGGCAGAAATTTAATGCATTCATGGAGCTGCAAAGTTTTGGGTGAATTTCTATTTCACTGCTCTTCTTCATATCATTCTTGTTACTCACCATGGGCAAACAGTGGATGAGATGAGGAGGTGTGACTGTAATTTAAGGGTAGGATTATGTCCTGGGTGGGTGGTCATACTAAACATATTGAGTGAGTGTGTGCGTGCGTGCGTGTGTGTGTGGCTGGAGGGCAAGATCAGTGGAAGCAGAGAGTCTCTGTCACTGCAGTTTGAGCGAAGCAGCAAGAATGTGGTGTCCTTGTGTGACCGACATAGAGCCATCGTCCTCACTTGTTCTGCACTGCTGTATAAATGATACATATACATAAACACACATGCAGGCAGGCCCGCGTAAAGCTACACACAGGCCTAAGCATACATGCAAGCATACACACTCTTGCATCTTCAAGCGTATTTGCAAACACACTTAAGGATGGATTGTAGTGTGACAGTGGTGACAATCCAGAATGCTATTACTGTGACTGGCAGGACATTTAATTAGCCGCTCCTACGAGGGCAACGGGTCCAGCACAGCTCCGCTCCGTCTGTGAATTACACAGGCTTTAATATTTCTAATAGCACTGCCACTCACTGGCCTGCTCTCCACATGGTCGATTAATGGCAGGTGTTCTCAAAGAGTTGGAGATGTCAAGGGAAAGTTGTTTGTACTCATCTGAAGCCAATTCTGAACGGTTTTGCTCTAAAAGCAGCACCGACTGCGAAACAAGTACACAGCACAAACATGAAGACAGCCTAGTTAATAAGAGCACATTAGAGTTTGTTGAGTCGCATTTAGCAGGAGATGGTACTTGATCAAACCTGCACAGTGATTACGTTTGCACTGCAGAACTCCCACAGCTAAAACCCTGCGCTCTTACAGCAGCCAGATAAGAGACTTAAGTGATGCAGCCAAAGACGGGATGGGGGAGAGAAGTGAAGATGTGGATGAGGGTGGGGAGTGTGTGTGTGTGTGTGGGGGGGGGGGTATCGGGGGAATATCAGGGAAGTGGGTCAGATGATTCAGTATCCAAAGCAAATAAGAGCTCATATTCCACTGCTCCGCTCTGCCCTGCTTCCCTAAAGATGTGATGCTAAATGCTGCAGTGAAAACACAGCACCAGCTACACGCTGCACACCAGACAACCTGCCACATACAATAATGCAAATGTTATGCAACGCGCTAGTTAATAATATAACCTAGCCAACAAGATGATTGTTTCCATGAGCAAAAAGAAGGGGAAGGCTAAGACTTAATGATATTTGGAAATGCACATCTTATATGCATATAGTTATTTTGTCATATTTCAACTGCTATATGATTCCCCTGCTATTTGGTTGCTTTCTTTACTGCCTAAAGCGTGCCCTGATGAACAGCTTCATTTAGCTTATTTTGGTCATCCTGTAAATTCCTGGGAGACACTGGTAGAGGCAACCTGCAGCCCTTCAGTGCCCTACTTTTAGAAAGCTTAGTGAGACTCATTGATACATTGATTTCCCTGAAACCGACCTGTACCTGGATCTATAGCGTGGCTCTTTCTGGCATTAATGATGCCTCTGCATTGTGCTGGTATCATCTGTGGCAGTGCATTTCTAGCTCCTGTCACAGCTGCTCTCAGCTCAGCAACAAAACCCACGTCCAAACACACGTAGGTGCTAACTGTAGCTGCTGGGCTCTAAAGACTAAGTGGACCACTTTTTACAGCTGCACCTATGTTATCATTTAGAAAGGCAAATATACTGTTTATGCACATTTTTTTTTTAGCAACTCAGTTTTTAATCCTGTCAATTTGATTAAATACAGACAACAGTATTTAAGTATGTATTGAAGTAGTATGGTGTCTAAGTATGGACTGAATTGACATCGACCCTTACTGCAAAAAAGAAACATACATGTCAGGGTAAAGCATGTAACAATGATCGTTCATCTTAGGATAAGGCCCCAGAGGTACATAGGTAGGTGAGAAGATAGATAGATAGATAGATAGATAGATAGATAGATAGATAGATAGATAGATAGATAGATACTTAATTGATTAACCCATAGAGGAAATTTAAAGCGTTATTACAATTATTGCTAAATCAGTGTATATGTGTGTTTGTTTTTTGTCAGTTTCTAGGGCTATGTTGTCTGAGCTGAGGCTTATGCAATCAGTGGGCCCTCCGATCAGCTGGCAGTGTGTGTCGAGCGTCATGGCAACCTGTCTCTGTGTGTAAGACTTGTGTTAGTGAATGGAACTGTTCATAACAAGAGGATGAGCCACTAGTCTCCATCACAGTCGAGGACTAAATCATCCCCTGTAATGTACATAGCGCCTACAGGGAGAATGATGTCACGGCTGGAAAACTCTGAAGCAGCTGCTCTGCTTGACTGAACTTTAACTGTCCACATGTCCATCGCTGTTTGTTAAAAAAAAACACCCACCAGACGAGACAAGAAAATCCCTCAACAGTCTTAATACAGCATTGCCCACATAATGACATGGACTGGGGTCTTAGAGGTTAAGCAAGTGCCAATGCAGGCAAAACCACTACTACATCACGAGGGGCTGGTTGCCTTGTGATGAATGATGTTTGGAGTTGATATGTTTTGGAAAAACCTGAGAGGGAAAATTGAACTAATGCTCCTCTTTCCATCCAAAAGCTTGTCTGAAGTAGCATATAGCTTCATTGAGTGATATAAATCTTTGCTAAGCATAGGTTATCAGCAAGAATTCCTTCCTAAATAGAACATTCCCATTTTAACCAGCCTCCTTTGAAGTCTTTTGACTTCAACTCCAACTCCTGGTATCCACCCCTCTTACTCTTACACATGCCATTATGCAATTCTCCACCCACACAAAATTACTTTGTTCACCATTTTCGGCCAGAATGAAATACCTTAACAACCAGTCAAAGGAATTTAAAGGTGCTATATGTAAGTTTTTGTTATCTCTACATAGCCAACGTTAGCATTAACAGCTGTTTACTTACCAGTCAAGAAGTTCAGCTTTAAACTTATTCGCCAAGAGCTGTCTCCAGCGGTGGAAAGCAACACCAATGTTAACTCTTGTTTTGCTTCTATTTCTATCATTTTTTCTACTGAAGTTAGCATGCTAACCAGCTAGCCCTGTCCCAACAGGCTCATCCCATAATATTACTTTGCAATAGTGAGTCACTGTAGCGTCCAGTGTGCCTTCAGTTCAGCAGGAGAGGGTGAAGAAGTAGCGCTGATCAGAGGGTGTTTTTTAACCTCTTGTAAACACAACAATGGCTGAAGGTCTTTGCAAGTGATCACCACCACCACTCGCTCGCAGCATGAAACCAAGTCTGGCAGCAGAGAAACATAACTTATAGCACGTTCAAAGAGATAAATACCCTCATCCAAGTGGATGGTTAAAAAGTGACAGTGAGAGAGAGAGAATACTCGTGCACAGATATCCATGTTGCAAAAAGGATGACCTCTAATAAACTTTTTTCATCTAGCACCACAGGTAAGTGAAAGTTTATACTTATCTGTGGATTGGCTCAAAAAATGGCAAACATTCATGGTAACTTTAGTCATCCCCTGACCTTTCACCTACTGCCATCATAAGGTCAAGATTTTAATTTTATGTTCTGTTGTTTATGACCAAATACCTTCAAACCCTCAGCTATACTTTGTGTCTACTGCTAATTAGCAAATGTTAGCTTGTTCACAAGTAGCTACAGTATATCACTGTTGGCATTTTTATGTATATAGGGGCATTTTTAAGCTAGATGGGAGATGTCGTTTAACAAAGATCATCAGCCAGACTCAAACCAGGGATGCCTCAAACCCTTTGATGAACAAGATTATCCACTATTCCCCACATTACTTTTCGTTCTTTCTTACTTTCTTGACCTAAACCCTTTCACTCCGAGTGAATTATAACTCTTCCACAATGGCTCTCCGTCGGTCTTTCCACACACCCTTCTGGTATTTTTTTGCCAACTTTATTTTATATAGTATACAATTTTGCAGCAGTTGCTTAGAAATGCATTATATAAGAGAAGTTTGTTATTTATCGGGATGTTCATTCACAGAGTTGGATTTAAATAGTTCTTTCTATTCAGGGCAAATCTGGTGAGTGATGCTCACTGGAAAAGCCTGTGAAGTCGTGATAACCACAGGTCTCCGTGTTTAGTTTAGCACTCGCTACGCTCCGACTGGATTCATCAGGGGTTGTGATAAGGAGGTGAGGCTTAGTGTGTGTGTGTGTTCTCTCTCTTCATCCTGCCAGCCCATCTGACAAGCCCTCCAACTATTTACGAGCTCAGCCGATTCCTGCCTCACTTCATTAGCCCCGGCTATGAGACGGTTGCTAAAATTAGTCCCCTGTGCAATGTGTAGCCCCCTCCAACACTAACACACTTGTACACACACACATACACAAACACACATACACACACAAAGACCGAAAAACTTTTCCACTGCCAAGTCATGTTTTCCTAATGTTCCTGTTAAATGCTGTTCTGTAGACCCCACTGTATGTAGTCGATACTAAAACGATTTGTCAGGGAAGCCCACTGTCTCTTTCTCTCACAAACACATACCACACACACACGATGAACACACACAGAAAACACAAGGATGACGTACTGAGGGAAGATAAACTAAACTTTTTAGTTCATGGAAACATTAAGTCATCGGGATATTCATGGCTTTGGCATTTCATTCCTACTAAAGATATTAACCCTCTCAATCTCCTCTTCCTCTCCCCTCCAGGCGTTGTGTGGCTGCACAGTTAGCATTCCCACGCTGGAAAACCGTGTCATCTCTCTTCCCTGTCATGACATCATCAAGCCGGGGACGGTGAAGCGACTCAGAGGGGAAGGCCTGCCTTTCCCCAAGAACCCGTCACAGCGCGGTGATCTCATCGTGGAGTTTTCGGTCCGTTTTCCCGACAGGATCCCCCCTCAGTCCAGAGAGATTATCAGACAACACCTGCCACAGTCATAGGTAGACTCACCTCCAGCCCCTCCACCACCACACACTCCAGACTAAACCCTGAAAAACAACCCTTAATAATCCATCATCAACTCCTACCTTATATTTTGACCCTTATTGTAATTAACCTTCCCATGTCCTGTGTTAATGCCCACAGTTTTAAACAGACACTGTGTTTTGTAGGGACGTCACAGTGGGAGGAGGAAGGAAGAATGCCTACACAAATGGCTTTATCGGGATGAAATTATTTGTTTGTTTTGTCTTTTGGCCCAAGCACATACACAAGCACCCGAGCAGTGGAGCGGTGCTGAGGATGGGCTCAGCACAATTGTGGCTTTGACCGGAACTTCTTTTCTTAACTCTGTTTTTTACGGATTTATCAGTGGTTTTATATGCTGTCCAACTCTCTGATCCTCGTCTTTTTGTGATAGGATGAAGTGTGAGATATTTTTTAAAAAGAAACATTTTTTCCAGGATTTCCTTTTCCAAAGGAGGTTTCAAATAGGATTATTTATTTTTACCTTGAGTGTACCAGCAGCTTCAGTGTGTTCAGTGCAAACCCCAGTTTTAGCACAACTCTCCCACTGCCACCTGCTTTTCTCATGCTTTCAGTCTAATAAAGCATCGTGCTTGAAGTCTGTAGGCCGTTTACCTTTTAGTATGATCTGTTTCCCCCATAATCCGTTGTATTTTGTGCCACAATGCACTTAAAAGTCCTGCATTACTCCAAACAGTAATAGCATATCTCAGCTGCATTGGAAAATCTGAGAATGACAATCAAATACTGTAACAGCAGTGTCGGATAATACAATCTGCACATAATATGGGTGCTTCCCCATCTGAGCTGTGTGGCTGCTCTGAACTGAATAGCCTGGCTCGATATCTGAGGAACATTTAGGTGCCTTAGCCCGGTGTCGTACCACATATCGTCACCTTCCTAAAATAATGGCCTAAGTCATGTTTTGACAAAAATGTTTTTTTTGCCTAAATCACCCCCTCATGATGCTGGCCACCTCTGGTAAAATCGCCTGAATCCTCAGTTGAGGGGAACATGCAATTCTACCCCCGGTTGTATAATGGCCTATGTCAAAAGTGTGACTCTTTTGTTGAGTTTTTTGTGTTTCCTGAAAAACCTCAAAAAATGACTTAGGCCATTATTTTAAGAGGGTGTCGATATGTAAACAAACACACACACAAACACACACACATAATCACACACGCACGCACACGCAGATGCACATGCACATATATACAACCAGCCATGTTAAGTGCACAACAGACGATGCCCTATGCTCTGTTAGACGTGACCGTTGGGACATTGGGAGCTGGTAATCTTGGAAAAACATGAAGTAAGCAATGTAAAATCAACCAACACATGGTACTGTATGTAAGCAAGGACTTATATTTTTAGGGAGAGATCTGATACAAGACTGAAGAATTTTGCCAATACATCCCTGTAAAGTGCCATACAAGTACAGGTTTGATTTCCCAGAGGAATGTAAGCATGAAGTTAAGCTGAAGTAGTTGACATTCCTCTGGGAAACCCAGCTCTGTTGTGTGTATATATATATACTGCTTTCTCTTGTGCCATCTGAAGGCCGTGTCTTGGTGCTACTGTGAGCAGTGCCAAAAATAGACCACCGTGGTGTCTACTTTTTGGTTTAATGGAGTCCTCAGTTTGTGATTTGATAACTGCTTCTGTTCTCTGTAACATCTTTACATCGAACGTTACGTCTGTTTTTTTCAAGTAGAAAACCCTGTTTAGGAAACAGGTTTTGTGATATTGCAGCAGCTGCTCTCTGTCTCAGCTGCAGGGGGCTCTGAAAGCTTGCTTCAGCTCTTCCTCCTGTAGTTTACAGCAATGATAAGATGTATGTATGAGTATGGTTTATGTAGACAGCCCTAGTAGGTCATATATATCATGTGTATGGGAAAATGTTTGAATGCAACATGTTTAAAAATGCACTTTTTATGTCATTAAAGATACTGACAAAAAACTATGAGATGATGAGAGACTTGAATGATGTGTCTGAGTGTGTGAGCGTCCTGCCTCTCAGAGCCTTAGAGGATGCTGAACTGTGGCTACAACCAGAATGCACATGTGTTGCTGCTGAAAGACTCACTGTCACTGCTTATGTGCATTTGACAATATTTATGATCTTTTCAAAATTGGAGATAAATAAACCAAATGTGTGAAGTTAACGGTTTGTGTCATTTGTCTTTGTATCCTGATTTAGATCCCATTTGTGGTTCGATGCTAACATGTGACATGAGAACGCTGGATGAACCTGTAAACACGATCATAACAGGATCCAGGTGTCTGATTAAAGTGTGTGTGTGTGTGTGTGTGTGTGTGTGTGACTCAAGAATTCACACAGTAATTATGACAGTTGTACACAAATGGTTAATATATTTTAAGCACATTTTACTGAAATTACTGTTGTACTTTTACTCGTAATGAAGTATTTTCAAATTGTTGCATGGTACTATTACTTCTGAGTACTTCTTCCACCACTGATTCTCTGTTGACGCAGAAATTTGTCTCTGAGATGCTGAGGAATCAAGACACCTACATTCAGATGATCAGAAACCTGGATAATGGTATGATCATGCGAACAAGGATATCAACAACCAGGTTTCTCATGTTCCAAGTAAATATCCCAAATAAGGTCACAACCATGATAGGAGTCAAAACTGTTAGTAAACATACGAACTGATCTGGAATCAGTTCTTAGAAACATTAAATGAGCTGAGAAATCATCTTTGGGATTCCATGTGATAAGACATTGGCAAAACATTTTTAACTGTGTTGTTTTGATAGGAACAGTGGAGTTTGGACATTTTCCATCAGTTTGAGTTACAGATAAACAAGTGAAGACAGACTTTGACCTGCTCAAATCCAGATGGACAGCAGCTGATCACTGGTCCGAGGTAGGAACGTCTTGACTGGAAAATAAAAAGACTTTTATCCTCTTGATTGTTTAATCTGTGTACTATTTACTGTGTGTGTTTGTGTTTGTGTTTGTGCATTAGTCAATTACACGGTCTGGTCAGCAGCTGGGTCAGGAGCATGGTCAGGAGACAGTCAGGGCAGGTGATGTGTGTTAAGAGACTGATCATGTGAAACGACTGCACTGGTTGATGAAAAAAGTTTGTGCGTGTGTGTGTGAGTGTGTGAGTGAGTGAGCATCGCGTGGTTAGGATATAACAGACAATTAGAGAACCATGGGAAGGCTTTCTGAGATGTGCTGCAGTAACACCACACTGTGACTAATGCCGTATAGCTGCATTAGCTATTTCTGGCTGTAAGGCTGGGTTCGCAGAGAGTTTATATTTCCACTGAAGCATATTTTTCAGCTCAGAGATTGAAAAAAAACCAAACAATAATGAAAAGAAGGTCTACAAATTTAATTTTTTTGTTGCCTAAAGTATGATGGATGTGGCTTTGTGAAAGGCTTTTTGCACATGACCCCTGCTGTAGTCCAGGAGTTAATGAATTCAGATGTGAGTGATAATCAGTAACAGAGTATTAGGACTTAGTCATGATGACTGGACGGCCTCTGGATCCCTTTCCATAGGACAGTGAACAGCTCACACACTCCTCTGTCGCTGTCTTTCCTCTGTCAGGTCCTCAGAGCTGGAACATGAGCACCTTTGTGACTCTCTCAACAGGGCAGAAGATGCCCTTGGTCGGACTTGGCACATGGAAGAGTGCTCCAGGACAGGTAGAACTATAAACACACACACCTTGGCTTTGCTTGTAACATTATTAAGTAATACAGAAAGCAAGTGTATGGACTGTGTCGTCATCGATGTGTTTCTCAGGTGAAGCAGGCCGTGCTGGCAGCTTTAGACTGCGGGTACAGACACATCGACTGTGCAGCTGCTTACAGCAATGAACAGGAGGTCGGAGAGGCTTTGGCTCTGAGGGTCGGTCCTGGGAAGGTGAGAAACTCTGGTTACGTTGATCTCGACAGTTCATTCTTGACCTTGGAATCAGCAGCCTCAACTCAAGGCCCATTTCCTCAGTTGTTTTCTGAGTTTTGAACTATATAACTCCATCAGTGGACTGATACAGGATTAAACCTGCTATTATTCTCAGCATTTTTAAAACTTTCCATCCATGTTTTCTCTCAAGCTAAACTTTTTAGTTAATCCTTAACCTTGGAAATAGAAGTTGACAAAATGATCCCAAGGTCCATTTACATGCCTGTTCCAGAGCTTTGAAATAGTGCGTTACGTTCAATATGTTTAATGTTACTAATCAGTTTACCAACAGGTCACTATGACACGCAACAACCCCACGACCCCTCCAGAACAAATACATTGACTTTTTAATGCCATCAACCAAACGGTTTATTAAGGTTGTTAAGATCTGAAGTTACATTCAGAAATGCCCATATGTAAATTTAATATACAGTATGTACATGTGTTAAATCTGCATATATGAAATATATGTATATATAAAGTAAAACAATATATTTATATACATTATAGCCTATATATGTAAAACAATATATTTATATACAGTATAGCCTATATATGTATATATGTAAAAAAATTACATGTGAAACCTGTTGTAACAATATCATATATTGACATATATGTCTAGCTAAATAGAAACATGTATTTTAGTATGTCTGTTTATGTTATAGGTTTATATTATAGACATATGATACATGTATGCTTAAATTTAGAAAGAAGAAAATCATATACAAAAATATAGAATTTTAATAAGCATGTTGTTTTGATATAGTGGCCTTTTCCTATGAGTATTATATATGTTATGAGCTTGTATCTTCATATATCCAGAGAATGTATATATGACATAATAATATATCCTCTTATAGCTGAAACATATGGTAACATCCATTTTGATATCGGGACAATTATGTCAAATAAGTCTCACTATAGAAAGTCCTTAATTCATAGTATGGTAAGGCATAAAGTGTCATAGTATAGTAAGGCATAAAAAGTCCTAAACTTTATTTAGTGAATACAAACTACTCTTTATTTTGTAAATAGTAGGCCTATAGGCCAATAGCCATAAGCAGTAAGCAACAATCCCCATCACTGTTAATAAAGAATAAGTAATTATAATAAAGCCTAATAAATCTCAATAGTGTTGCTGGCTGCTGTGCAGTCCAGCGTCACCAGTCTCTGAGAACTTGTGCGTCATCTCCAGGTAGAACAATGGTAAAATGCAAACACCAATATACAATAAACAAAAAATACCAAACCAATAAATATCAACAGCAACAGCGGCTCTTGGTATGAGAGTGTGACTGTCTCCACATGCAGCTGTGTGCCATAGGTGTGGCCGTGTGCGCCAGGTGCGTCGGGCGGTGCCGCTTCAATTAAAATGTTTTTATCATTTCTGTGTTGATAATTTTTTATTCTGCAATGTGTTAAAATACATGTCTATAGTGTTGTATTTCCACACTGTAGCCCAGAAAAAACTGTACATATATATATATATATATATATATATTTATATATATAAAGATCTTGTAGGGCATTTCAAGCATTTCACTGAATTCAACAGTCAGTGCTTTGTTTGTTTGTATATACATTATACTGTCCACTTCAGGCTCTGCATCGTGAGGAGGTGTTTGTTACTTCCAAACTGTGGAACACCAAGCACGACCCAGAGGATGTTGAGGAAGCGTGCAGGACCAGTCTAGCCCACCTGGGTCTCACCTACCTGGACCTTTACCTCATGCACTGGCCCATGGCTTTTCAGTGAGAGCAGCTTCACACACAATAATCTGATTACGTACACATTTGCCCATGTCATTACCTGAAGCAGCCTTCTGCATGTTTCTGCTTTAGGCGGGGGAAGGAGCTGATGCCTCGACGGGAAGATGGAAGCATTTGTTACTCTGATACACACTATAGACACACTTGGATGGCCATGGAGAGTCTAGTGGATAAAGGTTTGGTCAAGGCTATAGGACTGTCCAACTTCAACGCCAGGCAGACCGATGATATCATCAGCATGGCCAGACACAAACCTGTGATCAACCAGGTGCAATGCGACTTTCTCAAGGATTAATTGATAACAGTGATTCAGAAATATAAAAACTGTGTGTCATTGTTCCACAGGTAGAATGCCATCCTTATTTGTCTCAAGCAGATCTCCTGTCACACTGTCGGTCAGTGAATTTAACATATAATCAAAATGGTTTTCCTTTCTCTCGGAGCGTAATACCATGAAATAATGTTCCTGTTGTGTTAGTAACAGTGCTCGTACCTCTGCCTCAGGTCAGTGGCAGTTTGTGTGACAGCCTACAGTCCTCTGGGCAGTGGGGACCGACCCTGGGCCTCTCCTGATGAACCAAGTCTGCTGGAGGATCCTCGACTGGGAGCTATCGCCCAGAGATACCAGAAAACACCTGCCCAGGTCATACTCAGGTACAGCAGGACAATTTCCTAACCAAAAAAACCAAAAGTCCCTTCACAACCTTCTCAATTTTGTTGTAACCTTGCATTACTTTTACATGTACATAAAAGAAACCTCAATTATGTGACATCCACAGGTGGCATGTTCAGAGGGGTGTAGTGTGTATCCCTAAAAGTGTGACGCCCTCCAGGATCCAGCAGAACTTGCAGGTGTTTGACTTTTCCCTGTCCAAAGACGACATGAAGCTGATTGAATCGTTCAACCGCGACGAGCGTTTCATTGTCCCATCAGTGGAGGTGAGTCACTGATCTTATGACACATTACAGGATTTCACAACCACTTGTTTATGTTCGTCTATAACAGCCGTCTTATTTATTGATGGAGACTTACTGATGGTTTCAAACTTCAGGCTGTTTTCGAGCTGGTACGCACAGTGGAGTCTCCCTGTTTCTCAGAGAGGCAGAACTGTGAGGTGTTTTGTGTCAGACTCCTCTGTTGTAAATACAAATTGTAAAATACAATAATAATGCAAGAACAACTAATTTCTTGTTTTTCCTCCACAGCGGGGTGGTAAGAGAGTGTGGAGAGATGCAGAACATCCTCACTTCCCGTTCCATGATCCTTACTGAGTCTTCGTCCACAGGATGCAATATCTTGCTTTTGATAATTGTTGTCACATTGAATGAAACCAGATTTTTGTGTTTAATTCAAATATGATCAAAATCAGTTTCCTTTTGTGATGAATAATATTTAGTGACTGTATCCATCAAGAACATTGCTTGCAGCATGTTTTTCCAGTCAAGTGAAATTGCAAGAGGGGGGGCTTTTCCATTGCATTATGTTTTCTTTCTTTGCCAGAGTGACACTGTGTGGTCAGTGACGGAACAACCTCTCTGTCCAATTATAAACAACTTTAACATGGTGCCTGTATGTTTCACAGAGACTAGACTTTCAGGGGTTCATCATCACTGAGTCACAGCAGCAGCACTGCACATTGCACTTCTTAACAACTAATCAATGATGAATTATCTTTACAGTGGTCAGGTAGCATAATAATGCAATAATGGAAGGAACATGGGCTGTCCCTATTCCCTAGTCATACCATATAAACACAATGTCCTGGTGACCCCAGTGTGAGTCCAACCAAAGGACTTTGTTGCTTGTCATTTCTGTAACTCTCCATGTTTTCTTTCTGTCCCTACTTTCAAACGATCAAAAAAAAAAAAAAAATGTACATCAAATCTGTATCAATAAAAAATTTCAAAACAGACACTAATAACACCTCCATTTCGTGAGATTTTATTTTCAACAACATAACCTTGACAAATTTGTAATACATTATATGCTACTGTTTATTTAAAAAAAAGAGGAAGTCATTAGCAATATGTTTTTTCTTTTCTTTCTTATAGTCTAGCATAGAATCCCATCACTAAAGCCATTCATGTTGGTTGTGATATACTGAGAATGAGGCCACTCAATAAAACCCCACCCACCCCACCGAAAAAAAACTCTGCAGTCACTCACTCACCTTCCATTTCCAACATCCCCTTACCCCACCCACATCAAAGCCAGGGCAAACCAAGCGGCTACATGCTTTCTCCAAGGGAAATCATACAAAAGAAAAAAAAAAAAAAAAAAAAAAAAAAAACCAAAACAAAACAAAACAAACAGGAACACATGAAAGAAGCACAAAGTCCTAAAAATGTGGAATCTGGTGAGAATTTGTACAGGTGTGATCCCGGTACTGACCACTGTGGGGCAGTGTACATTTATCCATAAAGGTCATCGTCGTTATCTTCATTGAACACTGGACCGCTGCCAGTTCCTCCTGAGCCATGGCTTGGACCGCTGCCCCCTGTGGCACTGGAAGGAAACCTGAAAGACAGAGAACAAAGTTATTTATCCATTTCTTAACATTGTGATTTCCCTACAATCTGGCAGCTCTTAATATTTCTAACAATATTAGTCCTCGGATGGGTCAGTAATAACCATTTTCCACTGTCAATGGAGAAATGCTGCGACTCACATTATAAAAGCACTTTAAAAAAATCTGTCTTTTAATACAAGCAGATTATGTTCCAATATCTCTGTAGAGATGAGATTTGTCTGAAATAGACCATTCAGTTCCAGTTTAACTCTGCTCTAGTACTTTTGTTCAACACTGCAGAGAGTGACACCCTACTTTCATGGTGTCGTTCTACAAACCTTAGACACACAACAACTGACACTTGTGTTAATGCAAAATGTCAGAAAATGTACCTGAAGCTGCCAAAGCCACGGCTCTGCTGCAGTGTCTGAGCAAACATCTCATATTTGCGAATGTCATTGTCACTGACGGAGCGACGAGCAAATCGCATTGCCTCTTCAAAGTGGTCCTTCCTGATCTCTGGCACAGGATCGTCCTCTTCCACCTCCTATGAAGAAAAGACAGTGTCATTAACATGAAATAAATCAGACGCATCAGCAGAGCAGTAGCATGCAGATGCTCAACTAGATGTGAAAAGGGAAACAAGAGGACAAAGAAAGTACTGACCATAGCTGATGGGTTGGTCTGCCTCTCCCTCTCTCTGCGGATCTCATTCTCAATGCTCTCCCTGATGGCCAGCTTACATGCCCGCTGGCAGATCTCTGTAAGATCAGCTCCAGAGAAGCCATTGGTCATCTTGGCCAGGAAGTCCAAGTCCACATCCTATCAAACAAAAGAAATTTAAGGTTTAAAGTTTGATTGTGATCCAAATTTATTCTGATGCAATTTATCAAATCATATATCACCATTTTGTAACTTTGTCACATTGTACAAAGTTTCTTTTTTTGAACTGAATGTAGCATGAAATAGTTTGTAATGAACTTTCTGATCTTTCTATATAATTTAGTCATATGACTATAAATACAAACCATCCTACTACAGAAACAGTTTAATAGTAGTATCTCTATTAGTGCTTCTATGAGTAGCGGCACTCTCACCTTGCTGATGGGACTCTTGCGGAGGTTGGCCTTCAGGATGCTGATCCTGCTCTTCTCGTCGGGCAGGGGGATGTAAATGAGCTGATCAAGACGGCCAGGTCTCAGAATGGCAGGGTCGATGATGTCTGGTCTGTTTGTGGCTCCGATGATGAAGACGTTCTTCTTGCTGGACATTCCATCCATCTCAGTCAGGATCTGGTTGATGACACGGTCGGCTGCTCCGCCACCATCTCCAACGTTGCCACCACGGGCCTTGGCTATGGAGTCCAGCTCATCAAAGAAGAGAACACATGGGGCTGCTTGACGAGCCTGGAAACATAACATGAACACACAAAATGATTTTTAAAAAAAGAAGAAAAAAAAGACGATATTGTGTATCGTGAAACTGGTTGAAAACACTGAAGCATGTGGTTTTTCTGCAGATTAAATGTACAACATTTAAAATTCATTCTTCTCTGCACCCACAGCCTAAAAACATTCTTACCTTGTCAAAGATCTCTCTGACGTTGGCCTCAGACTCTCCAAACCACATGGTGAGCAGCTCAGGTCCTTTGATCGAGATGAAATTTGCCTGGCACTCATTGGCGATGGCTTTGGCCAGCAGAGTCTTACCACAACCAGGGGGGCCATAGAACAGCACACCCTTGGATGGGGTCATGCCAAACTTGAGGAACTTGTCTGGGTGCTCCACTGGATACTGAATTTAAATAGAGGGGAAACAATTCTAGTTTTACAGTTTGTGATACACCATCTTCAGACATGATGTCACTTCTGAAAGCCCTTCATACCTGCACCAACTCCTGCAGCTCCCTCTTGACATCTTCCAGACCTCCGATATCCTCCCAGGTGATGTTGGGGACTTCAACAACCGTCTCCCTCAGTGCTGATGGGTTGCTCTGGCTCAGGGCCCACTGCAGAAAAGCATTGAGTGAGTTAGTATTGACTCAGATGACCTCTGTAGACTGTGTGTCACCATCTTACCCTCACCTCACAGCAAAAAACATTTTACAAATCTTACCTTGAAGTCATCCATGGTGACGGCAAGCGAGTTCATGACTTCAGCGTCAATGGTCTCATCCTCAAGGTCAATCAGGTCCATCTTCTTCCTGATGGCCTGCAGGGCAGCCTCAGAGCAGAGGGCAGCCAGATCTGCACCCACATGTCCATGGGTCTCATTGGCTACCTATATAAACATATATAGAGCTCAATATTTCTTAAAAAGCAATTCCTGCCCAGATCCAGACTCAATGCTTATTTACCCTGTAACCCGACATATGACAGTGCATTATATCTGTATAGTTATTTATGAAGCTCAACTGCTAGTAACTAATGCATACCTGTGTCATGTGGAATGGCAATTTCAGAATTTCACCACAGTATGCTCAGAACTCTGGCTAAGTGTGATCAGTGGTCAATGTGAAAATGAAATGAAATGTAAATTTGGAGCACCTGACTGGATATTTTAACAGCCATTCTATACCAAATAATTTCATTCTGTCAGATTCCATTAAATAGAATTAATTAGAATGTACACTGTAGTTTTACTTAGAAGGTAAAAGCAACCACATGACTATCAGTGTGTGGTAAAAAGAACTGTGTACACAGACCTGTTCCAAGTCAACATCGTCAGCCAGCTTCATGTTCTTAGTGTGAATCTGAAGAATCTCCAATCTGCCAGTGGCGTCAGGGATGCCAATGTCCACTTCCCTATCAAAACGCCCTGGAGACAGTTGGGGTTCAAACACACACTTAGTGCTTCCAGTAGAGCAATATAATACATAACACATACATCTCAGACATTTTAAGAGCACCATCTCCAGGAACTTACTGCCTCTTCTCTCATGGTGTGGAAACAGAGGTAACATCTCAAACTTGCAACTGTTACAATTTGCAGGTGTAACTATCTACATTTCACAGAGCATCAGTATTTGATGAATAAGCGAGACCCATTTCTGACCCTCTGTCAAAGGTGTCAGAAACATCTCATCATAAGCATTTAAAAAACAGTGGCCCTGCAGTGTTGCTGACCCATAGATGAACTGCACCCCCCCCCCATATCTTTCTTCAATAGCACGTGTGAATTACTGGTTGAAAATAATTCATGCATAGACATGCATTGGATGCTTCTTCTAGGTCCCTGAATACATGCTCAATACAGGTAACTTACCAAATCTCCTGAGAGCTGGGTCAATGCTGTTAGGTCTGTTGGTGGCAGCCATGACGATGACATGAGCTCTCTGTTTCAGGCCGTCCATAAGAGTCAGCAGCTGAGAAACAATGCGCCTCTCCACCTCTCCATGAGTCTACAAGACCAAAAATCACATTTTAAACTCCAAGCATCAGTGCTTTGATTGAATTAGTGATCGGGATGGATAAAAAAAAAAAAAAAAAAAAAAAGTGAAGAAATACTGTTCAAAATCAAAAATCAAAAAAAGAATACAAATCATAACTTAATTAGACTACATTTTGCAATTTCAAAGCTTTCTGAGGTCTGGACACTGATAGCCATTTTCATTTATTACACTCAAACACCCATAAATTATAAACAGACACTGTACTGCGATATTCAGCTAACCATTTAGTGTTCCTCTCTTCCCGCTCACCTTCTCTCTCTTAGGAGCGATTGCATCAAGCTCATCAATAAAGATGATGGCAGGAGCATTCTTCTCTGCTTCCTCGAAGGCCTTTCTCAGGTTACTCTCACTCTCTCCTGCCAGCTTGCTCATGATCTCAGGACCTAAAAGCAGACAGCCAAACATTTTGATTCCAGAGGAAACCTTAAAAATCACAGCACAGACTTTATTCAACTATTTGAGTCACAAGTTGGACCATCTAAACTACTCTAACACTATAGTAATAGGTAAACACACTATAGTGTGAGACTTATTCCAATACATACAATACATGCATGGCAAAAATACAAATGTAATAGAGTATTAAGCATACAAACCAATTTTCCTAACTGGGAAGCCTTATTCAAGGAGACGAAACACCTCCTATTTTACAACAGAACTTTATATAAGACTTTTGATGGGGTCTTCTTTAATAAAGCTCAGCTAATTTCATACCATTATTAAGAGATGTGTGTAAAAAAACCTGATCTTCAGTGATGCAGAAATTTTATTTTGTTCCTGATAGAATATCAAAGCAACCATTAATAGGATAGTTACTTTTGATAGGATACTTATTTTAAACTATTGGGAACATGCCTAAACAGCAACTGCAAGGCAATGCCATCAGCGACGAACTCAATATTATCATAAAATGGGCCCTAAAATAAGAATAACAGTATAGAGAATATAAATATAGATGGCTGTTCACACCATTAATCAGGAAGAAGAAAGCTCCAGTTTCATTTGCCACGGCTCTGGCAATTAAGGTCTTTCCAGTTCCAGGGGGTCCATACAGCAGGATTCCACGTGGGGGCTGAAAAGGGGGACATTTTTTATTTTTATTTTAATCAGAATGTATTGTAAAATTTAAGCAATTGTATATTGAATAACTACAGAATGATTTTGTCTTTTGAGTCAGTCGTCTTAATGACGACATCACTATGCAAACTAAAAGTCACCAACGATCATTCCTGTGCAAGTATGATTGTAGCACAACCCCTGGGTGTTTTAAAATTCAGGATGGGAACATTTTAATATAAAATTTATGTGAAAGAAAGTCCTATTCCCCCCCCCCCATTTTCAATTTACACAATTCCACAGTAAAGGCCTTACAATTGGCTGAATTGTTTGGCCTTTACTGTGGCCAAACAGTTCTTCCATGCAAAATAAAGATTCTGTACCTTGACTCCGATGGCCTTGAACAGTGCAGGGTGTCTAAGAGGAAGCTCCACCATCTCTTTGATCTGAGCCAACTGCTTTCTCACTCCACCAATGTCATCATAGCCCACCTCGTTCAGGGACTCTTCCTCATCCTGCATGTTCCAACACAAGATGTTCAAATTTCAATGTGGTTCATTTTGGGTAAATGTCAACTTGTGGACTGTACCTGCTACCCACCTCTCTCCTGATTGGTTCTCCCTCACAGTGGATGACTGTATCAGGAGCAACAATGCAGTAGGGGGAAGGATCAGTCTCCACCACCTTGAACTCCACAGCACGCATGCCACCTCTGACCAGGAAAATATCACCTTCACAAGGTAAAAGACAAGAGTATTAATTTTACCACTCTAACAAAGCTACATGTTGACATACACAAGCAGATTTTAATCAGCCAGGAAAAATTTAAAAATCTGTCCTGACAGTGAAAATTGGTACTCACCTTTGCGGATTGGCCTGTATGCCTCCAAGAAGTATGGCTTCAGATAGACCTCAAACAGGTTGCCAGTAATTCCTTCTACTGTGTCATCTATCGGGAGGACGTGGATCCTCTTTCCATACTTAACATCAGGACATGGCTGAATGCTGAGGAAGATATTAGACTTAACACCACTTTTAGTTTCAAGGGTTGTGGAAAGGATTTACAACAAGTGTGTGCTTTTCCCCACCTGATGACATCACCCAGACGGACCCTCAGATTGTTGCGGACCACCCTGTTCATGCGAACCTTTTCATCAGAACAGGTGTCATCTGATAGCACAATGCACACAGTCTCCCGCCTCTTCTTTCCCTTCATCAGCACTGTGTCTCCACGGAAGAGCTGCAGCTCATCCATCTTGGTCTAAAGAAACACGATTCAAGTTATTTCATGAACCTCTGTGTTATGACATTTAAAATATAAAAATAAAAAAAATGTGTCAAGACATTGCTTATCTATCACAACAAATCACAGAGTTCTGAATTTGTAGATACAGCAGCCATGGATAATACTTTCTAAATGTTTACCTGAGAGAGAGAGACCACACTGTTGTCTTCATTGATGGATTCATCAACAATCAGTCTGTTCGGTCTGTTCTTCTGTTTCAGAATTGCAGTGGCTAGATCATCATTTTTGGATCTATGATTATGAGAAACAGATATAACAAGTTGTAGGTTAAACAAAAGACTTATTATCCATCTTTGAGGTTTCATACAATTCCAATAATAACCAAGTTGATCAAATTAGTGGTTAACTGCAATAGAAAAAAAATGTATAGGAAACCAATATCATCCCACTATTGTCATGTTCTACAGCAAATGTTGGTAACTTAACTAATTATATCCACAATGAACCTGACTCCGACAGTGCTTCATGAAACTAAATAGTTATAGGTTTAGTTTCGAGGGTGCGTCTATGGCGATATTTGACCCTTTCATGAAATCTCTGGATGACTGTGTTCAGGGGGTAGAAGGGAACTCAACTCATTACTCAGTAAATTCAACATAAATCATCATTTTAAAAATCGACCATGAACAGTTTCATAAGAGATTAGGCATTCTTAGTACTCAGTTATGAACTGACACTATTGATTGTTTATACTTTGTATTGCTAACTGTAAAAGTATTGTTTATGTTTTGTATTGCTTAGTATAAACGTATTTCTACTATATTGTGTCTGTACCCTTTTATACAACAATATATACATTGCAAATTATTGTATAAATTATGAGAAATTAGTCAATCCTAGAAATATTCTATTATTATTAATAATAATAATAATACTAACTAAAAATAATAATCAATCACGTATCTCTGTAACTATAAGTGCGAACAGGTCGTTTACATAATTTGCTATTTACAATGATTGAACGTTACATACGAAAAAAACCTCACAATCAAACCTAAAAATCAAGACAGTCAAAAAGGAACGATTACGTTACGGTTCAAAATGCCACGCATTTCTAGAAAACTCCTGGACAGGTTTTGTAGTTTCTCTTTCATGTTGTTAGCATGCTAATGGTAGCCTTTTAGCTAACTGACTGGCGAGCAAGCGAGTGCAGATGACACAGCAAAAGAATTAGAAAAAAAAAAAAAAAAACTTTGTTAGCTAGCTAGGTTGTCCCTAAAAACAGACAAACGTTAAAACCCTACTGTGAGTTTAAATGCTTTAGCTGTTTAAGTAACCATTGGCTACATAATAATCAAATGTGTTTTTTTCACCGTTTAGCTAACAGGGAGATAGAGCCAAGTAAATTGTCGATCATTTAAAACGAATAGCCAGCCCCGTTAGCCTGCTAGCTTTGATACACTGTAGAGTGGCTATAGACAGCTCGCTATGGGGTAAGCCATCTGAATGACTAGCGTTTTCTTTCGTAAAAGCGTTAGCCTATTACCTAGGTGTGTGCCATTTGCCGAGTACATTTGTATGTGTTCCGTGCAAGTTGACGCCTAATTTCGAGATAGGCTATTAGCCGGTGGATAGGCCAACTTGTCGGTGTGACGGTGGATGGCTTTGGCCTTGACACTGTTGCTAAGCTAACATTAGCATTCAAACACGACAGCAATGACTGCGCTTTGTCAAGTAGCTGTCACACAACCGGCTAGCTCATTACCGTTAACTGGCCAACGACAACACTCTAACAACTGTCAACAATTCGCCGGGATACTATTCAGCTGTCAGTTGATTTGCAGTTATTAGGTTATTCAACCATCGGACAAAAGTGCGGAGGCTGAAGTAACTGACCCCATTAGCTCTCCTGCTAGCAAACTCGTTAATGTATTAGCAATCGAGCTAACTTTAATAAACTAACGTATTCTGAGCTGACGTTAGCCATTTAAAGGGCATTTGCCGCTAGCCATTGTTCCGAAAAACGCATTTTAATAGGACTCAAATTTATTTCTACTTACTCCCCTCCCGAGGCCATGGTCGTCCACCTGGATTACTATCAATAAATAAAGAAATTCTAGCTAAATGTTCAAGAGGCTTAACCGGTTCTTGTTTCTCAACGTTCTCTGTGATTTCACACGAAAGACCAGCAGTTTCCGTGCTTTTCTTTACAGTTATACCATGAGCTGGACGCATCCTGCATTCTGATTGGCTGGAGACTGTCTGACAAATTCGACAACCAATGAAGGAGACTGGAACCCGTCGTCACCGAGAGTATTGTGGAACTTAAGCCAATTACAAAAGAGTGGGATTTTCCTATTTTCATCAACTTCTCTCTTATTGGTCTGTCATCATCTTCTGTCATCCAATTAACGTTTACCGCGTTGATATTGAGGAATCGTGAAAACATTAAATCGGTCTTTTACTTCTGATAATAACAGATCATGTGTGCAAGGAACTGTGCAAATTACCCAGAGTTTTATTGATAGGAGAAATTCATAAAAAGGAGCAGCAACATAGTTTATGGTGTATCTTCTTGAAAAATATTTTTATTTTATATTGAAAACCACTTTCAGTTATGAAAATAACAGTCTTGATTACTCTTGCCTGCCCAACATACAGTGGTGCATGGTACAATTTCCCCCCAACAAATCAGTTTCAGCTTTACAGTATGTATGGTTATTTTGCATTATTTCATTCATAAACCACCACCTGTGTCCATTCTCAGCCTCAAACCCTCTAAGTCCTTACAATATGCTTTATTTTACTGTCCGAGTAGATACATGTTTGTAGTTCGTATGGGTTTCAGTTCAAAGGCCAGAGAAAGTGGATCCTGTTCAGTAAGGGATAGGCCATTCTTCTTTTGTTCCTCTTCAGGTTGACTAGGTAGGACCAAGTTCCTGTATTCTGCGCCGCAGCTCCGTGGAGTCCAGCGAAGGGCCAGACTGGGGTTCCTGTAGGTACAAAGGAAGACCCCTGCAATGCAAGAGGCAAGCAGACAGTCAGAAGAGTAACATCACAGCACAGTAAACGTGCTCTGCTTAAAGAAACATGAGATTCCTGAGAGCTTAAATTTTATTATCTTAGAAAAATGTCCCGTTCATACCCATTACATTTTATATGTGTTAATTACTGACATTGAGATTGTGTCTAGATCCAACTGAGACAGACTGCAGTTCATATGTGGCACCAGAATGCAATTCAAATGTATTTCGAGTGACCATTTTGATCAAATTTCGACCAAGATGATTATAGTCCCTCTTTGGTGCATTTCCAGCAAACTTACTGTAGGTAACTTACTGTACTGTATTTTATCAATCTGTTCACTCAATTGTGATGAACAACAAAAAGTTGTATTTCTTGTTGTTGGACCACACCCGCTTTGTTGGTGATTTACGTTAAACATGTATACTTGTGTTCATGTTACCTGGTGATGATATTCTCCACACCATCAATGAAGGGATACAACATTATGCAATACTAAATGCTCAACATTTTTGCTGTAATTTAAACACAGAGAAAATAGTTGACAGCAGCTTTAAAAACCTTGTGGGAAATCTTTAGAATAGGTAAACCAAAAGTTTTTGTGTGATTTGTCATGCTATATGCACACTAAGCTGAGTACACCATACTTTAGTGTGGTTGGGGATGCATCTGTCTCCGACCCTGCATGGTCACGACTTCCTGATCACCTCTGCGTGTGGCCTGTATAATCGAAACCCACCTCCCCAGTGGTTTATAGGCGCATTCACACACGTATTTAGAGCTGCACAAATGTAATCAGGTCAGCTGAGATGCATTATACACTTTCTGTATTAACATATTACCAACATAATCCACAAACTTAGTGAAGACGATGAATATAAGAATGACAGTGTCTTACTCCACTGAGGACTGTGTGGTGAAGCTCCAGGTCTTTTCCCAACAAGCTGCTGCCTCCTGTCTCCTGCCAAGCCTCCACAGCACTTCACCACACCACAGTCCTGCACCCACACACTCTGAGACAGCACATACAACATGATGACGTGGTCTAAGAAAGGACCACACAAACCCAGTACAGATTCACTACAGTCCTATGATGTATTCATGTCAATGCCAAGAGGGTTCTTAGCTCATAGATGAAGAGAAAGATAGGAGCTGTGTCTAAAAACCTTGAAGACCAAAATGTGAACATCATAGTAACAGTTTATGTTTTACATTTTTGTAACCAGCTGCTCATCATTAAAGAAAAAAGATGATTTGAAGAAAATTAGCTTCACTTTCAATCATACCGTTTTTCTGGACACACAACCACTGTTCAAATCCACACACATTTATTTCTAATTTGGTGTCAGTATTAATACCTATGAATAGGCCTAAAGTGTCTGCCTATGACTGACCTTAAGTTGCCTCTCTGTAACCAAGTTACTGCAACGACTGTGTCAAAAATTAGTTTGAGCTTGTTCTGCTGCATACACGATTAATATAAATCTGTGTTATAAATATACCTGGGAATGCCTGTAGACTGAGCAGGAGGTCTCGCAGTGCCTCTCTCAGTCGGTCTGTCTGGGTGAAGCTGATACCCCTACCAGCTAATGAAAGACCCTTCAGCCTTTGGAGGGTACACAGATCTGTTTCCTGCTTGACAACCATGTCTGCACTGGGGATCTGTGGTTGGAAACCTGAAATTGAACATCAACAGGATATGATGCATAAAATAACAGTAGCTTGAGGTTGTGAGAAGAACAGAGATTTCTCTCCAAAGCCTCAAATATGTCAGGAAAGTACTCACCTTTCTTTTTATAGCGGACCTTCACGAGCAGGTTGATACACCTATAATGCAGAATACAATCTTACAGTATGTGTTGGTGTGCTAACATGATCATTTTATGACAGAAAAAAAGACAGCTCCATCTCACAGACCTAGTGTAGTGAGTCACGGCTTGTTTCCAGTCCGTCAGGTGAGTGTGGCAGTGACCCTGCAGGAGGAAAGCAGCCCCTGTCCAAAGTAACATCGCCACCATATCTTCACCCTCTGCTCTCACTTCCTTGGTCTCAGCCTGACTCCTGTCCTCTGGATCCTCCAACACCAGCTTCTCTGGCAGTAGCTCTAATGTTGTGCTGATGACTTCATTGCACAGCGCCATGCAATCTGCAGGCCGCCGGGCCATGAGCAAGGCAGCACCAGTCTCCAGGTAAAGCTGGGGCAACCTAGGGAGGGGAGTGGCCTCACCATGGACCTGAGACAGAGACATACAGGAAACAGATGTTACCCAACATCTTAGTAGTATTCTTCCCGAGGGAAAACACAGTCCAACTTCTCACAGTATACAAAAAAATACATCCACAGCTCACTGTTAAATTATCTTGCGTGTCTGTCAGTGTTTTAACTCTCACTCCATGTTGATCTTCTGAGTGAAGAGCAGCCAGAAGGTCCAGATAATGTTCCACACCCTCTGACACCCTGCAGAAATAGCAACCACACCCATTTAACAACTACAGTCTGCGCTATGAGTCCACTACTCTCATCTCCAGCTACATTTTCTGGATTTGAGTATGGTCAGGTGCCAGTAAGAAGAGACGGAGACTCAGAGCTCCATACTGGTTAACTCACCTCCCATGGAGCACACACTTCAGAGCCAGATTGTGAAGGACAGAGGGGGCAGAGGGAACTGAGAGCAGGTCGCGCAGTGATTGGCTGCAGAGCAGTAAGGACGGGGAGAGGAGATGGGCACCGGCCACAGTAGGAACTGTAGCAGAGGGCAACATCAAACTCTGTGGAACAAGAGAGGTTTCATGTTTCAATATGCACGCCTACACTTAAGTCAATATGTGTCAGTGTCCAAAATTAACTCTTTCACTCACCTATTGAGCTATTCAACAACAAAATATACATATATGCACTGTTTTCAACAATAAAATTAATTTATCTATAGCTACAAGACAAATGTTTAGGATAATTTTAGAAGTAAATGGCACTCTTTTTTCCCTCATTCACTCTATCTATGTATATCGACTGTATATGTGTGTCACTCACTGAGTGCAGCAAGCGAAGAGCTTGTATCTCAGCCTGTGTGTTGCCCAGCTGTCTGTAGATGAGCATGCTCTGGTACAGAGCACACACAGAGCAGGAGTCAGTTTCCAGTGCCTTCCTGTAACACTGCAGTGCCATTTGGGGGCGGCTCTGGTGACAAATGCAAACACATACACTTTATGCCTGCAAATGTTCAAACCTGTTAGGCCCATGCATGATGCATGCTAACTTGTTTGTATGAGTAGTCTGAATGTGTACCATGTGGGCGAGGCAGGAGCCTGAGAGGAGGTGTACATATGCTACTAGAGCTCTGGGTGCCGGCAGGGCGGAAGCTGACTGCAGATCAGACAGCGCTTCTGAACACTGACCTTCACTCAACCTTTCAACACCTTAATGAAACACACAGAGCACAGCAAAACACACGATTAATTACTGAGTACCATAAACAAAAGGAGTCCATTAATGTATCACTGGCATATATCTTTGGGTTCAGTTTAAATCATTTTTCTTTTAAGAATTCCTCCCAGTCTATGGGTTCAGGAGCCTGTGAACTTCTCCCCATTGCTGGCTCCGGGCGCCTGAACCCACAATTTACTCAACTCTCACAATCAGCATTATAACACAAAGAACAACACAGTAAACTCAGATAATATTTTTCTTCTACTACTGCTAAGTTTGTCTGCCCCTGCAATTTTATTTGTACAAGAAAAAGCAAATTGATTTTACCAAGATAAACATGTATTTAGAAAGCACAGGGCAGAAGTCAAAACGTTAACTCTAGGCTTAAGCTTCATACAATATTTTTGTGCGGTCACAACAAACTGGTCCTTCAATCTGCATTAACAAAAAAACATGAATGTTGCTGACCTTGGGCAATGGAAGTGCATATCTGCAATAATTCAACAAGCTTTCTTGGGTCCGTGACCAGTAGAGGAACGTCAGAGGACTTCCCCCATGTCTCATTCCTCCTGTCATCCCCAACTCCACCACACAGTGTCTCCAACAGAGAGCACAGCTCCTCCTGCATCACAGGGAAATAATATACTATAGTTTTACAGAACAGTTTTATATTTTAACCACAGTAACAAGAAAGATAAGAAGGAAGGAGACAACAAGGCATGAACACCAACATGTTGAGCAAATAAACTTTTATTTACACAGACATACTGTATAGCACGTATTCATATCAACCCCACATAACCTTCTCGTTGATTACGTCACACACTATGGTGGTGTTCAATTTGAAGGTAAACTGAGACTTATCACTTTAGGAGGACTTAGTAAAGTGGTTTGGTCCACACCAGAAGCTAAATGACAATCATTTTGTAGGCTTAAACAAACCTGACTGAATGCGTAGATGCAATACAGTTCATGTAAACCACACCAAACACCGAGCACAGCTTATAAACAGGATCTTACCTTAAATTCTTGTATAGTTTTCAGCTGACAGGTGGCCAACCATATTGCCCACTGCAGACAGAGAAGGTACAGTACACAGGAATTCAAAGCTGTGTTTGCCACTGATTTGAGAACCGTTCTCCAAAACACAGGAGTTTCTGAAGTGACAGAGTCGTTTCCTGTGATCTGTAGAGCTGCAGGGAACAAGAGCAGCCTCAGGAATCCTTTGAACTAACATGAAACTGGGTGTATGGCATTAGTTCATATGTCATATACATCTATGATTTTTGTCATTATTTCACAGAATAGGCCTCTACCTCTCCGTAGGGCTTGTGTGAGGAGCAGCTCGGCTTCTGTGAACTGAGACTGAGCAGTAGCGCACACACAGGTATTGTATACCACTGACAGCTCCAAATGAGTGTGATCTGCAAGAGGAGGAACACCTGCAGGCAAGGAACACAGGGAAGGGAAAGGAGTGAGATAGAAGATGCATAAAGGTACGAGTGGAGCTCTCCACTTTGACAAATTAGGTCTTTGTATTATGACGAAGATGGAGCACCTTGGATTTTCCTTAAAAGTCTGTAAAACTCAGAGGAACTGCATCTCAGGTGGGACTGGTTCTGATCTCGGCTGAAGGTGACTCCTCCTCCTTCCTGCTGCTGAAAGTGAAGTGACAGCAAACTGATAACATGAACAGGATGTAACACAGTGTTTGCTACATTTAGGCAGTGATCAGTGGCAGGAAGTAACCAAGTACATTTACTCAAGTACTGCACTTAAGTCCAATTCAGATGTACCTGAACTTTACATGAGTATTTTCATTTTATGCTACTTCACATTGCTACTACACTATTAATTCAAGGTGGATGGTACTTTTTACTTCACAACATTGATTAGATATAGTTTTAAGTTACTTATCCAAAAATATTTTACATACAAAACATAATTATTTATCTCTTATTATCTAATTAATATCTGCTGCATATATAATTTACAAAACCCAGTTTATATATTAGTGAAAAGGCTCCACCTTGACCAGCTACAATACAAATATAGAACAATAAAATGCTTCTTAATATAATATAATATAATATAATATAATATAATATAATATAATATAATATAATTATGAAGAGAAGCCATTCTGCACAATGACTACTTTTACTTTGAGAGGTCACACGTCTGTGCTTTTAGTTAAGTAAAACTTTGATGACTTTTTCTGCTAATAGAGTGTTTAATAATGTTGTATTGCTAATGTAAGTAAAAGATATGACTTCATCCACGTCTGGTCATAAAACAACATTATTTACTGTCCAGCTAAAACAAAACAAACAACAGTGGAAAACAGTCTGTTTATGTGAGACGCTCTGCAGTATGTTGATAGACACCAAAACGTTAACGTTAGCTAAGATCACATTAATGCCTTCTTAAACTATTGTAAACTACTCTTAAGTATTAACAATTTCATACGTTACATTACTTTGCAATGTTACAGAATCATCAATCACTGAACAGACGAGACGTTAAACAGCTGTCTGAACGTACCTTCCATTTGTTTACCAACTCGTTGTTTTCCTGGACCCATTTATTTACTAAAGAGGTTGGTCGATACATTTTATCGCCGTTTTATGAAAAATTCGATGCTGTTTTGTTTAAACGTTCCCTCGTCTGAGACAGCAGAGGCGACACAGGAAGGAAACGCTCCTAAGTTTACTGCAGTGAGGATGTGCTGCCCCCTGTGGACACATCTGGAAACAACAGCGGCACACTGCTAACTGTCCACCGGGTGGCGCCGTGACAAAGCCAGGCTCAGTTTTGTTCTGGAAACTTCAATCATTAAATTTCTTACAGCCACCAAACTGAAAGCTAATGCTGTTTGTCTTTTGATATTAACTTAACAACACTCAAAATAAACACTCAGACACGATCACAACTTCACAACCTTAATGTATTAAGTTTCACTCTGAGTCGTGGCTGTCCACTCCTTTAAAAAAAAAAAAATCACAGTGGCCAAACTGGCAAGCTACCACAATCACATGCATACATATGAATACACATGCACACGTGCACGCACATATACAGGTCTAAAGCAAGTAAACACAAGCCCAGGCCTTAATTATATTACAGCTGAGTCATCCTTGAGACTGCCAGTACAGCCATTTTTCTAGTTGTCCCTCACAAGGTGACTCCCTCTTTTCTCACCCAGTTCCATTCCTTTCCTCTCCTCTCCTCTCATCCCCATGTCTCTCTGTCATCAACCCGTCCGTGTATCATCTTGTTCCCTGTTGTCTGCAGCCTCCATTGTCTGCCTGTATCAAAGCCTCCCTGCTCCTCTTTTCTCTCATTGTCTCAAGTCACCAAAAGCTCTAAATATACCACCATGGGGAAGGAACAAGGGAAGGTCCTGATATCCACTGCTCCACAGCATACACTCACACAATTGCAGCAGATTAGGCATGCACACACACATAGCGCACACAAGAGCTATCTTCCATTCCAGTTCTCTACAGCCCCCTGAGACAGGTTTCACTGTTTTCTGACATTTTCCTCTGCATCGATCCTGCTATTTTCCATCTCTATCTCTGTCTCACTCAGCCTCTGCCTCTCCATCCATCCTTTCAAGGACAAGGTCGCTACATGGCAAGAGCCTCCCACCTCCTTTCCCTCTCAATGTCATTTACATGGCAAGACTTCAAACCTCCATTAAAAGGGCCGTATTAAACATTTTGCTGCGCTGAATCCACCCATGGCAGCACTGAAGGGCAGGCTGCATTTGAAGAAGCTAACAACAGCCTAAATTTGGCTGTACCATAGACTGTTGCCATTTTGCAGATGACCTTCCATCATCTGGAGGATTTAACAAATACTTCACTGTGTTTCTTAACACTATCTTTGACCAATACTCGCTCACCGTCGTCACTGCAATAACTGCTAATAAACCCCGGATGTGGCTTGTTTATGACATTTCATCCGCAGATACATTCTCTACTGAAAGCTTGTGCCTTCTCTGTTAGATTTCAGCTCTTAACGGCTGCTTCAAATAACAAGGTATCGCCTATACATACAGAACATGAGATCCTCACAATATCACAGCTGAATTCTGCCGACTCTGCTCCATTATTCTCATCTATAAAACATGAAGCCAGTGGAGGGAGGGGATGTGACACATGTTATTTCTGTCCTGAATGCCCCTAACTCTCCCCTCCCTCAATTCAAAAGATGTGAATGTGGTGCAAAACACACTTTGTGTTTCACAAACAGTACCCACACATTCCAACATTTTAAAACATTTGTGACTAATTTGTTTCACCTTTGAAAGTAAGTGAGATTAGTTGTAAGATGTTAAGGAAATGAAACAGAAATGACACCTTTGCTGGATGACAGGTTAAGGGCTTGTGTATCACACAGTCCCCTGGGTGTCACTGGCTTGGCAACACACATGTTCACAGGGATGAAAAATGGCTGACACAGAGAAATGATTTATCTATTCTTCAACATTCACTTCAGGGGAGAGGCAGATACACAGCTCGCCCTGCTTCTTTATGGCATGCGGAGCAAACTCGTTCACCCTGAGTTTGAGTAATCAATAGGTGCTGTACGTGCTCTTCAGAGCTGGTCCTCCTCTCAGAGTAGACATCCCCTCAGATCAGCAGACACAGCTTGGTGTGTTTCTGTGTGAATGCTGTATCATCGTAGCTCAGTGGACAGACACCCTGATGTGCATGCACCATGGAGTTGCTGTTTTATGCTGCTGTTGTTTTTTTGGCTTTTATGTCAGTGCTGTCACATGTCATATGCTTGGTCTGCCACCACATCTGCACATCTGGAGATGAACTATTCTAAAAAATAAAATAAAAAAAGAGGCAGAAACTGAGAGATGAAAAGTCATATTTGAAGTAAAAGGGCGGAAACAAACCTTTTTTGTGTTTGTGGTAAGAGAGGGAGAGAGAGTGAGAGAGAGAGAGAGACTGTCAATGGCCCAGCAGTTGAGTTGAGTCCCAGGAGGGTGGCGTGGATCTGCAAACTCACACTGCAGCAGTGAAGCTACAGAGAGCATCAGCAGAACACACTGCACACCCACACAATCAGTTCACATACTTATTAATATGTGCATTATTAATATGTCTTCAAATGTTTTAAAAACCTTGAAAAATCAAATGTATAATTGATGAGAGCTGTTTATAAAGAGCCATAGTAATTAATTAACTGTGTTGGCTTAACATAAATCATTTAACACAAAGACTAGCTAATATTCCCCCCAGATGTTTTAGGTACATAAGATAAAAATTGAAAAGTGTTGCCTTACAAATATTTTACATGCTATAAAACCAATACTACTCTTTAGGGTTGGTTGTTGCCTCAATAAACCTCATTAACATCTTCAGTAAAAATTCAATTCATCAACAAGGTGATACATTGACTTTATTCCTGCGCATGCTGAAGAAAAGATATCTCTTTAAATGGATTGTGTCCTGGTGCTGACTAGTGAGTTTTTTCCTCCCTCCTATATAAACCCTGCGCTGCCCCTCCTGCTGCAGTCAGTTCTCCTGTGAACCCGCCAACATGAGTTTCACGGTAGAGCACCACCTCTATGGCCCGACTTCGTACCGCAAGGCTCGGCCTGCCTCCGTGTCCTCCAGCGGCTTTCACTCCCAGCGCCGCCGCCTCACTTACAGCCAGCCGTCCTCAGCCGACAGCCTGGACACCTTCAACGGCGACATGACGCGAAGGAGCGAGAAAGAGATCCTGCAGGCTCTGAACGACCGGTTCGCCGGCTACATCGACAAGGTGCGGAACCTCGAGATGCACAACCGCAACCTGGAGGCAGAAGCAGCAGCTCTGCGACAGAGCCAAGCCGGACGCGCATCAGTTGGAGAGCACTACGAGCGGGAGCTGGGTGACCTGAGGGGTCTCCTGCAGCAGCTGACCGGGGAGAAGGCCCGCACAGCTCTGGAACACGAGCACCTGGAGGAGGACATCCAGCACATGCGGGGAAGGCTTGAGGATGAAGCGAGGAACCGGGAAGAGTTGGAGGCTGCCGCTCGCGCCATGAAGAAGTACGTAGAGGAATGCCGGCTGGCGCGGCTGGAGCTGGACAAGAAGCTCCGTGCCATGGAGGAAGAGGCCGTTTTTCTGAAGAAGAACCACGAGGAAGAAGTGGCGGAGCTCCTCGCTCAGATTCAGGGCGCAGAGGTGAGCTTCGACATGCGAGACACGCTCAAGGCGGACGTCACCAGCGCACTGCGAGAGATCCGCGCACAGCTGGATAGTCACGCATCCAAGAGCGCAAACCACGCAGAGGAATGGTTCAAAGGTGAGTTGTGTGAAAAGGTAAAGTATTAAACAAATCTTTAAAGATTTAACATCACAGACAAACGTTGTCAGTAAGCAGCGTAGTGCACGTTCTCTGTCTATGGTGCTGAATTCTGAAGTCACATCACTAGGATTTACATTGTTAGGTGAGGAAGTTTACTGAAGGTAAATGAGCAGTGACTGGCAATATCTTGCTTGAGGACATATCACGGTTGCAAGCATTTTATTGTATACTTTTATTATTTTTGCAGATTAACACACCCTGATCCTGGTTGTATAAGTAATGTCATTTTGTAGGTTTTGTAGAAGTTTAATTATAGACGTATAAAGACAGTCAAGACAGACCATCTAAGTAGGAAATGCGAAACGATCAGTGTTGAAATAATGTGACCCCTAGTTTAAATGCTGCGTTTTTCTGTGGCTGCATCGCTGCCGCAGAATGATCGTTTTTACTTAAGCCAAGCACTGCAGGAGTGAGATGGCACACAGAGAGGAAAGAGACTGTGATTCATTTGCACTCTCACTTGGGCAAAACAGTGGGTGTGTTCTTGTTTGCACCCCATGTGCATTGCTGTGTGTGTCTCTGCTTGTTGTGTTGATGGAGCTTAACTCTGAACCTCTACAAATTGAATAGCCTCAAGGTCACTGTGCTTCATCACTGGGCTCATGCTTTTTAACAGTCATCTTCTCTGCTGTCGTGACTGGATTTTACCAAGGACGTAGAAGTAACCTGCATTTTTTATAGAGTGGTTGAAGCAAGGCACTTACAATTACTAAGATGATCTGCTTGAGCAGATGCAAGATCATATGCACCACTGTGCTGCTGATCTGTGTGATATGGCAAAAATTGAGAACTTTAAAGGCCAAAAATGGTTTAAACAGCAGTTCAGGGGCATGTGCTCTATACATTGGTACATTTACATGCTGACAGCCAGTAATGACCTTCCCTGTGTGGTGTCCAGCTGACTGCAGCAGTGAGGCTCATTCACGCTTGGACGAGGGAGCGAGCTGAGTCAGACCACTGACTGGCAGATGGACTCTGTCAAGGTCACTCAGCCTCCCAGCAGTGACTGCTCTCTTAGGCTGTCAGTACAGAAGACAGGTCAAATGTCTTAGGACAACAACAAAAAAAAAGGCCAGTGTATGCCTATGGCCTGAATAAGAACACTGAATTTCTCTTTGCTTCAGCATATGCAGGCCACTTCAAACTGTTTTGGGACTTGTGCCAGCTGATGGTGACACAGCAAAATGTCTTACATTACCTAAGTGATTTCTTAATATTATACATTTATCATCTTTTTGCCTGCAATTCCTGTAGTCCGCATGGAGCGTCTGTCTGACGCCGCTAGGTCTAACCAGGATGCCATTCGTGGAACCCAGGAAGAGATTTCAGACTACCGCCGTCAGCTCCAGACCCGCACCATTGAGCTGGAGACTCTCCGAGGAACCAAGGAGTCACTGGAGAGGCAGCGTATGGAGAGCGAAGACAGACACCACGATGACCTCAACTCACTACAGGCACAAACATCTCACTTATCTCTCATGAAAAAATACCAGAAGCGCACATTAATTGCATACATCTTTTCGTACCATTAGCGTGATAGTTGACCTGTAAGGCTGTGTGTTTTTACTTTGCAGGAGACCATCAATCAGCTGGATAATGAACTGAAAACCACCAAATGGGAAATGGCCAGCCAGCTGAAAGACTACCAGGACCTGCTGAATGTGAAGATGGCTCTAGATATTGAGATAGCAGCTTACAGGTTGGTCAGGGTTGAAAACCACATATAATTAAAACAGATTTCTTAGGCTTCTGGATGACAAAAGTTATGGATAGTTTCACTGACTGTGTATTTTTGTCTTTAAAACAGGAAGTTACTGGAGGGAGAGGAGAATCGCTTTGTGTCAGGAGGAGGTCCTTACTCCTACCTGGAAAGCAGATTCTCTACCCACCTGAAAGTGAAAGGAGAGGAGATCTCAGATACAGTCATTGTTGAGGAGCAGACAGATGAGACCCAGGTGACAGAAGTGACAGAGGAGGCAGATGAGGAGGAAAAGAAAGAGGAAGAGGAGGAAGCAGGAGAGGAAGAAGAGGAAGGTGAGAAGGAAGAGGAAGGTGAGGAAACCAAAGAAGAGGAAGGAGAAGGTGAGGTGGAAGAAGATAAGGAGGATGAACAAGAGGGAGAGGAAGAGAAAGAGGAAGAAAAGGGAGAGGAGGAAAAGGAGGAGGAAGCTGAGGAGAAGGGAGAGGAAGAAGAGGCAGTTGAGGAAGAAGAGAAGTCCAAATCTCCAGAAAAGGCTGCATCCCCTCCTTCAAAATCTCCTCTGCCTAAATCTCCTACTGTCAAATCACCAGAACCTAAATCTCCACAGAAATCACCTGAACCTAAATCACCAGCAGCCAAATCACCTCCTAAGTCACCTGCAGTGAAATCCCCTGCAGGAGATGAGTCAAAGTCACCTGCAGTGAAATCCCCTGCAGGAGATGAGTCAAAGTCACCTGCACCAAAGTCACCTGTGTCAAAATCCCCTCCCAGCAAATCCCCTGAATCTAAATCTCCTCCCAAGACCCCTGAACCAAAGTCTCCAGAGAAAGAGAAGGCCGAGCCTGTCGCAGCCAAAGAAACCCCTAAAGAGGAGAAGAAAGAGGAGAAGCCTCAGCCCGTCAAGGAGGAAAAGAAGGAGAAGGAACAGCCTGTGAAGGAGGAGAAGAAGGAGGAGCCCAAGGAGAAAGAACCTGAGAGCAAAGCAGAGAAGGCAGACAAACCTGATACAAAGAAAGACAGCAAAGCAGATGAAGCACCAAAGAAGGATGACGCTTCAAAACCTGCTGCTCCCAGCAAGCCTGCCGAGGACAAACCTGCCCCCAAGTCTGAGGCTAAAGAGAGCGCTCCCCCAGCTAAGGAGGAGAAGCCCTCTGCTCCTAAATCAGAGAAGGCCGAGCCTGAGCCAAAGCCTGCCCCTAAAGCAGAGCCTGAGAAAACAGAGAGCAAGAAGGAGGAGAAGAAGCCAGAGGAGAAGCCCGCACCCAAAGCTGAGCCTGAAAAAGCAGAGAGCAAGACCGAGGTGAAGAAGCCAGAGGAGAAAAAGGAGGCCAGTAAAGATGAGGTGAAGGAAGGAGGGAAAGCTGAGAAAATAGAGAAATCTTCTGGCACCGAGTCAAAGGAGAGCAAGGAGGAGAAGGCCAAGAAGTAAGCCTGAAAAGCTCTGTTCAAGGGCTAAAGAGGCAGAGATGCCAAAGAACTGTGAGGGAGAGAAGGGAGAGCAGGGCAGAGAGGCTGGAACTACCCAGCAGCCCAGACATGCACCGTAGTGTCCAAAACAAAGCAGGTAATGGTATGTAAGCAATAGTGATTTCTGTAGCAAATAACCCCCTGCTCCCTAAGTATGGCCATTACACACCCCTGACGCTTCTGATGTACGACTGTAGTGAATGCAGAATGCTCTAAACTCTTTATCTGAATGTGACAACTGCCCTTAATAAATAACAAGTGCATTTAAACTGAATCCCGCTGACGGGGACCGCAGGGGCCTGCTGTACCTACACAAGCCTTCAAGGGTAGTGATGTCAAAACAATGTCAAGCTAAAGATTGTGACAGATATTGAATATAAAAATGTATATTTAAGGAGATACAAATGTCTATATTATATTTACAGATACATCAGTATGAAAGACTTGAACTTTGCTTGTTGTGCACCTTAATGCAGCTTCTCCTCACAGGTGAACTGCAGCGTCTCACTTCTGGTCTGCAATGCTAGGACAATGATGACTGTGCTATGTATAAACTGCTGAGAATATGCAATATGAAACAGTAAATAAAGAATGAAAAATCAAACACAAGATGCTTTTTGTGGTGGTTTCTTAATCTGTTTACACTTCAAAAAAAGGAAAAAAAAAATCAAAATCTATAGCATATTGACCTTAAGTGAAGATTTATAAAAGAGAGGTGTCAATAGTTACACAATGCGTGAGGCCGAAAGGTAAATGCTGTGAGTAACTGCACTGCATTGCGGCTAAGGAGGGGGGGAGCTGTACCCACCCTTCACGTCCACAGAGCACGTTCATGTATAAATCAGGAGCAGTGCTGCTTGACTGCACAGAACAAACTCATTTTTCCCTTATTTCCCAGCTGCAAATAGGAAAGCTCGCACACTACAGCTGTCCCATTTCTAATCCTGATGCAGTCATGGTCAAAATTATTGGCAGCCCTGAACTTCAAGCACATAATTCAGAATATCTTCAGAAAAAAATGCAAATCAACCTGTCTCGGTTAATCAGTATATTTTAATAAAATGTCTAAGGTTACTGAAAAAAAGGGGGAAACAAGTCTTGTGTAATAGTGAAATTATGCAAACACAAAATGTACCCAGGACACAATTATTGGCAGCCTTTAGATGAATTTGAATTCGTTCCTGAAATAAAACAAAGAAACAAGACTCGCCTGTGCTTAATTAAAGTGTTAACATGACCGGAAATAACTAATGAATGACGGTTTTACTGCATAAAAAATTGGTGAATTGTTTGCACTTTCTTTTTTCACAATGGTGAAGATAAGAGAGCTGTCTGAGAGCATCAGAAAAAACATAATTCCAAGGAAAACAATCCATGAAATCCCTGTTTCAACAGTTTGTAATATTATCATGAAGTGTCACAGTCATTAAAACTGTTAGGATGCTTCCACCATGTGGCACTATGAAGAAACTTAATGAGAGAAATCTGAACGCTGATGCGGATTGTGGAAAAGAAAAACGCCACGCAAGACATCTAAAGATCTTCAGGTCAACCTGGAGCAATCTGGAGTGATGGCTTCAGCCCATACTACACGCCAAACACTAAACCGCTCCATTGGCGAAGGCCAAGGAAGATGCCACCATTAAACTAAAAGGCACAAAAGGGAAAGACTAATGTTTGCAAAAACTTTCATACATAAGCCACAGTCTTCCTGGGAGACTATTCTATGGACAGATGAAAACAAATCAGAGCTCTGTGGGAAATCAGTTCAGTTATAGGTGACGAAATGAAGCCCATGAGGAAAAGAACATCCTGCCTACAGTGAATCATGATAGAGGCTCTATCATGCTGTGGAGCTGCTGTGTTGCCTCTGGTATTGGAAACATTGAATGTATCCAAGGCATGATGAAAGATGAAGATTGCCAAGGCATTTTAGTGCAAATTTTGTTACTCAGTGTCAGAAAAACTAGCTCTGAGGTGAAGGTCTTGGACCTTTCAACAGGACAACCACCCAAAACTCATATTCAGCAGCATAAAAAAGATTGAAAAGTTTTAAACTGGCCAGCAATGAGTCCTGACCTAAATCCCATTGAAAGCCTTTGGAGAGAGCTGACATCTGCTGTTGCAAAAAGGACTCCTGAAAACTTAAGAGCTTAAGTGCATAACAATGGAAGAATGGCAGAAACTACCAGAGGACAAGAGTAAGAAGCTTCTGGGTGGCTACAAGAAATGTTTAGTGGCTCTCATTGTTGCCATAGGTTCTGCAATCAAATACCAGTGATGTGTGCCAAAAAGTGTGTGCAGGGTACATTTTGTGTTTGTATTATTTCACTATTATGCAATGAGATTATTTTTTATTTTATTCAGTAACCCTGGACATTCAGGTTATAATAAATTGGTTCATCTGCATTTACCCCTGAAGATATTCTGTGTACCAATAATTTTTGACCATGACCGTGCATCTCCCACATTTATCTCGATATTGTTCATTCATAAATATTGAATTCATCAGTTGTGTAATACATTCAGAGTCACGCAAAGGCTTAATATAAACACATAACAGGCATTCGCTTTTGAAACTATACAAAATTAATGTAGAATACAAATCCTGCCCGTCATACTAGGTCATGACTCACTGTAAAATTTGAGCTATTCATAGATTTCTACAATCTTTCACAGAAAAAGTGTAGCTACATTTTTAATAGGATTTACTAATGACTGTTGCTGCTGGTGACAAAACCCATTCATCATACCAACCTATGTCTATTAAAAAGCAGCTAACCATTACATAGCTGCTGCAGCCTCTTTTTTGATACAATACTGGCACTGCACACACTTTGGCTGACATTGGAAGGACTTCTTAAACTACAGATTAGTTTGCATCCTTCTGGATTTGTGCTCTAATGTGCAAGAAAATAGGAGAGTGATACTTTTGCCATAATCACCATGGAACTGGCATCAATATCCTAAATAACAACCTGTTTTACTACCTTTACTGCCACCAGGATGATAAATGATAGGTCAAAGACCCAAGTATCATATTCCAGACATGAGTCTCTGTGGAAATGACTCAGCTCGCGCCAGCACTGAACCACGATGGCATAATAATCAGCTAGTGCAGACGCCTATAAATAGAGCAGCAGAGAGAAGTGAAGGTAGAGAGGAAGGAAGAGAGATAAAAGAGGAAAATTTGGAGTGCACAACAAAGCCTGGATACAACAGAGCCATTAAAAAGACCAGATTCACACCCATTCAAGAAAATAACAGTGTTCTTTTATTTCCAGACCGGTATAAAGACTTTTAAAAAGGGATACTTGTGTGTCAAAGAGTCACAAAGGTAAGCTTGGAGGAGTTAGCGCTGTTAAGTACAGTAGGAAAAATCATATATATACATGTTTAGCGATGACTGAAGAAGCCCTGAGGATGGTTGTACTTGAATGGCTTCAGACGATTTGGACCCCTGAAATTAAAAGAGGTAGAGAGAGATGTCAGAGATAAATCTATTCAGTGTGTCTCTGACCAAACGTGTGTAAAAAAATGTACCAATTCCTCTCTAACTGTGTACCTGACAGTGCGCAAGCACATCTTTTCACGGGGGAACTCTCGTGGTCCCTCCACGCTGTCATCTTGTCCTTCAGTCTCCAAATACACATCCAGGCAGACACACAAGCGTGAAATCTGATTGGTCAGGAGCTGGTGTCCTGGACGTGGTCCCTGTAGTTCATTTTTGAACACATTGACCTCACTCTCCATGGCCTAAAGATGAGTCAGTGTGAGAAAAGTGTGTTGTCAGTAACAGGACAAGACATAAAATGAGCTCATATAGCAACAGAGCACAAGCGTCTGGGACATAAATAACTTTTATTGATAAGTTCATACTCGAAGGTTGTCATCGGTGCGTCCACTGCGCTCTCCTTTCCAGCTGAGGGAGAGGGAGAAAAGAGGAGAGATCTCTGGGTAACGGGGGCTCATCACCACTGCGGCCTGGAGACGAGCTGAGAGGAAGGGACAGATACAAACAGCTCGTTTATAAACAAGACTAGGTCAAAACCTAACGTATGTTCAATGTGCGAAAGTGAGGATGTAGTTGAAAACTGTTGCAGAACCGCTGTAAACGGACATAATTGGGTTCTTTTCTGTCTAGTGTCAGCCAGTTTCAGCCCTTTATCAGTTTGTTTCTCTCCTAATCTCTGTGCTTATTCATAGTATTTTAATCTCTCTCAATTTCGTAAAAGCTGTCCTCATTTACATGTTTTTCTGTTACTGTTGTCAGACAACAGAACAGGTATGAAATGGTGACAGAAACACAGCCCATTAAGACTACATGTTAACTTCCGAGACATTTTCAAGCAGGTAAAATTCAGATTTTATACCCACAACAGTGTCTGACAAAATCACCAAACACATAAGTTAAAGACAAAGACAGTGCTGACATGCAGATTGTCTCATTTATGGTTGCTGGCATTTCTGTTGTTTACATGCTATTCAGAGCTACTAATTTCTTTAGCTTAGCAGTTGCTGATGGCTTCTCTCTCTCCCTCCCACTCTCTGCTCTCTCTCGCCCGATGTGTCTTATGTTTAGTTATTCATCTACCTCCTTAGGCGATAAGAGTACATGTAATAAATGCAGGTGGACATTTGTGATTATAGGGCTGGCACCGCTGTTGTGGTCCATTCAAAATTCAAATCAAGTAATCAATGATAGCCAATTCTATCAGCAGTGATTAGTATCTACCTGTTCCTCTTTCAACCACTGCCATGAAGTACAGATCAGTCTCCTTTGCCAGCCCAGCCTCAGTCACATGACGTGTATATTGCAGATCCTTGAGAGGAAGAGAAATATCACAGTGAGATGTGCTGCAACATGTGCACTTTTGGACAAACACTTTCAGTACATGTGATTCCAAATATCTGTAAACGTGTGTCTGTGTGAGTACCATGTACTCCTGGTCACTGATGGTTGTCCAGCGAGCTAAGCGGGAGATGATCTTGGCAGGAAAGAAGTGCTGACACTCACTGGAGACCGGGATGATACTGTGCTCTGAGGACAGGAGCACAAACAATCTCAGTTGAAATTTACAGTCTGTTCATTAGGAGTATTTAATGTGAAAAGTTGCCAACAAATAAGATACCTAAAGAGGCAAACTGCTTGTGCAAAGCCAAGCGGGACTGGACTCGTCCCCTTAGCAGCTTCATGGTGCTCTCCATGTGGCTGGCACTCAAAGAACTGCCCACACGCACACCCTGGGGAAAAACATGAACACATGCCAACATGATACCACTGTAACACACAGAACCTGTGCTCTGCTGGGACATGGCTCAATTTCAGCACACACCTCTGAAGCATCGCTGGGAAAATGTAGTCCTCCGAGACTCTGAACCCACATGTAGGGATGGCCCAGCTCCTCCACATAATCAGCAAAGGAAACAATCCTAAAAAGAAATGATGGGGTTAATTCTGCTGGGATTTTGTTAAATCCAGTGGTGTTGTTCCCTAAACATCTTTGTCATCTGACATCCTCACCCGACTTTATCAAACTGGTAACGATTAGCTGGATTGGGGGTTTCCCGTCCCTGGTCGCTGGTGTAGAGACAGCTGAGTAGAGTGTCTGATTTCAGCAGGTCCCTGCAAAAGAAGACATCATCAGACTTTCCTTTTAGTGACACAGAGAGGGAGATGAAAGTGTAGGTCCGTACACACAAACACACACCCTGCGCTGATGGCTGTGCTTAGGTCTGTGGTGGTGGAGACCTTGGTCTTGACTGTCATTATGTTCAGATTCATCAGGTAGTAGAAGTAGAGATGGAGGATGCTGCCATCTGTGGAGACAAGGTGGATAACACATGGTGATGAACTAATCCATTAGAAGCTTCATTCATTATTCCCTCAAGCACCCTCTTTTCACTAATCCTCCCAGTGAACCTCCCCCAGCGTTTACACTTTACACTGCAGCACATTAGAGAGCAATAACAAGGTGTGGTCACGATGAATGATAGCAGCACCCAGGGGATATATACTATGCTGAGGTTCATCTTTCACACGCCACTCTGCAGCCCAAGTGAACTCAGTGACACTGTCACTCAAAGACACCTACTCTGCTCTTTTCACTTTTACTGCAGTAAAATGCCTGCTGCAGCTGGCAGCAGTGAGGATAACTGGGGAGAGGGAAGATACTAGAATAAAAGCAGGAATCAGAGAAAGACTGGTGATGAGAAAATATGCTTACAGCCTTTTGTAGGTGCTGCGGACCCGTGATGCTGCAAGCGTCTCTCTCACCTCTCCCCCTCCCTTCCCTCCTCCTCCCTTAGGTAGAGCTAAGCCTGCAATGCAGGTCTCTCTATAATCTATCACTGTTCCTGTTATCACCAGCAGAGGGACCATGAGGGTCAAGTGCTGGTGTGCTATCATAGCAGAGTAGAACACTCTTTTTATTTTACATACTATCTGATAGGTTAGAGTTACCACATGATACAGTAAACATGGCTGCATTACAAGGAATGTAACGCAGATGAATTGTAAATATTTGGGCTTAAACATGCTGCTTTAAGATGGAGGAATGTATAGACCTATTTTGCACAGGCTCTCACATACAAAGACATCAAACATGCAGATTGTGTTACCTTTACACTTGAGGTCTAAGCAGAGAGACAGAGGGTGCCTTTTCAGCATCTCCCGTCTCTTGTCATCCAGCTGGCCGCCTGTAGTTGGCCTTCTCCTCTTCTGTGAGACAACAGACAATAAAAAGCCATGGAAACGGGAGAAGCAAAGGGAGAACGAAAAATGTACAAACGAAAAGTACATGTTTGACATTGTGGCATATCAAATAAATTAGAAAAACAATTTGCATCAAATTTCAGCTGATTACAGGAGAAACATGATAGTCGCTGAGCCTCTCAAGCATTTAAGCCATCTACTATTACAGATAAAAGGAGGAAGTGGAATTTCAAAGGAAGGGCTGAAAGTAGTGAAGGATTGAAAAAGAAGAGAGCGTTTCGGATGAGCTCTCATATGCAGACGGCCGGACAGATGCTGTGTATCAAGTGTATCACATACTTCAGTCTGTACACTCACATGTAGTACACTGTGTACAAAGTATACTAACTGGGATAGTGCATGAATTCTGACAGATTAGTGTTGTCCCAATTCAAACACTGCCGTTGTGCACTCGCCAGAAATGACGACTGCAACATGTGCCCTCCAAAATATCTGCCGGCTGCTTTGCTCAGTTGACTTGAAAATTAATGTTTTACTTTCCTGCGAATTTACGCTTCCATCAGCACCACCGTGTCCTCCTTCCTGTGCCGCAGTTTACACAAGTTTGAAAATATGTTGGTGGTCCCCAGTGGCGACCGTTTACACTTTTGAGTGCACTATCCAGGTTCTTATAGTACACTGCATGTTGTTGTGCTTGCCACCGTGAATGCACTTATGCACTCAAAATGGCAAGTGTAAGTATGGAAGTAAATGAATTGAGACACAGCAAGAGATTGCAAATCAAATACAGAAATGTTATTCCGAGTAAGTCCATCATTTTGAAAATATATCTTTACATCAGATCTAAAGAAACATCCAGACAGACAGTCTCAGCAACAAAGACAAGCACTGGTTTGGTGCCGAGTGTGCGTGCTTAAGTGGGCTCAGGTTACAGTCACCTAGCCGTTCTTGGTAATAATTTCTCAGAATCCCCCCGTTAATACTCATCTAGATGCAGGAAGCGATCAATAGGTGCTGCTCCCCAACCTGCCACAATGCGTGACAGCTAGGGCTTCAGGGACAGTTTGCGTGTCCGGTGCAGAAATGGGTGTATTAAGAAATCGCTGCACTCACTGACCTGAGTGTGAGTGTGAGTGTGAGTGTGAGTGTGAGTGTGAGTGTGAGTGTGTGTGTGAGTGTGTGTGTGTGTTTTAGGAGAAAAGCCCAGCCTGAGACTCACCGTTTTCTCTTGCTCCTCCTCTGCATCTGAATCACTCTCATCATCTGGATGATACAGAACAAATGATTTTATGTTTCTTTAGATGAGAATGCATCTCTAAACATAACATCTTGAAATACTGAACAATTGAAAAAATGAGCTGGTCAACAAAGCTACGCATTTGTGTGCTTATATGAATATGTGCATATATATATATAAAAGTGATGTACCCTGGGAATCTTCTGGTGGTTTGGACAAGGCCTTGGCTTCATCCACATCACCACTGATAGACAGAGTCAGGTTTTTGTCTGAAATGGAATAAAAATTAACAATCAGGGCTCGAATCCCATTAAGAAAAGTATTTTGTCTTAAAACTTTGGATATTCTCTGATGATTACTGACCACAGGCCTGGCCGTAGGCATTGGCTTGAACAAACAGGACATACAGGGGTGGAGGGAGATGGCGAGCAATCTCAGTCTGTTTCTGAGTCTGTTCAAAAGGCATGGACAGGTACTCCTGCACCGGGAGAGAAGCCTGAGAAAGAAGAGAGAATTTAAATCATTCAGAGGATCCATGCATAACGCCCTGTGGCAGCACAGCAGTTTAACCTTGACTTCAATGAAGAATGGGACTTTCTTTAGAGATAAATAAGCAAATAAATGAATCAGTTAATGTCATAAATCATAAATGGACACGTTTTCAAAACGCTTTGTAATCAAAGTTCAGAAGACAAAACCTTGATAATATGGCACCCAAACAGCTATTATACCTGCATGATGGCATTCAGTCCAGGCTGTAAGCTTCTCAGGTGTTCCTTCTTCACCTCGATGCTCTTCTGGATCTTCTCCTTTGTGGCCTGTGACTCCTTGTATTTCTCTGCCAACCTGTATCCAAACAAACTTTTTACAACTGATCTGTGCCTCCAAAAAAGTCAAGATTGATTTTTTGACCACAGCATGCTGCTAATGCACTATGCTGTGTGCTGGTACCTCTTTCTTTGTTCTAGCTCCCAGTCCAGTCGAGCCAGTGTGAGTTGGTGGGGGTCATTTTTTGTGAGGTGGGGCCTGGAAATCTCCTGTGGGGCCCCCTGGTAAAACTCTTCCTCAGACACCAAGTCTATTTCCTCATGCTTAGACCTGGGACAGGGAAACAGAAGTTAACTGCCATTGTGACAAAATGCATTCCTGATAATCTCAATATGAACAATAGAGCCACATTTGCAAGCATCACTCTAACGGAGCAACTTTTTAATGCAATCTTTCTGTATCTTTTGAGCTGAGCAATTATTTTTCATTGGAGTTCATATTCATTGACTTAATATACTACATTCTCATACAGAGTGGGGGTTGTGGTGGGGGCCTCACTTCCAGGCCTAATTATGTGACCATAATTTGCAATGAGTTCAACTAAAGTTCAAAATAAATACAGTTTGCTTTATTTGTTTTGTAATGTTAAACTAGGGTTTCACATGAGTAAAGCTGCTTTGTCTGAAGTACACTGCAACAAGTAAAAGCTGTTCTCATCTAATGAAATACTGTGTACTAACTTGAACTCCAGACACTTGCTGATCTCCTTCTGAAGATGCATCACTTCATACAGCAGGTTCTGCAACTGAAGGTGCAACACATCCACTTTCTGCTTTGCCTGGGTGGAGGAAAGAAAGACAGTGATTATTGCTGGTTTGCAAACACGACCCAGGTCACCATGACACAACAACCAATATGCAAAGAATCTGAACCAGGATTCAATAAGAACAAGGGTCAATAAGCAGAATCGAACCATAAAACTAAACTCTCTTTGCTGACAGTCGGAGCAGCTGTAGTTAGGTGTTATAAGTAGAAACTAATATAAGTAGAAAATAAGTAAAAAGTGCTATGAGTTCAACCTTCCTTTTTAGCACAAAAGGGAGTTGAGGCGGCACTTGTTCAGCAAATGAATGGAATAGAGTGAACTTAACCTAAGCTGGAGTTTCTTTTAATACCCCATAAACACAGAACTGCATTAAAGGAGTCGTGTGGGAGTTACCTCGTGTGTCTGGTCTCTGCCTCTCTTTAGTCGCATATGAGCCAGACGATTGAGTTTCTTCAGATTCATGAAGTGGATGCAGCTCTGCATACGTTTCTGCTCGACCTCGGCACACTGAGGAGAGATAGAACTAGTTAGACTTCATTATTATGGTGAAGGCATAGAATCATCTATATAGGGATCGTATATACAATGTTATGATGCATTAGATTTGCCGATACTACAAACTGTATGAATAAAGTTTCTGTGGTGGGGCTATGTACTTGTCTCTACAGTGGCAAACCAGGACATCACCTTGATGAGTGTAACTAATCTGTAACATGCCTAGTCCATCACTGACAATGAAATGAGTCTATAATGACAGAATAGATTAGTGTATCTTGAAAGTATGATTCTTACCCCGTCCTTGGCTCCATTGGCTTTAAGGTCCTGGATCTCACTCATGAGAGTAGCCAAACTCTCACATGACTCTTTGTACTGCAGAAAGTCCTGCTCAGGGTCCCTGCCATCCAGCTCCACCTCCTCACTGTACACGCGTACATCCTAAAAAATTAAAAGATACTACATCAATATAAATAGTATAACACACCCCTTTCAGTCCTGCTTAAACTTGAGGCCACTTTTCTTGATGCTGTGAGAAGTCCAAGGACTCGATGAGTGACAGAGTTAAGTCAGATCCAAAATTCCACAGATCTAGACTCAAACTTCAGTACTGATTGTTCATACGTTTATTATTCTAAATCAATACCTAGTTATCTGGTTGGTAATAATACAGTGATTAAATAAAGACTATGAACATCCAACCTAGTATTCCCACTGTGCATTTATCAACAAGGGATTTGAGTTTGAGTCACACAAGGACCTTCATCACAGTCACAAAAATAGATTAGATTGCAGATTTTCCTATGATGCTGGTCCAAAGTAAATAGGTGGAGGACACAAGCCCCCTGTAAGATATACAGAAATCCCACAGTCAAATGAAAAATGCAACTATTGGACGCTGTTTAAAACACCCAGTTTTTATTCAGATTGACCAGGACCTGTTAATTCAGCTCTGATAATTTCTAAACTGAAATGTATGGTTCTGCGGACTTCTGCATTATGAACAAGATTATATTTTGTACACCCGGAAACATCTTACTGTGTGATTCAGCGGTCTTAATATTTTATAATCTAAATATTAATTTAATACATCTTTACAAATAAAATGTGCAAACTTTAAAGCTCGCTACAGTGGATACCTCTTAAGTTATTAGTTCTTCCAGTGACACTTTACTTGTAAGGGTGTTTGCTGCTGACACAGGACCTTTACCCGGTCTGGTTTTTCTGTACTTCGGACAGATTACGGCACACTGGTGCCCCTGTGACCCCCTCATCTACTCCCTCCCGGCGGTGCGCTGACTCTACCTGCGGGTCTCCCTCTCCGCGACCTCGCTTCATCTCTGGGGTTCCTCCTTCACTGCGGAGAACCTTCGACTTTCGCTTCTTCAGAGCTTCGGACGACATGGGTGGCTGGATACAGACCGGGGATGTGTAGAATACATAGATTAAAATAAACACAAGCCGCGAAAGCGCTTGCTACAGTAACGTACGTGCCACAAACATATCTGTATTAGCCGTCTAGCCACTGTTAGCACTGTAGTAGCTCTGTGATAGCTAAGGTTGGTTAGCTCATTGGCTAACAACTGTTAGCTTGTCGGCTCATGAAAGAGGGTTCTCAATCACAGATAGCAAATCGTGAATATCATCATGTGTTTGATGGAATATCTTTAAATATCCACTTACCTCAGGGATGAAGAAAAACGTCTGAAATGATTAAATCGTGTGCAAATGCACATGTACAAGACACTTTGTTTCACCGCTAAGCGCTGACTATGGACGGAAGCCCTGTCGTGTCAAAAACCCTACAGCAGCTACACCGCCACCTACAGTAAAACAAATGTAAATACCAAGTCATTGGAGAAAAAAAAAACCCCCAGTACACAAAAATAAATATAATACAGCTTCATTAAGTCTCCTTATCTCAATTGTTAGATTATCCCATACAAACAGAAAAATTAAGAAAAACATTTACTCAAAAGTTTAAGACATACCTTGACTGAGGGAAATCATTTAGAAATTAGTCGCATACATAAACATAACATCAATGTGTGTTTTTGTACGTGGACATAAATATAGTGACCTCTAGTACCACCCTGTATTCAGTATTTCTACCAAAAGCTGAGTTTACTTATAATGAAATATGTGTGTTGAATGCAAAACTTTCTGAAAACCAACTATCACAAACACAACTATACATACTATGCAATGTAAATAAAGTACTTGAACATATGTAGATTTAATCTCTGATTAAAACAGCAACAAGTAGACCACATACATTCAAAAATGGTTTATTCACAATTCTAATGATGCTGAAAATTTACAAAGTCACATATGGCAAAGATCAGTATACTTGAGATATATAAAAAGTAAACACTTGCCCAGTTTACTATTTTACACTTGGCAGACCAGAAAATTAATCAGTCCACCCTCACTTGGCCATATCTATCAAACTCTGCAAAGATGTGGGCACCCATGTCTTCTCTCCTTGCACAAACACAACCCCTCTGTCTATGTAAATGACAATACGGCCAAATGTGTACAGCTGTTTGCCCTCGTGCCGTTTGGCCACTAAAGGCATAAAGACAATGTTGTTCTCCTCTGCTTTGGTCTGGATAAGATCTTTAAAGTTAGTTGGCACACCAGCGCTGATGCCCCTGTGTGCCACACTCTCAGCATCCCTGCGCTCCTGCATCGCCTCATACTGGAAGTCCTTTCGTCTCTCTGTCTGTGTGAGATATGCAATGTTCTCCCTTGCACCAGGTTGCATATATCCACCTGTGGATAAGAAAAAGAATTGTAATATGTTTTGTTTCAGTAGAGAAAACAAAGTGCATTACTGTTTTCTTGTCATTATTTTATAAAAGACTTCTGTCCTATATTTTTATTGTATTTAAATCCTGAAACTGAATACAATACTAACCCATGCCTGAAGACACTGCACGATTCATGATGTCCAAAGCTTCATTGAATTTCTCTTTTATGAGTGGCTGTGACAACAAAACGTCACTGAACATGCTTTTCCAACCGAGGTACCATTTAGTGATTTCCTCATAGTTAGGACTGTTGCTCAACCACGAACACAGCACCTATAATCAACAACAAAAGAAAGACACCACAAAGATGTAATCAAATTAAATATATAAAATAATCAGATGTGGCTAATAACATCTTAATAACTCTGTAAACAATTTACTATGTAAGCATGTACCCTGACCTGCAACCACTTCGTGAAGAAGTTTTTGTCCAGCAGGGACACAAGGCTGGAGGGGGAGAGCATGCCCTCCCAGTCCATCACCCAATGAAATGGCTCCATCTGCTGCTGGTGAGGGTTGATAACCAGCTCTTCCAGACACAGAGCTGTGGAGGGAAACAGGAACCATCACATGAAAAAGAGGAACAGGGAAGGAAAAGAGGAACAGAGGGAAATACATTTTCTCTCACTGCTCTGACATCCTTAAGGTTATTACTGATGAAGACATACCTAGTTTAGGGATGATGTTTTTCACCATGAAGGCCTCCCATGCACCTGGTGTGAAAACATCTTTCCAAGGTTGCAGGATGAGCCTCGCGGAGGTGTCACTGGGATGCCATCGTTGCAATGCGTTGGACAGTTTGCTCCTGATAGGCGGGTACAGAGGCTCTAAACGTGATTGGAGCAGAGGCAGCCAAGGGTGGATCCAGGAGTGGATGGGCACTGTGTCAGTTAAAGGATTCCAGTTATCCACCTATCGAACAGGAAACAAAAGGGAAAAAACTGCTGAAGCCAATTATTATTATCCACAAGTAAATTATGTGAGATGACCAAAACCATGGGAGTTTCTTGACATCTAAGTAAATCTATCTTCAAGTGGATAAAGTGTGTTTTGCCTCTCGCTGTAGCCGGGGTAAGATCAGCTGCTCCAAAAGGTGATCCAGGATCCACAGGGGGATAAGAGGAGCCCACACTTCCACGCAATCCACCATTGGCCCGACCATACGAGGCTGCCAGCCTGACACACAGGACCGCATCACTGGGATCCACACTTCCCACAACAGTCTGGATCAAGAAAGAAAGGACACACACTTGTCAAAAACACATACAGTATAAAACAGGCTGCTACACCTAGTAAGTGCATACAAACATGAGAGCTGAGTGTGTGATTGTTTAAAATGACCTGTGGTAGGGGTCCATATTTGAGTCTGGGGCACTGGAGTGGAGGTCTCTGGATTCAAGGATTGCTCTCCACTGACCGATGTCTTCCAGACAATAAGAACTGTCCTGAAAAAGTTAAATTGAAAAGTCTCAGAACTGGTACTATATCATTACTATATCATGTAGTACTATAGTATATAGTAGTTACTGTAGTTCCAAAGCACATAATTGCAAAAGCATACCTTCAGCGGGTCCCAGGAACGAAGTTTCTCTTTAAGTAACGGATGAACAACAGCCGTAGCCAGGTCAGCCAACCCCATGGTCTTGTATTCTTCATAATAGTCAGTTTGTAACGTCTCAAAGATCCGGGCACACTCCTGAACAGAGATGGAGGAAAGCACATAAAAGGATTATGATTGTGGATTTGAAAACAGAGCAGGAACCAATAAACTGAATCATGTTGACTATATATACACCTGCAGGGTGGGTCCCTCCCCAGGTGCCGTCTCCCCCGAAGGAAAACGGTCAACCAGCGCCAGTACGGCCTCCATTTTCTGGATGGCATCTTGCTCTGCATCCAGTCTGCTCTGCAGTGCTCGTGATTCATGGCTCAGAGACACAACTACATCTTTTTCATGCTGCAGACGTCTGGCAGACTACAGAATGATGAGAAAAAGAGAAAATATGTCAGTATGTGGTAGAAGTAGTAGAATGTTACATGGAAAAGTTATAGAAACCACAACAACATAAAACAAGCCTCAGCTTGTTAATACACCCCATACCTGTAATATGTCCTGTTCCGTAAGGTCTATCAGTAGCTGCAGGTTATGCTCAAGCTCAGGCAGAGCAAAGCCAGATCCTTTCTGATCCCGAGTGGACATGCTTGGTGGACCTTCATCTGGGACACTGTGCTTGCTGGACATCTGACTGTAACTGTAGTATATCTTTTGCTCTCTTCCAGTCATATCTATTACCTAGTGATGGGTAGAGGTATGGGTTAAATGAGATTCTGAAAAAAAAAGCAGCCACAGGGGCTTGTACTGATTAAGTTCCTGAGGTTTATCACAACATTACAGCCCAATTCCAAATCCAAACCATAGTGCCCTGATAACATTCCCAGAATGGAGAATGGAGTAAACCAGTGTTAATGGAGGAGTCTAACATACCTTGACCTGTGCCAGCTCTCCAGCGGATGCTGCTGTGCTCCGCCCTGCCAGCTTGCCTTTAGCCTTAAGCTCATCTACGGTTTTATAGGAGTACTTGGGTTTCTTCTTTCCAGCAGACCCTGCAGGATCCTTACGCCACTGGCCTAACTCCTTCTGAAACTCCTACATGGACAGGAATTGAGAAAAGTGTCAAAATAATGTTGACTGACTTGACAAAACCATTTCTGCTATATAACAGTAGCTCTGGATAAAAACACAAGACGAATTTTTTCAACATTACCTTTTCCTCTTCTTCATCTGAGTCAACCACCGGAAAATCCTGAAGACTCTGCTGGGTTCGCTCATTGCCATAAGCACCCACTGCTCCCTTGCCTTTACGAACCTTCGCCTCAATAGGGTTTACAATACCTGCAACAAGAAGAGAGTGACATGTCAAGTACATCAATTCTACTCTTTTGCTCCTGTAAAATACAGTTTTACTAAACAGTTCAATAAAACAGCCTCGTCAAGCTTACCCACCTTGTGCATTCTTGCCCAAGCCTTTGCCGGGTTGGTAGCCCATTTTCTGCAGAAGCTTCTGTCCAATTCCTTTTGTGTGCTTCTCCCAGGTACCAATGCCTTGTCCAGACTGTATGCCACCTGCAAACCTCTGTGACTGGTTCCCGCGGAAATTACCCTGCTAATAATAATAATACATTTAAATAAATCATATCATTGTTCATATAATCTTCTGTTGCCTGTAACCATGTAATTGGCTAAGAAACATAATACATATGACAGAATTTACCATTTGGAGTTTTTTGGGCGCAATGCTGCGAGGAGGGGAAGGTGCTGAGGGAGCATCATCGTCAGAATCATTAGAGCCTTCTCCTCTTTGCTGCTGTTTCTCTTCAGCCGCACTCTTGCGGAGACCAGCACTCACAAAGTTCACTGGAGCACTGTAGTCCTTAGATCTAGAGAAGACAAAAACACTTCTTTCATTTTTGTATATCACTGTTTAAAAACACTTGGTGGTGTTTCTGCGTACAACTCCTCTTGGGCTGACTAAGATGGGACTTTGGTGCGGCAACAAAGCAAACCTATGCCTTACCTCTTGCCTCCAAAGCTTGGCCTCTCATCCTCATCGGAGTCCCTGTCAGCCCAGATACCATAGGTGGCCTGCTCCTTGGTCTGCCTGTGTCTGCGGCGGTCTGGGTTGAACTCGTTGGCTATGTCCCAGTCTGTCACCTCAAAGCTCTCAATCTCCACACCCTCCTCCTCTTCCTCCCCTCTCCGCCCATACAGGTGGGACATGGACATCTCTGGTTATCAGAACAAATAAAATACCAAGACGGTTGAGGGAGTGTAAAAACAGCAATTGGTAAGATGCATCCAGGACCATCTCCATGACAACAGAATAAACTCTAAATGCTGATGAAAGCCAAGAGATGTAGCAAAAAGCTCAGAAAGTGACATGAGACTTAATTTGTCAAACCATCGTCACATCCAGTACGTTTTATTAATTTCGAGTATACGCATGTGGTCACGGTATCTTGAAGAAGTGTGAGGTCACCAACAGTATTTGCCATTTAACTGGGTTACTATGAATGCAAAGAAAAATATAATCAACATTTTCTCAAATAGCCTCCCAGGTAGGTACCAATACTTTTATAATCACAACTACTCTAGAGAAAACACAACGTGAATACAAGCTAGTGTTGACTAGCAAAAGCTAACGTTAGCTAACATAACCTGCTCGCTTTAAAGGAAAAACCTACGCCCTGGCTAATAATGAGAAACTCTTCTCTGTGACTCACCTGAAATGTTAGTTATCCCCTTACTTGGAGATTAGTAACATAGTATGTCTTCTGTGGCAGGAATGAGAGATAATCCAGCTAACAGGAGCCACTGTGTTCTTCGTTTTACGCACGAAAACACAAGTACTTCCGGTAACTGCCGGTGTTCTGCCAAATATTGAACTCCGGAAATGTACCCGTAAACAAATTTATAAACTTATAAAACAATTCACTTTGTGTGGTTTTTATCATTCATGGCAGTTCAGAAGAAAAACAATATTTTAAAAGCATTTTATTGGACATCTGGTTTTCAAAAATGGCTGGAAAAGACCCAAAATACGGTGTTTGTCGGGTTGTTATTAAACCACAAATGTCCAAGGATTCTACAAGATGATCGAGGTATAAATTGCTGTAAAATCACATTATTGATTACGCATTAATTAGAGAGAAAACAAAGAATGTAACTAATTTCATGGATTACAAAAAATTTGCATGACCCCGGAAGAGGAAATGCGTGTGTCACACTGAAAATAGTCCCATATGTTGCAGGCTCGTCAACCCAAATCAGCGCTTAAACGATAACTTAGTCAACAAAACAAATGTTTTTTTTTTTAAATCAGATGTCTAAGTATACGGGGAAAAGGTGAATTATCATAGATGTCGGACACCGGGGAGGAGTGGCAGGTGGCCCGGCGACGAAAAGGCGCAGCGCGGAAATCAAACTTACTTCATGTGTCTGTAGCTTCAACATGCTGCCAGGAGCAGCTGGATATCGGGAAAACTGTTAAACGGATCAGGGACACAGTGTAAGAAATCTAATTCAAGTCCAGCAGCGGCTCCTGAAATATAATTCATATTTCCATATAATTCATATTTCCTGAAATATAATTCAGGTGAACACACGTGCTTGTGCACAAGCCCTAGACAGTCCATTAATTCTGCCTATCCGCTCCCTCTGTAGGTCTGAGCTGAGATGTGAGGACTTTTGGCAAGAGTGGAAAGGTGCGTATGCTGGACTAGTGGGATTATCACCAAACAGTTTGTTTTAGCTCAGGAAGGATGTAGCTTGCAGCTTGATGAACATTTCAAGATTATTCTGCAGAGCAGCTGCTGGTGGCAGGACCAGCATCCCTATCGAAACATCCAGAGAATGAGGACCCCGCCGACCAGCTGGAGAAGGGCAGAGAAGGCCGACTGTGTCCACATCTGGAGTGTGTGTGTTATGGCCTCGGCTCCTTTTCCTCCTGCGCTTCGGCTCGCTACCAGCTTGCCATGTTGCTGCTGTTGCTTGATGCAGGACAGGTCAGAGATGGGTTTCATCAGTGAGATAAATACTCATTCACATGAGGCACTGTTCATCCTTAACTGTCATTCACTGCTCCTCTCCCTTTAGATTCCACTGACGGACTGCTCTGTTTATGACCCTGCATTCTCCACTGGAGAGAGGGATGCTTTGAGAGAGCTGGGTCTGACTGTACTCACAGAAAATGAGGTCAGTTGATCACCTGTGTTTGGAAATGTACATCATAGTGAACCACTAGACTGATCCAGTGTTGTTGAATGTTGAACAGAATTTCTGGTCTTTGCTGTTGTCTGTTGTCTTGGAGACAACTTCAGTATCATCACCTGACCCAAGCATGGAATTTGGTCACATGATAACAAATGGTTTTAATGAACACTGGTGACCGACAACATCAGCTGAACATCAGCTGTCTGTAAGCACCAGATCCTCAAGGTAATTGACCAGGATTTAATGGGTGGTCAGAGAAGATCAAGGGCATTTATGTCCAATTTTTTAGCTTTTTAAATTCATACTTTCTACTCTCAAGGCAGCCACTTGTTTCTGTTATTTTCAGATCTTTAAGACAGTTAACTTGCAGGGACTAGAAAGTAGTGAACCCATTGTCTTTTTTTATTTTATTTGTGTTATTGTCTTGTGGTATCTGAGCTGAAAGCATTTGTAAAGTATTCCACTGCGGTGGGTTCAAGAGCTTAAGAGTAACCAAGATTTCAGAGCCAGTTACCAAAGACCAAGTATTCTTAAGTATTTTTGTTATTAACAATAAATAACTATAGAACATTGACAAAACCTAAGATGACTTATTTCAACCCAGTTTCAGGTCTCTCCCAGTTGATTTTCAAAGCTCACTTACTGTTCTGTATTGTGCAGGAAGGGAAGCGTTTGGCAACTAAGCCCACACTCTTTTACATGATGCATTGTGGGAAAGCCCTATACAACAATCTCCTGTGGAAGAACTGGAGCACACGATGTCTTCCTCTGATGATAATCGTTGGAAACAGCTTCAATGGCATGAGGGACAGGTTCGTACAAGACATGAATGAGGGAGATGACCTTCGAAAAGCTGAAGGAGAGATGAGGTGATGGTTGTTATCTGTTGCACCAACAGGACGATCGAGAGAGAGTTCAAGCGAGACTACAGCTACATTAGTCAGGCTGTGGATGTGTGTGCGGAGAGACAACTGCCTTGTCCATCCCGTGTGATTGACGTCTTCAGTGACACAGCAGTCATCACCTTTCCTACCAGCGACCTTAACAGACTCCCACAATCCACCTGGGCAGAGCCACCTGAACCCCAGTACCAACACTGCCCTGATTTAGAGATCATACAGAGAAAAACACAGAGCTGAGACTGGAGATCATGAGATGGAAAATACTGGACATTCTTTTTTTATTGTTGCTATTGATGTAACCAGTTTTTAAATAAATGAACCATGCTCCAAATTGTGGGTTGACTCTTGCACAATGGAGCCACCATCCTACTTCATGAGAGAAGAAAAGATAATGACAACCATCTTGGATTATTTAATTCAAGCTGGCTTTCAGGCAGCAATAAATAATTACTTTCATAGAATTAGGAGGACTTGTTAAGTATTTATGTGTGTGGTGCTTAAACAGTTTCATTTCATCATTTACTATATTTATCCATTACAGACGCCCATATTTAATACATTTTTTTTCAGTTGCTAGATGAAAATCAGCTTGCAGAAGTTTGAAAATGGTCAGTTAGACGATACAGCATAGGAAAAAGATCACGGAAAACATTTACTCTGCAGTTTTTTGTTTGTCTTGTAATGCATATTTATGTGCAAAGTTCCAAAATCCAAGATTTATGAGTCAGCAGCAGAAAAACAACTTTTTAAAAGCAGGAAGCTACCAGAGTTACAATCTACTTTTCTGATCTACTCGTGAATGTTGTTCAGGTGAAGACTCTTTTTTCATTGTTGGATCTTGCTGGAACACAGTGCCACAAGGAAGACTTTGGTTTCCATGCAACAACAATCTAACTAAACATATTGTTTATGAGTATGTTTTAATATTTCAGGCAGATTCTGGGAAGTGCAGATCTTACTTATATGAATGGAAATCTATGTAAGGCTGGAACAAAGAAAAACATTATGGTATTTTTTTTTCTAAAGTGACTGATGGTAATTCACACAAAATGTGTAGTGCCAGTAAATGATAAAAACACTGGTATAGTCCTTTACATTAATTTTATATTTCAACAGACTGTTTTCTGGGCACATAGATTGTTAAGTCTTACTGGTGTTTTTTTGTGTTTGCATCTTTTACATTCGACTTTATGACATCTTACAAACAGTACAACTTTATGAAAGTGTTTTATATTCCAAATACACAAAAAAGAATTTCTTTTTTATTGCATCCTCTTCTACCTTCTGATTTTTTCCTTGACAGAAAAATGTCTTCATGTTTTGCTTTAATTTGGTAAGATTTGCTGTTTGTTTACATCTGAGGCAGGATTTGGCGATTCATAGATTATTAATAGATTTGTATCTTACATGTGGGTGTATTGTCACAAGATTGATGTTAAAGAGGAGAAGGCACGTGTGTAATACACCAGAGTAAAAAGTTTATTGTTGAAAAAAAATAACACTCAGCAGTACAGCCCTCTCCCTACATCAGTAATAACCTCGCCACCACAAAGTAATACTCCTCTCACTCTCTGTTATTTTATTCTGTGCTTCATGTTCATTGGTTCAAATTACATCTACGAACCTGGGAGAGTTTCATTTTTCAGCAGTGACTTTGGAAAAACTTGACTACAACACTGTTTTTCTTATATATACGTATATATATATATGTGTGTGTTCACTCTTCAGCTATTCCATTGGCTGTGACATCACCTGCTACTCCATTTACTCCATTAATTGCCTTTGAAATGACAACATCTGCCCATGTCCCCTTACTCTTAAGGACTGGTGGGCTCGCAGTGATGTCCCCTGCTCCATTTATTTCACCATCTTTCTCAACTGACTTCATCTCCTCACATGTTGCGTCAGATTTCATCTCCCCGTTGGCTGTGCTGCTCTTTACTCCATTTTGTGCACTGGTCTCAGTTTGGTCTCCTACACCCCTGACCTCTGACTCTCCATTCACTATCTTGACCTCAGCTGCTCTGTCGCTGTCCTCCCTGTCTCTTCCATCTACATCTATTTGCCCCTCATGCTGGTTTTGTTCAGCTGGCTCCAACAAATGACTGTTAGCTGAAACTACAGCAGCACTCTCCACCGACACCCTTTCCACCGGCTGCTCCTGTTGGCTCTCGCTGCTGTTCTCCACTGCTGGGCTTCCTCCATCCTGAGCTTCCTTCCTGCATCCTGTTTCTTGACCTGAGCCTTTCTCTTCAACGTTCACAGTCTCTGAGGCGAATAGCTCGTTAGGTAGTTTGATTCCCAGTTCTTTTGCCGCTGCTAGCTTTCGTTCCAGGTGTTTCTGCTTATACTCCTGGAGCCTGTCGCTATGAAAAGACAATAAATTCATGAGTGGTATCCTGCAGATTCTGCATCAAATCAGATTCCTATTCACTATTTACTTTTTTTGTTCATTTTCAGCATGGAGAGGAATAGAAAGAAGACCCAACCAAAGAAAATGGGATACTTTTAGAGCTAGCTGATTAATATTGGCTGCTTTGGCTCATCCCAAATATAGCAGTTATTGTGTATTTGTTGGCTGATAAGTACCAAGACGTTACAATAAAGAATTACCAAAGTAAGCTTGAAACAGTATCACTATTACTTCACCAGAGAGTTCTGATTTATGTTAAGCTCGGTCACAATTCTTTAAAAACTAATTTAAGGGACCTTTAACATGAATATTTGTTTATATTATGTGTTTTAATTGACCAATTTTTTTCAATATTGGATTTTTAAAGATTTTGCCATCAGTATCAGCTTCAAAAATCCAGTGTTGATCGACCTACATTTTAGCATCAACACATTCAGCAAGTTTTAGACATTTTACATCATATATATCAGTGAGATTTACCTTCGTGTGATCTTCCTGATTCCTGTCACCAGAACCATCTGCTCCGAAATGGTATCAGTTGTGGGAGTCAGACACTAAAGACATAGAGGACAGCGAGCTTAACAAACACATTTCCTAATTTCTTCTTCTTAATATTCAGTGAGGTTTCAGAGGTCTCAGACAACCTGAGCTCCTGGACTTACCTCCACTGTTTGCTCCGTGCAGTCAGCTCCTGCCTGTCTGAGAGAGCGTTCCACCTGCACCGCTTGCTTGGTAATGGTGCACAGAAACTCTTTGCTGGAGCGTGTCTGTGGGTGATCCTCTCCAAACTGAGAAAGAAAATAGCCATAAGATAACACACACACACACACACACACACACACACACACACACACACAACCAATCCATTTTTCTTGCTCCGTCTCAAACAAAGCTATACTGACCAAGGAGGTAAATGCAGTGAGGGCCTCTTTCTCATGAGTCATAGCACTTCTGTAGTCCCCCTTACTGCACAGCCACTGGGCCAACAGGTGCTGACTGCACAGACAAGAAACCAGGGAGAGAAACGAAGATGATGTTTGAAAAATGAGACAAAACTTTGCAGATCTTCTCTACAAAATATCAGTGCAAGCAATAAATGATAACTTACTTGAGAGCTGTATGCAAGTCTATGGGGCCGAAGAAGGAAGTGTTAAGTCTTAGGGCATTCTTAAGGTACTGCCCTGTCTGCTCCCCTGTCAGCACCAACCCAAGACAGCTCTGTGGGGAAACGGTGAGAGGGCTGTCATTTTTTTTAAAAAGTGGATGTTGTCCACTTGTTTCTTGTTGTATTACATAGTGAAACACTTTTGTTTTGAGCTTGGGGTGGCAGTAGAGGCTGAAGTGATTATCATTAAGGTGTTGCAACCTACATCCACTGTTGCGATGTAGGGATGGTCTTCTCCGTGGACTGTCAGCGTCAGTAGACGAGCTCTGAGGAGACACTTCTGAGCCAGGGCCGTCTCTCCTCCAGCGAACACATACACACCCAAGAGGGTCTAAAAACAAAACATAATGATATGATGATAATCGCAATTCAACCATGTGATAAAATACATAATGTATGATATAAATGTGCAGCTATACTCACATATTGCTGGATAGTGTTTGGATGGTCAAAGCCCAGCACCCTCTCACTGATGACCACTGCTTTCAGCTGGATACTGCGAGCCTGGAGAACATAGGAAGTCACAGTGATAAGAAGAGAGTAATAGCCAGCTACACATACATTAAAATTAGAATCCAGTTAATACATTGGGAAATGCATACACATCAACCATTTCCAGAGAGTTAGAGCACACTAACATACATAATAGCAATGGTGGAAGACTTACAGGTCCCATGTTGTACAATGTGAGATTTCCATGTCTTTTTATTTATGAAACAGCAGGTCTAGGTGCTATATTAATTCTGTGAAAATATTAAAGCGCTGAGTTCACGGAGAAAGGCCCATATTCAGTAACTGTGTCTTAAAACAAGCTGTCAGGACTTTGTGTAACTGTGTGATGTCACAACTCTACAGTCACTGCCCTCAGCTATGCCCCAAACCTGCCCCCCCTGGACTCACCATCCAACATTGTAGGATTTGGTTTCTCTGAGTGTTTACCTGAAATCTGCTATATTTTTATTCGATCACTGAGAAAACAGTCAGCCAATCAGAAGAGAGGCTCTGATCATGATGAAGAATGGCCTCTTTTACAGTGTTTTAATATAATCTATTATTTTGTTCAATTGATTCACTGATTGTTGATGCATTGACACATACGCAGCATTTTGACTGGCTGAGGTATTGCTGATTGTAACTAATTTATGTGTATAAAATATGTGTATACGTAATGTAGTGGTGAGAGTAATCACTCATATTTTACATACTGATCATTTGTTTTGTATGAAAAATCTGAATCTGCAAAGTAGCAGGAAATGGGAATGCTCAAGTAAAGTACCTTAAACAATAACTGAGGGGTAATGGAATAAATGCACTTAGTTACTTTCCACCACTGAAAAGTAACAATGGTTTTTGCCAATAGAATAGCTTTGAGGAAATATGGAGCAATAAGCCTACCTCTGCTGTCTTTCCCTGCAGGAAAGCCACCCTGGCCAGCAGGCTGTGGCAATAACAGGCATCAGGGTGCAGGTCGTCACACACCCTACCAAACAAGTAGGCTGCTTCTTTGAGCTGCTCATGGGCCTGATCCAGCAGACCTGCAGTTGGGAAACACACAACAAGTTTGCACAGAATTTACTTTTCATTTAGATTCAGTTCAAAAACGTATATTGATCATAAAGATTATTGTCCAGTTTTATTGACCCACCTTTCTGAATGGAGTTCTGTGCAGCACCGTATGCTTTTGAAGCATCCGCAGTTGGCATGCGAATGTGCTTGACAACAGGGAGGATGTTGAGGATGTCGTCTGGACCAATGGGAGCTTTACTTTGGTTGTCGAGGAAGTAGTCCCTCAGTCTCAACTGGTGTAGACACAGAATTAACAAACAATTTATTGATAAAGATATTTTCTCCTTTTATTATACAGTATATCTTCTCATAATTTTATCTGGCAGCTAATTTTGCAATTACAACTCAGCGTATATTAATACATTACTAATATGTATGTGTTTCAATTGATAAAGTGGTTAATTTAAGAGGTTGCTAACATACTGAATCATATTTCAGATGTCTGTTACCTGTACTCCGGTCTTTAAACAGAACTGTCTGAGCAGAGAGAGCTTCTGAAGGCCATAGTGCTCTGCAAGGTGGTTTGGTCCAGAGCTGCCACGGAGAAAAATGGCAGTTATTGTTAAATTGACACTAAGCCTTTGTACTAACAAACACGAAGTGAGAACAAACAATGGCTGGGTCCTCACCCGAGGCTGTCAGAGATGTTGTAAGTCTCAGCAGCATCCTGGCAAACCAGGTTCCACAGCTCAGCCCCCGTGAGCGTGCTCCACGGCGTGCTTTCAGAGGCCCCGGCCCCTCGGCCACGCCGCCTTGACTTCTTTTTAGTCTCCTCCCCGACAGGAGTGGGCGTGAAGTGGGGAACCAATAGGCAGCAGAGGAAGTGACTGACAGCTGCGGAGAGACTAGGCACATCCACACCCTGCAAAGACATGACCAGAGGCTACAGTTCATTCTTTCTGGAGTGTGTAGACTCAAACCTGCAGCTATTTCACCCCCCAGCTTTGAGGTGTGCAAACAAAGGAATGCTCTGGACAGAATACTGTAAAGTACCTGGAGGAAACTGTTGAACACTCTTCTTGTTGAGCGGATAAAAATGTCGCCTATGACCGATCTCTGTTGAACACAGAAAGAGGGAAAAAAGGAAGCGCAGTTAAGAGAGTGGTTGGATCATTAAGACTAGTTTAAGATTGGCTATTTTGTAAATAAAACACACCATTATATGTCTCAGGCGCTCCTTGTGCTCTGACTGGCTGATGGCCTTGATCACATGGCCCAGATACCGGAGGTTGATGCCTCGCTGGTGTAGTGCCTGCTTTAGAGAAGCTCCATCCATCGGTGCCTCATAGCTTTGTAGGCAATATTCCACCTGCAAACATGTACAAACATACACACGTGTGATGAACTTGTTTCATTTTCACACAACATGTGTCTATTAAAGCATGTTAACCATGGATCCACTTACAAAGGCTGGTATCTGGTGTGTGGTGATGAAAGCTGCAGCTTCCCTCAGTAACCTCTCCTGCAGGTTTGTTGATGCACTTTCACCAGGAGGGAAGGATACTCCTAAACGCAGGGCACAGGAAGCATGTGATATTGTGTTCTAGCAAATGATGTGACCGTGCATGTGTGTGAGTGTGTAGTTTCTCTGAATACCTGGAGAAAAGATGTTTGGGTTAAAGCGCATCTCAAAGATGATGTCACTAACTGAGCCCACGTCTTTACAAGCAGCTCGCACTGCATTGGTGGCTCGAGAGTCGCCTGCAAGAATAAAAACATTTGTCAAGAATAAAATATAAAATAAAAGTACTGTAGGTAGTAACTATAAGTTTGCTGTTCCATTAGATCTATTAAAGCACTTCTTACAAGCTGTTGCACATTCTTCAAAGCCTCCATTCTCATCCAGTGTCTCCCTGACACGCTGAGTGAACTGACAGTGTCTAAAAGAAGCAAAAAACAAAACTTCAATTTTGTGAAAAAAAAACTCAAAAAGGTGGAGATTAAAAGTGTTTTGTTTCATGTAGAACTCACTTGTGCTGGATGAAAGCCTGCACCAGCTCTGGCCTCAGTCTACAGAGGCCGTGAGGAAAGCTCTTTGGAAGCTCTGTGTGATAATTCTCTGGCCAACCATCTTTTACACAACCCTTCTTCTCCTCATCCTCTTCACAGCTTTCTTTCCTCTCCTCTTCTCCAGTGATTGTCTGACTTTCTGTCTCTGCCTCTGGGCAGAAGTTGGCATCAGCTGGGAAGCTCCTGAACACATCCAGTATGTAGAACCTCCCATCAGCTCCCAACAGTCCCTGAGCATCCACTGAAGTGAACAGTGGGACCTTGTGACTGTCCTGCACAACAACTACATGTCTCTGGAGAGAAAGAGATTTGGCAGCACTAGCCAGGAGCGCTAGTAGCCGTCTGCGATCAGGAGACTCTTGGGGTCCTGCATTTATCCCGTACAGCAAGCCTCTGAAGACAAGAAGGAGAAAGATGTTAGCGGAAAACACAAGAATGTCAAACACAGTTTTTTGTCAGGTCCTCTGAAGGTGTACCTTGAGGCAGGAGCAGTTCCCTGGTCCTGTTCTGAGCCTTCCAAGCCAGGGGCCAAACCCTGCGCAGATAGACGTACACCTCTGTAGTCTACAACGGCTGTAGGTAGTGTGTGCAGCCCCTCCAGCCCCTCTAGGTCACTGTAGGCTTGTACTCCTTTAAGCTCCAGCCTCTGAGCTGCCCTGCAAGAAGAAGATGAGGAAACATTTAAATAGTCTGCACCACTCTTTTTATAATCCTTTTATTGGACACAGCAAGGGGACAAAGTGTACTTTGTTAAACCCTCACACATAATTGAGAGCAAATGACTTTACTTCTATAATATCTTGTCTTCTTTTTTGTGGTTCGCTCTTACCTGCGACCTCTTTCCCCACCAAACACTGCACTCGCTGCCCCCTGGCTCATGAAGAGGCCACCCCACAGGAAAGCTGGGTCCTCTGGGTTTCCATTTACTGGCTCCACAAAGCCATCTACAACAGTCTCTGCCCCCTGCATGACAGCCCTCACAAATGCACTGTTCACCTGAGAGAAAACAGGTATGAAAGAAGGTGAGAAGAGGAGAAAGTGGGTGAACAAACGAAAGAAAGCTGGTGATAATGTATTCCTGAACTGTCCTGCTGCTGTTTTGAGCTACATTACAGCTTTTAATGGTTACCTGGATCAGAGCTCTGTCTCTCTGCAGCCTCTCCTCCAGACTGCCCTGTGGGAGATCTCTGGCTGCTTGCAACTCCTCGTTCCAGTCTGGAGCCTACACATTAACCACACACACACACACACACACACACACACACACACACACACACACACACACACACATAGTTACACTCAATATCACTTCCAGCAGCAAACTGCAGTGAATACCAGCTAACACTTGTCCTCTGTTGTAAATAACCTGTCTTGCTGCCTGTTCATCCATTCCCAGTCGGCTGAAGGTGTTTTTGTGAGTGCGAGAGGCACAGGTAGGGCCGAGCCAGCTCAGCGTGTGGTAAGGAGTGGGCATCACCTCTACTGGTGGTAACTGAGGCCTAAAGGAGGAAAGACAGCAAGATGCATTATCCACGATCTCCTTCACTTAATTCACGTAATTTTAATGCAACAACATGGTCTATGACTTTAAATCATTTTAATTATTGGAATTTTGGAATATACAAAACCCACTGTTGGGATTCTGGCAAGGAACTGTAGTATTTGTGCTTCCTTTATGCACAGGTAATAGCGTTACCTGGTTTTGAGTGTTGTAAAAGTTTTTTTGAAGGCAGGGCTGATGTGGCAGAGCAGGTCAGTGAAACAGTGACAAACTGGAGCAGACTGTGCAGGACGAGGATCAAAAACATCTTCTGTAGACCTGAGATGAAGAAAGGGAAAGAGAAAAGAATTCTTAATTAAACTGAAACATAGATCAAGGTAAGTTTAGTTATTTATATCGTCTATGTATACAGGAGTGCTGAAGCATGTTACTTTGACAAGGAAGTCAAGTAATATACTGCGAGAGTTTGATTAAATATCATGATTTTCTTTACCTGTTGAGGAAGAAACCTTTTGGACAAGATGTGATGTCAAATCGTCGTCCCTCCATTGTCACCACAGAGATGTACAGGAAGTCTCCCTGCAGCTTCCTGTGTCCTGGAGGTGGGTTCCAGCAGCTGAGAGACAGGTCCTTCAGGTAACTGGGGGCCTGACGACACAAATATAAAGTGACAGAGAGTCAGTGTGTCTGTGTGTGTGTTTGGGTGAACAAGCAGAGTGTTCAAACAGATTCCAGGTATTTACAGTACGTACCTCTGGCTGGGAGCTATGTGGTAGGAGAGCCATAAGTGGTCTGTCTGAGGAACCAGGGAGGAGGTACTCAGGTGGAGCTCCATCCTGGTTGGTTGATTCTATTTTTGTGTTGCTTAAAGAGCGTTTCAGGTTCTTTCCGTTCGGTAAGCTGGATTCTGCACCAGTGACAAAAAAGAACGATTTCACTATAATTTACATGCTACTTTGTGGCTTTGTGTTTCCCTCTTGTTTAAGTGCACAGTCTGTTGGTGTGTGTGTGTGTGTGTGTGTGTGTTTGTGTGTGTACCTGGTGTTAGTGTATGTGTGAGTGTCTCCAGTAGGCTTGGTGAGCGTGCTTCTCTCAGTGCATCCTGAGGTCCAGACGCTCTCAGCAGCTCCAGGACACGAGCCAGATGGAGCCTGGCTGAGCTGGCAGTGTAGGGCTCTGGAAAGAAATATATACAGGTTAACACAAAATTCAGACTTTATGAAATTGATAGCAATTTGGCAAAGGTCTGATAACATCAAGTTTTTATTAATCAATGACGCATATTTCCTAGACACAAATCTATCAGAGTACATACTGTAGGTACGAACAAATGAGCTACATGAGAGTTTGTTTCAGTATTTCAATCGCCAGAAGGTGAGAGACAGACTAATTGGTTGGCACACAGTTGTAATCTCTGCAGCTATAAATCTCTGCAGCTATAAACCTTGTTATGGTGTCTCAAAAAAGGTGAGTCAGCTGTTTACATTGACTTGAGAGAGACTGAAGTGTGTGTGAAAAGGAAAGGGTGTGATGAAAATATGGATAGGATTATTCTTACAGAAATCCTAATCCTTCAAGTCTAATTGTGCTACAGTGCAAATAAGATTTGCTACCCATAATAAATCATTCATTAATTACAAATCAGAAGAAAGTGGGGAGCTCAAACGACTGGAAAAAATATTAAATTAAAAAAAGAATTCTTCAGACAAATTACATTTGTCTTGATTTCACTTAATTGGCTATAAAAAAAAAAGTACACCAGAAAAAAAAAATGAAAAAAGGTTGCTACCTTCCACAAGGCGAACAATGGCTCCTGGTTTAAGGCCCTTGAGGCTTTGTAGTTCTGCCAGGGGATCCAGAGTCATTCCAGCTAGTGCCAGTGACAAGTTGGAGCGAGGACACACCTCATCCCTTGAAAGCAGGGTCATTACTGCATCCTGGACGAGCCAAAATCCATGGACCTACAGAAATACATGGTTTAACACACTAAGTAATATCCACATATAAACCTGCCAATTGGATGAAAATTCAGGTATCTATTGTATGGGGACAGTCCCCGAGATACACAGAAAGATATGGATAAAACAACACAGAGTATTTCAGGCATTACATTAAACATTCACACTGACAGGAGCTACAGTATTCTATATATACAGTATATACTGTATATATATATATATATATATATATATATAATATATATATATATATATATATATATATACTATATAAGAAATATAGATCCTGTAGTGGAAGAACATATGACTAAAATATATGTGTCAATTGAGCACTGTAAGGGTTCTACACTATCAAAAATTAAAGATACAACACAAGATAAATAATGTAATTGTTATAAATATGTATGCTCAGCTATGCCTGTTGGATTCCATTATTATCAAATTATTTATGAAATCTTCTTACACTTAAAAAAGATAGGGAACAACATCTAAGAGGAAATATCAGTCCAGTTTTGTACCTGCAGCTCAAACGGCTCTACTCCAGCTCCCTGGATCTTCACAGGGAATGATGTGTCCTCCTCTTGCTTAATACCAACAGCATTCTTTCCACCAGCCACGCTGATTACATCTGTTTGAAGGGGAAGTAAGAAAAACAAAACAAAGTGAGGATAATCACAGAGCCCTCCGTAGGACAAGCAAATAATATGGGTTGCTTTCCTGCCTTCCACTCATTATATGCCGGGATAGTTTCCAGCTCACTCTGAAAGGGTCTGAAGTTGTTATAGAAAGATGGATGAATAACTGAATGAATGAATGAATGAATTATAATCATCGCTTATTATGTTCAGTTGTGTTCTTGTGGCAGAGTCATCTAACATGATGACGCGCTGGACTGAGGAGTCTGTGTGTGAGAGTGCCTGAGGGTGAGAGTGAATTTATGCAAAAAAACATGTCAAAGAAAGGGAAAGTGGGGTGTGTCCGCCTTTTTACACACATACTGGCAGAACCAGAGGGAGAGCAGGACCCAGCGTGTTCCTCAACCTGCAGTGTGACTAAACCTGTTGAATTTGCCTACTGGCCCTCATGTCATCTCAGAGTAAAAAGGTCAACCACACCCGGCGCTGGCATGTTTAGACAGCAGAATGTTACAGCACATAAACTAACAAACCTACAACTTCGCAGTAGAGCGTGCTACCTTGCATGGATGCATGCACATAATGTATATATGACACCTTTGACATATACACAGCAAACCAGAAAATTTCACTTGGCACTCATCTCTGAAGACTGTAGTTCATTCCACAGTAAATCCCCAGTTCTTGCTGTCAATCTGGGACCACTTTACCACTGGAAAGCACCCAAAAAAATAGCTTCTCTTTTTGTGATTGGCTGGAAGAAGGCCCCTCCTCGCTTCGAGCTTGGAGCCATCAGCCCCTTTTCTATTGGAGCTACTGCCTTACTACAACCGGGAACAGCATTCATTTCAGCCCTGATAATGAGTTCCTCGAAATGAAAATGATGTGCATATATAAATATGGGGGTGGTAAACGCCTTACATTGACTCAATCATTCTGTCTTGTAAAGGGGGAGTGGCAAAGGTTAAAAAAGGTTGAGAGGCCAACTTGAGAGTTTGGCAAAAGGTGAATCAATTACAAGGCAAGCAAAGGTAGTGGGAACTTAAAATGTATGTGTAAGATTTTTTAATTTGGATGACGAGCAGGAAAAATGGCGTCCCTGCCAATGGCAGGGATTTAAACAAAATCTACTCTTTTTCCTTCTTAAAGGAGTTTAACTGAGTATTAACAGTTTTTCTAGAGCTTTTTCAGGTTTGATACTAACTGTATCTGTGTGAATAAATTCACAATAAAAGTTAAAAGTTAAAAGCACATTCTCCAAGTGGTTAAAAAGTTGGTGAGAACAGCGAATAGCTCAGGCAAGTAGCAAGTTCAGAGCAGCAGTGCAGTGCTAAATCTCCCACCCTCCTCACATTCTGCAGCGAGGGAGGCACCACACGAAAAAAGAAGGAACAGGAAAGAGCAAAAAGCGAGACAGAGAGAGAGAGAGAGAGAGGAGCAGAAGAGGAAAACACATCGCAGGGATTTCTCACCAGTTTTGGCCTGGTTTCTTCCTCCTCTCCTCACTTTGTCCCTCATGGCTGAGTGTCGAAGTTTTTTTCTTGAGCGTTCCTCTTGTGATTTCACTTCTGTGTTCTGGAAGTTGCTCCCCCCTCAGTGTCTTGCCTCAAACTGCTGGAAGAGTGCACAGAGTGAGGGAGAGAGTGAGTGGATATGTGCAGCTGGATTGCTTGTGAGCCCAGCTGAGTGAAAGTGAGTGGCTGTCTGTTCAGGACTGTGACTCCTGCCCCTTTCTACAAGGCAAACTCAGTTTATCTGTTCTCCCTGTGTGAAAAGGCCACACCCTCTTATTGCTCCACACAGACTCATTACTCCCTGCATGTGTCTCACAGTTTGTTGGACTGGGTGTGTCAGTGTGTTGTAGCTCTACTCACTCTTCCTTCCCCTGGCATGTTTCACTCCTCCCTCTCCATACACCCTGGAGGAGAAGGGGGATTAAGCACACAGTGGGTTTGGTAGTGGTTTGACCAACCACTCTGCTTCTGACATCAAGCATTTCATGTCACAAATACGCAGGGTTCATTTAGTTTATCCATATACACATTTTCAATGGTAAAAACAGGAACATAATTAAGTAGTATTCTAATTTTTTAGTTTCTCAAAATGGCTGTATTCTCTATGTAACACTCTTGACTATTGATAGAAGTCAGATTTAGCTGAAAATACAATCATGGGACCAATGGGTGTGTCTGTGTATTATGATGTGATTGATCTCTCATTGTTAAGAGGCCTACACTCACTGTGTTCACATTGTACACATACCTGGGTAGATTTCTGGATTACGTTGAACAGGTGAATGTCTTGAAATAAACCTGAGGCCTTTACAAAAAGGTTGGACTTCAACATGGCATTCAAACTAACACTTGCAGTATGTTAGAGCCTGGTTTCAACTGTCTGTCAGCTGGAAAACATGTATCTGCTCATGGGTATTAATCTATCTAATCATATCTGTGATTATAAGACACTGAATGAGTAAGTTACGATGTGTAATACACAGCAACTGTCAACTAAATACGTTTTGTTTTCCAATCCTCATTTGTACGTCTGCAGATTCATGACGTCGGGTCAACATTTGGGGGAGGCGGCCTGGTGACGCTATGGTGTCTCGTGTTGCCTTACCGTGCCCCTTGTAAATTGTATGTTTTGCGCATAAAGTTCCGTTCTTTTGCACCATGGGGGATGTTTACGAAGGCCGTTTGAGTCTAAATAAAATTGAATTATAATTACTCTTACAGCTGAATACTTAGCTGAAGAAAACGTACGATATTATTTGTTTATTAGGAATATTTTTTTCTATTGAAAATGGACGCTGTGTTCACGTGTCTCGCCCTCTAATATTCACACGTTGAAAGCTCAGGCATCACAGCTAACTCCCTTCGTAGAATTGTATTTATTCAAAACATTTTATTTGACGGTTAATGTGGCCATTTGTGAACGTTAATCTCCCAATCGTCACATTTCCGAGAAAACCCGAACCGCGCAGCGTTTGACAGGAGGCTGTCCTTGGCTAGCCGAGCTATCCAAAGCGAGCTAAACAACGAAAACAAATCCTCTGCGTAAACAAATCATCTGCATGTATGTGAAGTTGTCGGTGAGTCTAAGTTAACAACTGTCTTTTACTAGTTCTGTAACGTCCAAAACACCCAATAGGATGTGAGAACGGAGAACTTAACACTAGTGTCCTGTTCAACCATCATAACTCAGCTAGCATGAACCCCAACCAAGTACCTTTGGCCTCTACGAAGTATTTGTTTCATTCTTAAAATTAACAAAAACTAGAGAAATAACCGTTAACATTAGCTAGTTTTGTTCAAGATAATGTCAAGAAATTCACAAATAAAATCAGCAGAACTCTTAATTACAGCCATTAACGGTTAGCGTTAGCTGACACATTAACCTGTTTACATTTTCAATTTTCAATTTAGTGATTGGTGGAACAACTGCCAGGGTTTCCTCAGAGCTGGTTTATCTTTATATCGCACCATCTATGATGCTCTGATACAAGTAAATAGAAAGTGAATTGAAAGTGAGTTTGACAGGCATTGCATGTTATATAACTAATAGTTTGATGGTCTTTCAGCCTCCTGTTTGCTCTCGTTCAGTGTGCAGCTGGGTTGTTGCAGGTCCTGTGTTTGTGTGCCCTCCCCTTGCCCCCCCTCAGGTCAGAGCTGAGGGTTGGGGTCTGGTCTTGGGCTAATGTCATTCAGTCCCGGTGAGGAGGGGGGTCTATCTCAGGCTGCCCCTAACGTCAACACAGAAGACTTGTTTGACAACCCCACTCAGACTGTGGCTACAGGGAAAACACCTGAGGATCAGGTGAGGGTGCATGTGTGATTGTGTGATTTGATTTGTGAGTGTAACATTGTTGAATGACAAAGCCTTTTTCCAGTAGGAAACAGGATTTACAGGATTTAGATTCTAGTTAGGCATCACAGATGTGACTGGTTGTGATTAGGGTTGGGTTCAAAGGTTAAGGGGAAAACAAAATTACCAAGTTACCTTGTGCATACTTACGTTGATAAATTGTTAGTGTATAACAAGAAACATTCACATGTTTTAATGATAAAAATGGCCAGGTCAGTGCTGAAAGAGAACATATAGTAGTCTTTGTTGACAATGAATCACTGGCATGAATTGATTATGTTTTATTTCATGCTGGGCTGATGGTGAGATTCTGCTCTTATTGAGCACAGTAGATTATACTATCTCACATTTATTATCTGAAGAAGTATTTTGACATGCACGGTCCTGTATATAAGACAGACCTTAATCTCTGATAAGGTTTTTGTTTCAGTCCTGGACTAGGCTGGTCTGTGATCAGGGAAGCCCTGGGAGTTATAAGCAACCACTGACAGTTTGATATAAGTAACATTGTACCTCTGTACAACAAGCCATGACATCTTGCACAATTTCAAGGCCATGCCAGTTCTGAAATACTTAGAAACCAAATTCTCTCTTCAAGTGATAATGAATTTGAAAAGGTGCAAATCGGATTCATTGCAATGTGCCTCCAAACAAGGCTTTAGAAAAACCATTCACTGCTTACGGAATCTGATGAACAAATGAGAAAGTACAAAGTGATTGTTTGTGCTCCTGTCCTCTCGGGCAGAAATGCATTCTCTTCCCCTTTCTGAATATTAGTAGGGCAGGGAAGAAATGGTGAGCTTGTGGAGGCTATTGACAGAAGCCACTTGCTGTTCTTCTTTAAGGTGTTCACACATTGTACATTTTTAGACACAGCACATAGACCGAAGGAGACAATAAAACCAGCATGGTGTCGCAAGCTAGTGTCAGTGTGTGTCCTCTTGTAAGTGATAAGCTAGAAACATACACGTACCTGGGTATTACGAGTAATACGAATCACATTATGGTTTAATATACTATACCGTATAAAGTCTTAAGTTGCAAACGTGCTGAGCAGTGCACAAACAGGAAGGAATTGCTCACAAGAATTTAAGACTGATTTTATTCTTAGGAATGGTGCTCCGTTCACGTTCCTGTTTATTTTCAGTCTTGCACATTACATTCCAAATTGAATTGCTGATTTGGCTCCTGTGTGTCATGTGGGAGTTGGTTGTTGTATCTAGCAGTATCAAGCTTTGTCTTTTCTTTCAACACAATGACACAGGACCAGCAGGAGTACCAAAAGTATTACTGGCAGCATTGTTTGTCAATGTAAGATATTCAGTGGAGGTAGATGCAATACTGATACAGCTGTAGCTGTAGCTGTATCAGTAGTGGAAAGAAGAGGAGACAAGAGATAGCTTGTAGAGGAGGAAAGAATAAAACAGGGCTTTGTGCTTCCGTCCAAGAGGAGGCCTGATCCTTTTCTGTCCGACTGTCCTTTGCTTTGTCTGATAGTCTCAGGTTCCTTGATAGGAGCTTAATAGAAGAGTGCTGACTTAGCTCAGACTTCAGTATTTACTTATTCTGGAAACTGCAGAGGTGAATGGTGAGCTGTTCTAAAGAAGGAAAACACAGGTCTGTAAGTAGTGTATAGAGCAGGCATTTACCCTTACCAGGTAACTGAGCAATATTGCTGATATGAAGAAGAAATGTTGATTTAACATCTTGACTGTGCTGGTACAATTTTTTTCCAGGTGTTGCCTGTGGTGGATGAGGCCTCTCCTTCTTCCACATCCTCCTTTGAGATGCTTGACATGGAGTCGGTCCCAGCTCCTTACCAAGAAGTGCAGCCTCACTGGTTCTTCTGTCGACGGGCCGATGACAGCACCTCCTGGCTTCCTTTCAGCATAGAAGACTCTGAGAAACTAGAAAGGGCCTTCGACACTGGTAAGGGGGTGTATATATTTTACATGTACATTATACTGTATACTGTACATATGTGTTTTGTTAAAAATGGATTATCAGGGTAGGTATGTGAAAAGAAAGGAATGAGTTGCTATAAACAGCAGTGAGAAGGATAAAATGTCAAAATAATACTGTTGCCAACCATGGCCTGATGCCCACTAGGGCACTTTACTGTCTTGACAGGACATGCCCACTGTTACTAGCAGTTTAACGGCAAGTTGATGTTTAGTTTCAGGGAGGTTTTCGGTTTTATTGTCAATATAGAATAGTTTTTTAAAAAACAAAGAAAAAAAAGAAAAAGAAAATACATTCATTCATTGTTGACATTCAAGGTATTCATGCTTCCACTTATAATTGAATGGGCTGTTTAAAAAGAAAGATCCCTTATTTTGAAAATATGAAATATGTTTTAAATAAAATTGATTTGAATTTTAAATGAATACTTGACATTATGAGAAGATAGATATCACTCTAATGTCTATACAGTAAATATGAAGCAACAGTCTGCAGCCGGTTAGCTTAGCTTAAAGACTGAAAATGGGAGAAAAAGCTAAAGCAGCTGGTCTGACCCTTTCCAAAGTAATAAAATCCACCTCACAGCATCTCCGAAGCTCAGCAATTAACATGTTGTATCTCATGTGTTTAATCCATAAAAAACAAAAACAAAGTGTAAAAGTCTTGTGTTGTGGTTTTACAGAAGGTTATGTGCAGGACTACGCCTTCAACATATTGAATATCTACATTAATAATCACACACATACCTCATGCAAACATATAAAGCAATAAAAAGCAGCACGGTCTAGACTTGCTCTATATGAAAAATACCCTGAGATATGATTTGGCACTATATAAATAAAATTTGACTTGACTTGACTTCTTGTCTTTCCCTGTGACAATATAATTCTCTCTAAAGCGAGACAGGGTGGCAGTGTTTTTGCCCACAGCCCGATAGAGGGTAAAATATGTCCATAATATTCCAGAAGACTGCACTTAGCCTCCTGATGATGCTGCTGCAGAAGTACAAAGTCAGTGAGCAGTGATTGCTGCAAAGTAACAATGTAGTCTTGTGGGTAAATTCTCAACAGAGTTTAGCTTGAAAAGTAACTTATTTTCCAGTCATATGTCTCATTCATTCATCAGCCGTTCTCCAGAATCATTTTAGCCTTTTGCATTCCCATAAATAATTATTGCATGTACCGTTTTCCTCCATGCATTTAACACAAATATCTAGAACATCAGGGAACGTGTATTCTTACAAATCTAAAGCACTGTAGCACAACACTATTATACTCACTTGTCCTTGTAGAACCTTTGCTGAAAATCTAGGTTTTATACCTATTTATGTATGGTTACTTTGCAGGAGGAGACAAGGAGGAGGAGGTGGTGGTAGCCGTGGATGGAGAGCGGTATGACGTACATGTCAAAGAGAGGAAGCGCTACGCTGTGTACTGGGAGCAAGGTCCCACTGAAGTCCGTCGCTGTACCTGGTTCTACAAAGGCGATAAAGACACCAGGTTCATGCCTTACCCTGAGGACTTCAGCCAAAGTCTGGAGGTAGTCTGACACCGACACTGAGCTTATACCACCACACCGCTCATTCCCTCAGATTTTGACTATGTTCTCTTCCTAACTCTGTCTGTGCCTCAGTTACTCTTTTCATTTTTGTCTGTCTTTGATTTCTCCCCCACCCATCCTCCAATTTTTCAGGAGGCTTATATGATAGCAGTCACCTTGGACGAATGGAAGAGGAAACTGGAGTTTCCCACTGGAGAGACTGTTATCTTACACAATCCCAAAGTAAGGCCTGATGTTAAAATATCACCATGAACAGCATAATTAAATACACGACAAAGCCACACCACAAGTTAATATGTATTTTTTAGATTAGGTTCAGTGTTTTCCTCTCATAAGTCCTCCTCTCTTTCATTTCCCTGCTCCTCACTCAGCTGATAATGCAGTATCAGCCAATAGGATTGCAGGATGAGTGGGTGTCTTCCCCCTCAGAGCAGACCCGACCTCGAACAGTAAAGAGGGGAGTGGACAACATCTCTGTGGAAATACTTGATGGTATATGTGTAGGAATGTGGAATAAAAGCCAAATTCAGAAAGTATAACCTGCAGTCAACACTTGAGTGCTCATCATAATTCTGTGTTCCCAGGTGAACCAGAAAAGGTGGACCACCTTGTCTTTATGGTGCATGGCATCGGCCCTGCGTGTGACTTGCGCTTCAGATCCATCATACAGTGTGGTAGGTGTGTGTGTGAATATTTATTATTTATGTATATGCATATATTTATATGTATTTATGACACCTTGTCATCTTATCTCTCTCCAGTAAATGACTTCAGGAGTGCTTCCCTGTCCCTCCTGGCTTCTCATTATAAACGTGCTCAGCAGGATGGCCAGGTGGGCAGAGTTGAGTTCCTCCCAGTCAACTGGCACAGCGCTCTACATGGGGATGCCACTGGTGTGGATGAGTACGTATGAAGAGAGATAGAGAGTTTCCAAAAAGATTACCCTGTTCTACAATACTTATGTCTTCATTACTTGCTGAAAGTTGTCAAACTCTGGCTACCTGCATTTAATTTTCTCCCCTTTTCTCTGCTTTTCAGGGACATCCAGAGGATCACTCTTCCCAGCATCAGCAGGCTGAGACATTTCACCAATGACACTCTGCTGGACCTGTTTTTTTATAACAGCCCTACCTACTGCCAGACCATAGTGGACACAGTGGCCTCAGAGATCAACAGGCTGCACTCCCTCTTTAAACAGAGACACCCAGAATTCAACGGGGCAGTTTCAGTAGTCGGCCATAGCCTGGGTTAGAGCTGCAGAAACATACACACAGTCACAAACAAGTGCAACATAAAAAAGCGGAGTTTCAACTTGTCCACTTTGTCCCCTTAGGTTCACTGATCCTATTTGACCTGCTAACCAATCAGAGGACTGGATCAGAAGCCAGAGAGGGGGTACAATGACAGTCATAGTAAAAGATAACATCAGTATACTGCTAAAATGATTGCATATTTCTATGTATGTACATAAGACAATTGATTTCCTATTCTGTCTCTCTATGTGCTCAAGGTACCTTCTGGTGAGCCGTGTCGTCTGAATGGTGACACACTGGAGCAGACTCTGACCAGACTGGGCCTGCAGCAATACCTGGATACACTGCAGGCAGAAAACCTTGACCTAGAATCACTGGTAACACACACACACAGTGGGCATGCAAATTCAAGTGTAATGCATAGTTAAAAACGTATGTTTCTCTTCTTTTAGGCTCTTTGCCATGACAGTGATCTCAAAGTTTTAGGAATCCCTCTTGGACCTCGGAAGAAGATCCTGAACTACATCAAGAGGAAATGGCTTCCAGCGGTCAGACATGGGCAAAAGCTACCCCAAGTTCCTCTCCCATTTTTATATGGTCAAACAAATGTGGATTAATTTCCCTGCTGGTGGCTTTTCATCATGTTGTGTTTTTATGTGTATTTTTCGACATGGCCATCAAATAAGCATTTTTGTATATCTCACTCTAAACAGGATTGTAAGACAGGGACAGTGTGTCTGGCACCAGGGTTGCAAGTTCAAACCCAAACGACCAGTGATCATGACGGTGACCAATCTTCGGGACTGACGGCGCAGCAGTACCAGTTCCATAGGGAGCAATCTGTCACCAGTGCTGTAGACTATGAATACTTCGACGTGGGCATTGGACAGGTAGCACACATGCTTACAGATTCAGTACGATTATTTGTGCTTGGGAGTACCAGTAGCTGAAAGCTTTGACGCATCAAATTCCTGCTTCTCTTCCAACCCCCCCCCCCCCCCCCCCCCCCCCCCGCTTGCCTGGACAGACCAATGGAGGCATAGCCAAGGGACAGGTGTGTCTCACATAGTGTCCCCATGCTACCAGGCTTTGTGGGCAGGGAAAACTCAAGGCGATTGATTTATCGTGGCTATTTTATGAGCCATGGAGTTCCCATGGCTAAGTCACATTATACTGTGATTTGTGTTTGTCCCATTGAGTCGTACAATCCAATAACACCCTCTGTGTCTGTGCTCATCCGTTCCTGCATGAATGGTCAGTTCCCCGGTCTCCTCCTTACTTGCTTTCACACTCCCTCCCTATGAATGCCTGTCTGCCTGTCTGTTTTCAAACATCAGGGTTCACCAGAGGAGTATTATCTCAATTCCATCTGTCTTACTGGCTCTGTATTAGCACACGTGTTTCTGAGCCCACCCTCTCTCCCCAGGTATCCATTGATTACCCACAGCTGGCATTCCACCCTCAGACGTTTTTTGCATTTGGCTCTCCCATTGGAATGTTTCTGACTGTTCGTGGGCTCAAGCGCATCGATCCAAACTACACCTTCCCAACCTGCAAGAGTTTTTACAACATCTACCACCCGGTGAGTAATCACATATTTGCTGCAGGATTACACAAGCTTTCCTTTGCCAGTTACAGCATTCTTCTTACATAGTGAAACAGGTCATCTATTAAAAGTTACTTTCATCTCTTCCCTGTTATTGCTGCGTAGTATGACCCTGTGGCCTATCGGATAGAGCCCATGATTATTTCAGAGGTAGATCTGGAGCCTATGCTAATCCCTCATCATAAAGGCCGCAAGAGGATGCACCTGGGTATGACTGTCTATCTCTTTTTCCTTGTCTTTGTTGAACAATATTGTCATATGAGCTTCTGTTTAATGATAGTCTCTATTTCCTTTGTCCTGAAGAACTAAAGGACAGCTTGACCCGTATGAGCATGGATTTGAAGAACAATGTATTGGGATCACTAAGGACGGCGTGGCAGTCTTTTTCCAGGCTACCTGTTGCTGCACTGCCCCCGGTGGACGAAGGAGAAAGTACAATAGAGAGAAACCTTCAAGAGACACAGGGTAAAAGAAAATCACTTTTGTTTGTATTTGTGAATGTTGTGTGTGTGTGTGTGTGTGTGTGTGTGTGTGTGCAGAAGAGTTCTAACCCTGTCTCTTCATACTCCTCTCATCCCTCTTTGCATGTTACCACCCTCCCTTCCCCTCCCCTCTTCTGCTCTGTCTGGTGGTTGCTCCTGCGACCCTTCAACCCTTACCATTTTACCTTGAACCTCAGCCTCAGCGGCAGTCACTGCTTCTGCTAAGAGAGACGAGAAAAGTGCTGATTTTTGGACTAAAATACTGGAGTGGCCCAGGGCCCTTCATAAGTATTACTTCCAAGGTAAGCCAGGATAACCACATGGCTAGAGTAAATGAAAAAGCGACTAAATGAACTCTCTCTAGGTTATTATTAACTGCTTAGTGGAATGGTTGGTGATCACCTACTTTTCTAGCCTATGAGCATATGAAAGCCTATGAGCCTGTTATAGACTGTCTCTCATACAGCCTTTTATATTTCAATTTCCCTGGCTTGAATCTGGAAAATTTCCATTATTTAAGCAAGAAAGGCAGAAAATTACTGTCACTACTTCATTCCTTGTAGAAAATATGCTGCTGTACCTGCAGTATTGATTCTGATTCTTCTTCTGTTCTGCTACTTACTATGGTTTACTCTGGCACATTAACTTCTTCTCAAAGAGCAAATATTATGTAATGTAAGTCATTATTGCTGCAGGCTCTCACTACTCCTCTGCTCCTCCTTCCCATAATGCCCAACTGCATTACTCCTGCTGTACATCTAATCTTCAAGTTTAATTTACTGACACTTACTTCAGGGCTTTCCCTCCCTCTCTGGCTATCAGTTGTGATTGGTTGAGTTGAGTGCTTCACTGACTGTCAGCATCAGAAGACACTTCTGTAACCAGCCCATGGGACACTCTCTTAAGAGCTGAACATATAACACTTGTGGTGTAGTAGTGATACAGTTGTTTTTGTGAGTCATTTGCTGGAGCTGAACCAGCAGGTAATGTCATTCATCAGTAGCAAGTCACGTACATGCAGGTACACGTCCTGTCCTTTTCTAAACCACCTGGAGTACTTAATCTGTCAGTTCATTAAATGACACAAGGGGAACGCAGCTGCTATCAGAAAAGACCATACAATTTAAATTATGACTTTTTTTTTGTCAACTTTTCACTCTTTTTCCCTTAAGGAAGACTCAAACAAGCTCAGCTCAGCTCCCTAAATAGTACTGCACGGTACTAATAGTTATACTTTTTAATGTTATAATTATAAGATAGTAAATGCAGAATTAGGGTGCCGAAATATCCATTTTAAAACGCATGAAAAAGTAGCAGCCAGCTACTTAGGTTTTTGTGGAGGGCCAATTTGAGATCACTCTTAAGACAACAGTGTGTTCATAATATACCAACAAACACATTCATTCATCACAAAATGGACCCACTTTTACTGACATTTACTCAACATCATACTCTCACTTAAGAGTCAGTGCCCAAACATTTAACAGGTCAATTTAAAATAAACAAGTAAAAAACTTATCACAACTTATTTAAATTTATACAGCACTATTAGGAAATGTGATATGTAAATATTGTTTCTTATTATATGATATTATCTCTTAAAATGTTATCATCATGTGACCACTATGGCTGAATATTTCTGAGTTGCTTTTAAAACCTGCCCTATACCTGCAGTATTTGTAAGACATGTATTTGTTGCCCTTTCTTTTTTTAAATGAAATAGTTAAATCTATGTTATTTTAACTGTAATTGGTCAGCACATCGTATATGAGCAAATTATGCCTGTTGAGTTTAAGAATTTAATTCAGCTCCAGAGGAGAGGTGAATGAACCTGCCTCGTGTTGTATTCAACCTGCATTATTCTATAAATTCCCTTTGGTTTGAATGTTGTTTGCTGCAGACAGCAGCTACTTTCTTCTTTCCTGTCTTATTATATAATCTGTTCTTGTTTTACCAAAAAATATGAGTGAAAACAGGCAGCTGCTGCTAGCTATTATCATTGTTTCAGCTGTTTATTGTCTGTCTATACAGTCTTATCTGTATTGACTTCTGTCCCTGCAGTAGTGAGTGAGGAGGCAGAGTCCTCTGTGTCAACAGAGGAGAGAGAGCAGCCAGAGATTAAAGTGGGGATGTTGAATGGAGGACGAAGGATCGACTACGTACTTCAGGAAAAACCCATTGAGAGCTTTAACGAATACCTGTTTGCTATCCAGTCTCATCTGTGTTACTGGTGAGTCATGCATACCTGTTCAGAGGAGAGGTGAACTACAATAATTGTGTCCTTGTATGTTGCGTTCCTGGTATTTGCTCTTTGTTGTATCACATTTTATGTAGCAATTTTTAAAAATCTAAAATCATTTACGTTTTCCCCCCTTCTCCTTCTCTTTCTGTTTGTCTGTCTGTTAGGGAATCTGAGGATACTGCTCTCCTGCTGCTGAAGGAGATCTATGATAAGCTGGGTGTGGCCTTTGAACAGCCACAACAGTAATAAAAGTTTTACGAATGTAAACTTGCTAACATGACAGTAACCTGAAAGTATGAAAATGAAAGACAGCTTGACTGAGCTAGAGGCTCCACAATCCTCTTCCAGAATGCCTTACCGTCTGGGTGTTACCTGCCTGCCCTGCCCTCTCCTCCTCCCAACAGTTGAGACTGTTTGGCTGCAGTCAGGTGATCTTGTTTCAGATAATTTGTGGTAGTCATAGCTTCTTGGTTTCGTTTGAACTCCCACTACCGGACTGGGTTTGGTGTGTGAAAGTTGTTTCAAATCCACCCAAACATTACTGTCATGCTCCTGATGGCACTTTTTTTTTTTTTTTATTTGAGTCATTTTTTATTTAATTTTACTTTGCACTTTCACTTGCCAACAATTATTGACATATCATGCTTAAAGCTGCAGCTGAATAATATTGAAAAAAAATAATCATGTGAACCAGTGGACACACACAATAATTGTTCAAGTAAGAAGAACACATTAAGTTACGTAACGGGTCTAGTGTTCATCAAATTGGTTTGTATTTCAAACTGGGATTCATTCTCAGCTGGCATATCTATGTACTGTAGTTCACAAAAAATATATTTAAATATCCCAGACTATAATTAAAATAGTAGATTATAATCTATAGAATTTGATATATTTCTCAGACCTATGTACAGCCTCCAAAACTCAGAAATGTAGAACTATAATTATAATTAACTATAATCCCTATTATGTGTGTCCACTCTCTTGGCATCTCTCTTGACCAAGGAATCTCTCCCATAGCATAACATTAGACCTCCTCCTTACAAATAACCTGATTAGGAAAATGAAGGTTGATATTCTGTCTGTTACAAGTTTCCTGGCAGCTCCTTTTTCAGTCTTATACTGACTGTAAATGAAAAGTGAAGTTCATCTTTCTTTCTAACCACATTTTTTATTTCATTTGAATGATTTATTTCAGTTTGATCATATCTACACATGTTTTGGAAAGAAGTAATCCTAATGAAGTATCATGTCAGAAATGAAGTACAGAAATGCAGGTGCTTCAAAGGATAAGATGGTTGTCTTCTCATGGTGTGTGTGTTTGTGTGTGTGAGTACAGCATGTTATAGCATTGTGGGAATTGCACAGAAAGGCCAGTTCCACCTTTTCTCCTCTAGGTCTGTTCCACTCCTCCTTTATCATTCTCTTCTTTCTGCTCTGTTATAGATGACTCAAATGATATCTTGCTGTAAACCAATACCACCTTTGTATTCTTGATCTTCAGATATAGTTAATTCCAAGACAGACTGGGATCTGAATAACTTTTGCAAAATCTAAGGGCCAAATCATACATGATCCCATCATTTGTTCCTTTGTATGAAGGTATTGTGTAATCATAATTTCTATCTGTATTGCATGCACTTTTTTAAGTCAGAGCAGAGTTTCTCAACATTTCCTGGTGGTGACTGAATTAACGTTCCAATATTTACATAATTCTTACAGATGCAGCAATAACAGTTGTAACATTGAAATCACATGAATTTGATTTAAAGAGCATGATAAATAGATTATATATAAATTGTGTGATTCTGAAGCTAATCATATTTATTTTATGTAAAATATATTTTAAAAATATCAGTATATCATTGTTAGAAATATCTCAGATCTGCATCTGCAAATCAAGCAACATGAGGTCCAAACAACAAAGTTGAGAAACTCTCTCTGTTAGAGTGATTTAACTTTCTCAATGACTCATATCTTATGCACTGTCAGGGCATCACAGCCCCACCACCAAAGCTCTGAATCACCTGTATCTCAGCTCTCTGGGTGTAACATCCGCACAATTAACGAATTAACCGAATGGGGTTGTTCATTTTTCATTCTTTAGAAATGCACTGAACACTAAATTCCCATGTTGGAGTGATTTCCTTGAACCTCACCATTGTCTCTGTTTCTGGAAATATAAGTAATTAAACAGTAAAGACTCTGGCTCTTCCTCTTTACCATAACTACTGTTTTGGCATTTGATACTAATATGTTGATACCAAAAACAAATGTTTTCCTTTCTGAATACATACCCTATGAATATGGCTACATGTTGTGTGTGCCATAATAAAGCATTTCAAAGGTCTTGTTGTGTTCTTTGGAGTTCAATGAAGCATTCTTATTCTGGATCTGGAAACACAATGAATTAACCTGCAGCAAGTAATAAGAGTCGGGGAGGGGGTTTTAAGAGGAATAACTTCACTGTGGCAATTATAAATCACATACACAGCATCGGCAGTGATAAGCAACAAAGTACATTTACTCATGTACTGTACTTAACTACAAATTGAAGGTACATGTACTTTACTAGAGGATCTTCTTTTCATGCCTCTTTATACTTCTTGCATTTCACAGGGAAATATTGTACCTTTTCATTTGAGAGCTTTAGTTACTAGTTACTTTACAAATTAAAGGTTTATATACAAAACACATGAAGAGTCTGTAAAATTATAACAAAATTAAGTTAGAACTTATATTACTTCACCTAACAATACAATTACAGCTGTACAGGTTAGCTGATAAAATGATTAATTGATTGACAGAAAATTAATGGTCAAGTCAATTAATTAATAATTTACAAGAATTGCAAGCATTTCATGGTTCCAGCTTTTCAAATGGATTTATAGTTTTTCTTCTAACTATTTTCATATGTTATTTACCTATTTAATAATTTTAAGGCATGAATTATTGGTTGGACAAAACAAACATTGAGAATGTGTCAATATTTTTCTGAAATTTTAATTTAATTAAAGAAAAATCTGATTAAACCGTATGGAAATAATTCCTAAATAAAATAGTTCAAATCAGGTCCACCTCAACAGGAAACTACAACAGTAAAACCCTTTTTAAACATTAATGCGTCCGCAATAGTAATCTAATTGTAAAATTGAATGACACAGTAAATTTTTTCTGCATTTAATGTTTTTTATTTTAATACTTTCGTCCACATTTTACTGGTTATATTGAGATACCTTTATTTTATCCAGTACTTTGTCCAGCCTCGTTGCTATGACAAATTACTCGAGCATGCGCAGTCGCGAAATAAACACGGCATCACTTACAGCGGGTGAATTGACTATTGACTAACTTTGACAACAACCATGAGGCAAGTTGAAGTCTTCTACTTGGTTTGAGCTTTTGTTTGGAGCCATTCGTCATGGCTGTTCGCTATACTGTTCATGTATTTATTTATAGTTTACTTAATTTACGATGCTAACAGAAGTTAGAAGCTAACAAGTGACCAGAGTAACAGTCGAAATGCTGCACTGTCCGTTAAAGTTGCAATATCATAAACTAAGTAAGTAAATAAAGTAAGTAAATTATACTTACTTCAGTATCACTTTGTTTTTCACACAGTGTGCAATTGTGCCCACTGTGTATGATATGTGGTGAAGTCATTCAGAAATTAGGACTGCCATAGTGAGCCTCATGTGATTCACCTCAGTGGGAGTAAGTTATGCACTAAAGCCTCTCAGTTATTTTCAAAGGCTGGCCTGTCCCAGGAACCACTGCCTGATCCTCTAGTACTCTCAGGGTTTTTTAGCCATTGTTCAATTTTTCAGAAGAGACTAACAGAATGGCACAGGCTTGAGTCAAGAGGTAAGATTTGTTTCAATCATTATGTGGCTCTGCTGTATTGACACTCAGTAGGATGAATGGACCAATGATACAGCACACTTCCAGGTTTATACTTACCCTGTTGGTTAAATAATGTCTAACTAGCTTTTCACATGTTTAGAGTAATTATATTCAGTTTCTGTCAGCCTAGAGATGCCTTTTTTGTCACACTGATTGCGTTATTTGATCTGCATTTGAATCCAGTTTAGTTTCAGGGTAAGGGGGGTCAAAATGTAACTGATGAGCTTAGGAAATGAATGTATTCAAACAAACTGTGAGCTTTAACTGTGTGCGTGTGTGTTTGTGTGTGTGTATTATCATGCTAAACTGTGAGGGGCTGCAGGGGTGGGTTCTGGGTCACAGCAGGTAGTGGGACTGTGGTACAACAAGTGGAGCTGTGTTTTATGCCACCAACTCTCCCTCCATCATCCCTCCCTCCCCCTGGATCTCAGATCTGGTATTCAGCTGACTAACAATAGAAGAGACTCTTTCTCTCTTGAACAATGCTCTAACCCCTGCCAGATACCCCCATGACACACACTCTCCATCTACCCCCCCCAACTCCTTAGATTGAGTGGTCTTTAAACTGCCCCCTCCCCACACGCGCACACACACACACACACACACACACACACACACACACACACACACACACACACACACACACACACACACACTCCACCTCTCTGTCTTTCTCCTTCTAGAGGCTGTGCATTGCCTAACAAGTGAATATAATCTGCTTCTGGTGTGTGTGTGTTTGAAAGAGAGAGAGATGATGGAGGGTGAGGAGAAATAGAGCGAGGAGGCGGGACTATCAGCAGAGCTATTCATGTGTGTCCATTGGTACTCCTGAGTGTTTAGCCTGTACAGCATCAACAGACACAGCGAAAAGACGAAGAGAGGAGAGGCTGGTTGATTAAATAATAACTAGGCAGTCATGAGAAGCAGTGCGTTATGGGGCTCTGACGTTGAGCCAGGCTGTTTGGAGGAGAAGCAGAGGTGAACCTTGGGAGGGGAAAAGGACATATACAGAGCATCTGAAACAAACACCGACTCGGCTGTTGCCATGGGGGGCTCCCTCAGCCAGCACAGGAAGGGCTCCATCAGCTCTCCTCGGAAGAAGAGCAGCATGTAAGACGATATTCTTCATTGTTTGTGTGAGAGTGTGATTTGAAAAGAAACTCGCAGAGGCAGTGACAAATAGCTGACTGGACGCAGTTGACCAAGTTGATCAATTTCGCCCTTTAGCACTTGATATTGTGTTGTCTTGTGTATATGAACTCAATGCTTCTGTATTGGTGAGGGAAAGAGGAGAGAGAAATAAGAAGTTGAAGGGCAGTGCTGAGACCTTGATGTTTCCTGTAAAGCCAGGACCTTCCCTGTTGGACTGAAAGCAAATCAGCCCATCAGACGGCTCACCACACAGCCTGTGTTGCTATGCTATTTTGAATACTTTTTACGTATTCAAACTAGCAAACAGCCATCAGACAGCACAGCACACAGCCACTGCTGCTATACTAGTCTGAAATATTTTTATGTATTCAAATCAGCAGTGAGCTGGAGGAGTCACAGAGCAAGACAGAGGAGTGGTACAACTGATGCCATTAGCAGAGAGGCTAATGCAATGAGCATGAGTTGAACAGATCATGCTCCTGAAATTAAGACAGTATCCAAACCTTCCTTTCATTGGTTTTGACATTATAGCAGCAGCTTTTATAATTACAACAATAGAAGAGATAATGCTGCTGCCAGCTATTATTTATGCAGCTGTGACCCTGATTCTAAAGTGTTATTTTAATCATAGAAGCTGCACAGTTTATTTCTGTCTGAGCAGCACAGATTTCTTTTCTGTTCATGCAGTTTGTTTGACATCCTTAAAGTACTGTGTAATGTATGAACTGCAGCTATCTGGAGCCTTCCTCTTCAAAATGTAGGGAGATGTTGTTGCTGAGACATCCGTCAGAGCTTTAAAGCACTTAGCCACCACACTCTCTCTTCTTTTTTTCCCTCTAATCGTTTTTTAACAGAGTTAGTCCTTTCACTTTGTCCTCCCAATGATGCTTTTTATCTCTTATTTTTACGAGCCTCTATAAGCCCCATGTAGTGGATCACTAGCGTCATATCACAGTGTTCACTCAGTAATTCAAGTCATGGAGAACAGCGGCTGTTAGTGAGAAGCAACACCACTGTGTACTGAAGCAGATGTTGTTTTGGAGATGGAAGGGAGACTCATACTCATTTTTATTTCAGGGCTTTGAAAAATCTCTCTTGCTACACAAGCATACTGTAGTCTTCTGCATACATCTGTGTTTGTGTTAGGGCAGGTGGGGGTTGGGGTCGTCCCTGTGGGAAAACTGGGAAGCCAACCAGCACCGTGGGATCGCAGCTTTCAGCTTTTGTTCTAATTTTAGTCGGCTTCATCATCCGTTTTATGTCTTAACTGGAGCAGTCTTGGATGTACGGTGGACTTCTTGTTCTCCAAAACCCCTGAACATCAAAACAGTCTCCCATTTGGGAAAACGCTGATCTGTATTTGGAGCTCATTTGTTGCTGCAGTGATATGAAATCAGGCCAGTCTCGGCTGAAAAACTTTTCTTATCTTTAGAGAGACATGTTATGAATACATGAAGACAGGCACAGAATTGGAGGTTGTACATCTGCATTATGCATAAGCCTTCACTGGCGAGGCTTGCCAGCATGAAAGTGAAACTCACTGCTGAATAATGTTGTTAATGGCCGAAAACCTTCACCTGCACAATATTGTTTTAGACGATGTAGATATCTCTGCATTTAAATTGCAGTACAAGTAAAATTGTGTTTTTATAGTGGCTAAATTGCATTTTGAACAGATATTACATTGGATGGATCTGAATTTAAAAGGCAAAGAAAATGAATGGGAGCATCACAAAGTGGAACAGTAGGGTGTGTGTCATATCCCTGCTCTGTGTGCATGTGTGTACAATGTACATGCACTATTGTCTGGGAATTGTGCGCTCTTGTGTCCCTGTTGTGATCACGAACAATAGCTTGGTTGGTGTCTGTACATGACTTCTCTCTAGAAAACCCCTCCTCTCTTTCTCTCTTACCTTCTCATTCTATCTCTTTTTGTTTTATCTGTCAGTTAAGTTAGTGTACTGTGGGACGGTGAGTGCCTTGGCTCCATTCAATCTAAGTCTGCTCACTTTGTGTTGGTTTTCTGCTCTGATTGCAGATAACTGGGTGTTCTCTGTTAAGGATGCAGAGATATCAGGGATGTAAATACGGTTGTGCTTCCCAAAAGCTCATCAAAGACTTTGTAGCGTCTTTCTCTCTGTGTATGTGCTGAGCTGCATTTAAGTATAAAAATCAACAAAAGATTGTAAATATCATCAGCTGTGCTACCTTCCTTCCTGCCTGTCTGTGTATAAGACTGTGTGCGGTGTCTATATGCATGTTTTTGTTGTTTAATACAATTGTGACCCCTTCCCAAATGGTTGCCATGGTGAAATTAGAGATCCTGTCAACTCTGTTCAAGCACCCATAGTTGATGTCAGGTTTATTACATGTTAGTATTTCATTGCGAAGGTTCATTGTATCGCAGAACGGGTGGCTGAATCTAATGCTGCTGTTTTTCTGTTGTTTTGTTTTATTTATGAGGAATCTAGGAGAGAGTCCAATATTGACCACTAGATGGAGCCATATCATAGAACAAGCCAACAAATGTGACCCAGCAATTTTATTGTGTTCAGATTAGATTCATTAGAGTAGTTACAATGACAGACAGACAAAAGCAATGATTTACAGTACTTAACTGTGAAGGTTCAGTTCATAGACAGAAGCTTTCAAAGCTGAAATTGAAAAGATATTCCACCATAGAAACAGAATTCCCATATTTTTAAACAAACAAAGAATTTCAGTCAGAATGAGTCAAAGCTCAGATGTGTATTGCACTCACTTTTTGAAGATATTCTTTTTTTTTGTCAAAATCTATAACAACTTATGTGATAGTTATGCTTTATAGCTATTTCAGTTTAAACACATGACTAGGAGCTCTTGTAGCTATTGTAAATACTGACGCTGACATGTTTGATACAGTGAAAGTTAACTGTGTAAATGTTGATGTACAAAACATTTGAAGGCATCACTTTCCACATGCACTTGAGTGCCACCTCTAATTGAAACAAAACTTAGAGCTAAGTCTAAAATTAAAAGAAGGAAAAGCTGTAATTACACTCTGCAATTTGAAAATGTTGGACAGACAAAATACTGACAACTCTGTTATTCTGAGCTGTACTGCGCATAAAAATGTGAATTGTAAAGGGTGGCACTGGATGAGAGGTCATGATGTGATGAAAATCAAAGGGGCTCATCCCCTTGGTGGCTTGAATGTGCTCATAAAAAATATATATTGCAGATGAGTGAAACACAAATACTTAAACATGAAATACATAAAACTTAACATACATAAAATTATCATAAAATTATCATGAAAATATTTAAAAACATATTGAAAACAACATACATTAGGTGGCAGTGTATGGTATAAAACCTGTGCATCCAGCCAGTTGTCTCTAGTTAAGAAAACATTGCCCACCAATTTTTCATTGCAATCTGCTCATTAATAGAAGAAACCTACCTGATGATGAGGAAAGCACATGAAGTGCCAAATCAAAAGTTGCTCAGTAAATGTCATAGGATTATGATTTTTCTTGATGGTAGCACTGGAGAAAAAAACAGGATGACCAAAAACATTAGTACTCATCGTGAAGGGACAAAGAATATTCACAGCAAATTTAATGGGAATCCAGCCATTATTTTTAAGGTGCCTTATTAAGGACCAAAGTGTTGGTTAGCAGGAAATGTTGACCCGGTGGTAGTGCTAAATGAAGGATCAGGCTGGTTGACCTTCTGTCATAATGCAGGGGATTGAGAGCAGAGATAAACAGTCTGATAGTTTAGAAGCTTCTCCAATTCCCTCTCTGTATCTGTGCACTGACGCCCACGCACACACACATAGTTATCTCATCCAGTATCACATCACTTCTGTTGTGGCTCGCAGGCATATTTATCATCGCCGATTTATTCTTAGCTCATAACCACACATGCTGCTATCAGTCAAAATGATAATTGATGATTAAGGTTGTGCATTCTTGGAGGATTAACTGATGGCAAACGCACATAATAGCTTTGGTTCAGTATGTGTGGCGTAGTGTGTCTATTTATCTGCCATACTAGTCTGTGTGTGCTAAGATGGCAGCTTTAGATCACATAGGGTGTTTGTATGTGTCGGTTTTGCCACTGTTACTCTGGGTGCTATTTGTGGTTTCAAGGTATTACATAAGAGCTGATTCTTTTTTCTCTTCCTGTTTTCCTCCTTCTTTTATGTCTGTGGTTCATGACTCTGCCGGAGAGAGAGCCAGGGATATTCCCAATGTCCGTCTCTGCATGTTGTCTTCCTCTCTGTGTACATACATGTGTTTTCATGAGTTTACACAACTTCAAGGTGTCACAGAGTTAACTGTTTGTGAAACACAGGCTCTGCATTACGACTGAGCGCGCTGCTCGAGGGGCTTTGTTAGCCTCGGGCAGGTCTTGTCCTCTTCAAGACCGACAGGTTTGTCCTCTCAGCTGTTCTGACTGACAGATAAGGAGGGAAAGGAGACAATGTCAAGAATGTTAAAGACACACAAACAAAGATTCCAGTCTTGCCCCGAAACTCACTTTCTTTCCCTTTGATATACAAATTATTATTCTCATCCTCATTATCTCCCTGACTCTTTCTCCCCCATTTTAATTGATGCAGTTTTCCATCTGTCATGCCTCTAATTTGCTCCATTTTTCTATCCAGCCATCACAGATTGAACAGGCTCCTTTCTCTGTGTTCACCAGTGTGTGACATTATTTGCGTATGTGCATGTGCATGTTTTTTCTGGATGTGTGTCTTTGTGTGTGATCCTTTTGAGAGCTTCTGCCTTTCCTTCCATGTGTCTCATGTGAGCAGTAAAAAACAGGACCTCAAAGTGACGACAAAAAGAAAAGCATCCCTGCTCTCCTTCCTTTTTCTTTCCCTGTTCACCTTTTTCACAGTGGCTGAACCGTCCTCCTGTTATTAGATTAGTCATGGTCCATGTTTTTTCAAAGAACACATCTCATCTGGCCTAGTTACTCTGTGTGTGTGTGTGTGTGTGTGTGTGTGTGTGTGTGTGTGTGTGTGTGTGTGTGTGTGTGTGTGTGTGTGTGTGTGTGTGTGTGTGTGTGTGTGTGTGTGTGTGTGTGTGTGTGTGTGTGTGCGCGTGTGCGCGTGTGCGCGTGTGTGCGTGTGTGCGTGCGTGCGTGTGAGGGAGATGTATAAATGTGAAAGCCTGGACTTAAAGTTACGTAAGCCATCCACGAACAGCCTCAGAGGCACACATGTGAGTGTGTATGTGGGTGATGGTGTGTGTGAGCAGTGATGAGAGCATTCATCCAAATGACTTTACTGTCAGCCTGATGGGTATTTCCATAATTATTGTTCAGTCTAGGTTTGCTTTATTGATTGGTTTGCTTTGTGTCCTGGATATTTTCAGTGAACAACAGATCCTCTGTAGGTTTGGTCACACATCTAGCTAAATCCTCATACGCATACACATATACACATATAAAGGGTACATTGTTAGTCCTTGCTGAAAATATCTGCAACGTAGTTGTTCTTCTCTCCTCTTATTTGATAAGGGAAAAAAGTTTTGTGTCACAATCACAGTTATCCATTGTCTCTTCTGGGAGCTGCCATGCCGAGTAAACAAACCATTAACAATCAAATTACTTTCTGATTACCCTTCAAACTCATATTCATTCTCATTTCAAAGCAAGCATGATTGTGCAGGATGTAATATATCTGTAAAGCTGTCAAAATGCAGATAGCAAGGGCTTTACTGCATTATACTTTATAGTTTTAACAAATGGGGAAGCTGCAGTTTTATTTAAGTGTGTTTTAATCGAAGGCATATATTCAGAAATGTAGGATATTGCAGTGCTACAGTGGAGTTCATCATACACTACGAGCACTATCTCAGATCTAAGCACATCTCCTTAAAATTTACTGTACACCCCATCATTTCTCCACTTCTCCTGGTTTCTTTCCATCTTCTCTTCCTTTGGGACACAAACATCTGGTAGTTTCACTGTCCCACAGAAACCAGACTCTTCTTTGAACCTTAAAACAGGAAGCACTGCCTCTCCTCTCCCCCCTGTCTTCCCTCACAATCAACAAACCCTCAAAGAATCAGGGAGGGGGGAGCGGCAAACTCCTGAGCGCAAGCTAGGAAGTTAGCAAACATGCGAGAGCAGGGTGAGCCGATGTCTGTTAACCAGCTGATCGTCCACCCAGACAGAGAGCAGGGAGGGGAGAGGGAGAGGGAGGAGAGCAGAGAGAGGAGTGACTACTGATGCTACAGTAATCTGCACTGTGAGTCAGTGCTGTGGTGAGCAGAGCAGCAACAGAAGCAGCAGCAGTGTGAGACACGTTTCACTCTCACGAACGTCAACAACGCAGAAGAACAGGATGGGAAATCTGAGCAGCTAGGCAAGAGGAGGAAGTGAGACAGCCCTATAGAAAGCAAGCAGTGAGAGAGAGAAGCAAGAGGACAGATCGACGGCTCCTTTTTTTGACTGCCACCTTTTTTCGCTGTTGAAAGACTGACTGTGGAAGATCACTGACTGGCCATTTGGATTGACAGATCAGTCTGAACTGATCCGGCGGAAGACAAAGTTTACTATTAAACATTGGAGGTGGCATCAGGCTTAGGACTTGACGTGTTGCAGGGATGTCCTGGTTGTCTCCAGTCCAGTGGGCGAAATGGACATGGTCAGCAGTGACTGGGAGTGTAGAAGATGATGGGCAGCCTGGAGCAAAGGATGATGGAGAGGACAAGTAAGAGGGTTTGGCCACAGATGTTCATGTGTATGAGAGCGAAGTCAGAAAGATAGCTGGTTTACAGGTGGATCTGCGTTAGAAATAAAATCAGAAAGAATAGTTTTTTGATAGTGTATGGAGGGGATTGATTACATTTGTGTGTGGGTGCTTGTGTGATGACGGCAGATTCCCCTGAGTCATACTGACAGGTGGTGGATATATACACGCACATGCCACACACACACACACACACAGACAAACTGATTGATAATGTGGTATAAGCTCAGATTCTTTCCTACGCTGTGAATAGGTCAGGCTGCTGTCATTGGCTAAAAACAGATTCTTAGTCAAAATACAGACAGTCAAACTGCTGTTTTGGCAGTGCCTGCTTTGTTTGCACCATCCTGTTTCTTTATGAGACACTAAACGCTCACGATCTGACTGTCTAGGCCTGGTTTTGTGTGTGTGTGTGTGTGTGTGTGTGTGTGTGTGTGTGTGTGTGTGTGTGTGTGTGTGTGTGTGTGTGTGTGTGTGTGTGTGTGTGTAGGCTGTTTGGCAGTTGGGGAACAGTTGCTGAAAGTTGGGGGAAGGGAAAAAAGCCACAGTTTCCAAAGCTTTTGATTTTTTTCTGTCCATTTCCAGTTTCTAAGTAACCATGCAAGATTGCAACCATTGGGGCCATCTCTGGGTCGTGATTCAGTGTGTGTGTGTGTGTGTGTGTGTGTGTGTGTGTGTGTGTGGGGTGGGGGGGGTGGGTATGTACACTGGGATTAGCTCTGGATGGTGGTGTTGTATAGAGCTCCAGAATGTGTGAATGTGTTTGTGTGAACTGGTATCAGAGACAGAGTGTGGTTGGGTATTGGCACTGTGAGCTTTGTTGCTTCTTGTGCTGTTTCTCATTAGTGTGGACGTTTTGATGTGCGTTCAAGTGGCTGGGAATGGGTACTCACACACAAACACACACACACACCCACATAAACTCTCACTCTCTCTGTCTTTCCCTTCCTTTTTGTCTCTCCACAGTTTGGAAATAAATTTGGGCTGGGTGTCTAGGCAGCTGACACTGCAGACCAAAGACTCTGTGTGTGTTTCTGTGTGTGTGCATGAACGAGTGTTGTGGGACACAGTGTGTCCTTATTGAGTGGTAAAGGATGCAGGTGGCCTTGTAGGCTTCACTTCCTCTCCTCTCCCTTCCTCTGACTTCCTTTAAAATAAAAGCAGCTTGTTTATTTCAAGCGGCTTTGAACTCTGAAATCTATTGTTTTCATGTCACTTTAAGAAAACAGAAGATTGATATTGGAAAGCCAGTGCTTACTTGTTATGGTGAATTTGACACAGCAACATACAACCAGGGCTTCCATTGTTATATGTACATCATTTAATGGCTGGTTGTAGCATTTATAGGTTGTTATTTAGACTGATCAATGTTTTCAATGCCCCTCTGTTCTCATGACAGTAGACTGTTGTTTGAGAGGTATTCTTCCAGCTTTAAACCAGGCAATGTGATTTGTTTTAATCACATGCTCCAAATCACTTTATGAGAATAGTTGTTACTGTTTTGTGGGTAATTCATCTTTTATCTAACTGGAGATTTCTTATTTATTTCTAGATAATATGCCAAATATGCATACTCAGTTGTAGCTCTGATCTCTTTCTTGCTGTCTCTTTGTCTGTTTCAGTCTCTGTCTGCATTTTGTTTGTAATATTTTACAAAATATTACTTCGATTACAGGCTTAAAATAAATAAACCTCTCTCTGTCTCCCCACAGTTCAGACTCGGAGGGAGCCTTTGAGACTCCAGAGGCGGAGTCTCCAGGTGTTGTGAAGCTACTGAGCCAACTGGACAACTCCAACCACACAGGTAAGATAGCTCAGGCTGACCCAGGGCTCTAATACTCGTCAGACTCTGTCACACCTTAACAGTGACATTGGGTAGGGATGGATTTCAAGTGTCAATATTTTTGACAACTGTGGAGTAAGAAAAGCCACATTTTAGCTGTATTTTAATTGCCAAATTACTTGCGTGGCTGCTTGTGTTTTGGCATTAAAGAGTAACTTAACATGAGACTGAAGAGCTGTGGTTCACTGCCCTTCATTGAATGTTCTGAGCCTGTGTGTACAGCTGCATCACTGAAGGGCGTGGTGCACCTGTAATCACACCCAACTGAGATGTATGAGTAGGAAGAAGTAAGGTTCTGGAGAAACTTCTTTTGGTGCTGGTGCTGCTTGGGTATCAGCATTAGCACTGACATTTTCAAACTTTACCCACCCTGATACTTTGGTGGCATAGGTGCAAAAATGTCTTCATCAATGTTTACTTCATAAAATTGTCCAGATCCAGGTCGGGACTGGCAGTAAAGGCAGACAGCTAAATGTGTACAAAAACCATGCTTACTATTAGTAATAATGCAAAATAAATGACAGCTTTTACCGTATCACTAGTGGCATCATTCATTAGCTATACTAATTATCATTTGAGGGTAGTAGGGGGTCTGGAGCCAAACAACCATTCATGTTCACATTCCAGTGGAATCATTAGAACTTTAAATCGGTGCCATTCTGCCCATGGACACCATTACCTCTTCTATAAAAGTGATGGTCATCAACAGGTCAGAAGTAATTGTTTCCTTCCACCTATGACTCATAACTCATTACAGAAGCTCTGCTTGTGCAGGACGAACAGCAGCCTCCTGCTAAAGCACTACAATACAGTAGATTTTGGCAAATGTACTGTATATTAAAGGGTTGGTTCATGCAAATTTGAAACAAAAATATTTTCTCTCTTACCTTTAGTCATTCTTGATAATACAGATTTAGTTTTAGTTTTATTTGCCCAGTTTTTGAGTTTTTAAGGGAGGTATTTGTAAGTTTTTGCTATTGCTACATGGTCAATGTTAGCATTAACAGCGGTTTACTTAACAGTCCAGAAGTTGAGTTGAGTCGAGTTCAGCATCAAACTTCATTCCTTTACTATTTCTTCAACTGAAGACTCTTCTCTGGCCGGACCATCTCACATGGGACAGTGCCTTGAAGAAGTAGCGTTTCTCAGAGGATTTATTATACCCTCTTGTCTAATAAAAGCAACAATGGTTGAAGCTCTTTCCAAGACTGGTAAATAAACAGCTGTTAAGGCTAACATTGGCTATGTAGCGATAGCAAAACAAATAGCTCCTTTAAAGTTAGGTTAGGGTTGTTTTTTTTCTTTTATTGCAGTTGTAGTAATTACACTGTCTCAGTGTTACTTTGTGTAATTAAATATTTTGACCAGTGTTAACATGCCTGCTACAGATCTTGGATCAGCATACTGTCATCTGCCTTTACTGTGAGCATGAAAGGTTATTAGAAATGTAAATTAGCGCTCTCCTGTTAGACAGACTTGTACATTAAATGGTTGGTAGTTGAACCCTGCCTGTTTGAAGCTACCAAAGAGGTCCACTCACTGCTGTCCAAGTCCCCCTCCTCACCCCCCTCGCATTCAGCTGTCCTGCTTTACCCACACAGACACGAGTACCACGTTACCATGGTGATAGATAATCTGGAGTGCATCCTCTGTGCTGAAACAAATGCCATTATATGACTAATGTTTGCAAACTCGTTTTTCTTCATCGATCTCCATCTCAGTAATTGATTGACATGTACTGTATGTGTGTTAGAATATATCATTTGTCTGCACGGTGTGGATGTCTCAACTACTTAAATCAGACATGTTTTGACCACAGCATATGGGATGCTGTGCCAGGAAATAACAGAGATTAATGTGTTTTGTATTGAATCCAGTTTGCAGACAATAACAGTCTCCTTTTTGTGCTAAAACAGTCACATGGTCGGTACAAAATGTGGGTTAGTTTTGTAAATAAAAGATCGACTCTGTGGAGAAATTGATAGTCTGGTCCCCTATAATTAGACTCAAACGGTTCAGAGGGGAATCGCTGCCTGTTCATGGGAACAACCACAGGCCACAATCTAATTGTATGTACTGTTGAACCAGGATGAAACCTTAGACAGCAGTGTGCCTACCAATATACTATCTGTTTCTCTCTTACTTCTCCCTTCGTCTCCTTTTCCTCTTTTTTGTTGAGTTGTGAAACTGTAATAAAGCCTGATGTTGTTTTTGTTGCTAGGCCACATGGTGGTGTGTACTCTCCATGACTGGGTGTGGTTCCCCTACATCTGTTCCTTGTCTCTGAAGGGTGTGTGTGCAGTGTTTTTGAAAGTCCCTAGATTTTGAGCAGAAACTTAGCCAAAGATACATTAATTGACTGTGTGATGTAATAAGTCAAACGTTAGCATTCGATCATGACTAACGACGTGTGAAGCTGTCACCCACCCAAGGTGAAACCACAATGTCTTCATTCATATTGTGCATGTTGAGAAGAAAGATATAGGAGAGGGTCTTGTTGGTTTATTATTGCGTGGAGCTGTGTGAGTTGATGTGGGAGCATTTTTCTGTAACAGAGCGTCCTGTGTTTCAGCAGCAATGTGACTCAACAGGGACTGGTCTGCTGCTGTGGTCGTTAGCTAGCTGTTAACGGGATCTGTGAGGACACAGGATGTGAAGTGCTCTGAGAGGAAGCCAGTAGCCATTTTAAGTGTTCTAACAGAAGAAGGAGAGGCCGTCACCTCAAGGGTTAACCCCTGAATGACAGACAAAATCATCAGGTAGCCACAGGATTGAGATGTTAGGTTTTACTGTTTAAGGGCACAAACACTAGAGGAGGGTGTAAGATTTATTTTCTCTTCTACTGTACTGCTCTCTGTTTTTTTCTTCAGCTGCAGTAGGAAACTGTTTTCAGTGAAAACCCTCTAAACACCGTCTGCACACTACCTGCCCAGCACCAAACAGAAGACAGACACAGTTAGCGACTAACTGGAGAACGTAGTGGAGCATTAAGCAGCCAAAGAGACAGATATTTCCCTCAGGAGTTGGTGGAGACCAAACATAAAGCTAATGAGAGATATTAGATTTATATTCATCAGGTGGCCAGAAACACAAGTGATAACGTTGCCCTGTATGCAGTGGACATTTAGATAAGTAACTTTTCGGTAACATGTACACCATATGAACTTATAAAAGCAAGCATATGTCAGTGTTGTGTTCACAGCTTGTTTACACTGCCTTCAAGTGCTCCGAAAATCAGTTATCGTAGGTTTTTGGTAAAAATGGGTTTAAGAAGAGAAAACCATCTAAACAAATGATTTTCCCGGCTGAAAACTCAGACCCACTGTGTCTCAAGTTGAGATGGAGACAGTTATTAAAGATATTCTTTCATCTTGTCTCAACTTGTGTAACTCCCTCCCACACCTGCTATAGCAAAACATCCCTGGATTGTTTGCAAGTGGTCTAAAATGCTGCTGTTGGTATTATGTGACACAGATCTTCATTTCTTTACACTGGCTTCCTATCAAATTCAGAATTTGATACAGACATAGTGACATTAGAGATCTATTGCAGCCCTATGTCACCAGTAGCTCTCCAAGATGTCTCGAAGACTTTGTTATTCCTCCTGGCTTAAAGTGCATTTGAGATTGTGGCTCTGGATCTGTGGACAGCTCAACACCCACCTGTTTAGACTCACTATTGTGTAATCTTTATTTATTTTACTCCTTTTATAGTTCTGAAGTCAAGCACTTTGTGACATTCTGCTCTTATAAGAGATATATAAACTTACTCACGTCTTTTCTTTCTTTTTTCACAGCTCTTCCTGATGTTACGAACCACTTTCTGGACAAGAACTCTAACCAGGATGTTGGCACAGTTTCATTCCAAGAGGTTGATTCCCTGAACAACCTCACCAGCTCCTCGCCGAACAACAGCAGCTTCAGTGTGGATCAGAATCTTAATTTTACCCTAAGCACCAAACACAGTCCAGGAGAAGGCCTCTCCCCATCCACTCCTCTGCCCCAGCCTCAGGCTCTCCGGCCTCCGTCGCTGTCTGTCCTCTCTCCGCTGAACAAACCCGATCCCTCAGAGGTGGATGACGAGGCTCCGGTGACGCCAGACTCCAGCCCAGACTCAAACTTGATCCCCAGTCATGACATCTGTGTGGACCCTGATTTGCTCAATGGCAACATGAACTCTGACACTGTGCTGTCAAACACAAAACTCATCTGTGAGACCAACGACACCATAATCACGTGAGTAGAACATTATAGACAAACATGCACAAAGGCCAGTCCTCTCCAATCATCAATCATAATCATCCTGTTTACAGTCAGTGGCTATATTTACTGGATCATTATGACTCACTGATTTCAAGCTGAAAAAAAAGCTGCTCTCTTTTATGGCTGTAGAGAACAGTAGTGAATGCTTCCTATTGTGCACAATGAACCTGAAGGGATCAGAGTGTTCCCATTGTAACAAACTGTGGTGACCTGTTCTGGTCTTTCAACTTTTGTTTCTCTTCTGATTCCATTCATTCTTCACCAGCGTTATTATAGTTTTTAATGTTTTTATTGCTGTTATTTTTATTTTAGAATTGGAGATCACTCTCTTTTTAGTTCAGTTTTCAGGAAGGGTTTCTTTTTAATTTGCTTGCATCCTTCCATACATACTGATTTATGGCAGTTTCTGATGCTCAGAGATGGATGAAGTATTTTTAACAACTACTGTGTTTGCTGAGAGAAGATATTCTTTGAATGGGGAAGAGAAGTTAAAGTGTCAAACAACGACCTCTTGTGGTTTGTTTCTGTAATGATTCTGCCAAAGAAGTGGCAACCATATTATAATGTTTCCTGAGGTTAGATTTGTTTGCAGCTTTTTGAATGATATATGTAATGGATTACAGCTTGTAGGCCAATATATTGTGTATATAGTCAATTCTTCCCGTTATTTTACATATTGTCCATATTGCAGGCCTCAGATAAAGGTCAGTTTCTCTATCCACTTAATTATATTGACAATTGCAGTCGAGTTCTCCTTTGTTGGAGGGTTTGCATGATTTAAAAGATTTTTTATTATATTACTTAAATTGGTTAAGGAGTTTTGGAAGATTCTAATTTCACCTTCAGTGATGTTTTGCTTTCCAGTTCAACCTGTCTAGTTTTAGTCTTGATTTTCTGTTTACTAAACTATAATAACCCTGCATTCACCTTCTGTTTAACCTAACCCCTGTCCCATCCTCCCCTGTGTCTTTCTTTCCTTTTCCTTTTCCTTCCAAACCTGTCATTCTGTTTCCCTTCTTTCTGTGTGGCATCAGGACTGCCGAGCAAGTCCATTTCCTCTGTGCTCTGTTGTAAGTACTGTATAATCGCGTGTGCAGACGTGTGTGTTTTTGTAATTTGCTGTTCTGAATACAAGTCCAGTGTCATTCCACAGTCTGCTGTGTCACCCACTTGACCTAGATTTCCCTTCGATCACAAAGTGAAGGTGTGGAGAAAAAAAGTGAGCAATAGATTTAGAAAGTGGAGGAGAGAGAGTGTTAATGGGAACCTTGTAATTCCCTCTAATGCCCTGTGCAACTGTTCTTGCTCTTATTTCAATTCATCATTAATCAGCTTTTTCTCCTGCGTAATTCAGCACTTTTCGCAGAGCATGTAAGCTCAGGGCACACACAGAGCAAAGCAATGAGGTCTGGCTATGAGGCTTTCTGTCTCTCCTGCTTTTTCTTCTCATCATGACACCTGCCCACATGAACATCCATGCAGAGATATGATCTGTTTTGTCTTAACACTGATGTTGTCTTTGACTTCATACTCAGGAACTCCTGTAAGATGAAGCAGAACCAGCTGATGCAAACGGACTTTGCTGGACAGGTAAGAATCAGTAATGTTTTTTAGCAACATCCGACTTGTGTGGTAGGGTTATTGTCTTGAATATCTACAGTCAGTCAGTGTGGTTGAGTATGCTTGCTGCTGTTGAAGGATGACCATCATGGAGGCCACGCCACAGATGAAGAGAAGTTGGCGAGCAGTGCAGGTGTCAAACCAGACAAGGACCAAAGCAGTGAGTAAAAGGATCAACGAGTATTGATTTTAATGCTGTGTTCATAATGTCTACATTTCTGAGAGCCACCCAGTTATAACACACACTGATACAATCGTGAATCGCTCTGTTGTTACTCAGCTCAGTGAGGGACTCTCATGAACAGAGATCAGATAACTGGATGTTAAAGTTTAGACAATATGCTTTAGCTTCCCTCAGGGCAAACAATCAGCCATGCTCGATCAATACTGATAGCGAGAAGGTCATCTTTGGCTTACTGTTACAGACACACACACAACATTAATCATTAACTTTCATTTTGTGCTGCATTGACACTTGTGACTTTGTGAGTCATGAGCCCAGAGACAGTACAACAATACAGACCGTTTCCTCTGCTGTGTTTCTAAAGGCATGATGTTTTTTTCTTTTGAAATTATTTTTCTGACTAAGCAGGAATAAAATATTCAGATATTTTCTTTTTTCTTTTTACATAGTAGACACACAGAAATATATATAATTGCAAGAAAAGGTGCTTTCCTACTTTTAAAAATAATTCTGCAACAAATGTCTGAAGAAGTCATTTGGGCTCATCTTTAGTCATAACATGAAGTCAGTATGACCTGCCAGTGGGTTTGGATAATTTCAGGACAAAAGATTAAAGACATGAGTCTAAAACACTAAAGACTTCAGCTTTTTCCTTGAAGTAATGAAATACAACTCACCACTACAGTATTACCAAGATATTACAGATTACATACAATCAGTCATGAGAAGAAATCTGGGAAACAAATGACGGCATCTCATTCCGGTGGAAGTGAAATTAGACTTTAAACATATGTATGGGGACATATTGTAACACTGACTTCTCATCTGCTGCTACGTGCTTGACATGTTGATGAACTATATTACATAAGAGACCACAGCATCAAAAACCCCAAATTCTTCTTAACATGAGTGTGTTGTTTTCTTCCAGTCCAAGACTGCCATGTGACATCCAACCCTGAGGAGTCAGACTGCTGCTCTGTGGTGAGGAAATATCGCATTTAACCATTTAAGTAATTTCCCCTACATCTACTGTACCAGGCCCACATACAGTCTATTTAATCATCTTCACAGTGCTACACTATCATTCATACTGTGTCAGATTTACACTATCAAAGTACCTGTGATGATGATCCCTCCAAAGACCACTAGGTGGGGCTGGAGCACTCATTTCTAGGTCAAACTGAACTGTCACCATCAGTGCCAGGAAAAACATCTATGACAAGTCCAGACGTGTCCTTGTGTTACATGACACTTTAACCGTAAAAGTGGCTAGTCCACCTCTTTCATTATGTAAGATTTGAATGGGCGACACTTACACTGTAAATGAGAAATTATGCAAACAAAGCTGTGTGTTGTGATTTAAAGATGTAATAGACTTAATAGTAGAGTATATATAAAGCTGCAGTATGATGGCCTGTCTGATATGATGACTGCGGTGTGATGTAGGACAGCAGGAGGTACTTACTGTCTGGCACCATGTTCATCTACTCAGGTGACAGATGGATTTAGATTATCATTCAGGAGATTAGAATATGACTGTCATAATCCAGGGAAGGACAAAATGAGAGAGGAGAGAGACAGGGGGACATGAAGAAGAAGGACTGAGATGTTTGAGAACACTGATTAAAAGGCAAGACGGATACGAAGTGAAACATGAGAGGGAGAGATGTTTGAGAGAATGAAGAAGAAAGAAGGTCAGAGATCAGGAAAGAGCAGACATACAGAGAGAATTATAATATGTTCAGTATAAAATAACAGAAACAGAAAATTCTGCACTTCGTACTATATAGAATAGTTTGCATTGGTAATATTTGGAATATGGGAAGGTATATTGTGTTAAAACCTTATAATAATAATAATAATAATAATAATAATAATAATAATAATTATAATAATAATGATAATATCTTGAAAAGTTTAGGTGGGCTTACCCTCCCATTATGATATAATATAATGCTGTAAAAAAAAAAGAAAAAAGATGAAGGACGTGACTGATTCCTCTCTTCCCTCTGCCCTCAGCAGTACGAGGACACGTGCAAACTGAAGAACAAATCAAGGGGAAGTGAGATGCAGAAAACAGGAAGTCAGGTCCTGGATTCCATCTGCATCAGTGAAGCAGAAAAGCAGGCCGTTCTCACCCTCATTAAAGAGGAGGTACACACTTTTATCACACTCATCCAACATGAAACATGTTGTCAGTGTGTGTGTAGGTATTTGGCGTGATTTTATTTGTACGCACAGTTCTGCTCACAGTCGCCATCTCTTTTCAGATCATCACTAAAGAGATGGAAGCCAACGACTGGAAGAAAAAATATGAGGACTGCAGACAAGAAGTCAATGAGATGAGGTTAACAAACATGTTGCTGCATGTTTTTTTATTTACTCAGTTATAATAAAGAAGTGACCATCACTGATTGACTTTGAGGGTCGTGTGAGGTTTTGAAACTGAGACACAATTGAGTAGCTTAGTGGAGATGTAACTGATTTACCACTTACTGTATGATAGCGGAAGTTTTAGTGCTCTCATTAAAATGTTAACTTTAAAAACCACCAGTCTGTCTCTCAGTTTAAGACTTATCATGTGTGTTTTGTCTTATTACAGGAAGATTGTTGTAGAGTATGAGAAGACAATTGCTCAGATGATCGGTGAGTAGAAATGTCAGAAGATGAAATCTATCAAAACATTTGATTGGAGTACATTTTTCTTATTAACACACATTTCACTATTTCAATGCCACAATGTGATTTGTGTCAACTCGTTCTGACATACAGTACATTTCACTCAATACTTCTCTCTTTACTTTTAAATTTATCCCTGTTTATGTGGTAAATACAATGTTTCATGCAATCACTGTTAGCAGACTCGATACAAGAAATAAGTTATTTAGCACTTCACAATAATGTCTTCTTCTTCTTCTCTGCTCCCAGAGGACGAGCAGCGCAACAGTATGAGTTCCCAGAAGGCTTTGCACGCAGTGACAATGGAGAAGGAAGCCGCCCTGGCAGATCTGAACTCTGTGGAGCGCTCTCTATCTGACGTGTTTCGGCGTTATGAGAACATGAAGAGCACCCTGGAGGGCTTTAAGAAAGTAAGGGGCCATAGGACGAGTTCATGCCTCGATAATTATTGGTGGAAAGTGTCGATTTCAAGTGCTGAGATCATCAGCTGATAGTAGCACAAATTGGAAAGAAGATTAAGGTCAGAAGAGAGTGAGAAGGTATCCTGTGAACAGGGGCAGTGGTTGCCTAGGAGTGAGGGTTTAAATTGAGGGTCACTGGCCGTGTTCTCACCCTCAACAAATACCACACAAAAACCCTTCGATTAAAGCAGTGTATGCCCCAATCTTGACCCCCATTTGAATTCCGGGGAAGCGGACAGCTGTGGTGAATATATTGGGCAGCTTCCAGCTGTAAATGTGTGTAACTGCAGGAATTCAGAAAGATTAGAAGGAGGCGTGTGTTTAGAAAGAAAAGAATTCCCACTCTTTAAGACTCAAGTCAAGGCAAACATTAGAGTACTGTAAGGAGGGTGCAGTGTATCTGCTTTCTCTCTGTCTAATGGTGATAGATAAATAAAACTGTGGCTGATCTCTGTTTCCTCAAACAGAATGAAGAGGTGCTGAAGAAGTGTGCGCAGGAATATCTGGCCAGAGTGAAACAGGAGGAGCAGAGATACCAGACACTTAAACTCCATGCTGAGGAGAAACTAGAGAAGTATGTAGAGATGGAAAGGAAATCCGTTTTAACAAACTAAATTCTTTTACGGGTTTGAGATGCTGTTATATAAAATGTGCATTCATCTTCCCCATTCCACATCTGTCACTCAGGGCCAATGAGGAGATTGCTCAGGTGCGTGCGAAGGCGAGCTCAGAGAGCATGGCGCTGACCGCCGGCCTGAGGAAGGAGCAGATGAAGAATGAGTCTTTGGAACAAGCTCTGCAGCAGAAGGTCAGAGGCATCCTCGTCTTTCTACATGCTAATTCTAGATGAAATGTTTAGCTTGCAACAGTACATGATAGAAAGTATTTAGCATCTTTTTCACACTGAATTTCTGTGCTGTGATTTAGTATATAAAGATGTATTGAATGAAATTATTCATCCTTTGTTGTTTTGTGATAGAATCAAGAGATCGAGGAACTCACAAAGATCTGTGATGAGCTGATTGCCAAAATGGGAAAAATAGACTGAGAGGCGGTTCCTGTGGATCAGCTACTACCATCCCTCTGGTCCTGCCTACAGTGACGCCCCGTGCATGCCCCCAGCCAAGAAGCAGCTCTTATACCCTGTGCCAGCCCCGCATCTCAGAGACTGCTTATGTAGAAATTTATAAAGTAACTTCCTGTACACTACTATTGCACTACTTGTGACCAGAATCAAGAAGGTTCTGTAAATGATAGTTATTGTTGGGACTTTGTTATATGTGGTCACTTTGTTTTGTTTGCATTTATTGCCCATTATGAGGTCATCTGGACCCCTTGTGCTTTCATCCATCATGCCAGCGAACAACACCCTGCTTGTGACTCAACTTAAATTCCCAGCAGCTTAACAGCTAAATTCCTAGCATAATGCTCCTGCAGGATGACATCAGGTTTAATGCGGGCTGGAGTTGTTTTGGAGTTTCACATGGGCGTTTGACAAGGATTATTTAAAAGCAACAATAAAATAAAATGTATTTTTCTATGTTGTAAGCAAAGAGTTAACTCTGAAAAAGAGAAGCTCAGGGTTATTGTGTGTGGGGCAGAATGAGGTCAGGGTTAAAGTCAAGCTGCACAAGAGCTAAAGAAAAGGATTTAGGAGTGTTTGAGGAAGTAAAGTAGTCCTCAGGGGCCTTGGTTTGTTCAGGAGTGACACTGAAACCAGAAGGAATATGAAACATATTTCAGTGGAACTAAAGCTGCATTTTCTTCACCGGAGTTACACTATTACACAGTTGAGATTCTAGACGGTTCAAGTTTCTGCAGAATGTTTATCACTCACAGAGAAGTATAACCACCTGACATCCATGGACTTTCCTGTGACTGTATAAACTTTGTGTCATATTCTTGTCTGATCCAGAGACAACTTTATCCTAAAGTATAAATCACAGCTGTCACTAACTATCCCATGTTAAGATTCGTGAAGGCATAACGACACTATATTTTCTTGAGGATAGTAATATAATAAAGTGCTGCAATATGTCACCATTTTTTTTTAAACTATCACTCTGTCAGAGAGCGTCCACTAATCACATTTACCTCTTACCACAAAGGCAATTTAAGAGTTTGACAGCTTTGTAAGAAGATTTGTGATGAAGATATGATTTCTCATTCCGCTCTTTACAGCAATGCACCAGTTATTTAACAGGTAAATCTGCTTCTTTGCATGTTTATTTTCATGGCTTTGAGTTTCTCAGGATTCAGATTGTTTTCTTAACATGCCAGTAAAAACATTTTGTGTTGGGCACAGTGCTTTAGTAATGACTTGGAGGTTGTGACATAACTGGGTATTAAGATATTTCTGAACCAATACCAATGTGATACCTGTGTATTGGTTCTTATTTAAAAAAAACAAACAAAAAAAACATTTTTCAATACTTTCAATACTTTTTCTACAAAAAGAATTCATCAGTGTTTACTGATGGTTTAACACAAACTATTTACCTCATAAGTTTCATCTAAGTTTCATCAAATCTATGATTTAAATCGGGCAATATTTGGTTTAAGAAAGTGAAACAATCTGTGTGAGCATTTAGTTCTACTTTTCTGATACTTTACAGGTTTCAACACTCAGTCCTGTGGAGTCAGTCACTATTGAAAAGGTCTTCATGTCTGATACTCAGCCTCTTAACCACTGTGGAAATCCACTTATGACACAAACACACTGGTGTGCCACAGTTTATATTTGTGCCATTCTAATGTCACGTCACCTCTTCTCTTTGTTTTATGAAAAAATTGTTTTGTCACTTTAGCCCCTGTCTTTGAGTTATTGTTTGTGTTTGTAAATTAGAAATGGCGATCTCACATATGTTGACACACTGAGGACTAACAGTGAGTGCGTGTATATTTGCCTAAATAAATATACATATATATATATAATTTGTTCTACTGCAAGTTCTGTGTGTTTGTTGTGTTTGTATAGTTGACCATGATTACCTTTACGCACAGATGATGATGTGTGTGTGTGTGTGTGTGTGTGTGTGTGTGTGTGTGTGTGTGTGTATGCGCGCGTGCGTGTTATGTTTGCATGTTTGTCTGCATCTGTGTAATGGCCTCAGTCTTTAGCCTCAGTCCCAGTAATTATGCACAGTGTTTACATCAGACTTCCCAACACACACACACACACACACACACACACACACACACACACACCCTGATGCATCCACGCTGTCAGAAAATGCTCAGTAGTTACAAAAACAGTGTTGTAGAGCCAATCATCCAGCAAATGACCTCAAAATTCTACTAATCACAGGACTGACATCTCATTAACACTTAACTGTGTCTCTCTGTTAAAGCTTGCTGGGTTAAGTCTATTATTGCAGGGTGCTGGCTGTGCAGCATAGATGGAGATTACAGAGATAAGACCTTAATGCCCTCAGACACCTTCAATGTCTAAACCCCCTCCTCCTCCTCCTCCTCAACCCCCGCTGTCCCCTCCATCAGAGACTCCTCTCAGTTCGTCCACTCTCTCTCTGGACTCTTGAAGACATACTGACCCACCAACCTGCTGCCATGAAGACTGCTCTTGCCCTGCTGCTGTTAGTCTCTCTGGCCTGCCACAGTAAGTTTCTACAACACTGATACCAAAACTGGATTTGGGGGGTGGGGGGGGGGGGGAAGAGAGCAGTAGGGGGGGAGGATTTTATTGATTAGCAGCTGGCAGAGTAACTGTAGATGGGTTATAGAAGCACAGGTGATCCAGGAGCTTGAGGCCTGCACAGTTTGGGACATTTCCCACATAAATCGGTCACAGATTTAAATCTGCAAGGTTCCAATGATGTGCATGTCAACTGAGTCAGAATTAAATTTAGCCTGTATAAATCGGACAGCAATGTACGGATCTCTAGTGTACGCTTGGGAGAGTGTTCATGCACGGTAGAGTGAAGCGACCGATAAAAACACATGGTTGTGTGTGTGCATGTTTACACTCGCCTGTGAATATACATGCTTAGTCTCAAGTCAGGTGTTCTCTCCTGTTCTGTCTGTAAAGGCCACGCCCTCAAATGTCACACATGCGTGGCGTCCAATGATGACGACTGCAACCGACAGGGCTCCACCTCCTGTCCTCAGTACGCTGATGCCTGCTCCACCATCACAGGACCCAGTGAGTAAACACCCACAAACACAAACACAAGGCCATGAAAACTTGCAACACAAGTATGGTGTAGTCGAATACAGTTGTGTAAATGCCTCACTAGAGGTCAGCACATCCCTGGCACATCTCTGCCTGTGTGAGGTAGGAGTTTAAGGAAGTTGGTAGGGCTTAAAATAGTGTTGTTTCCATTGAGTGAAGGTCAGTATTAAAACCCATAATACAGCAGCGGAAGTATTTCTGTACAATAGTTTCATGCTTTGCAGATACACGGCCTATTCCTTATTCTGTCAATGTTGTCTTATTCTGTTTGCTTATGTATATGTGTGTGTGTGTGTGTGTGTGTGAGAGAGAGTGTGTGTGTGTGTGTGTGTGTGTGTGTGTGTGTGTGTGTGTGAGAGTGTGTGATCACAAAGCCTCTGCCTCTTCATCCTCTCATCATTTGAGGTTGCTGGATGTTATCCCAGCAGTTTACAATAACCACAGACTTCTCTGTGCCTATCAGTGTGTGTGCGTGCGTGTGAGTGTGTGTGTGTGTGTGTGTGTGTACGTGTGGGAGTTTGGGGGGAGAGTTCAACGGGTTGACAGCGTCATACCAAATGAACACAAGCAGTCAGTCTGCAAACACTTCAAAGCAATCGGCCATCCTCACACGTCCCTGTGTGTCCCGCTCTCTTTCAGACACCGTGATGAAGTCCTGCACGTACAAGGCTTTCTGCGACAAGGCTAATGGCGGCAGCTCTGGAGCAAAGATGGTGTGTTGCTTCGGTGACGACTGCAACGGGCCCCACAGGAGCCACAGCCACGGGGATCACCACCACAACAGTGCAGGGGCTCTCTCCTCCAGCCCCCTCCTGCTCATCACAGCCCTGTTGTTGCGTTTGGCCTCCAATCAGCTCTAAACTCTTCCAGCTCTTCTTCTTCAATTGTTATGTTATCAACCCATCTGTCCATCCACCCTTTTTAAATCCAAGTTTTAAAAAAAAAAAAAAGGATTTGAGCTGTAGAGAGTTTCATGTGTTTTGAGATTGTGGTGAACACAAAAAAGTGTTTCTGATGCGGTGGTGCATTCAAGGAGCATGGTCTGTCCTGTAAATACCAGCTGCATTTCAGCAGCTTCCATTTTTTTTTTTTAATTATTATTAAAAACCTGAATAATAACTTCATTATCTACAGTGCTATGTTAACTTTCAGATGTAACGCTATGAACCCGAGAACATTTGTAGTGAATAAATGTGTACAAAGTGAAGTGCACCCACTCACAGCTCTGGCCTGGCTGGTGGGACTTGGGTGTGATTTTGGTAGGTGTTTGGGTTCTTCAGTGGGTAGCTAGTGCACAGCTTGCTTGACACCAATAGAACCACATTATTCACTTGTGTTGTTGCCGAGGTAACCCCAAGCTAAGTCTTTTAACAGCACAATCAGCTCAGGAAAAAATTAAAAAAAAACGTTTGTAAGAACATGTTTAGTGCTTGAATTGTTAATTTTTTTGTGCATGCAAGCTTGTCTGAATAAAGATACAATCACACCTTTATTTTTATCTGTGTACGGTGTCTGATTCTACGTGAGTAAGATGACTGTGGTTTGGCATTTGATATCCTACACTTGACTTTTAAAAGCCAGAGAAAAGAAATGTGAGTTTATGGGCAGGTCCCTGGTATGAAAGGATACCTGCAGATGCATGCTTACCCTGGAGAAAACAGTCTGATAGTTGGTGATTTTCAGCACAAACAGGAGGGAGTGGGGGTGGGGTGTCTGTGGAAACTTCAAGACTTCCTTCTGCAACCGTGTAACTGTGTAAGTCCTGTGCAGTCGCCACAGGATATGAAATCAGTGAGGTAGGTCTCCATCCTCAGGCAGGTCATATGATGGGCAACCACTTCCTTTTTAACAGCAGGACATATGTTTTTTTATCAAAAGAGAGAAAACAGAATAAATGCTGACATTTCTTACATCAGCGTTTATAAATGCGACATGTATGAAAACTCTAAATCCCAGACTCTTGACGAGACATAAAGTGTTGAAACCAGGAGGTCAGGTCAGTTCATCCTCCTAGCTCTCTTTCTGTCTTTCTGTCTGTGTTTCATCACAGGACTCAAACTGCGATCACCTTTGTGTAACAATGGAGAAACGGTGAAGCAATACCGTAGGATACTGTCTGAGGTGATTCAACAGATTTCACGGGGACATATTTTTATCTTTACACCAAAACATTTGACTGATGTCGAAGTTGCTACTTTGCAGATTAAGATTTGACATGAAAACACAAGATAAGCTCAAAGATATGATGCCTTGCTGGAGTTTAACCTATGATATAGTCAAGACAAGTGCCGCCTGGATCACCTACAATGTTAAATCACATATTTCAACCTGCTTCTGCATCAGTTGTAACGCCTGGATTTCCTCCAACAGCTCTGAGTGACAACCCTAAACCACTTCATACTCTGTTTCACACCCTGCTTGCTCACCAAGTAGTCTCGTTATGACGTCTGTTCCTTAATACTGAACATTTCTCTCGTATTTTTTTTTTCTCTCTGATAGTGAACTGCAACTGAAATATATATGAGCTCCGGTGAATAGCTGTGGTTGGAGGTGTTGCTTCACTGTATTTATCATGGTTGAAACTGCAAGGTAACCTGTTACACATTAAAACTGAACCCAACAATCCCAAACAATCCTTTGACCTAAGCTGCAGAGCACAACGCTGCTCAGGCCATGACTGTTGGTTTGTAACCCGACAAGTGACCGACAGCGATGTCATTTATATGTAAATATGATGTATTTAAAATGGCACTGAGCAAATGAATGCAAAATTATGCATTTGTAAGACTGCAAATAATAACATCTGCAGCTCATTTATGAAATATTTTTTTACTTTAAGCATGTTTGCATAATGCTATTCTTAATTGCACAATAAGAAGACAAGCAGCTACATACAGTATAATACTTGCCATTTTTAAGTTGAACCAACTTTATAAAATGAAGTAAACACAACTACATATTAAGTAAACTTAACAAGTGGAAATGAAGTCAACATAAGTTATGACTAATAGTTATATTTACTTTGTTTTTTTCAAGGCAATCGGTTTCATAGATAACGTCAACTTGTCACATTTTACAGTGAAGAGCCTCACCCTCCTGCACTTCTCACATTAGAAAGTATCTCTTTAGGTACAATTGTGAAGCTGTAACTATCACTGAGGCATAAAACTACACAAATTAAAATAAAAAGAGCTTAGCTTATTTACCATTTCACTCCACCATAAACACCCGACAGTGCAGAGAGAGCTTGAAATGCTCCGGAAATTTAGTTTGTTAGAGGCAAAAATGTTTAAGTGAGGTGAGGTTGGGGGATTTCAGACTCATGACCTCAGTGTTTCTGACATCGTGGCTACAGCCCTGCTGAAGGATGTCCATTGGAGAACGGGAAGTACTTCAAACTCTTGCACCTGTCAAACACCCACTCACCTCCCATGACAGGTGTATGAATTGCTCTATTGTTCACTGGGTCCTCACGCCTTAAAGGGCTGGTTAAGGGGTTGAGACTTGGTTTTAAGGTTCAGGTTAGACTTGGGTTTAGTTTTAGGGTGAGGTATTTATTTGTGATGGTTAAGATTAGCGTAAGGGGCTAGGGAGAGCATCATGCCACAGAGAGGGAGTGTTCTCACAACTTATGTAACAAAGCAGCTCTCAGTGAAAGTGTGTATGCGTGAGTGTGTGTGTGTGTGTGTGTGTGTGTGTGTGTGTGACCCATTTCTCAAGTTACCACCTGAGAGGAGGCGAGATAACATACACATCGCATGCAGTTGCAGGAAGACAAAACAGTGCAAACTTTTTTATTTTCTGGCAAAGCCTCGGTAAGGGGAGTCACACAAAATACCGACAAGATGCCAAAGTTGCACCACTAAAGCTGTTGAAATTACAATACGTGAGGTTAGAAGGGCAGTTAAGCCTGTTGAGCTCGGTTTAGTTCCTCATTATGTGAACGCATCAGCAGCACAGGAGGAGGAGGAGGAGGAGGAGGAGGAGGACCCGGCCGGAGCTGAGAGGACGCATAGATCACATCCGGGGCTGGTTTATTCTAATAACGAAACGTCCTACCCGGAAAAAAAGACAAGTCTTCTGCAATCCGACCACACAAACAAATAGACGAAAGTGTGACAGGCCGATGCACGCCGGCTTCGTAAAAGTCCGCTGTTTGTAAAAGTTGTTAAAAAACTTTTTTCTACCATGCTCGTATTTACCAAACTCGCGTCTCTCCTCTCCGCTTCGTAGCCGTGCGGGGCGCTGGCTGTGGCGTACACTGACTCTCCACAGCGGGTAAGTAGTCCGTCGACAGTGTGTGTGTGTGTGTGTGTGTGTGTGTGTGTGTGTGTGTGTGTGTGTGTGTGTGTGTGTGTGTGTGTGTGTGTGTGTGTGTGTGTGTGTGTGTGTGTGTGCAGATGGTACAGTAGCCCACAGTAGGTGTGGCAGGCCGTTCGTCGGTGAGTCAGGGCAGGTCATCTGAGCTGACCATATGTAACGTCTGTCAGGTGTCCCTGAGTAACTCAACACATCTCAGCTTTTTCATTACAGGCTCATAATCACGTTGTACATGCTCGTCAATGACCATTAAATGTCGTTCAGTGGCGTGAAGCTTGTGTTTGAGCTGCTGCTGCTGAAGAAAGAAAGTGACCAAGCTGCATCTACCAAATATTTTTGTAATCGATTAATCGTTTGGTCCATAAAATGTCAGACAGTAGGCTACTGGAAAAATGCCTGTCACAACTTCCCAGAGCCCAAGTAACGTCATCAGACTGCTTTCTTTTGTCCAATCAACAGCCCAAAACCCAAATATATTCACAGTTTTGAGGTATTGTATTTAAGTAAAAACCTTTTATATACCATATTTTAGTGGAAGATATTGTAGGGTTAGGGTTAGTAGTAGCTACTTTTTACCCCACTATATGTATTTTACATGCATGTTATTTTTCAAATTAACATTTTACATTAAAAACATGTGATGAGTTTGGGAGCTGTAGGAAACTTTTTAGGGTGGGGACAGTGGCTGAAGGATGTGGTTCACTTTGTAAAAAAGCAGCTGGTCCCCAGCTTTATTTGAATTCTTTCAACTGTAACATCCTCCGACCCTAATATATCAAACTAATAAAACAGGGTTGAACTGATAAATCATAGAAGAAATTTCACATTAGAAGTTTCCAGCCACTCTACTTTTGAATGAAGAGCTGCCAATTGAACGGTTATTACCACAATCAGTGACTAGTAGCAAAGGATGAACTAAGAATATAAAACATTTGGGCTGAAAGGAACTTTACAGACCCTCTTCTTCTCTTCCACAAATGTCAGACTTCCCTCCTTTTAGGAAAGGAAAAAAAAACATAACCCCTTTTTTGACCCCTCCTTCCTCCCTAAAAATTTTAACACAGTCCCTAAAAAAATACGAGGCGCTTACATGTTAATGTATCACTAATAAATATTATTAGAAACTGCTGGGATATATTATTATTATAAATAATATTCCACCACTGTCAGCCAAGCTTCATGACTGAGCAGCAAATAGGGAATTTGTTTGACACCATAGCTCGGAAAATGACTCAAATCATTAATTGATTATTCAATTTGATGCCAGTTCTTTTTCTGTCAAATCACCAAATCTTTTCAACTCTAAGTTAAAGTGGTGACTCCAGCGATTTTACATGTCAAAGTCAATTTCATTGTCGCAGGGAGAGTACTATTCGGCCTGTGAACACAGTTGTATAACGCCTTCACCAGATCTGGAGGGAACTTTTGTCAAACCTGGGAAAATTGAAGTGAAGTCAAGTTGCAGCAGCTGGGTTCCTCGGTTTGGTCTTGCAGGTCAAGTGTTAAGCAAAATCCTGCGTTACAAATTTGGGGGATGGAGTTTGGCAAACCAAGAGAGAGACTACAGCAGTCAGGGAAGTACAGGATTGAGAGTCTTGTGTAGGATATCTCGGCCTCAGCTGCATCGAGTTTGACTATTCCTTTGTCTTTCTGTCTGAACGTTACTGAATAGCTCTTTTAATCCTTGTATAACTGACTTCAATTAGAATCTGCTCTATCAGTTTCTGTTAATCTGAAAGGAGGCTGGACATAAATAAAGCAGATGTGTATACAGAGTGTAGGTGGGTTTCACTTCACTACCCTGGATGTGGTGAAAGAGAATATCTCTGATATCACCGCTGTGATCTATGCACTCTGTTCTGTCTTCATACATGCAAACTGTTTACATTAAGTGGTAGATTTGTGTCATCCTGTTGCATTTCAAAGCCGGATTACTTTAAGAATCTGCTAAAGTCTGAATTCTATTTATTGGTTCAGTTTTGCCAAAGATGCCAAAGCCTTTACCACTGCTTCTCCGAGGCAATGCCAAAGCCAGATGTTTTCTGATACCCTGTGTGTGTTTGTGTGAGTGTGAATGAGCGTGTGTGTGTGTGTGTGTGTGTGCGCGTGTGTGTGTGCCAGACTCAGCTTTGGTATCTGACCTGAAAAAGGCTTCTGAATGGTTTTCATCTTTGACCTATTACGATAGCAAAAGAAAATATGTTGGATGTCTGACGCATCAGAAACACAGCCCACAAATTTTTCAAAGCAGTTTCAAAATGAAGTATTTTCCTATCCATCGACTTAAACATAGTTTCACAGGAGATCCACAGCGAAAATGTCTGACGTTTGTCTGTGTTTTGTTGGGTGATGTGTGTGTGACCTTTTTCATGGAAATAATTTCCATCTCCTGAAAGGTTGTCAGCCAAGACAGTGCTTTAAAAGTATTTGCAGAGGGAGCCGTTCAGTCCTGATGATATATTTTATATGACTGTCACTTGTGTCATAATTTTTGTTCTTATTAACAAAAAAATGAATAAAATCTGTCACAGATGTGGCTTGGTTGCCATCATATCACGTTTGCAGCCTCATTACATTCAAGTCCTTTCCATAAATTCAAATATTTGGAGAAGTAAAGACCTGTGAAATGGGAAAAAGTGCAGAAACCTTGCTTTGCATTTTTTCTTCAGTGCATCTGACTGTGTGCAGTATGTCATTGTGGTTACTTCAAATTTACTCAGAAGAGATGCAAGAGAAACAACATTGGAGGGACTGAAAAGTTCCCCCAGTAACTTAAGGAGGACAAGATTATAAAATGGAGCTCTCACCACGCCAGAAGCTTTCCAACTCCCCCAAAGAATAATAAAAAAAAAGTCTTAAATTTACTGTCAGTTGTCTGCCATGGATGAAATTCTCTTGGAAAGCAAACACGATCGAAATACCGTCGGCATACCTGAGTGTCTGGGCTGAATGAATCTTGATTTTTTTTTTTTGCTGTCAATAAGTAGCTCAGTGATTCACATACATGGCATCATCTTAATGAACTCCCCACCACCCTACTCCTCCTCTCCTCTTTTTCCCTCTTCTCCCTCCCTCTCCTCTGTCTCTTCTCTGGCCAGTGGAAATGTGCGTGTGTGCAGATCTTGAGTGCAGTCTGTAATTTTTGGCTGTGGTGGAGGGCCTCAGCTCAGCCTTGGGCTTCAGGGTTTGCTGCTCAGCCTCAATCACGTCACATGAAAAACTGCTGAGTGTGAGCGGGTCTCTTTCTTCCTGTGTGTGTGTGTGTGTGTGTGTGTGCGTGTGTGCGCGTGATTGTGTGTGTTTGAACACTAAATGAAAGATGGTTTATCCTCCACATCTGTGTGTCTCTGCCTCTCCGTCTGTCTCCTGCTGTTGCTGCCTTTACATTTTGCCTCCCATTGTCCATCTCGCTTGATTCTCCGTCTTTCTGTCTGTCCATCTGTCCCAGTGATATGTGATAGCAGCAGTATGCCGTACGTGGACCGGCTGAACCGTGTTTGTGGCTTCCTGGACATCGAGGAGAAGGAGAGCAGCTGCCGCTTTCAGAGACGATACTTCATCCTCGACACACAGGGAAATGCTCTGCTGTGGTATATGGATAACCCTCAGGTGCTCCACACATACATGCATGACACCACGCTTGCACAAACAGCAAAAGGAAGTGAAACTGACCAATAGAAGCCGTGTAACCTTGGACCCTGAGCCAATGACGAGTCTGTGTGTTTGTGTTTGCATGCAGAACCTGCCCAGTGGAGCCAGCTTTGTTGGCAGTCTGAAACTAACCTACATCTCTAAGGTAAACCGCTCTGTCATTTCCCTCTGCTGTGGGTTGTAGTTACATAAAGTCCTGTGTACTAACACATCTCGAGCAGGCGTTTCGAGCGGTGTGGACGCAGGAATTCGCAGAGTGCACACAAATAGAAACATGCAAATAGGCTTCACAGATACAGGAGATGTCTGGGTTATCTGCTGTTATAGTTAACGGTCACATGCGGCGCAGAGCTGAAGCAGACTTTGTGAAGTTTTCCAGATGTCACGGCGCTCGCTGAGCTAACCAGAGATAATGACATCTGGCTTCAGTGCACTGTTGTGCTGACAGCTCCTCCCTGGACACTCTTAGTCAAATAGACATCAAAGATATGAACTGTTTCTTCTCCTCTCCTCTCCTTTTGTCTCCTCTTCTTTCTATTACTTTTCTCTCATTTCCTTTTGTCTCCTATCCTTATTTTTGTGACCTTTTCTCTCCCCTTCCTTTGTCTCCTCCCTTTTCTTTTTGTCTCCTCTCCTCTCCTCTCCTCTCCTCTCCTCTCAGGTGAGTGAAGCCACAGCGAAGCAAAAGCCCAAGACGGAGTTCTGTTTTGGTGAGTTTTTCAGGGAAACAGTGAGTCAGTCTCATGCAGTAGCGCACAATGGCATTAATTTTGTTTACACATGTGATACGATTATATAATGCGGTTATTGAGGATATTCATGGAAAGGATGTCTATTTCTGCAGTCATCAATGCAGTTTCCCGGCGGTACTTCCTCCAAGCCAACGATGTGACTGACATGAGGGACTGGGTGGCTGCTCTCAACAGGGCCAGCAAGATCACTGTGAGTGCAACACACACACACACACTCACACGCACACGCACACGCATGAAATTATAACCAGATGTCTTTGCCTAATGTGCAGTTAGTAGAAGGCTAAACTAACAGTCATTGATAAGGGATTTGTTTCCACCTGAGCACAGGAAGCTGCAGTTTGTGGTTGTGTAACAGAAGCCGGTTTGGCCTGGGTGGGTGCATATACCAGCGCGTTGCCTACAAATCTAAGCCTACAAACCCTCTGACACACTTGGTGAATGAGGAAATTGTGATTGTGCACAATTATGAGCAATAGCACACTCGCATTGCTGTGGCCGAGGTGTCAAAACATCATTGTATGTGTGTGTGAAAGAGCATCACATCACACATTTGCATTATATTTGTGTTTGTTCGGCAGCAGGACCGGGACATTTTTATATAACCGGCAACATGCAGATGTTTCATGACGGCAGATGACAGAGAAGAGTCTCTCTCTTTCTCTCTCACCTGCACACTGACACAGGAAGCAGCGCCGCTCACTCTCTCTTTCACTTCCCCTTCGATTGGAGGGCTACTTTGCCGCCTTCTCTGAGCTTGCTTAGCCTCAATGAAACTGTGTGAAAGCACTTTCTAAAGCAGAGTGGACATGATGTCAATGCAGGAATAAAAGTAAAACACTGACTCATGGATTTCAGGCTTTTATTACCAAAAGATAAGAGTATATAAAACGCAGCTCTTCAAATGATTTGATTTATTTTTCTTCTTCAGCCACATCAGGGCGGGGTGGTTTATATTTTTGTGAGATACTTTGTGTTTGATTCACAATCAGCTGCCAGTTTACTTGCTGCATGCACGTTATAATGTCCAGTTTATGTTCAGAAGTGTTTGTCCACCCCATTTATATCAATGAGTGGAGGCTAAGTAACAGCTCTAAAACATCTCTCTGTATAATACAATACAGCACATATGAACTTTCAAGACTTGATAACAAAACATGTTCCAGCTGTTTTTGCCAAAATCGACCGTTAACTTTTCATTGTAATTTGGTGAGTGTGTGTTAACGGTAAGCGCAAGCTGGATGCTTTCATCCAGAACATTTCACAGTTGTTCTGCTGCAGCACAGGGACTCCCAGTGGGAATTAAACCACTAACTAATGGCCGTTAGAGCAAACGTTACCCCCAGCAGTTTTACTTTCTAATGTGAGTGTACTTAATGTTATCCTACCTTGTTGACAGGTTCCTAAAGCTGGGACTGCTCCTCCGAGGTCTGATGTGACCGCAGTGATCAGTGACACTCAGGGGGGGAAGAAACAGAAGGCCTACAAGACTGAGATCATAGGCGGTGTGGTGGTGCACACTCTTATCCAGGTAAAGTAGAGGAAGCTAAAACCAGTGTGGTTACAATAATGACAATGTCAGCGGTGACTGATTTTTTTATTTTTTTTTTTTATCTGACTGTGGAATTAAATTTTTACCAAAGCTAAAATAGCTTCCACCGTGCTTAAGTGTAAGCTGAGCTATCTGAAGACAGTGACTGTTATAATGGTAATGAAGATGGTTATGATGAAATGTTTCAGAATGAGAGTGAAGAGACAGAAGGAAGAGAGAGGAAGGGCAACAGGCCGGGCGTGCTGAGATGTGGTTACTGTGTGAAACAGGGGAATGTGGTGAGTACCCAGCTACTTAGAACTGATTAACTCTGTGTTTGAATAAAAAAAGATCTATGTGGAATCTGTAATGTGGCGTGTTTTCCAGAGAAAAAGCTGGAAGAGGCGGTTTTTCACGCTGGATGACAACACAGTCAGTTACTACAAGTCTGAGATGGTGAGGAGCCAGACTTTTTTTTATTTTTTTATTTCCTGTCTCTTTTTGTGTGACTGCGGTCTTTGTCTGGCCATGTCTGAATTGTGCTTATGTTTGTCGCAGGATAAGGAGCCTCTCCGAGCTATTCCACTGAGAGACATTCAGAAGGTCCATGAATGTCTCGTCAAGTCGGGGTGAGTCAAATGTGAATCACTGAGTCAAATTGTCCCACAATTTTACCTTCTCTCCATCAGGTTATTTATCTGATATGGATGTAAAGAAATGCAAATACATGATTTGTATATGAGGAGATAGCGCACAGGCACAAACAGCATCTGAACTGTTGCAGTTGAATCAAATAGACTATAGGCTAAAACATGGAGAGGCCTGGCGCTGTGCGCACTTTGACAGTAGAAGGGAAAATGACAAGCTGAAGTTAGGGACCATTTTAAAAGTGCATGCAAAAAGGCCAAGAAAGTTTTTCAGACTTTTGTCAATAGCTTTGCTTTCATAGACACTAGAAACATCAACCTTTGGATACAAAAATATCCCATAAACTATTTCAGCTTTTTTTTTTTTTTTTTTGACACTTCAGACCACTTTATGTTAATCTGAGCCTCTTCCTATTATATACACAACCTCGATTTTTTTTTAAAGAGATATGATGCAATACAACCCAGTGCAATTCAGACTTGTATTTTACCACTATAATAAATCTTTCCTTCTGTTTCTGTTATTCGTTTCCTCCTGGACCATTAGAAGCAACACAGCTTTTACTCAGACAGTTTGGACTTACTTTTCTTTTTTTTTTTTTTGCAATGTGCATTTCAAATACAAATCATGCTTTATTTTTTGAACACCAGCCACATTCAGGATAAATCCAAGTAAAATAATATTGAGATAAACAGATAACGATAGTAGCTTTGCAATACACTTGCACTATCTTATAGCCCTCCCTTTAGACACTGTATGTTTCAGCAGGATAATTTTTCACTTTCAGGGATCTCCTGCTGCGAGACAACCTGTTTGAAATCATCACCAGCTCCCGAACTTTCTACATTCAGGTAAAATCTCTTTCACCTGTTCATCTGAACCCTAATTCATCACATGCTTTTCAAATCTGTGTGTGTAACGCAGACTTAATGAACACGGAAAGTCAGCAGTCCCAGGTGTATCTGATCTGATGTTTTGACTTGTTTTCTCTAAATGCTCTGCTGCTGATGTGTGGCAAGAAAAGTTTGTTTTTGTGAAATGGGTACAGCCATCTGTTACCATAACAACAATAACATCCTGTTCCTTCCCCTGGGAGAACAGCTGATGGAGACGGCGAGGGTCTGATCAGATGGGAAGTGCGAAAGAGAGAGAGAGAGAGAGAGAGGCTGCATGTGCTAGCACTTTTATTTTTATCTGTGCAAGAAAAAAAGGAAGCATGACAAACATTTAAACTAAATAAAAAACACAACACATAAACAAAAATAAGTTGAACAGAGATTATTATCACAGTGGAAGTGCAGACACCAAAATAAAAAATCACATTACAAATTAAAATTAGAGCCCGTTATTAATATTGATAGTTGTGAGTTTGAAAAGCCTGATAGCGATATATCAATAATAATAATAATCATGTTAATAATAAAAACTAGGGTTTTCTTTAATGTCCCTGCTAAACACGGTAACAAATGAAATGAAATGCCCACGACAGTTTATAAAAACCAAAGCTGCGGAAAATCAAAAGGATGTAATTTTATGCCTTGCCTAAATGCCTCTCTGCTCCCCCTCAGCGCCAACAGTGTGCAACACTAGCTTAGAAATGGAGTCTGCTAATGTCAGCAAACACAAATACCACATAAGCAAAAAACTGAAGATGTAAATTTTTTTAAATGGGTCACAAATACACACTTTAAGATTTTAAAGAAGGCTACATCATATCCGAAGACAACTGGGCACTGTAGGTTTTGGCAAACCTTACTCAAATGGGAGAAAAAAGTGCATATGTTGCGGACTGTTTTTAGTGGGGGATTAATACAAAATTTCTCAAAAAGTATTTGTGGCTGCAGAACAGACTACACAGGAGTCAAAATAAACCAAACTGCCCGTGTCATGAAGGATTCTTGTTTCGGATTCAGTTTCGCTCATTCATGTGTTTTTACTTGTTTTTAGACACAACAATGGAGGTACTGTATCTGGCTCAGACGAATAGTCTGGATGTTGATCTTTCATGAGATTTGTTGACAGATAAAAAAAATATAGAGTTCCTCCAGGCTTAAACTTTAAAATAAGATTAGCAGCTATTAGAAAATATGAAAACAGGGCAAACTAGTTCAATGGCTGGTGTGAAAATGACTGCAGATGTTCTGATCTGCAACGATTCATCTTCTGGTCACTTTTCTCTGCAGACAGACTCTCCAGAGGAGATGCATGGTTGGATCAGGGACATTGAGATGAAGATTCAGGAGTTCAGATGTCCCCCTAAGGTAACTCTTTTGTCTCTCCCCTCTCTTCTGAGGAAAGAAACAGTGAAACTCTTGATTCTGACTAATAAAGATGCTGTTTTTTGTCTCTCTTATTGCAGGGATTTTCATTTAAACGTGCGTCTTCTCTCTACCGAAGTCACAATGCCTCCTCTGCATCTCGTGGTCAACAGAGTGATGACCGCAGGCCTCCACTTGTCAAGTCCTGCTCTGTGGCGCCAGGCTGGCAGCCATGGACGCCTGTCCCGCTGAGTGAGCCCTCCATCATGGACGCAGAGGATGAAGACAGCACTTTCAGCTCCATACCCACCTTGCCTTCTCTTTCTTCCTCCTCCACCTCTTCCTCCACCTCCTCCTCCTCAAACTCCCTCTCTACCCCAACCCCTTGCCCCAGCGTGAATCCCCCACCTTCGACCAGCGGACTGGGGATCCTCACAGCATCAGGAGACGTGGCCAGCGGGCGTCGGAGGCACCGCTCTCAGCCTCAGTCTCACACCAGCTGCAACTTCCCCTACAGCTTGGATGACGACGGCATCCGCACCACAGACGTCTAGTTCAGTGAAGTCTGTCCAGACTCCTGTGTGGACTAAAGTGTTGGTACCTGCTTTAAAATGAATGTGACTGGTAATAATAGTATTCCCTGCTAATGAAGTGACACTGTGACCATCTGCCTCAATGCCATGACATGAGATTGGGATTGGGGCCCCCTGCTGGTTTTGTAGCTGCATTGCAGACGAAGGATCACCCAGCTGGAAGGAGACCAAGAGGAGCAATGTTTGTTGTTCACAGGACTGTGAAAAGGTATGATGGAGTGTTTTTTAGTGCAACTTCCTCTGAAAACTTGAATAATCTTGTTGTTAGTTGTTCTTGCGGACTTACAAATTATGGCACATGCTTTCAATCTGTTGCACTTGGCTCCTATTAGACATGTATGACTGTCTCCGGGATCGTGTTCTCACCCCTGCTGTAAGTATTCACAAAGAAGTGTTGAAAGGCATTTTAACACGTTGCTATCCATATGTTTTATATTCAAGCTTATGTTCACAAAACACTTAAAGATAATTTGGACAAAGTTATTTTCCTTTTGAGCCGAGCAGTGTTTTTTGTTCCTTGTTTCTTCCTGAGACACACATTATATGAAAAGCCTCACATCTACTTACCTTCCTTAATAATTAACAAGCATTTATTACTACAATGTAATCAGGTGTCTGGGGGAAAGTATCCTGTAGGTCTCATAAAAAAGGTACCTGCACTCACTTGCCAACTGACTCTGTATCTGTGTAGACAGAGAAGATGGAGTCAGCAGCAGCTTGTATGTGTTCGCACTATGTTTTAAACTTTCTAATGTTTTAATACTTGGCTTAAAGATCAATCATCAGGAAACTGTGACTCCTCTTTTAGCTTGTAACGTGGTACCATAACAGCACGGCAGTGTTTTCCATGGTACTTGTTGTAGAATGTACTTCCTATATCAAAGTACGGCTGGTCAACTGGTTGACAGCTTTGTAAATGTGATTTTCTTATTGCAGCATTATGTGGTTAGAATGTGCCACTACTTTTGGTAATTTAATTGAAATTCCGCACTTTGCTTTTCTCATTTTTACTTGTGTTTTTAAGATTTTTGTCACAGCTTTCACAGCAGTTATCTTAGCTTCCTCTGAGACGATGCCTCAGATACTTCGTGTTGTTACACCGGCAGTCGCAGCCCTTCTCAGGTTCACCTCAAGACTTTATTGATGTGGTACCATGTTCCATTCCTCTTTCCGTTTTCTGAATCTGTGTGTACTTGTCTGCCTGCGTATATTGTTAATTTTCCTTCTTGTACATTAAATGATGCTTTGTATTCCTCTTGTTTGGGCTGTTTTTTAACACCTTTGAAGTTTATGGGTTGTTTCAGACTTTTCACACTCTCGCCATCTAGTGGCAAGTGTGTCAATCCCCATTTTACCCCAAAGACATCACAAAGAAACTTGGAAGAGTTTTCTAATTTACCTCATGATAGAAGGGATGACATTAAGACTTTTAACTTTTATCTTTGTTTTCTCTCTAAAGGGCAAACATGTCCAACTGCCAGGCATGCAGTGGGTCAGGGCCAGCGCATTTGCCCTTTAACACTGTCACCTTAAACACATGCAGACCACGTAGATACAAAAATAAGAATGCACACACATGCCAATCGAGTGCCCAGAGGCTGTGTTAAGTGAAGTGTTTCACACGTCCAGTGCAAAGGTCCATTAGGTAAAATGCCTAAAACGATGTCCTGACCTACGTCCACTTCCCTCTCTGCCTCCCCAGTGCAGCTGTGTTGCTGCAGGACTGGCGAGAGTAAAATGTCTCCACTGAACAGTTTAAATTGTCGTTAGGTAAAAAAGGCCCTGAGTGCCCGTGAAATGTCAGCTGTGTTGAAATGAGTTTTCAGTCTGTTAAAGACAGAGCTCCTCTAGGTACTGAGAGAAAGCCAAGCAGAAACATGTGGGGATGAAGACAGTGATGAAAGTTAGGTAAGGTTAAAGAAAGAAAAACTATTACATTGCTGATGGAGGATGAGCTTGTGGGGAACAACATGCATCTGTGTAAAATAAACTCAAATCTGCCGTTTATTGCCCCTTAGACACTCACTAAACTGTGAGGCTTTGGCACATTGGTCTAAAACCTCCAAACATTATAATCTCGTCCTCTGGTGAGCTCCTAATCACTCTTTAATTCAGTGACTACGCACAGTCTGAGAAACAAAGAGATAATGTCTGGAAATATGACAACACACTGGGAAGCCCTTGAGGTTGAATTTCTTGTTCATAAAGAAAAGGTCACATAGCACTTCAGTTTGACACCTGTGAGTGACAGCAGCTCTGAGGGCAGACGGACACACTGCACCCTTAAATGTTAATGTTCCCACATGGATGACTCTGCTCTCTCTCTCTCTCTCTCTCTCTGTCTCTCTCTCTCTCTCTCTCTCTCTCTCTGCCTGCTTCTGATGTCGTCACACTCTGGTCATCTTAAATGTTACAAAATATAATCATGGCTCCCACTACTATGGTGCTGTATGTTTTATTGCTTGTAGACTGACATAAGGAATGTGTATAAGGCAAAGACAGACGTGGCGTGTTTGGTTTGTTTCTTCTGGACCTAATCATACCGACGTCTTTGCTCGCAGCTGTTATTTCCCTGTTTGCAGAAGAAAACCACTAGAGGGAGCTGCATGACACCACACCGTCTATGGTGCAATGAGCTTATGTAGCAGCCTTATTCCATCACAAACACTCACATTAAAACCCTGCAAAACTTCACACAGAAGCTATAAAGCGATTCAGAGTCAATCCCAACATTAAAGCCCGACTAAAGTGAGAAATTGAGGAAGATATGCCAGATGATCAACAATGAAAAATACATGACTTTCCTTTGATTGTGCTTTACACTTTATGTTGCTTTTCGTACTGCTTTGTCACCTTCAAAATAAAAGCCCCAACAGAACTAACACGGAGGGATCAAATCAGCACAGAACCTGTGTAGAATCAGTATAAACACTGTTGTCGCTACTAGACCAAACATAACAGCCATCTAAAACCAACACCTTTAATTAAGTTTCACCCCATTGTTGAAAGAAATAGTTCAGTTACATAATTTATTCAGTTGTCAAAAAGTATTAATTGTTCATATTTTGTACAATTATTACAGTTTTATGGTACTAGCTGCTGAATCTTATACCAGCACATGAAATGGACACTACAGCAAGACACTACTGCTGGTTCTCAAACAATAAAAAATAAGGGACAAGTAACTTAAAGTTATAATATGTAACTTTTCCATATTAAAATGTCTAAAAATGACTAGACTTATGTTACATTTTTTTTTTAGTTGTGTTCTTACATTATCCGAAAATGTTTCCAGCAATTCAACAAATACGTGATTTTAACGCGTCCGTGTCATTCGGTCGCCTGTCAGTGACATCATATGGCCAATGCCATGCGTCAGCGTTGTGGTTGCCTGCTAGAATTTGAAAATGGACTTTTATCTAGTTTTAAGCCACACATACCTTTTACACCTCGGTCATTTTGAATTACATATTTTAACGGTGTGAAGGATTGTTGTCATCAGTGGTCTGGATCTTAAGTTATCAAAGAAAAAAGCCAAGCAAATGTTAGGCAGCTGGAGACTTCCTGTCCTGTGTCCGCTGAACTGTGTCTCTGAATCACTGATTTCTATAGTCAAACTGCTTTATGGGTGTTTCTACCGATTTTAATCCCCCTCCGTTCGTTATGAAGAGGAGGACACATCTGCGGATAATTCGGCTGCCGGTAAAAACCTGTTGAACGTCTGGTTCGTAAGTTATCAGGGAAACAATCAAAACAAAGGTTAGCAGCTGTCTCAGCTCCCAACCCTTACCTGATGTCTCTGTCCGCCTTGAAACACTGACTTTAAACATGAAACTGCTTTATTCTGTGTTTTTAACGGTTACAATCTTTATTGTTTTGATTGAGAGTCTCCAAGGGGCAGAAGTTACATGGGCTACTGTGTGTTTAAGCTTAATTTCCATCTTAAATTGTGCTTAAGGTACTTAAGATATTCCATCGATACTATTAAATGATTTGATTTGATTTGATTTGAAGAATATTACTGTAAAATTCAACTTGCATAACTTGAGTTCTTGAGATACAATATCCTCTGGTTTTAGATTTAAACTGGCGCAAAAAATGATGATGGGATATTATTTGCCACTAAACCAAGTGATCTGATCTGGAAAGACATTTACAGCAAGTCAGATCACATACACTGGCGTTAAAGAGGAGCACAACATTTAACTAAGCCTGTGCAGAAAGCAGAGGCTCACTAACATGTGTAATATGAAGTCATATTAATGTGGAGCAGGTTTTCCTTCATCTGGACTCGGAGGCCCCGTCTGGACCGCTGCCAAACCCCCACCCTCTGCTGTTCCCACATCAGACCGCCTTACAAACTGAGGTGGGGGGGTGGTTGGAATGTATTTTGCCCTGTGTGATGTGATTGTTTGCAGAGAAATGGGTTGACCTTGCCCTCTGATGCCACACACACTCGCTCTGGCCGAGCTGGAGGTGTGTGTGACAGACCTGCTGAGTGCAGGAGGTCTGGGACCGCTTCACCACTTCCTCCAGACAGAGAACAGAGGATCCAGTCAGCTGAAGCCAGGATGGGACAATAATGAGCTGCCCAGCCACCACCACCTCATTTCAGGTATTATTGAAACCTTCGCGTCTCTGTTTTCTTCTGTACAGACCAAGCAACTCTGGGATCATACCCTGAGGAGTTGTATCCCAAAAAACAAAACCCAGTTACTAATTAGATTCATTCAAAGTTTTAAGATTTTTGCAACTTTGCAAGTAAATGAACTTGGATAAACACCAACATTAATAAATTCTAACTTTGATGTGTATATTTTAATAATGTGTGTTAACCTCATGTTTTCACATAGTAAATATTTCATTTTGGAAAAGTGATTTTCAAATAATTTATGGACAAGGTAATGTAATCAATATAAATGTAATGAAACATTTAGATCAGGTTTTTCATACATTTGATTTTATGGAGTTTTATGGAGAATTATTTCTCCATTACACTTCAGTTAATGTTTGGATTATTTCTTAATGAATCATACAAACATTTTGCTTATTGAATATATCCAGGGGATTATTATATCTGAATGGTAACAAAAACTGTTTTTTAAAAAAAAAAAAAAAAAAAAAAAAAGGTTTTTGTCAGTATGTTGTTATTTTTCAGAAGGAGGCATTAGTCCATTTTACATTTGTCCACAGATGTAATGTGAACAATTAATGAATCGAAATCTTTTAGTGTGGCCACAAAAAAATCTGCCTGATGATTTTGTGTTTTTTTGACTCCCAGATTTCAAATGTTATAAAACAACCACAGAAGTTCAAACGTGTGGCTTTAACTCATGACGCAATTAGAGGATTATATTCTTACTGTATTTTTTTCGATTGTGTAATTGTAACCTGCAACGGAGGAAATTTTACAAAAATTAAATAATATTGTCCAGGAATACGCAAAATAATTACAATTTTCACAATAAAACAACGGATGACAACGATCTTTCACGTCTGTTGTGCTCGGGCTCGATAAACAGTAAAGTGAGTTTTGCCACACTCATTTTGAATTATTTGTTTAAGAGGAGCAGTGTGTCCAGACTCACTTTTTTTTCTTAAGATTATTTTGTTTTTACATAAGAAATCCTCAGAATCATTCACTCATATTTTTACTTATTTCTGTATTACATTTTGGATGTAACTCCAGAGTCCAGAAAAGTTCACTCTGAGCCCTGGAAGTTTTCTTTACCGCTACATTTGTTCAAGATGCTTAATTTTTTAAATAATTATAGCTTTTGTTTTATTTCCTTTTTTAATGCAGAGTAGTCTTTCCTCACATAACAAATATGTAGGTCTGCATTTTGATTCGCCATGTCTGTTTGTTTCTGCTTAGTTGGAAATCATTCAAATCACAAATTCTCAAGTAGACCTCCAACAAAACCCCACTGTAAATAAACATAATGAATGTGATAAACACAGGCTGTTTCAGGGTTTCCATATAAACTGGCAGCTAAACTGTAATATATCCAGGCTATAGTCTGATTGACACTGTTGAAATGAGCTACTGTATGTTTCCTTAACTGCTTTTTAGAATAAAACATTGGTTAGGCGTTTTCTACCTAGGATACTTCATAGTGTTCTCATAAAAAAAAAAAATGTAACAAGGCGTTTCATCAGTCAACATTTGTTTTCTCAAATACTTTTGTATAGGCGACTAAATTATTATAAACTTCAAATTTGCCTGATAAAAAGTAGAAGAACAATAAATGATTTATTTTAAACTGTACTTAACTAATAATCTCCTGCACAGTGTGTAAACTCCTATTAACAGAAATTAACAGGCTTATTATTGGTTATCAGAGCAGATCAGAAACTTGATGGGTCCACCTTTACAAACGCACACACGATCGCGCGTGCGCGCGCACACACGCACACATCCACGTCCAAACACGCACGCAGGTCCAATCTCTGGCAGTGGCTCCGCGCTCTCACTGCAGCACCCGCATGTCACGCTTTGCCGGAGAGGCTGTGCACCGCGCTGCTGTGAACCGGAGGTCTCTCACAGGGGAATTTGATATTTAAACACGGTAAGAGCTGCAGTTATGAACGCTTTTTCAAGCAAAAGATAGACAAATGCAGGTGCGCAAAAACCGTGAAATTCTCGTGCGTAAAAGGACGCATTTTACCCGCAAAATGTTCCTCCAGGCTGTAGTATTTTATTTCAGTGTGATTAAGCCTTTATTCAAATATCTAACACTATTTCGTTATATCTGTTCAAATTCAATATATCAACATAAGCTATAGCAGTTTGTACAGCAGGCTTTTTTAAACCATAAGCACCTGCCGTGTATCTAGTCATTATAATAGAAACATAGTGAACATCATGCACATTCCGTGTAAATAATTAATCCAAATTGTTAGTAAATCTGTTTTATAAAACGCCCTAAATGAAGAGACTGTGTATGATGAGGATGAGTGGGGTAAGGTGGACAGGAGAGGACACGCCGCTGTAGAAATAGGTATAGAAATGGGTAACGGAGGGAACCGGCTTGTTGACCCTGCAGTGACCTCTTCAACTTTAAACTCTGAATGCCTCCGGGATCTACAGTATTAATCCAGTCAAAGTGATGCGCGCACGCGTCAACCCGCTGCTGCTGCTATACAGGCCTCCCGTGCCTGCATCTATAATCTACTATGAGATAATATGTGTGTGTCCCCCATGTGAGATTAGGCCTGTGGGTTTTATAATTTTACAAGATGCACAAACCAAATCCACTTTACACCTGGGTGTGTTGATCACAGATAGCCGAACATTTGTGTTTTATGAACACATATAAGGCACTGGCATCAACTAACGATGACTATTCCAGCGCCTTCTCCACCAGTAAAGATAAAACCCTTTTTTCCCCCTTTTTTTTTCTTTTGGTTACACATTTTTCTTTAGCTTTGTGGAAGTGGAGATGAATTACCTCAGAATTTGGGTAAAACATCTTTTCGTTTTCATACTGATTTGACTTGTAGTTGTCTTCACCTCACATCAGTGGTCAAAGGGTTTAAATAAAATGCAAGAGTAAAATATTCCCACTTCTCTGACCAACCAGCACAGTTAACTGGATAGGCCCAATTTTTTTTCAGGTCGAAAAGTAGTCAACGGTCACTTTGGGGTTTGCGTGATACATTATCAAGCAGAAAGTAACTATAAATGCTTCAGGGACGAATAGACAATATGAGAATTGATAATATTATTTTTGATAAATAAACAATGGTCGTTCGAGTGCGCGTGCATGTGTGGGTTTGTGTCTGCATGGTGTGTGTGCGTGTGTGTGTGTGTGTGTGTGTGTGTGTGTGTGTGTGTGTGTGTGTGTGTGTGTGTGTGTGTGTGTGTGTGTGTGTGTGTGTGATTGGCCAGTGTCACAGCCACGATTTGGCCTGCAGATACCGATGCACCGTGCAGACCTATGGGAGCGCAGGGGAGGCAGAAGGGGGAGGGCAGAATATCTGAGGCGGACTTGACTCCATTTGTAAGGAAGGGTCTGATCCGGGGGGGTTCAGATCAGGGCTCCCTCTGCGTCCGGGAGGGCAAGAAGGAGAGGAGCGAGATAAATGAGGAAGAAACTGCAGCCGCTTTGAACGGCTCTCAGCCTGTAGCCGGCGGTGGCGGGAGGCAGCGGAGCGGACGAGCCGCCGTCTGCGCGCAGGACAGCGCAGCGAGAAACAAACAACCCGTTGATATTTCGGAGCTGCACGGGGAACATGGTGGATTTTTGAGAGCCTCTCTACACAGCGTCATTTGGACAGTTGGATTAAATAATAATAATAATAATACAAGGAAATCATATCAAGCCTGCAGAGCGCGCAGGAGCAGGATGAGCGTGTTTTCTGCAGGGACAGCAGAGCAGTGCGTTTGAGGTAAAGGGCCTCAGAGCGACTATCCAAAATACACACTCACGCACGCAGGCACACCATGATAAAGGCTGTGGTTAGCTCATTTGATGTCAATGATATGCACTTTAAGAGATGCTTACATTTTAAACCACGTGTAAGGCTAAACTCAAATTTTAACTGTTAACACCCTGGAATTTAAAGCTCCAGTTACTAAGTATTGCGTTTGAAATAGTCTACAAAATATGAATGGTAGTGCAATTAATATGAACCACTGTAGATAAAATAGCCTATATCTGGATTGTTAATGCATGATCAATAGCAAGCTCTATCCCTTAGCCCTCTTCGAAAACAGTTTTAAAGTTCATGAACATTTAATCTCCTTTTAAGTGGAAGCTTGTAATTAGGTTATTGGATCAGTCAGTGTAAGCCATTGTAAAGTGGGCTAATGTGAGACATTATCCTTATGCTAAAGAGAAACCCACAGGTTATTAGTGTTTTTTCACCCTAATATCAATGAACGTCTGTAGCCTTCATAATAAAGGTCAGCATTAACACTTTGTGCAAAGACTCTCCACCACATATCAACCGTCCAACAGTTTGGGTTACTTATTATAGATTATAGGTAGAGCATCAGTGTTTAGTCCTATCCATTGCAAAAATGTAATAGTAAATATTTGTATCATAGCTCAGAGTTTTGTTTGAGACTAACCTTAATTTGCCAAAACAGACATGTTTCAAAATATATTTCTCGTAACTTTAATATGAAATGTTCAGCGACAACTTCAGTCTGAACTATTACTAAATCAAAATGACTAAAGGTGTGTGTGTGTGTGTGTGTGTGTGTGTGTGTGTGTGTGTGTGTGTGTGTGTGTGTGTGTGTGTGTGTGTGTGTGTGTGTGTGTGTGTGTGTGTGTGTGTGTGTGTCTCTCTCTCTCTCTCTCTCTCTCTCTCTCTCTCTCTCTCTCAGTGGGACATGGCAAACGGAGGGGACCAGTTCGGCCTTGCAGAGCGTCCGGACTCAGACTGCATGGATTCCCCAAAAGAAACCAAACAGGAAAATCCCAGCTACACCTTAAACTCACCGGCCTCACCGCAGACAGCGTCCAGCCAGCAGGTACTGTGGAGCCTAATGTAGATATGGATTTACTCATTATTGAGTTCAACTGACCTCAAGTCCGCGGTCTTTGTCAAAACAAACCGAAGCACAAGGAATTTATTGATGCAGTAGAGAAATTTTTATTTTGTTGAATTTACCAAAACCACTAAATCATTAGCCTATTTCAAATATACGAATCGCTATAAAATTACTATATAAACTGCATTTAATTTTGAAAAAATAAATCGAGTGTGTTATTCATTTGTAGGCCCTGTGTTCTGCTTTAGTTTTACTTCCAGAAGACTTGCTCTGCATTTGTAGTGAGCACTGTTTATATTTTGCTGCAGGGGATGGAGGGAATCAAAGTTTTCCTTCATGACAGGGAACTCTGGACGAAGTTTGATGAAGTGGGAACTGAAATGATCATCACTAAGGCTGGAAGGTAGGAGGAAAAAATAACTCTCTGTTGACTACATAAAATAGATTTTGACTTTGGGTGTATTTGATTTACTCTATCATGATTTTTTTTTTGTGTGTGTGTGTGTTTTATGAAGCCAGGCATTTCACTAAAACGCTGTAGGAGAATTGAATGAAGAATGATTTTTTTAATGAATCGCAGTCCTGGCCCAACATAATGTAACATATGCATGTGGCATTAAGGCCCTCGAGGGACATGTTGTCTCAGAGGAGCACAAAGGCCTATGTATTATTAACATCAAGTGTTTTTCTAATCTAAATCTCCTTGTGTTTTTCCCTGAACACGTGCCCTGTAGGAGGATGTTCCCCAGTTACAAGGTGAAGGTCACAGGCCTCAACCCAAAAACCAAGTACATACTCCTCATGGACATTGTCCCCGGGGATGACCATCGCTACAAATTTGCAGACAACAAATGGTTCGTATATGACAACACTTCATATTTATCAGAGTAATCGTCTGAATCCAAACTCAGTGGACCACACCCTCGGAAACCTGTGATAGGCTAATGTGATCAAATATGCCGTGCAGCAGTAGCCATGTCTGTACAGGTCAGCTTTCCCATGATGGATTCACAATTATGTTTATTATAATATTTAACCTTGTTATGGTGGGGGGGCTAACGGATTGAATGCTAAATAACATGATAGATCGTTGGCTATGGAAAAAACAATAACCTAAATCAATTTCTTGATCAGTAATTATTTTTCCCCACATTTTCACATGTCACCTTGTTGCCACTTTATTATCATATGTGGTCATGAATGTTTGAGTCTGATAAATCAGTAAAAGGAAATCCGTCTATACCGTGTTGTTGTGGGTTTATACCCTCCGCTCCATCCCCGCCTGCGCGCACTGGGTAAAGGTCGGCTCCCTCTTGCAGACCGGGGTGGCCTAGTTCCCCGTGTTTCCCCCCAGTGTCTGCCCGCCGGTTGAATCAGAGTGTGAAGGGTTCACCGGGCGGACAGACGACACAGACCGGATTAAAGTCTCCCGTTCAACTGTTGTGTTGTGCTGAGGGGAAAATCCGAGCAGACCACTGACTCTTACAGTGAGAGCCATCAATGCTCTGCCTCCTCACAGCATCAGACACTCGGTCATTGCAACGCAACGGGCCGGACACCGGGGATTGTGGATAAACCAGTGTGACACGGAGTCCCAGCTCAGAGCCTCGGCCCAATGGAGGCGCGGGGTGTTTATAGAGAGAAGTTGCTGCTGTAGCCTGAAGGCATTTTTCCGAGATAAAGTTTGTGTGTGTGTGTATGTGTGTGTGTGTGTGTGTGTGTGTGTGTGTGTGTGTGTGTGTGTGGGGGGGAGATGAATCCCCTCAAATATAACAGGCTGTAAAATATGATATCATACATGCCAATTTATTTTTTAGTTTGACCTTCACGCTTAGGCTACACATTGCAGAGTCAACAGAGGCCAGGCTTCACATGAACTTGATCACTATTCTTCTAGGCCTTGCTTCAGAGTCTCTGGCACTAACTACCTTCTGTTAAAAGCGAGAAAATAGATCACTCAGATCAGATTGTTGTTTTAGTTTTGTGACGATTTATTTCAGCAGACGGGTCCGGCGCCTCATCAACAACATCGCTCCTGCAGAGAAAGCAGAGGCTACAGCAAATCTGGGAGCAGAGCGAGTTAATTTGAGTCCGCTGAGCTAAGGTCCAGATGTGGCTATCTGTGTAAACTTCAGCAAAACGCGGTGCATTTGGAGTCTGTCTAATTAAAGCACCAGATAGACCCTCTGCAGCCGGCGGCAGCTCAGGCCTCCTGCGCGGCGTGGCGCCGGCCAGAGCGTGTGCACGTCCGCTCAGACAAACCACTGTGACCCACTGAGCGTCATTGTCTAACTGACTGTTTTTGTGGTCTGCTCCATTTTTTTTCTTGGCCGTTTAGGTCGATAACGGGAAAGGCAGAGCCCGCGATGCCGGGGAGACTCTACGTCCACCCGGACTCTCCCGCCACCGGGGCGCATTGGAGCCGCCAGCTCGTCTCTTTTCAGAAGCTGAAACTCACCAACAACCACCTGGACCCATTTGGACATGTGAGCCCTCTTAACAACATTTCCCAAGTGTGGTGGATTGCCTGTTTATGTACAGACAAAACAAGGAAATTTGTTGTTTATCTGTTTGAAATAGAATCAGAGCGTTTGGAGTGTGTTTATAGGCCTCTAGTTTGAGGCTGCTTCCAATAAAAGTCGTTGAAAAACAATACGCTCGTGAGGACACCAATCATAAATTTAAATATCAAATATCCATAATATGCATTTTAAATAAGTAACAGAGTAGCCTAATGGTTTTAATTTAAGAAGAATGATTGCACAACTGCTACAGTCACAGGTCCGGTCCAGCAGAGAGGCTCAGCCCGAGGAGCCCCATTCAGTCCTCAGCTGGCAGCACAGACTGTGTAACTCAGCAGACATCACAACACAGCACAAATCACCACTAGGGCAGAGCGGACACAATTCAGACTCCACACACTCATTCCCGCCGTGCCCAGCTTTCCCACTGACGCACCACGCAGCCTATAGTAACAGTCTACTACTTTATACATTAGGCGCAATGAACTGCACCGGCGCGCCAGCACCCTTGCGCACCCATGTGTGTGTCCGCGCAGAAACAAACAGAAACATCATCTTTTCACATTTGGTAAATTAGAGGTAATGATTTCAGTGGCTTTAAAGTCCATTAGCTAATGCATGTCACAGGCGGACACGTCACTGCGATTAAACTGAGCCCCCCTGGATAAACAAACGTGGTCCAATTAAAAAGCACTTGTGGAGTTGTCGGTGTCGTGGGAAATAGTTCAGACCGTGAGTTGTTATAGTTTTACATCACTGGTATGTCCAGGCCAAATGTAGCAAAGTTAGAGGCAGGTGGACATTAGAAATGCTGCAGTAATAAGTAGTCACCACTAACCTTTCAAGAAGTTGCTTCCAATGTTGCTGCCAAGTTAATGATCAGTGAATGTGGGAAATCTGGAACATCAAATTATATAGTTTAAATTTAGGCCTGAATATCCAGTCCTGTGGATTCAGATCTTACATAACTATGTGTTGTTTGGTTTGGGTCAGAAAATGGTCACAGATGTCATATTTGATCAGTAGATTAAAATAAACAATGTGTAATATGATTCACTAATCAGTTTGTTTTCATGTATGATTTTTTTTAGCTGCATTTAAATGAAAAAAAGACTTTCATAAGTCATTTTTGGTAATTGTTCTAACCAGAGCAGGTAAAAAAAACATCATATTATTTCTATATTCATGCAGGACTCATGCCCACAGAATTTGGCTACGGTCTTGGAGGGAGGCCATGTAAACAAAAATCACTTATTTGTTTTTCATGTTGACTTACACCAGTTTGATCCTGCTCATATGTTAAGCATGAATCTTTGTTTCATGTCAGCCCAGAAATCTGGTGTATCTTGACTATAGGTGGGCCTACCCTTCACATGGTCTCCAGTTCAGTCCAGTCCAGGTCCCAGCATCTGCTGCAGTGTTTTTTTTTTTTTTTTTTTGAAACACAGAGACAGCTCTGTCAGCCTCACCTTCTCAATCTCTCCCCTGTACAGATAATACTCAACTCCATGCACAAATACCAGCCTCGTCTCCATATCGTCAAGGCGGACGAGAACAACGGCTTCGGCTCTAAAAACACAGCTTTCTGCACCCACGTCTTCTCTGAGACTGCCTTCATCGCTGTGACGTCCTACCAGAACCACAAGGTAGACTTTGCACACTACTGAGAGAGTGTTAAAGGTCAGGAACTATCCTACCCACATGTTTTGGAGAGGTGCCACCTAAACCTCCTTTATGGAACTACAATAAAATTTTGGATTAAACCATATAAATACAATAAGGTCACTGTGAGTCACTGCTAGTCCCGATAGGAATGTAATAATAATTGATGTTTATACATTAGTTGGTGTTTGAATATGAAGTGTACTGATTTGCTACAGGCTGGAGCTAAAGGCAACCTCGTGATTATTCAAACAATGGAACAAATGGAGCTCAAAGTCTTCAGATCTGTTCTACTGTAGAATCTGTGACCACTTAGACAAGTGCATGAAGTTTTGCCTTTGGTCACTGGGCACATTCAAACTTCTGCCTCACACACACACAAACACACACACACACACACACACACACACACACACACACACACACACACACACACACACACACACACACACACAGACACTCTTTCTCTGTTTGTATTACCGTCTGTATTTTGTGTCCAGAAAGTCAATTTGCATGTTCTTTGTTTATGTGTCCTTACTCAGTATTTGTAAACATGTCCAAAAATAAATTATGTGCGTGTGCGTGTGCGTGTGTGCGTGTGTGCGTGCGTGCGTGCGTGTGTGTGTGTGTGTGTGTGTGTGTGTGTGTGTGTGTGTGTGTGTGTGTGTGTGTGTGTGTGTGAGAGAGAGAGCACATGTAAGTGTTGGTATGTAATGACCTGTTTCTTTCCCTTGATCTTGGCTGGTCCAGTTTCCTTTGTCTTTGTCTTTGACGGACTGCGGCCTTATAAGCCTTGAACTCTGCTGATAAACTTTTCACAGGGTAGCTTCAATTTGATCACATTTCATAACGAATCATAAATAACATGAATAAATACATTGCAACTACATTATTTTCTACAAAGTTTTGCAATTCTTTTCCTTAATTTTTACATATTATATATCTTGTCAGTAAAATTGCTCACCTGAGAAAATTCACCAAATCTTTGTGTTTATAATTTTTAATTCATTGTATAATAAATAGTGTACAATCAAAAGTTTGTATATATATTGTATTTTAAGCTTACTACTAATTTATACTTATATTATTATTATTATTATTATTATCAGTAGAAGTGGAATTAAGTGAATTAGTTTTAAGTTTTGCTAATTATTTGAAATTTTCTGAACCATTACATCCGTGTATGCAATGTAGTTATTGCGTAAAAAAATCCTAAACTCTGTAGTTGTATCATACATACAGAAACACGTAGATCTGATACCACATTTGTTGTACAGTATAGAAATTACAGCTGTGGAGCAAATAGTGTGGCGGAGGTCGATATCAGAATTATCGACACTTCAAAGTTTGTTTGGACCTGAGCTCGTGTCAGGTCTCCAGTCCGCTCGCCTGCTCTGTGATGGACGTGGTCTTTAGCTAAATGAAATCCTTCAAAACACAAAGGTTTCCCTCCATGACATCAATGAGAAAAGTTTGAGGACTTAACATCAAAGCTCTCAGCTTTGGACCTCTAAAAGCTTTGGCCTGAAATCCTTAAACCTGGCGAGTGTTTGGGTAAACAGTTTATTCTGTGTCAGCTGGCGAGAACACTGTCCACTCCGTTAGAAACGTCAGTGGCTGAGGAATGTTGGCCGTGCAGAGCTTCAGTAGGGCTGCTTTTAACATCTGCAGGGCCTCTGACTAATAGTAAACTATTGACTTTCAGTCAATGATGAGAACAGTGGAAGACTGAATGTGCCTTTGGACCTATATGTGTCTTTGCATGGATGAAACCCTGGGTCTTTTTTGAGCCTGAGCGTCCTGTGGTGTAATACTAGTGTCTAAGTGAAAGGTTTTCTGTGTTTCATCCTCAGATTACGCAGCTGAAGATCGAGAATAATCCTTTCGCTAAGGGCTTCAGAGGCAGCGACGACAATGAGCTGCACCGCATGGCCAAGCTGCAAGGGTGAGCACAGCTTTGTTAGCGTGTGTGTTGGTGTTTCCAGTATCTGTGTGCGTGTGTGTGAACATTTATAGGAAACAAAATCTATTCTTCTCTTTTTCTCTCCCTCACCCAGAGGGGAGGGTTGTTATGATGGGGTACATATGGTCTAAGATGTGTGTGTGTGTGTGTGTGTGTGTCTGTGTGTGTGCGAGCGAGCGAGCCGAGCCAAGTGGTAAAAGAGATGTGAGCCATTGTCACCTGAAGCTTGATCTCAGCCTGAAACCTCGTCCAAAACGTGCAGCACAAACACTGAGCATCAGTTCCTGCACTGCATTGATAGATCACATTGCTGCTGGTCTATTAGTCTGTCACCGCTGATCAGCTGATGGCCTTACATGGTGTCTGTTTGTGAGCTGAGCTAATCTCCATTCAAGCTCCGTTGTGGCAGGCAGTTTAGAGATTTTAGCGAGCCAATGGGAGAGGCTGTTACTGTGTGGAGGGAGAAGAAAGAGAAGGGAGGAGGAGAAGGAGGGAGAGAGGGTGGTATTAAACGCAGCAGCCCTGTGTTATTGTGCTGCTGTGGCGGAGAGGAGAGGAGAGGAGTCTATCTGAAGTGACACACGGATGGATGTTTATTTTTAGAGCAGCGAATTATCTCACAACAGCACTGACTGTGATTGTGTGTGCGTGCGTGTGTGAGAGTGTGTGTCACTGTCTCAGCGAGAGTCGAGGGGAGATGTGGCCTGCTGTCCCCTACATACCACAGAGTTCACCAAGAGGGCAGTGTGCACAGGGAGAGGGAGAGAGAGATCAGAGCTGAAAGGATGAAAGACTTGAAAGAAAAAGAAAAGAAAAGAAAAAAGACCACAAACCACCCTGCAGAATTTAATCTACCTTAAAATACCTGTACAGAGTCAGGAAAGGCAGTTTTGAGCTTTGTGCAGCATACCTGAGGCCATAACAACATCAGATGCAAATTGTTGCTCCTGCTGTTATTCTCAACTCACCTCTCTCTTTCTGTTTCAGCAAGGACTACCCAGTGGTCCCCCGCAGTACCGTCCGCCAGAGAGCCTGCTCCACTGGGAGTCCTTTCAGCGGGGAGGGGCGGGGTCTGAGAGGCTCCCCCGAGGCTGTCGGATCCCCCTACAGCTGTGAGAACGGCTTGAACAGCAGCAGCAGTCCCCAGGAGCTGCTGAGCGCTCCCCCCACGCATTACACCCTGCCTCATCCTCCCCTGCAGCACGGCCAACAGCCGCAGGTCTTCCACTGCACCAAGAGGAAAGGTAGGAGGAAGCTCTGCGCCGTGTGACAGAGAATTACTGCCGAAGTCTTGAGATATAAAGACAAGTTTACAAAGCTATGACCCATTTATTTTGACATTCACCGAGTTATTGTAATAGTTATTGTACACGTGGAAACAAACAGTGTTTATCTCACTTTAAAAATGATTTGTGAATGATATTACACCCCCTAACGTTTCCTTATACCAAGTAGGAAAATCTCCCCTGAGCAGCCGTAAAACTGATAATGACTGGTTTCTCTCACCTGATATATAGTTTATGAACAATAAACAGCTTTGGGTAAATGTCGTAGTAATTGAGTTTCTGTTTTCAGGTCACAAAAAGGACCATTACAGTGGTTTTACATGTTTTTGCCAATTGATTACTAATTTACAAAGTTACAGTTATTTGTATAAACTAAAAGTTATAAACTATTATCTAAAGCATGGTATCCATGAATTTAGTTAAAAAATTTTGATGTTTCTCAGCCAACTGCAAAGGTAATAATGTAATTACTATACATAATATGTAACTAAGAAAAAGGAGTTGAGTTTTATTTTACAGGCAGATTTTGAGTCTCTTCAGGCTGTTTTTATAAACTCCTGAAAATAATGGAAATCATGAAGAGGAAATAGAAAAACAAATTTGGCAACTTTCAATGCGTATGGTGAATTTTAGAAAGTTATGTTTGTAGCTATGTGCAGGTGTTGATTTATTTGTACTATTGTAGGAAATCAACTCAAAGACCACAGTGACATTTATTTGTGCTGTGACATTCAGTTCAGTTTGTGTTTGCAGGCTGCGTGGAATCATCATCAACAAATGACTGTTTATTTATTTACACATGTTTACATAGGTCTACTCAGACATATGAATCAACAACTAAAAGAAAGCCAGTAACGTGCAACGTCTGAAAATACCAAAAACATTTTCTAAGGCTGTAACTAAAGTCAACTTTGTGTTACACTTAACTGATCACCTAACTAATCATGGGTTTAACTCAGGAGTCAGGTTAGCGCTGCTCTCAGGCCTGTGAGATTAAATGAACATGCTCGTCTCTACACGCAGATTTCATACCAAGCAAGGCACTAAAGGCTTTTTCAATCTGGACTATAATACCCCTGTTAATAGGGGGTGCGTATTGTTTGAAATTTATTATTGCAAAACTATTGATGCTATTGGAAATACCTACATTTTAGGATCAAGAGCAAAAGAATATATTGTCATTGCCTCGCGTTGAGAAATATAAACTTATACATAAAACACAACACTTTGTTTCATTTAAGAAAGCAAGACAAATGTTTTAAATATTAAATGTTGTCTAAATACAAGGAGCCATACAAGCAGTGTGCGTAAATAACATACAGACTATAACTGTAAAATGATGATTTAAATCAGAAACTAGGATCACAGAATAATTTGAAGGTTTATGATAAACTGTGATTTGGACACATTTTGTTTGGCACCAAGTCGTAAAGAGATAAAACACTTTTCCTTTTCTTCTGGCAGCATTACAGATAAACTACACTTTAATCCTGGCATCATGTTTATATTTAAGTTAATGTCATACGTATTCTCAAATCAGCCATGCTAATTCAACTTTTCTTCATGTGTACATTTTGTTCTCGTCTCCGTTGCTTGAACTGTCTGAAGTCAGAACGATTGCGCTGGAACTTTCTCAGTTCTCACTTACTGTCAAATGTAAAATCAACAGAATGTTTTCTCTCTGTCTGTCTGTAGTGGAGGACAACTGCCCTTCAGGAAACCGCCAGCACCCATACAAGAAACCCTTCACTGGTAGCTCACCCAGTGAGGGCGAGTCTTACTATCACCCCTCCTCCTTCCCTCCTCCTCCACCTGGTCTGTCCAACAACACTGCCCTGGGTCTCACTGACTCCCCCTACAGCTCAGACATGGGACAGCGTCAGGCGTGCATGTTTGCCAGCTCAGAGCCCAGACTGGATGAACTCAACTGTACATCCTGGTCGTACACCTGTCCGCTCCCTTCTGCAATGACCCCCATGGAACCCTACCCACCTTATACCCCTCATCCTCCCTACAGCTCCAGCCCTCAGGGCTCTCGACTCAGCGCCATAACCCACCAGAGCTCTCCGCCGCTGGGAGAACACATCGCCCACGACCCCTATCAGAGCCAGAGCTCTGGACCTCCATCTCAGAGCTCCCAACACATTCACAGCAGGCAGCTCAGCCCTCCTCTAAGAGAGTATCCTCGCTACACGCCCAACCTGTCTCCTCCTCTATATCACACACTAGAGACGCACACACACATCAGGTGTGGAGTACCAGAGTGGAGTGCAGCCTCCTAACTGAACCAGAGGACGTACCTGAGAGACTGATTATTGGACAGAGAGTCTCAAACTCAGTGAGCCTTCTTCCTGCTCTTTTGAAAGATGCTGCAGCGTATACAGACTAAATATGATATTACCTTTGTAACATAATTGTGAAAAGTGTGATCTTGTGCTGTGTGAAGAGGTCTCATCTATTAGCCATGTTTCTCCCCTGTGCTGGATGGAGCGGTGGATTGTTGAAGACTGGACTTGGACATCCATGAAGTTTCAGATGTTTGGAAAAAAAAAAAAAAAAGCAGCACAATCAAAGTTGTAGTTTATCATCTTTTCATAACTCAAAGACTGGTGTCATCCAAATGTTTGCACTGTGAGCCCTGTTAAGGCCAGACTGTGAACAGCACTAGGCTGTTTTCCTCTCAATGACTCCCGCTCTTTGCATTGTCAAGGATGTAAATAGTGACCCAATGTCAAACAGGCAGTAACATTTACTGACCAAAATAATCTCAGCTCTCACAGCAGAGCCTGAGGGAGACATTTTTTCTCTTTTAGTTGAGCAAAACACAGCTCCATGCTCAGTCTCAGTGAAGGAGAAAAGGCATGAGTTGTCTGTGTGTGTGTCTCTGCGTGCGTGCGTGCGTGCGTGTGTGTGTTTGTATGTAAAGCCTATGTCAGCTCAGCTCAAGGATGCTATGAGTTAATTTCCAATGAGACAGGCAGTAGTAGCTGCAGGCGCTGCACCGTGGAGATAAACAGTTTGTTTAGACCACGCTACAGGCTGAAAGACCTGTAAACACTGTTTCCACTGCATTCTGGGTAAATGCACAACTCAGCGTCACGCAGCTGTCACCACTGTCCTCTCAGTCACCCCCAGCTGACCAATCAGCTTTCTCCGCTCAATGACAGCCAACCAATGAGCACGCACCTCTCTTTTATCCCCAGCTGACCAGTCAGAGCTGGAGCGTAGCGTGCTATGTGTGTGCGTGTGTGATGGCCCATTTTTGTTTGTCTCTGAATTATTCATGAGTCCAGTGTTGATTCTTGACATGCAAGGATGTCTCAGCAAACACAAAGAAATACAGTGCTGTAAATGTGCTCTTTATTAGTTAAATCTAAATCGGTCCCTGTCATATCCATACACCATTACTCCATTAATTGCTTTGACTAGATTGGGTTGAGTGCATTTCCCTGCAGATTTGGGTTTTTACTTTCAACCTTGTAGCTAATTGTAAAGAAACATTTGTGGCTCCTTTCATGCACGCAAGCTGAGATTTTGTTTTTATTTTTGTGTCATGAAGCAGTTTTTATATTTCCACCCAGGTGTTATACATGCAGTAACATGTGAGAAGGTGCTCTAACACTGCAAACCATCCAGGATGCAGAGAGCAGATCCTCATCATTCCTTGTTATGTATTTGATGTGTGTGCGTGAGTATGTGTGTGACAGTGAGCTGTAAAGATGAAAATGTTTGTGTTTTATAGACTTTTTTCCTGCCAATAGTATTTATTACTCTAGATTTATAAAGATGACCTTGTTGTTAACTTGTGAAACAAGACGGTATCATTCGGAGACATTTGTTTCTCTTTGAAGGTTTGTGTCTGGTTTCACCCTCCATCTCCAAACGGTGATAAATAGTTGTGATAAGCAAAATTTTTTTCTGTTCTATGGAAATAAAGACAGATTTATATGAAGAAATGGAATAAATTTTAGAGAACTTTGCGTAAGTCAATTGGTTGTAGTGTTCTTCTTTGTGGTTAGATGACAAACACAGCAGAGACAAACTATTAACATTCCCAGTGGGTTATTTAAAGTACATTCAGCACCTTGGGAGTGGAAACTCTTTTAAGTGCAGTGCAACTTATCAGTTTCAATGCATGTATGAATATGAAGGACCTGATAACAACACTAGCCTGCACCCTTTCACAAATATATGCTCCAAAAGTGTCTGACAATCTTATTCAACATATTGGAGTATTGTTTAAAGCGTAACAGTGTGTACTATGTTGTCTTATCAAGTATAAGGGACCCCAGTGTCTCCAACTCTTCCATTTAGCAGTGAAACCCTCCAGAGTGGTGTGGGTGCTGGGGTGCTGTGTATACCTTGTCCGCCTCCTCTTATCTCTGACAGGTTGTTTGGCATCTCCAGTCCTCACCAGCTGGACCCCTTCACTGACGACCTGCTGCCCAGGGAGGGGAGGGGTCTGCTGGGATGGAGGACAAAGAAAGGTTGGGGTGTGTTGGTGGTCCCCCCCTTTCTCTCAGCTTCCCCTACAGGCCACCATTCACCATCCTTCCTCTCCCCTGGCATCTCATGTCGTGTCTCACACAGCCAAGCTAACTTATTACACCTTACACCTGCTGAGAGTATTGAAAGCACATATTTTCAAAGAACAGATGGACGTTAACACAGAAAGATTTATTTGCGAAGGTTGTTAAATCATTAAACTTCAAACCCAGTGTATTTACATTTAATTACATAGTTCAATGTGTGTTAGAAGTTGTCAGGTCCTTTTTCTCTTTTCTTCCTTTCTCTCTCTCTTTCATACACCATGAGGTCAAAGGTTAAGCAGGCAGCTCTTCAGAGGGTCTGTTCCTCCTTAACCCTTCGTCTCTAGTCAAACTCCGGCCTGGACGGACGAGGAGAGGGGGAGAGGAGGGGGAGAAAGAACGAGATCTCAGGGGCCTCCTGCTTTGAAGATGGATTGCATCGCTTCATCCTTGCTTGTACAGTAACAGAGCTCTGTGATGGCCTCTGTATGGCTGGGAGTTAGCTGGGAGAGTAAAGCTTTGGGTAAAGTGGTAAAGTAATATTAAACACAGCCAGTATGTGTGTGAGAGTGTGTGAGAGTGTGTGTGTATGTAATCCATCTATGGAGGACTTTCTCAGACATACTGGTTGGACAGTAGATTGATGAACCTTTGTGATCAAAGAGCCTAAGTGGTGCTTATCGTTATCTCCCTGACACCCCCCCACCCCCCACCCCCCCCCTCGCCACTGCCCTTCACCCCAACACACACACTACTAACCCCTCTGGCTGCCCTCTACATTTTCTCCTTTTCTCATCCAGAAATTACTAATTTATGATGGTTTCTAACACGAACAGAGCACAGACAACCACATACACACATCTTTTTCTTTTTTTTTTTTGTGTTGTGTGCACAGTTGAGACACCACATGTTAAAAAAAAGAAAGACTGACATTTTTAAATGTCACTCATTTGGCCTGTAGACCTAAATTTTTGTTTAGCTAAACCACGAGGGCTGCTGAGGACGGCTTATGTTTCTGCTGTATTGTATGTTGAGGTTAGTGCGCAGCTATGTGGAGCAATTTCTCTTGCCAAACAAGCTTTTTTTAAAGACATCAAAGACTTATTTAAAGCTTATTTCATTACAGTCTGAACTATTAGTTTGAATATATAAATGTGTATTTGGAGTCTCATGCAGAACTCTGAGAGGCACTTGTGTGATGTCTAGCATTAGTGATGCCATTTTGTGTGGAATAAGTGGTCTGAGATGGAGTGTAATTGGTAAAGTTGATTATGGTTCGTCTCCATGGGTCGGATGGTGCTTCGTCTCTAGGGCAGTAAAGGGAGACAGCTTATTCCTTCCTGACTAGCTTGGTACTAGTAAAGCAGCTATTACATTGGCATGCCACAGAGAACAGAGGAGGCTTGGATCTATACAAGTTTCATGTTTGGAAATAAATATTAAAATGACATGTATCTGAGCCTGTAGGATAATTTATCCTTTCCTCCATGGCTTACATCTTACCAAAGCTTGTTTGTGTAAGTGTTTGCTGTTTTTAGAGCTTCATCAGACCAAGTGGGATTGAAAAGCTGAGAAGACATCATTGAAAAATGAGTTGATGGGTGTATAAAACCAATTTTTTTCAGCATATCTTAATATACTAAACCATAAGTATCTGTAATTAGAACCATAAACACAGTATGGCACTAAGAGGACAGCACAATGGCCGCACAATTATGTAAAACAATGGATGCTTGGCCATTACATATGGTGCAACAAAGTAGGATAGTGGAGGTTTATTTGAATGGTACTATCCATCCTTGCTGTGATTTAAAAGCCAGAAGAATGGTCTGATGCTGTTAAGCACAGTTTAGTAACAAGACTCAGACCCAAGCTAATTTCCCCCTAAATGAGAGTTTATTGCTGAAACAGCCCTGAAATCACTGAAGTAGATCTTAATATGAGCATAAGAGCTGTCAAGGATAAGAGGCCAAGTAAGTGTGTGTGTGTGTGTGTCTGTGTGTGTCTGTGTGTGTGTGTCTGTGGGTGGGTGCGCATGGGTTGTCCTGAGTGTTGCGTCTGAAAGACAAAAGGAGAGGTTAAGGGTCAAACTAACAGCAGACAGGCCAGTCCAGGGTCAGAGGGCTCAGACTAACCTGATCAGTGATGGTTGTTTATCTGACGAACCTCAAACCGTCACCCTAATGGAGCTTCCTTATCGTTCCCTCTTATGTGGACTCTCACTTTTAGAACCGATCAACAACTCAATGCTAGTTTTGAAGAATAGCTGATCCCTCTGAAAGAAATAAACATGCAAACATCATGTTAAAGAAGATGTAGGATATAGAACTGGCCTCACGGTAGTCACGTCCCAGGATCAGATCCAGATGAAGATCTTTGTCTCCCTGATTTTCCAATCACTCTCTCCAGTGGAAGCTACGTTTTAAAGAAAGGACACAGTGATGTGAGCAAGAATAATTGTTTTAACTCCTAACATACCGCCAAGGTCCCAAGATCGGCAGCCAAACACACATGACAGGGTGGAAGGGATAGAGGCGCTCCCGCAGTGGGTGGTGGTGGGGGTTTTGGGTCGTCATGGAGCCAGTGTCCCGTCTGATTACGGCCAGAGGACTGGAGAGGCACGCTAATCCTCCACACACACACACACACACACACACACACACACACACACACACACAAATATAGATGCACACATATGCTCTCTTGGAGACAAAGACACACAACCAGCAAGACAGAAAGACATGTACACACACACATACACACACACACACACGCACGCACATGCACACACACGCACGCACATGCACACACATGCACACACACGCACACACATGCACGCACATGCACAAAAACAAATTCTCACACACACGCACAAACCTATTCTATGAAGAGATTACACCCCATACCCCTTGACCTCAGTCTGGTCCCCTTGTCCAGACAGGGCACACAGCATAATGATATCACTACCAGCAGGACTTCACTTTGCAGCTCTGCTTGTTTGCTCACTGTACAGACCGACTGCAGCCCCTCACAGTTTCCCAGTTTTGAATAAAGGAACATTGTCAGGTCAGTATTGTGCATGTGCCCAGGCCGGGACCACAGCCAAGATTTTTAAAAATACTCAGGCTATGAGAATCCAGGGTTACTTGCAATGCACCCCCCCCCCCCTTTTTTTTTTTTAAATTTTTTTTTTTGTTTGTTTCAATGACCTTACAGCAGCTGTAAATTATTTTGTTTTTATAATAATGTATCAAATGATAATAAGATACTGATGAACCTAGAAGGAATTATCACCACAATCTTCAGCTTCCTTCATCTTTATGGAGCCTTACAGTGATTTCCTCTCATAGCTCAGCTGTCTGGTCCACAACTTTACTCTTCTGGTTCACTCTCACTGCTCCTGTAGTGTTGTTTTCAGAGAAAAAACTCAATAAACCCAAACAGCAGACAGACACAGTGATGATAATGTTACTTTGTGACTCCTGGATGTGTAAATATGCACTTGTCTGCTACAAATTCACCATATCAACTTTAAAAAAAGTGATCACTTATCAATATTGTTTTCACTTGTTTCTGCTGCCCCCAAGTGGCCACAAATATCAGCTGTTTTAGGCTAAGTATAGTGTAAATACTGGAATCATTCTATAAAATACTCAGATTTCACCAAATACTCAGAAGAACAAGGCTGAGTCTTCAGCCCTGGTGGTAGCCCTGCAAGGCTGCACTTAGCTACATGTTAATGTCAGCATGCTCACAATATCAATGCTAACTGCTATGTTAGTTGGTGTAATTTTTACCATGCTCAGCATCTTATTTTAGCATGTCAGCATGCTAAGACTTGCTAATTAGCGTTAAACACAAGGTATTGTTAGGCTGATGGAAATGTAACCCACCACAGTACTGGACAAGTTTAGATTTTGACCTGAGTTACAATAATTCATCCTGAGGAAGACAGGAATGTTACAGTCTGTGGCCATTTAACGTAATATTTGATAAAGCATTTTAGAGTGGATCTAAATCATAAGCAGTTATAGAATCTTTATATATGGTAGTATTGTTGAGGTTGAGATCTCAGACAACAACAGTGTACAAAAAAGGCCAAGCAATCACAATAAAAAGAAAATGAAGAAAAAACAAAAAAGTTAAAACAGTTACAAGAGTCATAAAAACGATCAGATAGTAAAACTTTAAAATTGACAAGGGGAATGAAGCTTTGGGGAAACCAAAAGAGTGAGCTTCCATCTTGGATTGTTTCAGGATGTTTAGTGGCCTAAAGAGGTGACAGACTTCTGTATTTTACAAGAAGAAAGGGCAAACATAGAATCAGAAGAAACAGGTATCATTTTATTTAACACATTTATCTGGTAAATTGTTTTTGTGATCTGTTACTGTAAGTAGTCCTGACCCCAGTTAGAGAAATATTTTTCAAATCGGTTAAATTAATTTGAATGGCATACACATTGTTGTTTTCAGATATCCTAAACAGTATGTTTTAGTTTGTCTTTTTGTTGAGGCCTCATGTGCCTCAGCACCTCCTGACAGGCTTTCCTCTCTCCCTGCATCTTGGTTGCCCGCATCCTCCTGCAGGCTTGTCGCCACTTGTGTACAAGCATGTTTGCAAACAGGCCAGACAAGACCACTGCTGTGAGACAAACACAAAACACAAACATCAATGAACAAACAAATCCATTCATACACCCCACTCCCTCCGAACACTGCACACACACGTGAACCGATTTCATAGCACTCACTCAGGCCGCTGTCAGATCCCACTGTTTTGCCAGAAGCAGCATTGTTTGGTTCATACCCAATGCACTTCTGTAATCTTGTCTCATTATTAATAGATGGTGTCAGAGAATCGTTGGCCTCTCTGTCTGACAAGGCATTAGCATAAACACAGACTTCCTCTCAATATCTGTTTGCACCACACTGTTGACCTTTAATTATGGATGTCTAAATGTTTGCTACCTGTCCACTCAACTATGAGTGCGTGTGTGTGTCTCTGCAAGCTCCAGTGAAAGTCTTTTACTGGTTATAGGTATTCAATCACGCATTTTTACTTTGAGTTTATTTAAACAGAGACTTGACAATGAGAACAGAAACAGAATACAACTTTGTGTACTTCATAATTTTTCCAACAAAAAAGAAGAAGAAAACAGGAAGGAGCATTAAAGCCATATCAAAAGAGGAATTATCTGAGGTGCTAAGGAGGAAATATAAATACATAAATTAGAGAAGCAGGAGCAGAATATGCAGAGTAGGCAGAAACAGAAACATGCAAGTCTACTTGGCAAAACATATAAAATTGACTTATGTGAGTTTTCAATGCATCATGACGCAACTGACAGTTTCAAATGAGATCAAACAATCTGCATGTGAAGAAGCATCAGTCAGAAACCTGTGCAGAGACATACACATCACCACATCATAAAAGTCCTACAAAAGGCATATCGCTTTTTCTTTTTTTTTTTTTTACTACTCATGCCTCATGAGATCACAGAATTAATCAACACATCTAAAAAATATGATAAAACATTTAAAACACATCAACTTCACATTTCACTAAAAACAAAACATTCATGCAACCTATATGTATATGTGTTACAAAATGTTAATAATGGTGGTGAATAGGTCGTTAATTTTTGGGAAGTTATTAGGTGTTTATCATTACTATTATTATTTTGTACGGTTGTACAAAAATCAACGTTTTGCACTTGGATGTTACTCATGTTTATTTACACATAAAATATTTGTATGTCCTGTTGTGTGACCTTATAATGTGCTTGACTCATTGTCACATGATATAATGTTTGAAAATGACAGAGTAATTGCACAGTAAATGACTTGACAAATATTAACATATACTATTATATACTGTGAACAACTCAGTTCCCTCTATGCTCATATTATCCTATTATAAAATCACGTTTACACTCTTGTAAAAATGTTTAATAGAAGCTTCATGAACACTCAACATTGCAGAGTTTTTTACTTATTTCAGATGGTGAATATTAACATTCAACTTCAACACCACAGCCACATGGGTGAGCCCCACTGCATCCTTGTGTGTTGTGCAAACAAGCGCTGTTCAAACCAACAAACATTTGATTTTAATATTACCCAAGATCCAGTGGTCTCCAAAGAATCCAATTGTAAACACAGAAGATTTGTATACTGTAAATGACACAGAGACAGTATTATTTTTTACGTTTTTTGTAATGTATGTGATTTTCGTGATGCACTGAAACAATTCTACATACAGTGTGTGCAACTTAAGGGACATTTAAGGGGAAAATTATGGGCTTCATGTCTGCCATTATTGATTCTGACCTATCTTCTTCTCCTTGTCCTCCTCATCTGTTAAAAGGTCTGCCTGTGTTTACATGAGTGTGATGCCTCCATATCCAGAGCCTCACACTGCGCCCATCACCTGACACAACATGCTTTTATTATAATAGCATCATTCCAGTATTAATAAAGTACCGTGTGTGTATGTGCAGCAAGCCATTCATTCATTCATCAAAAATGGATACAGCATCATCTCTGCCTGCATCTGTGTTGTTGTTTTTCCCCTTCACTGCCTTCTAGTCATGCCTTTTCTCTTTTTCTCTCTCTGCTCATTTTGTGTGTGTGTGTGTGTGTGTGTGTGCGCGTTCGCGTGTGCATGACACACATTTACATCAGATGCATTTTTCTGGTTCTGCTGCCGTCTCTGTCAGCATCACCATCTTTGCCACACCTGGCAATTGTTATTCAAAAATAACAGCACACAGCATTTCCATTAAGTGCACTAATACCACGTTCCTCTGTCACCATGTGGCTCTGTGCTCCCAGTATGAGCATGTAATGTCAGATTACCATTTACTCAATCATATACAGCTCTTCCTTAAAGGTGATAACAAGTCTTTGAAGATATTTCAGGCGTGAACAAAGTCATGAATGTCCTGCTAGAGTGGTAATAATCACCATTTGGTGATGATGTGACTGTAGGCGAAAGAGACAGCTAGCATCGGACTTTTTTCATGAAGCCTTTCAAGATTAATAAAAAAAACAATCCCATAGCAAAGTCTTTTTTAGTAGCTGTTTTGGAGCTGTTGATCATAATTCATGATCTTCATCAGCAGATGGAATTAGTCCTGTTTTACTGTTTTGAATTTTCATTTCTTTCATTTGCACCACACAAGGACCTCACGTCCACACTGGCTCAAAATCAATGTTCAATGTTTGTTGTTGACCACAGAAACAACAGTTAAGAAAACAGTCTCACCACATGATCCATTTAGTAGCTGCTCTGGCACTTTCTATCATGATCACTGAGGTCAACTGCTGTTACCAATGCCAAGAATAAAATTTGAGCCTCACTTCAGAGGATGAGCTGTCTTTAGGGATTTTAATAGACTATATAACCAACCATCCTCCCACATTTCCAGCCTCTCATAAAAAAAAAAAAAAAAAAGGAAAATGTGCTGATGTTTGGGCTGCATAGCATGACCCACTGACAGGTCAGTGGGGTTTTATTTCCAAACATGTTTAAGAATGTAAACAACTTGTCAGACTCCAATAAATCTTCACATAAGTTATGCCTACATATTTTGATCCGACCTAGCCTGAACAATATCACACAACTGATCTAGCTTCTGACATGTTTACCGCAAAGTGTCATCATGTGTGTCTGTGTCTGTCAGTCTAATGTATGGTGAGGAACACGGTGTGTAACCACGCACTGTCCGGCGATGTCAAAGCGTCAGCAGAGGATAGGTGTGATACTAAGTGTGATTTTTGTGCTTAAAGTGGAAAAATCACACATCTCCCTGTGGTAACACCTGTCAGTCAAATGTCTGAAAGATAAAAGCCCCCTGTAGGCAGAGCCATGTTTCTCCTAGTTGTGTGCTTTGTGATTATGGTGGTTAATCATGGTTGAAAATTGCATGAATAATTATTTTGTTCGTGCTGGAGATGAGGAGAGGCTGACTTTTTTCGAAAGCCACAGCTAATGCACAATGACACTCTACTGACTTATAAAATTGTATAGGACACTGTACTAAACAGAATAGGACACACACACACACACTCAAAGGATGCCTGTAATGAAGGACATATTATATTAAAGCAGCAGAGCAGAGCTACTCAGCAGTCAAACTCCTAAATTGCTTTACTAATTTAGCCTTACACTGAGTAACAGTAGCAGTAGGCTACAAAAAAGGGCATAAAATGTCATAGTATAATAAGGTATAAAACGTTATAATATAGTAAGGCATAAAAAGCTGAAAAAACGTCATAGTATAGTAAGGCACAAAAAGGGCATAAAACGTCATAGTATAATAGATATGAAAAGTCATAGTATAGTACGGCATAAAAAGGTGAAAAAAAGTAATAGTATAGTAAGGCACGAAAATGGCATAAAACGTCATAGTATAGTTAGGCATAAAAAAGTGAAAAAACGTCATAGTATACTGAGGTACAAAACATCATAATATAGTAAGGCATAAAAATGGTATAAAACGTCATAGTATAGTAAGGCATAAATAGGTGAAAAAACATCATAGTATATTGAGGCATAAAAATAACATAAAAAGTCATAGTATAGTAAGGCATAAAAAGGTGAATAAACATCATAGTATAATAAGGCATAAAAAGGTGAAAAAACATCATAGTATAATAAGGTATGAAACGTCATAGTATAGTAAGACATAAAAAGGTGAAAAAACGTCATGGTACAGTAAGGAATAAAAACGGCCTAATACGTCATAGTATAGTAAGGTATAAAACGTCAAAGTATAGTAAGGAATAAAAAGGTGAAAAAACGCCATAGTCTACTGAGGTACAAAACGTCATAATATAGTAAGGCATAAAAATGGTATAAAACGTCATAGTATAGTAAAGCATAAAAAGGTGAAAAAACGTCATAGTATAGTAAGGCATAAAACGTCATAGTACAGTAAGGCATAAAAATGGCGTAAAACGTCATAGTATAGTAAGGCTTAAAAAGGTCAAATGACGTCATAGTATAGTAAGGCATTAAAAGGTGAAAAAACGTCATAGTATAGTAAGGAATAAAAACGGCATAAAACGTCATCGTATAGTGAGGCATAAAAAGGTCAAAAAACGTCATAGTATAGTAAGGCATTAAAAGGTGAAAAAATGTCATAGTATAGTAAGGCATAAAATGTCAAAATATATTAAGGCATAAAGAGGTTAAAAAAATGTCATACTTTACTGACGTACAAAACGTCATAATATAGTAAGGCATAAAATTGGCATAAAACATCATAGTATAGTAAGGCTTAAAAAGGTCAAATGACGTCATAGTATAGTAAGGCATAAAATTGGCATAAAACGTCATAGTATAGTTAGGCATTAAAAGGTGAAAAAACATCATAGTATAGTAAGGCATAAAAGGTGAAAAAACATCATAGTATAGTAAGGCATATAAACAGCATAGAACATCATAGTATAGTAAGGCATAAAAAGGTGAAAAAACATCATAATATAGTAAGGCATAAAAATGGCGTAAAACGTCATAGTATAGTAAGGCATAAAAATGGCGTAAAACGTCATAGTATTTATAAGGCTAAGAATGGTCAAATAAAGTCATAGTATAGTAAGGCAAAAAAATGGCATAAAACGTCATAGTATAATAAGGTTTAAAATATTATAGTATAGTAAGGCATAAAAAGGTGAAAAAACATCATAATATAGTAAGGCATAAAAATGGCATAAAATGTCATAGTATAGTAAGGCATAAAAACCACATAAAACGTCATAGTATAATAAGGTATCAAACGTCATTGTATAGTAAGGCCTAAAAAGGTGAAAAAACGTCTTACTATAGTAACGCACAAAAAGGTGAAAAAACGTCATAGTATAGTAAGACATAAAAATGGCATAAAACGCCATGTTATAAAGAGGTATGAAAAGTCATTATATAGTAAGGCATAAAAATGGTATAAAACGTCATAGTATAGTAAGGCATAAAAAGGTGAAAAAACATCATAGTACAGTATGGCATAAAAAGGTGAAAAAACATCATAGTATAGTAAGGCATATAAACGACATAAAACATACTAGTATAGTAAGGCATAAAAATGGAAGAAAACGTCATAGTATATATAAGGCTTAAAAAGGTAAAATAACGTCATAGTATAGTAATGCATAAAATTGGCATAAAACCTCATAGTAAAGTAAGTAATTAAAAGGTGAAAAAACGTCATAGTATAATAAGGCATAAAAAGGTGAAAAAACGTCATAGTACAGTAGGGCATAAAAAGGTGAAAAAACATCATAGTATAGTAAGGCATATAAACAGCATAGAACATCATAGTATAGTAAGACATAAAGTGAAATAAAACGTCATAGTATAGTAAGGCATAAAAAGGGGAAAAAACGTCATAGTATAGTAAGGCAAAAAAACAGTATAAAACGTCATAGTATAATAAGGTATAAAACGTCATTGTATAGTAAGGCATGAAAAGGTGAAAAAACGTCATAGTCTGGTAAGACATAAAAATGGCATAAAACGTCATAGTATAGTAAGGCATAAAAAGGTGAAAAAACATCATAGTACAGTAAGGCATAAAAAGGTGAAAAAACATCATAGTATAGTAAGACATGAAGTGAAAAAAAACGTCATAGTATAGTAAGGCATAAAAATGGCGTAAAACGTCATAGTATAGTAAGGCTTAAAAAGGTCAAATGACGTCATAGTATAGTAAGGCATTAAAAGGTGAAAAAACGTCATAGTATAGTAAGGAATAAAAACGGCATAAAACGTCATCGTATAGTAAGGTATAAAACGTCAAAGTATAGTGAGGCATAAAAAGGTCAAAAAACGTCATAGTATAGTAAGGCATGAAAAGGTGAAAAAACGTCATAGTCTGGTAAGACATAAAAATGGCATAAAACGTCATAGTATAGTAAGGCATAAAAAGGTGAAAAAACATCATAGTACAGTAAGGCATAAAAAGGTGAAAAAACATCATAGTATAGTAAGACATGAAGTGAAATAAAACGTCATAGTATAGTAAGGCATAAAAATGGGGTAAAACGTCATAGTATAGTAAGGCTTAAAAAGGTCAAATGACGTCATAGTATAGTAAGGCATTAAAAGGTGAAAAAACGTCATAGTATAGTAAGGAATAAAAACGGCATAAAACGTCATCGTATAGTAAGGTATAAAACGTCAAAGTATAGTGAGGCATAAAAAGGTCAAAAAACGTCATAGTATAGTAAGGCATTAAAAGGTGAAAAAACGTCATAGTATAGTAAGGCATAAAGAGGTTAAAAAAATGTCATACTTTACTGACGTACAAAACGTCATAATATAGTAAGGCATAAAATTGGCATAAAACATCATAGTATAGTAAGGCTTAAAAAGGTCAAATGACGTCATAGTATAGTAAGGCATAAAATTGGCATAAAACGTCATAGTATAGTTAGGCATTAAAAGGTGAAAAAACATCATAGTATAGTAAGGCATAAAAGGTGAAAAAACATCATAGTATAGTAAGGCATATAAACAGCATAGAACATCATAGTATAGTAAGGCATAAAAAGGTGAAAAAACATCATAATATAGTAAGGCATAAAAATGGCGTAAAACGTCATAGGATAGTAAGGCATAAAAATTGCGTAAAACGTCATAGTATTTATAAGGCTTAGAATGGTCAAATAAAGTCATAGTATAGTAAGGCAAAAAAATGGCATAAAACGTCATAGTATAATAAGGTTTAAAATATTATAGTATAGTAAGGCATAAAAAGGTGAAAAAACATCATAATATAGTAAGGCATAAAAATGGCATTAAATGTCATAGTATAGTAAGGCATAAAAACCACATAAAAGGTCATAGTATAATAAGGTATCAAACGTCATTGTATAGTAAGGCATAAAAAGGTCAAAAAACGTCTTACTATAGTAACGCACAAAAAGGTGAAAAAACGTCATAGTATAGTAAGACATAAAAATGGCATAAAACGCCATGTTATAAAGAGGTATGAAAAGTCATAATATAGTAAGGCATAAAAATGGTATAAAACGTCATAGTATAGTAAGGCATAAAAAGGTGAAAAAACATCATAGTACAGTATGGCATAAAAAGGTGAAAAAACATCATAGTATAGTAAGGCATATAAACGACATAAAACATACTAGTATAGTAAGGCATAAAAATGGAAGAAAACGTCATAGTATATATAAGGCTTAAAAAGGTAAAATAACGTCATAGTATAGTAATGCATAAAATTGGCATAAAACCTCATAGTAAAGTAAGTAATTAAAAGGTGAAAAAACGTCATAGTATAATAAGGCATAAAAAGGTGAAAAAACGTCATAGTACAGTAAGGCATAAAAAGGTGAAAAAACATCATAGTACAGTAAGGCATAAAAAGGTGAAAAAACATCATAGTATAGTAAGACATGAAGTGAAATAAAACGTCATAGTATAGTAAGGCATAAAAAGGGGAAAAAACGTCATAGTATAGTAAGGCAAAAAACAGTATAAAACGTCATAGTATAATAAGGTATAAAACGTCATTGTATAGTAAGGCATGAAAAGGTGAAAAAACGTCATAGTCTGGTAAGACATAAAAATGGTATAAAACGTCATAGTATAGTAAGGCATGAAATGTCATAAAACGTCATAGTATAGTAAGGCATAAAAAGGTGAAAAAACATCATAGTATAGTAAGGCATAAAAGGTGAAAAAACATCATAGTATAGTAAGGCAAAAAAAATGGCATAAAACGTCATAGTATAATAAGGTATAAAATATCATAGTATAGTAAGGCATAAAAATGGCATAAAACATCATAGTATAGTAAGGCATAAAAATGTGAAAAAACGTCATATTATAGTAACGCATAAAAACGGCATAAAACGTTGTAGTATAGTAAGGCATAAAAATGGCATAAAATGTCATAGTATAGTAATGCATAAAAAGGTGAAAAAACATCATAGTATATTAAGGCATAAAACGTCATAGTATAGTAAGGCATAATAAGGTAAAAAAAACATCATAGTATAGTAAGGCATAAAACATCATAGTATAGTAAGACATAAAAAAGTGAAAAAACATCATAGTATATTAAGGCATAAAACGTCATAGTATAGTAAGGCATAATAAGGTAAAAAAAAACATCATAGTATAGTAAGGCATAAAACATCATAGTATAGTAAGGCATAAAAAAGTGAAAAAACGTCATAGTATAGTAAGGCATAAAACGTCATAGTATAGTAAGGCATAAAAAAGTGAAAAAACATCATAGTATAATACGGCATAAAAAGGTGAAAAAACATCATAGTATAGTAAGGCATAAAAGGTCATAGTACAGTAAGGCATAAAAAAGTGAAAAAATGTCATAGTATAATACAGCATAAAAAGGCGAAAAAACATCATAGTATAGTAAGGCATAAAACGTCATAGTAAAGTAAGGCATAAAAAAGTGAAAAAACGTCATAGTATAATACGGCATAAAAAGGTGAAAAAACATCATAGTATAGTAAGGCATAAAAAGGGGAAAAAACGTCATAGTATAGTAAGGCAAAAAAACAGTATAAAACGTCATAGTATAATAAGGTATAGAACTTCATTGTATAGTAAGGCATGAAAAGGTGAAAAAACGTCATAGTCTGGTAAGACATAAAAATGGCATAAAACGTCATAGTATAGTAAGGCATAAAACGTCATAGTATAGTAAGGCATAAAAACCGCATAAAATGTCATAGTATAGTAAGACATAAAGTGAAATAAAACCTCATATTATAGTGAGGCAAAAAAGCAGCATAAAAAGTCATAATATAGTAAGACATAAATAGCTGAAAAAACATCATAGTATAATATGGCAAAAAAAGGTGAAAAAACATCATAGTACAGTAAGGCATAAAAAGGTGAAAAAACATCATAGTACAGTAAGGCATAAAAAGGTGAAAAAACATCATAGTATAGTAAGGCATAAAACGTCAGAGTATAGCAAGGCATAAAAAGGTGAAAAAACATCATAGTATAGTAAGGCAAAAAAAGGTGAAAGAACGTCATAGTATAGTTAGGCATAAAACGTCATTGTATAGTAAGGCAGAAAAAGGTGAAAAAACATCATAGTATAGTAAGGCATTAAAAGGTGAAAAAATGTCATAGTATAGTAAGGCATTAAAAGGTGAAAAAACATCATTGTACAGTAAGGCATAAAAAGGTGAAAAAACATCATAGTATAGTAAGGCATTAAAAGGTGAAAAAACGTCATAGTATAGTAAGGCATAAAAAGGTGAAAAAACATCATAGTATAGTAAGGCATAAAAAGGTGAAAAAACATCATAGTATAGTAAGGCATAAAACGTCATAGTATAGTAAGGCATAAAAAGGTGAAAAAACGTCATATTATAGTAAGGCATAAATATGGCATAAAACGTCATAGTATAATAAGGCATTAAAAGGTGAAAAAACATCAGAGTATAGTAAGGCATAAAAAGGTGAAAAAACATCATAGTATAGTAAGGCATAAAACGTCATAGTATAGTAAGGCATAAAAAGGTGAAAAAACGTCATATTATAGTAAGGCATAAAAATGGCATAAAACGTCATAGTATAATAAGGTCTAAAATATCATAGTATAGTAAGGCATAAAAAGGTGAAAAAACTTCATATTATAGTAAGGCATAAAAACGGCATAAAACGTCATAGTATAGTAAGGCATAAAAATGGCATAAAATGTCATAGTATAGTAATGCATAAAAAGGTGAAAAAACATCATAGCATAGTAAGGCAAAAAAAGGTGAAAAAACATCATAGTATAGTAAGGCAAAAAAATAGCATAAAACGTCATAGTATAATAAGGTATAAAATATCATAGTATAGTAAGGCATAAAAAGGTGAAAAAAAGTCTAGTATAGTAAGGCATAAAATTGGCATAAAACATCATAGTACAGTAAGGCATAAAAAGGTGAAAAAACATCATAGTACAGTAAGGCATAAAAAGGTGAAAAAACATCATAGTATAGTAAGGCATAAAACGTCATAGTATAGTAAGGCATAAAAAGGTGAAAAAACATCATAGTATAATAAGGTATAAAACCTCATTGTATAGTAAGTCATAAAAAGGTGAAAAAACGTCACACTTTAGTAAGGCACAAAAAGGTGAAAAAACGTCATAGTATGGTAAGACATAAAAATGAGATAAAACGTCATAGTTTAAAGAGGTATAAAACGTCATAGTATAGTAAGGCATAAAAAGGTGAAAAAACGTCATAGTAAAGTAAGGCACAAAAAGGTGAAAAAACATCATAGTATAGTAAGGTATAAAACATCAAAGTATAGTAAGGCAGAAAGAGGTTAAAAAAACGTCATAGTCTACTGAGGTAAAAAAACGTCATAATATAGTAAGGCATAAAAAGGTGAAAAAACATCATAGTATATTAAGGCATAAAAATAACATAAAACGTCATTGTATAGTAAGGCATAAAATTGGCATAAAACATCAGAGTATAGTAAGGCATAAAAAGGTGAAAAAACATCATAGTATAGTAAGGCATAAAACGTCATAGTATAGTAAGGCTTAAAAAGGTGAAAAAACGTCATATTATAGTAAGGCATAAAAATGGCATAAAACGTCATAATATAATAAGGTCTAAAATATCATAGTATAGTAAGGCATAAAAAGGTGAAAAAACTTCATATTATAGTAAGGCATAAAAACAGCATAAAACGTCATAGTATAGTAAGGCATAAAAATGGCATAAAATGTCATAGTATAGTAAGGCATAAAAAAGTGTAAAAAAAGTCATAGTATAGTAAGGCAAAAAAAGGTGAAAAAACATCATAGTATAGTAAGGCAAAAAAATGGCATAAAACGTCATAGTATAATAAGGTATAAAATATCATAGTATAGAAAGGCATAAAAAAGTGAAAAAAAAGTCTAGTATAGTAAGGCATAAAATTGGCATAAAACATCATAGTATAGTAAGGCATAAAAAGGTGAAAAAACATCATATTATAGTAAGGCATAAAAAGGGCATAAAACGTCATAGTATAATAAGGTATAAAATATCATAGTATAGTAAGGCATAAAAAAGTGAAAAAAAAGTCATAGTATAGTAAGGCATAAAATTGGCATAAAACATCATAGTATAGTAAGGCATAAAAAGGTGAAAAAACATCATAGTACAGTAAGGCATAAAAAGGTGAAAAAACATCACAGTATAGTAAGGCATAAAAAGTTGAAAAAACATCATAGTATAATAAGGTATAAAACGTCATTGTATAGTAAGGCATAAAAAGGTGAAAAAACGTCATACTATAGTAAGGCATAAAAAGGTGATAAAACGTCATATTATAGTAAAGCATAAAAATGGCATAAAACGTCATAGTACAGTAAGGCATAAAGAGGTGAAAAAACGTCATAGTAAAGTAAGGCACAAAAAGGTGAAAAAACGTCATAGTATAGTAAGGTATAAAACATCAAAGTATATTAAGGCATAAAGAGGTTAAAAAAACGTCATAGTCTACTGAGGTAAAAAAACGTCATAATATAGTAAGGCATAAAAAGGTGAAAAAACATCATAGTATATTAAGGCATAAAAATAACATAAAACGTCATTGTATAGTAAGGCATAAAATTGGCATAAAACATCAGAGTATAGTAAGGCATAAAAAGGTGAAAAAACATCATAGTATATTAAGGCATAAAACGTCATAGTATAGTAAGGCTTAAAAAGGTGAAAAAACGTCATATTATAGTAAGGCATAAAAATGGCATAAAACGTCATAGTATAATAAGGTCTAAAATATCATAGTATAGTAAGGCATAAAAAGGTGAAAAAACTTCATATTATAGTAAGGCATAAAAATGGCATAAAATGTCATAGTATAGTAATGCATACAAAGGTGAAAAAACATCATAGTATAGTAAGGCAAAAAAAGGTGAAAAAACATCATAGTATAGTAAGGCAAAAAAATGGCATAAAACGTCATAGTATAATAAGGTATAAAATATCATAGTATAGTAAGGCATAAAAAAGTGTAAAAAAAGTCATAGTATAGTAAGGCATAAAATTGGCATAAAACATCATAGTATAGTAAGGCATAAAAAGGTGAAAAAACATCATAGTACAGTAAGGCATAAAAAGGTGAAAAAACATCATAGTATAGTAAGGCATAAAACGTCATAGTATAGTAAGGCATAAAAAGGTGAAAAAACATCATAGTATAATAAGGTATAAAACGTCATTGTATAGTAAGGCATAAAAAGGTGAAAAAACGTCATATTATAGTAAAGCATAAAAACGGCATAAAACGTCATAGTATAGTAAGGCATAAAAATGGCATAAAATGTCATAGTACAGTAAGGCATAAAAAGGTGAAAAAACATCATAGTATAGTAAGCCAAAAAAAGGTGAAAAAACATCATAGTATAATAAGGCAAAAAAATGGCATAAAACGTCATAGTATAATAAGGTATAAAATATCATAGTATAGTAAGGCATAAAAAAGTGAAAAAAAAGTCTAGTATAGTAAGGCATAAAATTGGCATAAAACATCATAGTATAGTAAGGCATAAAAATGGCATAAAATGTCATAGTATAGTAATGCATAAAAAGGTGAAAAAACATCATAGCATAGTAAGGCAAAAAAAGGTGAAAAAACATCATAGTATAGTAAGGCAAAAAAATAGCATAAAACGTCATAGTATAATAAGGTATAAAATATCATAGTATAGTAAGGCATAAAAAGGTGAAAAAAAAGTCTAGTATAGTAAGGCATAAAATTGGCATAAAACATCATAGTACAGTAAGGCATAAAAAGGTGAAAAAACATCATAGTACAGTAAGGCATAAAAAGGTGAAAAAACATCATAGTATAGTAAGGCATAAAACGTCATAGTATAGTAAGGCATAAAAAGGTGAAAAAACATCATAGTATAATAAGGTATAAAACCTCATTGTATAGTAAGTCATAAAAAGGTGAAAAAACGTCACACTTTAGTAAGGCACAAAAAGGTGAAAAAACGTCATAGTATGGTAAGACATAAAAATGAGATAAAACGTCATAGTTTAAAGAGGTATAAAACGTCATAGTATAGTAAGGCATAAAAAGGTGAAAAAACGTCATAGTAAAGTAAGGCACAAAAAGGTGAAAAAACATCATAGTATAGTAAGGTATAAAACATCAAAGTATAGTAAGGCAGAAAGAGGTTAAAAAAACGTCATAGTCTACTGAGGTAAAAAAACGTCATAATATAGTAAGGCATAAAAAGGTGAAAAAACATCATAGTATATTAAGGCATAAAAATAACATAAAACGTCATTGTATAGTAAGGCATAAAATTGGCATAAAACATCAGAGTATAGTAAGGCATAAAAAGGTGAAAAAACATCATAGTATAGTAAGGCATAAAACGTCATAGTATAGTAAGGCTTAAAAAGGTGAAAAAACGTCATATTATAGTAAGGCATAAAAATGGCATAAAACGTCATAATATAATAAGGTCTAAAATATCATAGTATAGTAAGGCATAAAAAGGTGAAAAAACTTCATATTATAGTAAGGCATAAAAACAGCATAAAACGTCATAGTATAGTAAGGCATAAAAATGGCATAAAATGTCATAGTATAGTAATGCATAAAAAGGTGAAAAAACATCATAGTATAGTAAGGCAAAAAAAGGTGAAAAAACATCATAGTATAGTAAGGCAAAAAAATGGCATAAAACGTCATAGTATAATAAGGTATAAAATATCATAGTATAGAAAGGCATAAAAAAGTGAAAAAAAAGTCTAGTATAGTAAGGCATAAAATTGGCATAAAACATCATAGTATAGTAAGGCATAAAAAGGTGAAAAAACATCATATTATAGTAAGGCATAAAAAGGGCATAAAACGTCATAGTATAATAAGGTATAAAATATCATAGTATAGTAAGGCATAAAAAAGTGAAAAAAAAGTCATAGTATAGTAAGGCATAAAATTGGCATAAAACATCATAGTATAGTAAGGCATAAAAAGGTGAAAAAACATCATAGTACAGTAAGGCATAAAAAGGTGAAAAAACATCACAGTATAGTAAGGCATAAAAAGTTGAAAAAACATCATAGTATAATAAGGTATAAAACGTCATTGTATAGTAAGGCATAAAAAGGTGAAAAAACGTCATACTATAGTAAGGCATAAAAAGGTGATAAAACGTCATATTATAGTAAAGCATAAAAATGGCATAAAACGTCATAGTACAGTAAGGCATAAAGAGGTGAAAAAACGTCATAGTAAAGTAAGGCACAAAAAGGTGAAAAAACGTCATAGTATAGTAAGGTATAAAACATCAAAGTATATTAAGGCATAAAGAGGTTAAAAAAACGTCATAGTCTACTGAGGTAAAAAAACGTCATAATATAGTAAGGCATAAAAAGGTGAAAAAACATCATAGTATATTAAGGCATAAAAATAACATAAAACGTCATTGTATAGTAAGGCATAAAATTGGCATAAAACATCAGAGTATAGTAAGGCATAAAAAGGTGAAAAAACATCATAGTATATTAAGGCATAAAACGTCATAGTATAGTAAGGCTTAAAAAGGTGAAAAAACGTCATATTATAGTAAGGCATAAAAATGGCATAAAACGTCATAGTATAATAAGGTCTAAAATATCATAGTATAGTAAGGCATAAAAAGGTGAAAAAACTTCATATTATAGTAAGGCATAAAAATGGCATAAAATGTCATAGTATAGTAATGCATACAAAGGTGAAAAAACATCATAGTATAGTAAGGCAAAAAAAGGTGAAAAAACATCATAGTATAGTAAGGCAAAAAAATGGCATAAAACGTCATAGTATAATAAGGTATAAAATATCATAGTATAGTAAGGCATAAAAAAGTGTAAAAAAAGTCATAGTATAGTAAGGCATAAAATTGGCATAAAACATCATAGTATAGTAAGGCATAAAAAGGTGAAAAAACATCATAGTACAGTAAGGCATAAAAAGGTGAAAAAACATCATAGTATAGTAAGGCATAAAACGTCATAGTATAGTAAGGCATAAAAAGGTGAAAAAACATCATAGTATAATAAGGTATAAAACGTCATTGTATAGTAAGGCATAAAAAGGTGAAAAAACGTCATATTATAGTAAAGCATAAAAACGGCATAAAACGTCATAGTATAGTAAGGCATAAAAATGGCATAAAATGTCATAGTACAGTAAGGCATAAAAAGGTGAAAAAACATCATAGTATAGTAAGCCAAAAAAAGGTGAAAAAACATCATAGTATAATAAGGCAAAAAAATGGCATAAAACGTCATAGTATAATAAGGTATAAAATATCATAGTATAGTAAGGCATAAAAAAGTGAAAAAAAAGTCTAGTATAGTAAGGCATAAAATTGGCATAAAACATCATAGTATAGTAAGGCATAAAAAGGTGAAAAAACATCATAGTACAGTAAGGCATAAAAAGGTGAAAAAACATCATAGTATAGTAAGGCAAAAAAAGGTGAAAAAACATCATAGTATAGTAAGGCAAAAAAATGGCATAAAACGTCATAGTATAATAAGATATAAAATATCATAGTATAGTAAGGCATAAAAAAGTGAAAAAAAAGTCTAGTATAGTAAGGCATAAAATTGGCATAAAATGTCATAGTATAGTAAAGCATAAAAAGGTGAAAAAACGTCATAGTATAATAAGGTATAAAAAGTCATTGTATAGTAAGGCATAAAAAGGTGAAAAAACGTCACACTATAGTAAGGCACAAAAAGGTGAAAAAACGTCATAGTATGGTAAGACATAAAAATGGGATAAAACGTCATAGTATAAAGAGGTATAAAACATCAAAGTATAGTAAGGCATAAAGAGGTTAAAAAAAGTCATAGTATACTGAGGTACGAAACGTCATAATATAGTAAGGCACATAAAGGTGAAAAAACATCATTGTATATTAAGGCATAAAAATAACATTAAACGTCATAGTATAATAAGGCATAAAAAGTTGAAAAAACATCATAGTATAGTGAGGCATAAAAAGGTGAAAAAACATCATAGTATAGTAAGGCAAAAAAAATGGCATAAAACGTCATAGTATAATAAGGTATAAAATATCATAGTATAGTAAGGCAAAAAAATGGCATAAAACATCATAGTATAATAAGGCATAAAAATGGCATAAAATGTCATGGTATAGTAAGGCATAAAAAGGTGAAAAAACATCATAGTATAGTGAGGCATAAAAAGGTGAAAAAACGTCATAGTATAGTAAGGCATAAAAATGGCATAAAACGTCATAGTATAGTAAGACATAACGTGAAATAAAACGTCATATTATAGTGAGGCATAAAAGCAGCATAAAACGTCATAGTACAGTAAGGCAGAAAAAGGTGTAAAAACATTACAAATGGCATAAAACGTCATAGTATAGTTAGGCATAAAAAAAGGGGAAAAAACGTCATAGTATAGTGAGGTATAAAAAGGTCAAAAAAACATAATAGTGTAGTACGGCACAAAAAGGTGAAAAAACGTCATAGCATACTAAGGCATAAAAACAGTATAAAACGTCATAATATAGTTAGGCATAAAAACATAAAAAGGTGAAAAAAGGTCATAGTATAGTAAGGCATAAAAACGGCATAAAACGTCAGAGTATAGTAAGGCACAAAAAGGTGAAAAAACGTCATAGTAAAGCAAGGCAAAAAACAGCATAAAACGTCATAGTATAATAAGGTATAAAAAGTCATAGTATAGTTAGACATAAAAAGGTGAAAAAAGTCATAGTATAGTAAGGTATAAATAGGTGAAAAAACATTATAGTATAGTAATGCTTAAAAATGGCATAAAACGTCATAGTATCGTAAGGCATAAAAACAGCATAAAACTTCACAGCATAGTAAGGCAAAAAACGTCAAAGTATAATAACAATTTAAAAGAGTCATAGCATAGTAAGGCATAAAAAGTCACATTTTTTGTTTACTAACCAGTCGCCTAATGTTCATAGTTCTAATAATTTCTGATTTATAGATTGAATCAAAATTTTGAGAGCTGTTGGTGGCTCTGTATTTTCTTGTGCTGTTTTGAAATGCCGGATTGTACCTTTAAAGGTCGCTGATTTGTGTTGCCATAGAAACTTGGGAAGGAACGCTTGAGGCGCTTGCTAAAACACACTTTGAAAAGAAACTTCAACCAACGATTAGAGGAGGAAGAGTTAAAACTTTTGAGTGAGAGTGTGTGAATCGTGAAATCGGTCCGAGAAGCTTCAAACACGGCCAGGAGTCATGAGTCTTTCCAAACCTGTCCACAAGCTTTCACCGTGAGTTTCTGTGGAGCGGGTCTCCCCCGTCAGCCAGAGTCAATCTGAGTGATCACTGTCAATAACTTTCTACATTGTTGTGTGTGAACAGGGATCTGTTTGAGAGGAGCGGCTCTGCGGAATCTAAATTCAACAAGACCACTCTCCTCTTTGATCTACAGAAGAGACGCCGGGAGGACGAGGGGCTCACAGCAGCGTTAGAGGAGCGCGAACAGGTCTGGACTGGCTAAAAGCTTTGTTTTTCAATACTTTATTGAAGGACCTCAGACCACAGAGACCACGGATGGAAGCAAAACAACATAGCTACATAGAATACAAGGCAAAAGGAGCAATATGACCATGTAAATGATATCTCTAGATAGATAGATGGATACATAGATAGATACTTTATTTATCCCCTTGGGCACCAAGACTTTATAGCTTTAACATTTTTGGAAGACTTTGTAAAATCTGGTAATTAAGAAAATAAGATTAATATAAAAATGCTTCCATCTGCCTTTTGGTAATCAAAGATGGCAAAGAAAACGTTAAAGAAAACAAAACATGCATTTGAGAATTATCTCATATTCTTTTAACTTTTGACTGATGTGTGTGTTTTGTGTAGAAGTTGGAGAGCTTGCACCAGTGCAGAGATGAGTTGCACAAGGTCCACCAGAAAGTGCAGAAGTTAAAATCAAGCTTCGATACATTTCTCAAGGTACAGTAAGATATATCAGTCTGTACATACTGGATTACAGTTTCATGGCTGGAACTGGATGACAAGAACCTAACTAACTAAAATTGTTCTATCTCCTTTTGTATGTAGAATGAAGATGCTGATCGAGCTGTTGAGAAAGCAGAGAAGGAGAGGAAAGAGGTACTCCAAAAAACCAAAGAGATAGAGAGGCTCAAGAAGGAAAAGGCTGAACTTATAGAGGGGAGTCAGCAGCTAAAACTTGACCTGCAGAGTCACACTATTTACCAGGACATCCTGGAGCAAATGGTGAAATTGACTAAGGTAGGCTACTGCAAGGATATTTACTATAGCAGAGAAACATTAAACTAAATCACCTAACATCACCACCTAACATGTCAATTCCTAAACTATAGCTTATGTTCCCCAGACTATCACACACAACTCATCTTTTTGCTGCTTTAAACGCTTGAAAATGCCCAATGAATGGCTTTCGTCACAACCCCTTTAGTATTACATCATACTGTTTAAGTGAAAAATTTGAACTCTGGAAATTGTTTAGTCATAGTGGTAAGCCACTCTAAATCTTGATTTACCTTGTCTCCTGATGACTTAAACAGTAGTCTACAGGTTAATGTTTTATTTTAGAAGAGGGCAGCAATTTGTGTGATGTTAGCAGGAGTGGTCCTAACTCACACTATGGAAAACTTGTTTTCTCATGTTTTGAGGAGATAGTGGAGTTTAATATTGGGGCTATACCTCTAATGTATGTCTGTGTTACAGTTCAAAGATGTGGACTTGCTCACGGATTATGTGGAGAGTCTTCTCCGCTTGAAAGACCAGCTCTCTGTGAGGGAGAGAGCGGTGCAGGAGCAGGTTTACAACATGAAAAAAGAACTGGTGGCACTGAATGACCAGCATCATTTGCTGCAGCTGCAAAAGAACAATGAACTGTCCCAGCTCCAGACCGAGCTGGACGACACACGCTCTGAAACTCTACTCTGGGTACCACACATAATCCCAAACCCAAGTCCAGTGTCAGAACATATAGACCAGATCAAATGTTGAAGTACCATCCTCTGTACAAAATTCAGTTTCCCTGTCTTCATACAGGAAAGGAAGTGGACCCAAATTCAGGAAACTGCTGCAAAGAAGACTCTTCAGCTGGGACAAATTAAGATTGCAATCCTAAACCTCTTTGAAATGACAGGTGGCACATCATCAGAAGAAGAAGAAGAAGAAGAAAAAAAAGAAGGAGAAGATGAAGGTGTCGATTTGAATGATGCAGAGAAACAGCTGGACAAGGTATGTAACCTGACAGATCAGATATGTTGACAAGCAGCCACAGCAACAGAAAATGATCATCATAAAACACTGTTTCCTACTGCCTCTCTCTTAGATCATGGTGTTCATCCACGACTATGCAAACGTAGTGAAACAACATCAAACTCCCTCGCAACATCAGACCCTCTCCACACTCACCGATGTACAGAAAAGTGACAATGTAAACGTGCGAATCACATCTCGCTCTAAACATGTTTCATTTTGAAATAAAACATAAGTTTCTATGCTGCTTTAAAACAGAATTCACTGAACCAGTATTGAATAGCTGATTAAAGTTTGTTACTCTGTGAGTTAACTGAACTTTAAACTTGATGACAAAGAACTTCATTAAACTGAAAACACTGAGGAATGCACCAGTCACCACCTGACTGATCATTTTGACAAGGATTCCTATTTGGATCAGCTTTACAATTACTGTTGTTATTCTGTCAGTAATGAAAAAGTATAAGGGTTTGGTGTAATATTGATAGACATAGTGGGCACCTGTCCTAATTATGGTTTTGGTTGTACTGATTTGAATTTAGAATAAAGACCTATGTGGCTGACCAGAGACACTCTTTTTCAAATATCGTGTGTTCAGAAACCTTCCTTCATTTTTGGTTGTTTTCAACTTTAAAATCCTATTCATTTTTACACAGTGACAGTCCAAGGTTCATGTAAAAGAAGAAATGGTTTTGGTAACATCTGTGTATTGATACAGAGCAGAAAGTTGTGTAAAACTGCGGCGTTGTGTGTGTGACAAGGTTACAAGGATCAAAATTTGTATTTCTCAGTGTAAAACATTGGGAATGTTGCATGAAATTTACAGTTTTCTCTATATCTGTATACTGACATACACCAAACGTTTCTTTTTTCACTGTTTGTATTTAACCTCACCAGTGACCATTTGTTCATAGATTTGAATCACTGTCTCTTTTAAACAAAAACTCTTTGCCACAAGCACATTTATTATTTTTTTGCCTCCCTCAGCAGCCAGCTTGGTCTGTGTTTGTATGAAATGTTCACAGCTAGAGTGAGTGACATCACACACAACAGTGGGGAGAAGCTGTTTAACTGATCTGAAAAATTTCAGTTTAACTCGTCCTCACGGCCACAAGTTTCTCTCTACACATATTATTTTTTCCCAGAACATAGGCAAATTTGCCTTCTTTCATGCAATGTGTCTACCAAAGCACAGTGACTCACTGAATTTGAACTATGACCTTCAAAGTGGCAGGAGTGCCATCCAACTGTCCGATTCACTCTAATGTAAACTGAGAGCAGAAAATCAGATGGAAAACAGAAAGGAGAAATTGCTGCACCTCCATATTTTTGACACCATGGACAAATATTCATGTATTATTATTTATGTATATTTATTGTAGCTGCTGGAGGTAAAGCTACTGTATATTGAACTACTTTATATACAGTTTTATAAACAGGGATACTATATAAATCTGAGTGGTCAAAGTTCTGATACACAAATCTGTTTTCAGTTTTTGTACTTTTCTCTCTCTCTGGATAATTTCAACATGTAAATGAAAAGAAATGAAAATGAGGGAGGTAAGGTAATTAGGTAAATTTAGTGGAGTTGTTAACAAGATATCTGAAATGTGACCCTGGCTACACTCTGCTTTTTGTTAGAAGCCATAAAGGTTATCAACCACTGGTTTAATCTTTAAAAATGTGTTGTATTTTAAAAGCTTATTATAGTATCCATTGTGTAACATCTTCATCTTAAAAGTAACTAACTACAGTTGTAAAATAAATGAGCCTAGTGGAGTAGAAAGTACAATATTTCCCTGTGAAATGTAGTGGAGAGAAAAAATAAAGTAAAATGAAATACTCAAGTAAAGTATATATACCTTGAAATTGTACTGTACAGTCCTTGAGTAAGTATATTTAGTGACTTTACGCAACTGGTAAGTTGTTTGTAGACCAGCTCCTCGTTGTAATTAACAGGCCTTGATTATAGGTTCTGATTTGGTTCTGAAAGTGGTAACTATACATACAAGTTAACTGATTTTAACTTGAAAAATACTGTATATTTATCATAATTAAATGAATTATACTGTTGCTCCTGCTGTCTGCATGATGACCAAATGAATCCAAGGTAATATAGGTAATTGATCATTTAGAATGTAAGAGCCTGTACTGTCACCATGTGGCCATTAAAGAACACAGCAACTGGTATACCCAATGAATGAATCTCAGTTTTTATTTGTTTTGGACAGTTTTCAGTATAAAGTTGAGTAGAGGTATGATGGAAATGTGCTGAAGTCATTAAACTCCATGTAAGAATTATAAAGGTGTAAGTTTTTCTCTTATAACAGGTGCAACAAAGCTCACAGACACAGGTGTGTGGTGGTCCATTGGTTTCAAGTAATAAGAATGTTTCTTTATCTGCTGCTGTTTCATCATTTATGATTAGTTTTATATTTTCAGCAGCAACACAATATCAAAATATATCCAAATATTAAATGTTGTGCATATTCTGTAGTTCACACAAATAGAAAATATAGTTTAAAACATAAAAGACTTTATTGAAAAACAAGACATGGATGACAAGCACACTGAATCTGGCGTATAATTGTATTTGCTGAACAAGGTTTAAAAAAACAAAAACAAAAACAAAAAAAAACATCCAAAAATATTCATAAAGTGTGTTGGTGTAGCACCAGTGTGTTGAAACTAGTCAGAAATTTATTTCTTCTTGCCTTTGCCTTTTTTTGCCTTCGTGCTTTTGCTCTTGTTCTTTAAGGCCTTGCGAGTACTATAGCCCCTCCACCAGGCTTGGGCAAAAACAGCAGCTTTGGTCTTCAACTCTAGCTCCCTCATCTCCTGCTGTCTCTTCTCCTCTGCCAGTCGACGCTTCTCCTGGATCTGCTTGCACTCCTCCTCTAGGACAGAAAAGGGTTTCTCCAGCCTCCTCAGCTCCTCCTCCTCCCTTTCATAATCAGTTTCATTCAGCTTCAGGTCAGCCTTAGAGAGGTGAGGGTGGCAGTTATGATGTTGAGGTGTGTAAGGACAGAAAAAAGAGAATAGTGGTGATGATAGTAATGGGCAGTAAAGAAAAAGGAGGAGAGGAGAAGTTAGAAGTTAAATCTGACCAAAGAATATAAGTTTTACTAAACATTGATAGACCCCATTTATATTTGGTCATTTCACAGATACTGAACATCTTGAAATCTTGAGAGGAATAATCCATTCAGTAAGAAGGTATAAATTCACCAATGGTATGCAAAAAAGAGACTGAAATTTGCCTAAACAAATTAAATAGATAATCTGTTACACATTGTCAGGTGTTATACAAGTGTGAATGCATCAGTCCTGGATTTCAAACTAGACCAAACTCCATCAACTGTTGAAGACTAAGAGATGCAGTTGAATGCTTTGGAAAATGCTAGTAAATGGACTCTGTGTTAAGAGAATTGTTAAACTACTACATCTGAGACGAAAAGACCCCTTGACAAAAGACTGTCACGTTAAACATCCTGAATACATTCTTAACAAGTATATAAACTAATATACACGCTATATACTATTCCAGTATCATTGGACACTTTGTGGTGTTTACCTGATTTTCTTCTATTTCATTGTCAAACTTTTGGAGCAAGTATTCAATTTCTGTCTCCACTTTTTCGTATTTCTGCCAAGGAAGAAAAACAGTATTAGCTAACATTTGTTTAAATGGAAAGTAAATATGTTACTACCAACTACATATGAAATATTTACTGTGAAATACTACATAAACAAAATTTACCTCTTGGAGTACTCTCTCTGCCTGTCTGTTCTCAAGGATTAAATTGTTGAGTTGAATGTTCAGTTGATCAATTTCCTGCTTCATACTGGCCTGTTTCTTTGATATCTTGATAAGTGGCTGTTGCTGCTTGGCAGACATATCCGCTTCTAGTGTGTTGATCCCTTGCAGAGAATGCTGCATCATTTTTATCTCATTTTTTCTCTGAGAAATCTGTGATACAAACAAAAAGAAACAACAGGTGCGATAGGAAAAAGGCCAAGAGAAGAGGATATATTTGGTAAAATTCTTTTTTTTTTCTTCTCTAGCTGCATCTAAGCAAATTACACATGGCAGAGTAAACTCTTTTCAGTGAAGGCTTCTTTTTCAACAAACAATGTGGTGCCTCACCTTTGAATCTATTTCCTTTTTGGTTGTAGCTACTTCTTCCTCTACTAGAACTATGCGCTCCATGTTGTGGGCAGGGGATGGACACTCTGGCTTGTGGAGGACCAGCTTTAGCTCCTCTTCCAGACTGGTCAGCAACTTTACTACCATGAGGCTGTGAAACATCTTAAGCCCTCTAATTAGTTTACACTCACTCTCCCCTACTTCCATACCTCTCTGTCTCAAACCAAAAATGGCATCTGGATGTGCTCGGAAAAGCCTGAGCAGGTCCCTGACAGAGTTCTTGATGTCCGTCTCAAGCTGAGCCCTTGCTCTCTTCCTTGCTTCTCCATTTTCTCCCTCCGACTCCTGCTTAAGACCTTCTAGCGTCTGCAATCTTTCATCTAATAGTTGATGCCTGTGAAGTGCCCTACTCAACTCCTCGTCTACAACACTAGATGCACTGTTTAAGTGGAAGATAGCTGGCAGTGCTGCCACAATCTCAATTTGACTGATGCAGTTTTCTAATACTTTTGAGATGCGCTGAGCCTCAAAGGAGAGCTGCTTTTTCTGTGACAGGTCACGGTTCTTCAGAGCATCCTCTGATTGGGTCTTTGCCATCATAGTTGCCCCTTTTGCAGACATACTGGATGGTAGGAAAAGAATAAACCATGACAAAAACCAATGCTGTAAAATTTGTATATGTTATATATGACCATACAATGTTTATCTATATTGTCTTAAAATATTATCCACTTACCTATAGTTACTTTGTTTATATAGCTACTTTATTTTCTATACCGTAGGTACTTACATATAAATGCTTTTGTCTATAGACCAGTGCTCCCCAACCTTTTTTACTTGGGCCTCTGCCTTCACTGTACAGAATGATGAGTTTGACACTAGAAAGCTGTTTTCAAATTCTTCTGCTGAAAGTGGAAAGTTTCTCTGTGCTCACCTTACATCTGAGTCACAGATACTTTGTAAGCCACTTACATAAGTGTGATGTGGTGATGTGGAAACTCAAAGCATTACAGCAACATTGAGAATGATCGTTCAGTGAGTTAGTTACACTTTTGACATGGAAAAAGTATTCAGATCAAAAACATATCAGATCCAAATAATTATCATTCAAGGCAGTGTATTTTTTATAGCCTATATCTTTGAGCATGCATGAAGGGGATCTACTGTGTTGTCTTGCGACCATTGTTGGGGTCCCTTTTCGGTACTGAGTATTTGAGTATTTGATGCACTGCAGCCCCAAGTCATTGGTCCAGAGTAGTTTCTATTAAAGCCATGACAAAGGTATAGGCTATGTTTGTAGATTACATGTGTCATTAATTATCTATCAATGACAGAATTAGCAGCTAGTTTTAGGTTCAGGGGTAAATTAAGGAAGCATTAGTGTAGGTTAAATTTAAACACCATAGTCCTTTAAAAAACAAACACTTTATGTCGTTGAGAAAGAGTTAATTTTACGGGGTATGACAGTTGTCACTTTAACTTACGTTAGTTTAGATGAAGTTAAAAATGTGTCATAAGCTACGTACCTTTCGGCTCATACATTGGCCGCAAGCAGAAAACATTGTTGACAGTTATATTTGTGTTGCTAAGGAACCACTAATGCGCGTGATAGTATCAAATCACTGGAGCATATTGCGGATAGCTTATGACGCAGAAAAGAAATGGATGTATATATAATTTATTTTTTAAAGGAATGAATAAATGCAAGAATGCAATAACTTTCGGTTAAGCGTTTTACGCTTACGGTACTGTTATACAGCCACTGACTTTTATTTTGAAAAATTGGCAGCGGTCACTGAGCCTGCCGTGAGTTGCTTTGGTGTCGCGAAAGTTTGTTGATGTAGCAGTAGCCAGTATCTGCGTTTCTAGTGTCGTTAGTGTTAGGTGTTGTTATTTGTGGAAATATTAAGGTAGATATAAAACGAGTGCACTTACGTATCGGTTAAATGTTACCAGAGCACGAACTTCGTCTGTTATCCAGCAGAAAGCCCGGTGTGCGGTGACGATGCCGTAATGGACACAGACGGACTGTCTCAGCTTGTTAGCCAGGGTGACAGAGAACCAGTTGATTCCGTGACAGATGTCATCTGTGACAGGACAAAGACCGAAACTGCAGCCAGCAGACCTCACACAACTTGCTAGTTCCTGTGTTGCATGTCTGCCCCAGAGATATTTAAACTTGTCCTTAGCTATCATCTTGGCTAGCACAGCATAAAAAGTACTCGGTTTGTTAGCCAACAACTAAAGGTTAACGTTGTAGCTGTGAGCACCCAAGATGTGCAATTGTCTTGCGGTTTGCAGAACAAACCGTGTAGTTATTTAGCTAGTGTGGGTTGCTTAGATTATCTCTAACTGAACGCTAGCAAATCAAGGCGGGTTGCAGCCTGTTTATCTGCTAGTATGGAGTCTGACGACGATGTGCCTCTCATCTTGACCTGGGACGAAGCAAACAGCGGTCTGCTCAACGAGGAGACAGAGAGGGGAGACGAGAGTAAGTTGTTGCTGTTATATCCTCAGTGGAGCTCTGTAGACTATGAATGTATGTAGGACCATGACTAGTCATGGCATGGTGTTAGACATACAGATAGCACAAATACAACGAGTTGCCTATTATCTAAAAATGCACTCTTAATACAACAGTGCCATCTTCATGAAGGTTAAATGTGAATGTTAGTACCAACTGAGAATAAGCTTGGTGGTTGTTTTTTCTGTATAAAGTAAGACAGAAATGTGCACTTTCTTTATGCCATACTGAAACTCACGTTGTTGCCTGAGTGGTGATGCATTGTTTTTGTATATGTATTTAAAGTATTGTACATAGTATATTATAGCAGTATATTTTGTTATATGAAGCCCGTACTCATCTACTTACCAGGTTTGCACTGGTGCAGTCTGAAGCCTTTTGATGTTGTTAACAGTCAGCTGCATGCATCCTGCACTTCCAGGCCACACTGCTTTAACTGATTATCCACCAGGCTCTCCTGTGATCACGTGTGTGTGTGTGTGTGTGTGTGTGTGTGTGTGTGTGTGTGTGTGTGTGTGTGTGTGTGTGTAGTATGCATGGGTATCCATGCATCCACTCAACATAGTAATCCTGCTCCCTTTGTACTCCTCACATATAAGCTACAAAATGACCCATCTGAGAAACTGCTGCCTCAGCAGACAGTGGACCCCCTCAGCCCCTCCCTGTTGCTCATGGGCAGCATGTGTGGGTTGTGTGTGTGAATGTCTGTAGCCTGTGTGTAAGTTTGTCTGTGTGTGTGAGCTTACTGGATCATTTTCTCTGGCTCTGGAGGTGAACAGGAAGAGCAGAGGAGTTTTTTTCTTCAGGATATCTAGGAGTGGTGGACAAGGAGGAAGTATCACACTGTGCTTGCTGATTACTGTTGGAGTTTTCTGGAAAGAGAGGGAGTTTGAACCTGGACACTGAGAAAGAAGGCTGCATTATATTACCTCAGTGACAAATCACATGCTTGGACAGTAGTTTAGAGCTTAGTTTTATTGCTGGCGACAAGGATCCTTCAGATCACCACAAAGCTAGATTTTGTTTTTCCTGGGAGAAACACTCATGACGACTGAGTCTGTTTGTGTTTCTGTGAGCCTGACCCCACCGTGTTATTGAGTGGGAGCTCCAAACATGTTATTGTTCTCAAACAAATGAGGGGTTGGAATGGCACACGGCAGACACGGGGTGTACTCCTGTCAGGATAACAGCCAGGCTGCCGCTGGACTGGAATTTGATCTTCACACTTCAGCTCAGTCTGCTGCGGTCATGGTGGACAGGAAACGTCTGTGACTGCATTTCTGAGACTCATATGGTCTCCACAGCTTTTTGTTCCGAGGAGTTGTGCCTGAAGCAGAAACGTGATGTACAGTGTGTGGGAAGATCACCCAGATAGACTTGCACAGGACTAAAAATGCAGCTGCACAAGACACATGGAGGGACTTCTTATTCAAGAAAAAAACAATGATTTATATTTATGTGAGATTCTGCTTTAATCTGTAAATGAAGGTTATCAGAGAATGTTGAGTTAATCCAGATTTCATCTTTTACTATTGTACTTTTGAGTTCATTTTGTAAACAGTGCAGGTTTAAGAAAAAGGTACTATTAGTGTCATTTTAAAGGTAGTCCTTAACTAATTCAGTGTTATGGAATGCTGTTGTCGCACTGTTATTAGATATCTAGATGTCTTCCCTGTATTCTGAAGTTAGTCACACTCAGTTTTATAGAACAGGATTAATTCCTCCTGTGGTTTATCTGTCTCATGTCTGTATCCTGTCTGTGGCAGGAAGGAGATGTAATAGGCAATGTGACATCAGTGCAAACACGGCACTTTCTTATTGACTGACAGAGCTCAGTTCAAAGTTCAAACTCTGCTGCAAAGGCAGGAGTCACATTTCACTGGTTATTACTACAGTATCTCTCATCAAGGTGACTGTAAGAGACGCTTTTTCCAAAAGAAGCAACCAGTTGTCAAGACGTACTGACTGTAGTAAGCACCTTCAGTTGTTTTGTTTTGAGTGGTGTTCCGTCTCCAGTGGCCCTTTGATCCCCAAACTTTGCCTGGATATTTCTGCATCTGTGAGGACTCGCATCAGGACTCAACTTGTGACTGTATTTCTGGAGTTTTTATCAGGCCTGAGTGGAATGTTTGGCCATCTGTATCTCCAGATGTGTGTGGATGCTGGAACAAGACCAGCATACTGTGATTGACACACACAGACACACACACACACACACACACACACACACACACACACACACACACACACACACACACACACACACACACACACACACACACACACACACACACTTGTGTGGTGGACTTCAGGGACCATAATACATTCACACAACTGAGGCACACAGACAAATCCAGACTGATCAATGGAGTGCTTATGCGGACAGGCAGCTGTGTCCCATGAAGATCAGACCCATAACGAGAGTCCAGTAGTGCTCTCCGCCTATGCCTTACAGTTAGAACTAGACTGCATTGGTAGGCGCATACTACTCTATGTACTCTATACTATGTACTGTGTGGTGTTATACAAAGAATAAGCATGGAAGTGAAAAGACAAGCTAATTTTTGTTTCAGTTTGTCGTGCTTTACTGCATAAATAAGGGCTGTATCAATACACTGACATTTACGTGTTTTCTTCCAGACGGAGGTGGAGGCAACTATGACATAGTGAACAATGCTGTTATCTCAACACCTGGGCCACAAAACCATAGAGCCCAAAGTGTGTCATTACGGCAAAGCTGGGAGATGAACTACCAAGAGGCAGCCATCTACCTGCAGGTACAGAGCAACTAGAACAGAGTTAACACGTTTATAAGACGGTTTTCATTACACCATCTATACTCAATTACTTGTAGATGATTAAACCTTGTGCTTTTTCAATGGGCTATATTTACATCATAAACAGCTGCAGGAGGTAATAAAAAGTGTTAATATACAAGGAACTGCAAGTCACAAAAGAGGGAGGTAGGGAGGGAGACAGATACAGTAGATGTTTACATTCAGCGGACACAGTAATAAGAACATGTGGACCTTGTGAAAAGGATGATGTGTATTTGGCAGGCTTTTCCCTTTAAAAGGTTTGTTTTTTGATAGCTGGTCTCAAGTCTGATCTGTGTAAGACAATTGTCAACCAGGTGTTTCAGATACATTGACTTATCATAGCAGGAAAAGCACAGGTAACTAATATCATTAATGATGAATTAATCTAACTTCAGATACTGCTGTGTGTTTGTGTGACCACAGGTACTGCTCCATAGTGTCGGGACATTAGTTGAATCTGGCAACACAATATTTCACATTCTCTTGCTCAGTATGTGGCTTCTATGTGTCTTTTGAATTTCATATGCAGGAAGGAGAGAACAATGATAAGTTCTTCACCCACCCTCGAAACCCAAAGGCATTGGCAGCGTACCTGTTTGCCCACAACCACTTGTTCTACATGATGGAGCTGCTGACAGGCCTGCTGCTGATGATGTTGTCACTGTGCGAAGCTCCCGCTGTGCCCTCACTGCGCCTGGATGTATACGTGAGTGAATGTTTACACCAAAAACATACTCACACACCCACAAGATTGTACTCTCAGTTTCCTGTACAAAAGCTCCTGTGTACGTGATACCTCTGCAGGTCCATGCCACTCTGGAGCTGTTGGCTTTGGTTATGGTAGCATTTGAGCTATGCATGAAACTCCGCTGGTTAGGCTTCCACACCTTCATACGACACAAGAGGACCATGGTGAAGGTAACTCATACATGATGGATAGTTTCTGATGGCAGTAATTCAGATCCTGCTACTGCATATTGTTCATGTTATCACTTTTCCTCGTGCAGACGTGTGTGTTGCTGCTACAGTTTGTGGAGGCCATAGTGGTTCTGATCAGACAGACGTCTCATGTGCGAGTGACCAGAGCTCTCAGGCCGATATTCCTGGTGGACTGCAGATACTGTGGTGCCGTGCGCAGGTACATAATGACCTAAACAAACACACACACACAGATTGATACAGTCGGGTCTTTCAGAAATTACATGTACTGCTCACTGACATTTAGTTTTAATGTCACTACTTTGTGAGTCAGTTACCTCATAGATGATGTGCTCTTTTACATGTTTTTTGTATTATTTTATCCCGCTCTTTGTACATACAGACACAACTGATTTAACTGTTGAACGCACTCGTCACTGACACAGTTTCTTTCATTCGATCAGAAACTTGCGTCAGATCTTCCAGTCCCTCCCACCTTTTATTGACATCCTCCTGCTGTTGCTTTTCTTCATGGTTATATTTGCTATGTTGGGTAAGAATATATAATTATTAAATTTATATTACATAAATGCTGCTGCTTATTTTCTGTCCTCTTTAGAAGTTAAGTTAGGGATCAGTTTTTCTGTTACTCAACGTTTGATTTGCCTTTTGTCTCCTCCAGGTTTCTGCCTTTTCTCTCCCAACACTGCTGACCCGGTACGTTGAGTCTTTAGTCTGCCTGACATTAGTTTGTTTGAATTATGTAAGCCTGGGGACTTGGGTGCTTCTTCTGTCTTTTGTTTCAGTTTTGGTCAGATTTCTTATATCCTCTCCTCTCTCCGCAGTACTTCAACACTCTGGAGAACAGCCTCGTCAGTCTTTTTGTGCTGTTGACCACAGCAAAGTAAGTACAGCAGTACACGTAGGACAGTTCAGTGTTTTTTTACACACATGGCATGCAAGTGGTACTTCCTTCTTTTAGATCTCAGCATGAATTTTTTCACCCACTATGTGTGTGTTTCAGCTGATCCTACAGTTTTTCTTTTTTTTTTCTCCTGGTATCCTCTTTCTCACAGTTTCCCTGATGTGATGATGCCAGCGTACTCCAAGAACCGCTGGTCCTGCGTCTTCTTCATTGTTTACCTCTCCATAGAGCTTTACTTCATCATGAACCTGGTACAAATAACCTTCTTCTAACACTTCAACACTCTCAAATGTCCAGCCTGATGCATCTGTGCAATAGCGGCAACTGTCTGTACCAACTTTTATATGACTCCTGTTGAAAATAGCATGGCATCTAATTAGTCCTTTTTATATGATTGCTCATCAGCCTCACTACACTGTCATTATCTCCTTCCCTCTGCAGCTCCTGGCAGTCGTGTTTGATACATTTAATGACGTTGAGAAGATGAAGTTTAAATCTCTTCTGCTACACAAACGCTCTGCTATCGACCATGCCTTCCAGCTGTTAGTTAGCCGACAGGTATGACCTCACTGCTCCATATAGTGTAATGCACTGTATATTTGGTACAAATATTTGGTACAAAGCCTCTGTGTTTGGTGTCACTGCTGTTTGCTCTCCAGAGGCCGATGGGTGTGTCGCTGAAACAGTTTGACGGTCTGATGCGTTTTTACCGACCACGCATGTCTGCGAGAGACCGCTTCCTCACCTATAAAGCTCTTAACACCTCAGGGGCTCCTATGCTCAGGTAACGGCCTGACACACACTTTTGTTTTCACTCAGAATCCTTCTGCATTTAATATCACTGTTGCATTTTCATGTCTGCTCTGCTACAGTCTACAGGACTTTTATAAGTTCTATGAGGTCACTGGCCTTAAATGGAAGGTAAGTAGCCTTACACTTGTACTGTGTGGTTATAATTTACTCTTTCTTGTGTCCTTTGTGCTGTGTTTTAAATATGTACCGTATATATGCGTGTTGTTTAGGCACGACGCAGTGGAGAACATTGGTTTGATGACCTTCCACACACGACCTTCCTCATTTTCAAAGGCAAGCTGGTTTTCCTCTTTTGGTTATTAGACTAAACAAATCTGTCTCTCAGTTCTTTATTGTCAGTACTTTCATTCTTTACTTTAATAGGGATCAACCTGCTGGTGAAGTCTAAAGCCTTCCAATATGCCATGTGTAAGTTTAATCAATTATATTTCCCAGCTGTCCTCAAAGATATTGAGGCAAAGTCTCTCATCATAAACTTTTTAACCTCTTCTCATGACTGCAGATGTGGTGGTGGCCATCAATGGTGTGTGGATCCTAGTGGAGACGTACACACTGAATAGTAAGCTCTCGCTTGACAACATGGAAACACTGAGGGAATATGTGTTTGAGATCCAGATATCTCACCTTTCTCTCCTCTTCCAGGTGGATTTTCCTGGTCCAGATTTGTTCCCTGGAGTTACATTGTTTTCCTGACCAGTGAGTAGGACACATGCTGTCTCCCACTCACATAGAAACTCATAACAGTGTTCATATGCTGTAAAGCTGTTCATAGAGAGCCCCAATAATTAATTAAAGATGTTTACATACACTTACACTAATGGTAACTCTGCCTCTGTCCTCCCACTTTTAGTTTATGGTGTAGAGGTGTTATTGAAAATAACAGGTTTGGGGCCAATGGCTTATTTCAGCTCTGGGTGGAATCTGTGAGTAATAATGTTTTTTTTTTTTTTTTTTTAATTAAAACCTAAATTATGGCTAAAAGTGATTTGAACATGTACCAAAAACTGGTTCTGTATTTTAAGTGATAATCCTGACTTTGATCATCTCTCCAGGTTTGACTTCTCAGTGACAGTGTTTGCCTTCCTGGGCCTCATTGCACTTGCCTTCGATATGGAGCCATTTTACTTTATTGTAGTGCTCAGACCACTTCAGCTACTCCGGTGTGCTTTCATTTCTACTTTTAAAATTACAGCAGACAATTTAAATAAGGCAATGTTAAACTTCCTATTTTCTTTTTCATTTAAACTTTCATGTGTCGTCTCTGACAGGTTGTTTAAGATAAAGCAGAGGTATCGTAATGTCTTGGATACCATGTTTGAGCTCTTCCCCAGGATGGCAAGTCTGGGGTTGACTTTAATCATCTTCTATTACTCCTTTGCAATTGTGGGAATGGAGTTCTTTGCAGATGTGGTTTACCCCAACTGCTGCAAGTGAGTTTTGCCTTATTCTTATTATTGGTATCTCAGTATCTGGTCTCCTGCATTCTCCTATAAATAAATATATAAATTATATAAATTATATTCACTTTTATTCACTTCTTGTCACTCCATGCATTTGTTTTTTTCTCAGCACCAGCACAGTCGCAGACTCCTACAGACAGATCAACGTCACATATGGCAATAAAACAGTGTTGGAAGAAGGCTACTATTATCTCAATAACTTCAACAACATCCTCAGCAGCTTTGGTAAATAATCTCATATCGGAGTAGGATACTACTACAAATCTCATGAAAAGACCAATACAAAATATTCCCCAGTTCATCTGTGACTTGCAGACCGCAAGCACATTCATTCCTACTGAGAACATAAGTTCATGAATATATAATACATTTTTAAAAAAACCTGAATAATTCCCTAAAACAGCTGGGCACTGCAGTTTTTAGAAAAGGTTGCTTAAACACGAATAAATAGTGCATTTGTTGGGGACTATTCTCAGCTGTGGAGTGGTAGCAGTAGTGAGTATTTATGGCAGCAGGGCAGTGTATGTGGGATTGACTCTATATAAACTATATAAACTACAGTTGTCGCATTTATGCTAATGAAGGAATATGTCGCCTAGTGGATCAGTGTGACTTTACACATCTGTCTTTTATAGTTTTTGGACAACAGTGGAGATATAATATATGGAACAGAAGAATAAACTATATCATTAGCTACACAGACAAATCTTGTTACTAGGTTTGTCTTGGGATTTGTTGACGTGAAGGTGGTGCTTACAAGCTTTTTGTCTCCAGGTCTGTAAATTTTCCAGTTTTTTTTTTTTTTTTTGTGTGTGTGTGTGTGTGTTTTTTTTTTCATGTGTGCATTTATTTCTTGTTTTGTTTTTCCTCCAGTGACTCTGTTTGAACTGACTGTGGTCAATAACTGGTACATCACCATGGTAAGATCAAGTCAAGTTGTGCTTTTATCAATCTCCACTCTGCAGCGTTGTCATTGATCAGTAGGTGTCACTGTTTGACTGCTGCTGTGTTCACTCTGCCACAGGAAGGAGTGACCTCTATGACAAGCCACTGGAGCCGTCTGTACTTCATGACCTTTTACATAGTTACCATGGTGAGGCCTGCGTGGTCGTATGAGCGTCTTTTTCTGTGCGTGGGAATGTGTCCGTTGATGTATGTGATATTTTGTCTCTGCCTTCTCCAGGTGGTGATGACCATCATTGTGGCGTTCATTCTGGACGCGTTTGTGTTCCGCATGAACTACAGCCGCAAGAACCGGGAACCACTAGAGAACCCAGAGGGTGGGACCGTGTGTGTGTGTGTGTGTGTGTGTGTGTGTGTGTGTGTGTGTGTGTGTGTGTGTGTGTGTGTGTGTGTGTGTGTGGTGTGTGTGTGTGTGTGTGTGTGTGTGTTGTGTGTGTGTGTGTGTGTGTGTGTGTGTGTGGTGTGTGTGTGTGTGTGTGTGTGGATATTGTGTATATGTTTTACAGAATCTGTAGCACTTAAGAACAACCTACATGTACTTTTGAATATTTATTCTATTTCAACAGATAATCAGATAAAATGCTTTGATTTGATTTTATATATCTGCGAGTATTGTGTGGACGTTCTAGTATGAATTGGAGATCGGTGAGTCATTTTAATTTCTGTGTGTGTAGATGAGAACGGAATCGTGTTTGAAGTAGAGGTGAGTCGAGATGAAGCTCTAGCCACTCTAGAGCTGTACAAACAGACATGTCCAGGACAGTCATCCCTCAGCTCTCTACAGGGAGTCCTACAAGCTATGGACAGGAGTGGGGTAAGAACACACACACATAATAACACATAACAAACTCCTTTTACTCTGATCTGCACATAAAGTCCCACTAACTAGCTTTCCCTCCTGCTCTGCCGAGTACAGCACTCGTCTCTGGTGTACCTAGGTCGCAGGTCTAGGACGAAGAGTGACCTCAGCATGAAAATGTATGAGGAAGAGATGCAGGTAAGAAACTGAAGAAATAATCCTGAATTCCATGACAGCAGTCAGTTGGTCTTTCCTGACCTACTGACCTTTTCTACGTCCTGTTTCTCCAGGAGTGGTATGCAGAGTATTCAAGGGAAAACCTGCCTCAACCAGACCAAAGCCTGGAGCGGAATCTGGACAGTCCTGTCTCTGACCCGTCTCCCTTCCCAGAGCCACAGCTCAACTCACAGACTGGACCTCACAGCATCAACTAACGCAGTTTGCAAGCGGTACATACACACCACCATCTCAGCGTTTTATTAATGCTAAGAAACCCCATCACTCCAGGTCTTTTCCAGTTGCCCCACACTCACTGTTTGCAACAGTGAGAAACTTGCCCGGGGTCTTTCGGACTGATGTGAGAGGGAGATGAGTGAATGTCACTGCAGACAGGAAGACAGCAGTACAGGTCTATTGCTCTGACGGGAGCGTTGAGCGTTGCCCCTTTTTTCTGGCCTTTTAAAGACTGCCGCAAATGTTATGAGGGAGCCTGTACTACCACAGTATGTTGTGTACGTGTACTGCTGTAGGCCTTTTGTGAATTCTAGTAAATCATGTAGTACTTAAACCTGATGCCTTAGTTTAATGGCTCATCCGATCAGTATTAACACAGACACTACTAAGCTGTCCTAAGACCAAAAGTATAAAGACTTACACTCCTTTTAGCTCAAAACAATTACAGTGTATCTCCTAACTAATGTCTCAATGGACTCAAAGTGTTTTACTTTTATATAACTTCTTATTCTGTAATGTATTTGAGTTAGTTAATAAGGGATTTTAATAAACTGTTCGAATTGTCAAGTGCATTGATGTATTTTTCCTGTTCTGTAATACTGCTGGTAACTGCTTATTTACTTACAATGTATCATTTAACAGAGAAAGCAAAGCATTATTACAACCTGTAAATACAAATACCAAACCAAAAGTATTTAATTCTCCAAAAGCAGCTTTGTACGAGGTAATTTTAACAATTTGATTTACAGTACATTTGGTTCATTCACAATGTTTTGAAGTACAAATTTCTACAATCTGTGTTTTCCCTATAGACTCAAAAAGTACCATCTCAGCTCCAATCAGCACAAACAAGAAGCTGAATAAAGGCACAGTGTGATTAGTTTCAGCTCTCCCTGAGCAGAAAACTGTAGTTTGTCGTTAATTTGCCCGCGTGGTTCCACAAACCCTCTACAGCATGGCTCTGGGTGGCAGACAGGTATACTGTTGATTCTTTTATAAATACTGCACCAGTATTGTGTGGAGGAGAAGTTTTCATTTGTCTGCACTGAGTACAGTCTCTGTTCCAGTGTTTTCATTTTGCATTACAGGAGGACGGCCCTCGTTTCAGACTGGCCTCAGTGTCAAGTCTATACAATGCGGATCTCACCAAACTCTGTGAGCAGTGCAATGAGAAGGAAGATGGCGTAGAAGACAAGCAGGAAGATCCCGTAGGTTCGACCCAAGTGGAACTGGCACAGTGGAACAATGATAAAGGACAGGACCAGAGACAAACCCAGAGATCCTGCAAGAATCCACGTCAACAAACCCTCTGGCTCAAACTGAGGAGGTGAAAGAGACGAAGATGCATCATGTTCATGGGTTCAAAAACAAGTCTTGTGTAACTGTTTTTTTTTCTCTGTACATTTGACCAGAACTCCTCATTTGTGTGTTTAATGAGATTATTACCTGCACATCAGAGTGTGTTTGAACCATCTGCATCAGACATCCCAAACCCACTCCAAACAGCATGTCTGAAAGAAATATAGTCAAGGATGCTTTTACATTATGTTTTTATACTGATGCACATGCTCTCGTGAAAATAAGGATACTGAAAATGATGCCTCCAAAGCAGGCAGATATGGCCATCCGTGGATAACCCTGCCGGGCGATGGTGATGTCGGAGAAACAGTCTGAAGACAAGAGATGCATACACATCATGTGTTACAGATTTTAAGTACATGCATATATCTGTCCATGTTTTGGATAAAAGAGCTGGGTTCACAAATATCACCTCCTATGCTGTTGCCCCAGGCCAACAGAGTCAGCCCCAGCACAGTGTTGCTGAGACTAAGCACCACACCGAGCATGTGCAGAAGACTGACCACTTCAGATGCTGCTGTACTGATCAACACTGCACTCACAACAAAGCCCAAAAGAGCAAACAGCTGGGGAGAGGAAAAACAAGACAAAATTAGAATCGCATGCAAACTTGGTACAAAACACGTTTCCCCATCACAGCATGGAAAATGAACACTGCATAAATCTAGTCTGGTTAAAAAAAGTAGTTTTAGGAAAAGTGATTCTAATTATGGATGAATTATGATGAATACATACAGTATATATTTTTGGCCATGCTAGCTGAGGATGGCAGTGTCATCGAGATAACTGCTGGATGGATTACACAACAACAGTTTACAGACATTCATGGTCCCCAGAGGATGAATCCTACTCCCTATAATGATCACATAGCAGCATCATTATATAAAAATGTATGACCCAATACCTGCAAAACTAATGACATTCCCATCATGCTAACATGCTAAACACTGCTGCGTATTTGGGACGAAATCTGTTCATTTGTAATATCCACAATACTCACTGGATGATATTTGGGAGGGCAGTCATTGGTGGTGGTGCAGAAGACAATAGCAGACAGAAAAAGTCCCAGCAGCAGAGTCAGCAGCCAGACTGGAAATTCCCCTTGGATCATGTGATGTCCATCTAAACATTAGTTAAGAAAAAAGGAAGATATTGCAGGGTAATGATTTAACCATATATTTCATCTCATTATGGCTGCAACTGTTTGTCTTGACAGGTAATGCACTTACATATTCCAGACTGGAAGGTGAGCACACACACCAGTGGAGCAGTGATCAGATGGAGGCAGTTTAGTGGGCGTCTCCAGTTCTTATCTTCTTTATCGGGGTCGACTACAGGGATACAGAGCAGCAGCAGGACCTCTAGAGGTGTCTGATGAGTGTAGGACACAATTACAAGAAAGAACAGTTTTAAATAGCGGTGACTTCCAGCCAGCTTCGTCTGGATACTAAGCTCTTTAAACACACACACCTTCAGTACTTTAAGCACTCTCCACCTCCATGATTTCCTCCTCCACTTCCTGTTGTCCACCGGGTTCAGAGAGCTCAGCAGGATCTGACTTGTGGACTCAGAGTATGGCAGAAGTGGCCTGTACTCTGACTCTGAAACACCCACAAAAACATAAACCCACGTGCATGTCATAGTCCTGATCACGCAGAAAAATCCTGGTGTACATTATATTCACAGAACGCTGCTGCATTCCTACCATACTCCTGCTGGATGGTCCCACCAGGAGTCAGGCAGGGAATGTCATCATCAGATGAGTCGGATGAATGAAACTCTGAAGTAAATAAAAATATATATTTATATATATAATCCCTGGCAATTATGGAAACGGTTTTTGTCTGTGTGTACGTGTAAATGTGTATCTGACCTGGAATATGTGCAACATTCCGGACACTCGCGTTCATCGAATGTTTTTGCCGGTTGTAGATGCATGCACTGATAATAACGGTCAATACATACACCACATAGAGGCTCAGGTACCCTAGAAAAAGGAAATGAAGCAAAGTAAGTGAAGTTCAAAATTTAAAAATAATGAGAGCTTGGAATAAAAATTGCAGTTGAAACTTGATACAGTGGCTGTATAGGCAGAATATACAGTCTGCTGCATGTGTGTACAGACCTAAAAATGCATAGATGGTAATGACAGTGAGCATGCAAAAACTGTCCTTACTCCACATATATTATTTCTCTTTTTCAGTCTGACTTCTCTTTTGCCTAATTTATAAAAGTATAAAGCTAAAACCCAGAGGCACCTATAAAAATTTACAACTCTTTAGTCATAATATTATTAATCAATTATTAACAAAATATTATTATGAAACATTTCTAATTTGACTGATAAAATTCAATGTCTTATAGTCTACAGACTATAGTGAATTTGTAAAAGACCCACATCAGCATTTCCAACTGGTTTACGCAAGTTTTCTCTACATAATATATAAGTAAAGTTATGTTACTGCAAATAAAAAATGCTGAATGTATTCACCAATGAACAGATGGACTCCCAACACATTTTTAGAGTTTCATAGTGGCTGCTGCCCTTTACAGAAAAGTATGAGTGGGTGATTCTTTGAACTGCATTCTGAGATTGTTTTCACTGAGAAAATAGCTGAGACTGCAGCCTGAGACTGTTGATGTTGGCACCAGAAAGAGACACAGAGACAAAGACACTCAAGAGACACACCACACGGGAAGGCTGCAAAAATTTTTTTAGTGAATAAAAGAGATTGTTTGTATTTTTGCTCACAAAAGTGGGATGGATGTGAGCTCACAGGGACCTTTACCTTTGATATTTAACCACCAACATCTAATTAGTTCATCCTCAAGTCCAATTGAACGTATGAGCCAAATTTGAAGGATTTCCCCCTAGGTTTTTCTGGGATATTGCATTCACAAGAATGGTAAGAACAAAGGGACAGAGGCACAGTTGGTTCTCCCTTCTGTTGTGTGAGTGTGAGTGTGAGTGTGTACCCAGGGTTTCTCCCAGTGTGGTGGTTCCTCTGTACAGCATTAGGAAAGTCCAAAACACTGCAGCCATGTAGAAGATGACATCACGCAGAAATGGACGGGAGGCCACTGCAAAAGGCTTGACCAGCGCCACGCTGCCTGCAACTACTGTGGTAACAAATATACCAGCTCCTGAGGAGAGAGCAGAGAAAGTCTAGTCAGATTTTCATATCAAAAAGCTTGATCTGTTTATTTATCTTGATATATGTGTGTATGTGTGTGTGTGTGTGTGTGTGTGTGTCTACCAAATAGGGCTCCGACAGCAAGCCCAGCAGTGTGTGGGTGGGAGAAAGCTGCCATGGCACTGAAGATGTCTGGAGCTCCATTACCAAGAGCCAGAAATGTCACACCCTCAGCACAAGTCAAAGAAAATATCACTCACTGACATACGTCTAAGAGATAGAAAAAATGTCAGAAAATCATAACAAGTGGATAAAGGATACAGCCACGTTGTGTGTGAGGTGCAGACTTGTGGAGATGGCCGACAGGTTGGGACAGAAACTGAGGAGAAATCGTGAACAAACAATAAGTGAGTGTGATCCGGAGAAATGCAGAGGTTAACGAAGAACATCAAATATTCTTCACTAGTTCAGGATACTTCAGATCAAACATACAACAGCTTCTTTACCATCCAGCTACTGTAGTGCACTAGTGTTTATTCAGTGTGTGAAGTGATGGTGAGTGGGTAGAAATGCAGAACAAACCAGGCTTCCTTTGAGGAAATCTCACAATCTTACAACAGTAAAAAACTGATTAAAAAAAAAAAAAAACTCTCTGCAGTCATGTGACTCTTCTTCATGTGACTTAAGCTGACCGTGCTGAGGGTGTGTGTGTGTGTGTGTGTGTTCAGTCTGCACGTGTGGGGCCTGTAAATGAGGCGTTTTCACTTGAAACTAAGCAGTGAAAATAAATATTTTATGCAAACTGCTAGGGACTGCCCTGACGCATAAAAGGGAACTTGTGGGGCACATATTCACACTGGCAACAATTTAAAATACTCACAACTTAGATGCTGTGAGTCCAAGAATGACAAACAGAAAGAGCAGCCATATAATCTGTGGAGAAGCAGAAGAAAGTAAGAGTCAGACAGATTTTTTCAGCTGTCGCACTCAGACAAACATTCCATCAACGAAAATTAGGTTGAATAAGTTGAGCCTGATAAACACGGCTTTATTTGGATACAATGATCCTACTGTTTCTAATCTGTAACGCAGATGATTAATTTTTTACACAGACAGAAGAAACATGTTTGATCAGTAACTCAAGAAGTTCATACATCTTTATGAAAATCCATTATTCAGCAAAGAGTGAAATGACTGAGCCTGGTAACTCAGATATTTGATCATCCCTGATTTTCCCACAGCAACTTCCTCAAATGATCAGCTGGTGCTGCTGAGCTGCAGAGTTTCACGCTTCTCTCACACACACACACACACTTACACAGAGAGTGATGGTGAGAGGTGTGAGGTTGGGAGGAAGCAGACAGAAGGCCACATAAAGGTAGTTGATGAAGCCATCTTCCATCTTACAGTCTGGGGTTCTCTTCACAAATGCACAGCGGTCTACAGCACTGAGGTTCATCACAACATCACACTGAACACACACACACACACACACACACACACACACACACACACACACACACACACACAGGCATTAGTTTCCCTACCTAATACAGGCAGATTCAAATTAGAAACATTTTTTAACAAAATTTGAGCGTCTCTTTCTCTCATCATTATAGTGATTATAGAAAGCCAGAAAAACATCCCAGTGTGCAGTGGGGCAAAACTGTTCAGCAGGTCCCTATTGACCCCATATTCACATTGTGTATGTACAATACACACTACAGAAAGCATGCAGCAGCTTTCCCACGAAACCAAGAAATCAACCAGTACTGCAAAGCTGGAAATTAGTTTAAAGTAATTTGATCAAACATAAAAGTGTTGGGGGACATGCTGCATATAAGCATAATATCAACAATATCAGGAGAGGTCACAAAGGATAGAATCTATCATGGTATATTTTGTTTTATTGAAAAGCTCTTCATGGATCAAATAACCAAATCGGAGTGTCTGTTTTGCGTTTCTTAAACTAAATACCTGCAAAAAAAAAAAGGGAAAAAAAAGATTTTTGTTTTTTGCAAAAACTAAATAAATGAATAAATAAAATCACATAAAAATCCAAAATGGCTATAGTGGCTCATTGATTTGCAACATAGCCTGTAATGGCTCAGAGGACACTTTATTGGACACACCTGTAAAATATAATGTAATCCAATACAATAGCTCAGTCTTAAATCTTTTACAAAGATAATAATGTTCAGTTTTGAACTCAGACAGGTAATAATATATATGTTTATTATTGAAGTTGTAGATCGCAGTGGTGTTGAATTGGACTGTATATTACTGAGCATTGGGGGGGACTTTACTATTTCCGTTTTTATCAGACTTTAGTGGTACATATTCTCAAACATCACAGAGTTGGTCAAATTACCACAGGTCAGCTGCTACACAGTGGCACTGGTGCCTCTGGGGGTCCTGAGTGTCTGGTGCCCCAGGGCAAACGTTAGCTTCAGGTTTGGTAAACTGTGTGTGTGATGGGAATTATTCATTATTTTTTGACTGAATACTGGATTTATTTCAAAAAACATCTTCGAGGCCTTCAACTGATTGAGTGTAAAGAAGGCACTAGTTAGTTTTGGCTATAACTTCAGTCATTACAAGAAATGACGGAAGGAAAAACACACACCGTCATATTGTGCATCCCTTAGTATAGACTTTAGACAAACAACACTTTTGCATTTCCACCTGTATCTGGAGGATCTTGATACTTTGGAGTGAGTTTGCCCTCATGTGAAAATGCACATCAGTTTAAATAAATCGGATAAACTTAATTAAAGCCCGTGGTCTCTTATCATGTGACAGCTGAAAAAATCTGCTGACAACCTGACAGCTTCAAATGAACTGCACGCGCACACACACACACCTGACCATCAACTCTCACAGTTCACTTCTTTCACCTGTAGCGATTCAATCTCACTGACCTCGTCGTTGCTGTTTTGAAACATCATGGCCAGTGTGTGGTGAGATGAGGGCTGCCCGGCTAATCCCACACCAGACTGGTTGCTGCGGACATGAGAGCCTGAGGTCGCCTGCTGTTGACACGACAACACCAGCAAAAGTGACAGGAAAACAGCAGAAGACATGATTCACTTTATCCTGGAGCCGTGTCCATTCTGGTGACAGAACCGTGGTGGGCTGTTTTCGTCCTGCAATCCGGACCTCTCAGATTAAATTACACCCAAAACAAGCTACACCAAAATACTCTCAAAATACACGTCTTCTTTGCTGTTGCAGTTGTAGCTTCACTTTAACACGGACGATGTTTGTTGGAGGCTCTTTATTTGACTGCCCTGTTTCAATGTCCGCGTACATTCTGTACACCTTCGCCTGAAACCCCACCCACTGTTTTTCCAACCAAGCGTGTGCCGCGTTCACGGACTCGTCGTAAACTCGGGACTGAACAGGTCTTCAACTATGTAACATATTGTTAAAACTATAGAACTAACTTACTAAGTAACTGTAGAAGAGTGGATAAATTATATTTCACGGGTTATATTTTGATTATTTTATGACACTTGGTACCATTGTCAGCACCCTTTGCCTTTTTTCCATACAGATGCACACAATCAAGACACAATTATACAGTAAATATACAAGAGTATTAATCCCAGCACGATTTAAAAGTATGAGGTAGCATATTAACTGTGCTAAACTGCAAAGAACACATATTTTGCATAGTTTTGAGCTACATATAATTTTTCCGACAGTTCCTGAAGGCACCATGTATCAGTCCCTGCTGCATCTGCGTCAGTCAGGGCTCCTCTTGCCTCTGACCTGTGCTCTAGTTAATTTGTTGATCTGTTGATCTTTTGGTACGCTTGCCTTTTGAGTCTATTAACTATGCAAGTAATTATGACTGTGAATGTGAAAATGTTTTATTTATCACGTCACAGGCCTCCAAAAATCATGTATCCATAATTCCATATTTACTGCAGACAAAAATACAAATACTTTATATACATAAGTAATCATCAAAAACACAGAACCACATAAATGTTTCACATTAACATATTCAATGTAGTAGAAGCTTCATTTTTAGCTCCACTGATGTGCTTATTGGGAAGTGGACTCTCATTTTTCATAAACGCAGGGTCTCAGTCAAAAACCTGTGGGGTAAAGTGATGAGTTCTGCCACAGAATTAAAGTGAGGCACAGAAATGGCAGACCAAGAGACACATTCAGCCTCATGTCGGCTGGTCGTACACCAGCGCAGCATCAAGTGGTGGAGTGCTGGGATCATAGCAGCCTTTCGCCTGTTTAGTCACCACAGGACACAAATCCTGTTCACACCATCTGATGAAGGAAAATAAAAACATATAATGAATGAATGCAACATTTGCATTCTCTTTTTAAACATTCGATAAGTGAAAATTGACTTTTTCTAATGTTTGTTTAACCTGAGAGCTGCATAGGTGTCAGATGGAGAGGCTCCTTTCCAACAAGCATGGTCGATGAGAAGGGCACCTGTTGACATGCAGTCAGTGTACACAGAGGGTCAGGTGTATGAAGTAAAATGTGACTTTGCACAGGGCTTACAAAACGGATTTCACTGATTTTTTTCTTGATTAATCGCCTTATCATTTGGTCTATGAAATGTGAAAAAAATGTATACTGTCTATGTTTTCAAATATCAGTCTACAACAAAAAGATATTTAGTTCACTTCGATATATGACAAAGGAAAACATTAAATCTCCATGTTTGAGAAGGTGACACCAAAGAGTGTAATTTTTGCTAAAATTGTTGCTGATAATTTTTTGATCGATTGTTGCAGGTCTAATATTATGTGTTTGTTTGTTCAGTACATACCAGTGTAGATGCGAGCCAAGCTGTAAGCCAGGTCTCTGGCTGCCAGCTCCAGGTAGTTGGGTGCTCTGGTGGCTGCTACTTCAACAAACTTCTGCAGTTCGGAGAGAGCACCGTCTACTGTATTCACTGCTGGGGCCAAAGAGGAAACACTTGATGCACCTGCGAGCAGGGACTACAAGAAGAGGAAAAGTGCACCTCTCATTCCTGATCAGCTCTGTCATAGATTAATTACTAAACTTATCTGACCGGATCTATTCCTGACCCCGTACCTTAACATGGGTGAAGTAAGCGTGGAGAACCATTCCTGAGCTCCGAGCCACACAGCGCAGCACATCCAGAGAGAGAACGTTTGTTGTACCTTCCCAAATACTCAACACCTGAGAGAAAAAAGAGATGCGTAAGCTTAAAAAAAACAAAGTGTGAAATACTATAGTTTTTTCCGGTATTGATCTCACCTGTGCATCACGAAGCAGTCCAGGCAACCCGGTATCCTCGATGTAGCCCTGTCCACCAAAGCTTTCCAAACCCTCCGACACTACAGCCACCGCCTGAGACGAAAACAACACAAGGACCAATGGTTGTTTTCAGCAATATCGAACGACAGTTTACAATCACAAAACGTACTTGTATAAGCCGTGCACCTGCTTCCCAGTGTACAGTTTGACCACAGGAGTGAGCAGACGCAGGAGGTGAGTATCAAGCTGGGTCGCCATGCCGCTTTCCTCTCGGCCCAACAGACGACACACATCCATCACAAGGAGGAACGCTCCGCGAGTCTCCACCTGTCCATGACAGAAGGGTGCGTGGGTGAGGCGTGAGGGGAAACACTGTATAGAGTTTGTGTAGTTTGTTCACCCCGTCAGCTTACCTCCATCCTAGCGAGAGTCTGCATGTGCAGTGGGTGGTCTTTAAGAAGCTTTCCAAAAGCACTGCGGCGGGTGGCATAGTCACGAGCTAACTGGACCACCCTGTGAACACACACAATCACACCTATTATTATTAATCAGCTTATTTGTAGCATGTTTTTAGAAATTAGTGCTGTGCGGTAGTATAAGTCGCATCCTGCCTTCTCATTGCGGCTGCAGCAGAGACGCTGTTGTGGATCCTGGTTATAGTCAGCATGTTAGCTATGGAGGCCACACCTCTCCCTTCCTCTGAGAGCTGTTCATGTAGAGAGGGAATAAAGATGTCAAGGATTTAGACATATTCATGTAATCACAAATGAACAAATCAACTGTCTGTCGTTTCAACAGAACGATTAAATCACAAAGGCATTTCAGCATGTGTCTTGTTTCCTTAATAGGTAACATTGTATTTCCAAATAGAAATGGTTCTCGTAATGGAGTATGAGGTAAGAGAAGCTGGTCATAGTGATTATCATAGACATTTCCTGTTGGTATAAAAAGGTAAAGTAAGATGATGTTTCATATACTAACTGCTAACACAGTATACTATGACAAGTATGCAATATATACTGTAAGGTATTAGCATGTAGTATTTATGTATTTATTGTTACACTATAAATTAATACTAAAAATGTAATTGTCATAGTTTTCATGTAAGAATACATTAGAAGAAAATTGTTGCACATTTTGAGGCATTCATTGTTAGAGTTCCATGAAGCATTTTTGATATCAACACTAATCAATGACTACTGCAATACTATGCATCTCTCGACTGCTTTCAGGTCAACTTTTCTGGACAATTTGACTCCCTCCATATAAAGTCATTGGTTGGTTTTGGTATACTTCTAGGCCTTTTAACAGGAAATACCTCTTTGTTATAGAAGATTAGCAAACAAGATCACTATGAATTTTCCACTTGGCAGAATAGCACCAGAAAGGTTAATCTTATTCCCACTGCACAAACCTTTAGTATTAACATAGTGAGCTGTACCCGACCCTGTTTAGCTTTGCTGTAACACAGGCATCCATTAGATCTGCATAAAAAGGAGAAGGGATCCGCTGTTAATAATTTCTGTTATAAATGAGTGATGTGTAACTGACCCTGTGTGCTGGCAGACCATCCAGCAGTAGCTCAGCAGTCGGCATCTGTCGTGTGCCCAGCTTGTCCTTCAGTCTTTGAACCTCTATACCCCTCAGTCGGCCGCCCTCATCTCGACTCACCTCTGCATAGAACAGAGACAAACCCCTGCTACCCTGCGGGACAGACACAGGCATACACACACAGAGCGATGGAAGCACTTTATAAGTGATTCACAGACAAACTGATGATAAAGAAGTGCAGGTGTGAGGAGTGAGTTGTACCGTTGTGGTGGCACCCGTTGTGTCCTGCACTCTGGCCAGTGTGAGAGTCATGTCAGCGTCTGTAGCAGAGGTGAACCACTTGAAGCCGTGAAGTTTATATGAACCATCTGACTGGGGAACAGCTACTGTCTCTGTGCCGCTGCCTGATGACATGCAAGACATTGAGAAGAAACTCATGGCGCATTACAAGTTACAGTTACCCTTGTTCTGCATAACAAAGCCAAAAAGCGAAAAAAGTTCTTCCACAGATAACAAAAATGAAGTATCAACTGGAACATAATATGGAAAGTAGCCACTGCTGTAAGTAGCTTCTAATCTATAGGATGACGTTGATGCTGGTTCAACTGTGAGTGTCAGTACTGACCCACATCAGATCCTCCCTGTCTTTCTGTCATCCACTGTCCAGATGTCCAGAAACGTTCAGGCTGACGCGTGGTCAAACGACTGTAGGCTTCATCTACTGGCCACGAAGCACCTATGGACTTCACATACACAGCCAGACAATCACTCACTATACTCTTGAGCTCAAAAACAACAGGTTGATGGGAGAAATCAGGTAGAAATAAGAACACGTTTACATGTACTGCTGTAAATTTCATTTTGTCTAATCAGTCTAATTCTGAATTTTGGGATACAGCAACTGAGAAGGATCTTTCCCATCACCCAGCTCTGTCATTACTTAAGTACATGTAATGATGGTACTGGTTAAAGACACCCAGCACATGATGTTAGTCAGAAGCTTTGTTTTTCTGACACACCTGGATGACTTTAGCAGCTCCATCAGTCATGGCCAGAGGACAGGTGTAGAGACCAGAGGAGGGAGAGAAGATGTACAGCTTGCTCATTTGGTACACACGACTGGAGGAGGAACAACAACAACAACACATACACACACACACACACACACACTTTCTTAGTTTCTCATTTGGAAACACTGTTCACTGAACTGAAGCACAACAGTCTCCTAACCTCCACTCCCCAAATGACCTCTCATAACCAATGGCAACCAGTCCCTCTTGCGCTGACAGGTCTTTCATGCGTTTCCAGGCCGGGGAGGTCACGATGTGGTCCACTCTGCAACCCCAGGGGTCAAAATGTACCAGCCGTGGTGGGGTAACCTCACACTCTCTGCCCCACTCGTCTACCTCATTCACCACGCGCTCTCCAAATGCACACAAGTCTGAGAGAGCTGCCTGTGAAGTACATACATATACATTTACATAGATTATTTGCCTGACAAGATAGATCGTGCCTGACTGTTTACACAAATTTAAATGCTTTTAGTTGGGAATACGATTGAGATGAACTTTGGAACAAAACCAGATGAAGACACAGCTGTGCTCACCTCCTGGGGTAGGTGTCTCCTCAGGTATCCTCTGAGCAAGGTGTCCTCCAGAAAAGGATTCCTCAGCACAGACCTTTCCTGAAAGAAAGAACCTATCCTGGCTCTGGAAAATGGCATGTGGCTCGCTGCTTCCCAGAGGTGTTCTTCATCAGATCTTCTTGTGCCTGGCTCAGCTACACTGGCTGATCTGATGTGCACGAGTGGTCGAGGAACACCACACCACACCTTGCTGCAGCCTCCAGCTACACGGCGGTTCAGGAGGACTGTGCGCACGGACATGGTTCAAGACCTGCAGTCTGAGGTGAGAATATCAGCACAGTGTTATGAGATGCAGCATTCTGGGAAAATTATTGGTTTCATTCAATCAGTCATTAACAGGAATCCAAAATATAGTATTGTGTGTCTTGGTTAAACCATAAACTTTTTTATAGGTTAATGACATATTTTTCAATAGAATTATTCAGCATGAGCTTATGTTTCTTGCTGTGTTTTCCTATTGCTCATGTTTTTGGATGGCAGTAGCTCTTCCTCTTTCCTCTACATACAATATCTGGCATTTCTGAGACTCCCATCATACTCCAATACACTGAAGCCATCAATGTTAAGGCTAGATAATTGGGGATAATTCAATACTTCACGTATATTGTTTTATTTTTTTCTACCAAAAAGTCATTAATGTTGCAACAGCACATACATGAAAGGGCAATCAGGCAGATCACAATCAAAAATGTGCCTACTATTTACATTTTTAAAGGCTAATCACAATTATCACACCCCTAGAATTCAAGCAGTATTCACTAACACTGCTGCAAAGCCACACATTGTTACCAGTGTTACACTCATGTGAACTGCTCTTACTGACTATGACTTTAGGCTAACATCATAATTCATAACAATCTGGTTTGAGCTACAACACTCCTCAGTGCTGGTACCCATTCAACTGTTATGAAGCCATATTTTCTAATATTTTTTAACAGAATTGTACAAACATATACATGTATTTATATTACGCTTGACTGTATTTGAATCCATAGTATATTTTTATTCATAACAGAAGTGCTAAAATTTTCTACTCAATATATTATTTAAATATGCAGTTAGTTCGCTAATTTCAATTGATCAAGAACATTGTATGTTCTTGTTAAATTAGTTTAATATAGCAGCAAACTATTTCTGTCCACAACTTGACAGGAAAAACAAACCAAATAATGGGTTTCAGTGATATCTACCAGAGAGTACTGAATGAGAGAATATTGTGTCTAGTTAATTAAGAATATATGTGAAAATAAACCTTAAACTCAAAGTAACTTGGTTAGGGAACAACCAGACTGGAGTTCACAAAACTGGGTTAAAGTTCATTCGATTCCGCTGCTCTTTTTTTTTTTTTTTTTTTTTTGCAGATACTAGTTTAACATTTGAATCAGTAACCTACTTTTATGTAATTTAATTATAGTCTAATGGTTAACACAGGTAACAAGATACCAGCCCCACTGTTCGCCTGGCCCTACTCCATTCGACTGTGTACAATCTTCACTTTGCAATAACCATAACAGCTAAACAAGCTAACAAGCTAACAAGCTAACAGTTTACTAACCTTTTCTGTATTCGTTTTCAGTGACTTTGTACTAGTTCACACCAATTACTCAATTTATAAAAACTGACTTATCTGCAAGTAAAACTTAAGTCTTTGCATATGTAAAATAAATACTAAGACTCTTACCTAACACCGGCAGTGTTTACATCCGCAGGGGTTGTAGCCAAATCAGCGGTCTCTTCCACCGACCATGGTCGCTGAAACGGACCACTGGTTACTACCACCAGGGGGCGCTGACGGTGGCGGTCCGGACCAGTTAGTGAGTGGTCTGTGGTGTGGTTTTTGTGGTCCACCTTCTCCCTACTCTGGACGTGTTGGCAACAGGTTGGCAACGCTGTTGGCCAAATGAAAATGTCAGAGATTATAATGCATTGTCTATTAAATTATTATCGATTAGATAATGTAATAGAGATATTCTCATTGTTGCACTGTATATTGCAGTTTTATCAACCGTCTAGAAATATGAACCAGTAGGTACTTACCACTGTGGTCAAGCCGGCCATCACTCGCATTACCGTGGACAAACCAGCCAGAGCAATCCAACACTAATATAAAAACTCTGTCACGTATATGGGACAGATGTTATAGAAATACTTTCAGATTAATTATTATTAAAAAAAAGTATTAAAAAAAATGTGTCTCACTGAAGTGGTATGCAGGTAGTTTAGCTTTTATTTGCATACATTTATGTGATTTATGCCTTAAATCCAATACAGTTAAGGTGAAGGGAATTGCAGTTATGGTGCTCACAACACCTGAAACTCATGGGTTGTCATAAAAGACACATTGTTGAGTTAAACAACTTAAATTTCCATTTACCTTTATTTCAGTGGGACAGTGACAGAAACCTTAAAAGAAAGTTTTTGAGACTAACACTTAATCACTTCATTTTTAACATTCATGTTAATGTTAATTTCCCACAACCAACATTCTGTTATTTAGCAAATAGACATAAACATAACAGACATACATGCATCATAGGTGTTGCTGAGCCTGTTTTATTGTTTTAAGTAAAGATTTGTCAAAAATACAGAATCCTTTGTTCCAACCAGAACAAAAAGACTGAAAGCATGCACTGTTTAATAAAACATTTCCATGACATGTTAAAAATCTGTTCAAAAGGAAGAACACAGGCACTGAATAATTATGAACACACAACCTTTGCATTAAAGTGAGATTTTTTTTTTCCAAAAATAAACACAGAACAGTCATAGATCAAATGCAGGAGGGATTTAAGGGAATACTCATACTGATAAAACCCAGTAAGTAGTTATTGTTTGTGGGTGTGGTACATCACCCAACCTTAAAAGATTTATCTGGTTTGCTTGATAGACAGACCAGGATGGAGGAAGGTAATGGGCAACACTGATGTGTTGTTAGTGTACAAAATTAAAAGTTAATGTTTAAGTAAAGGTTACAGTGCAGAGCACAGCCCAGTCAAACCCAAGTCTTGATTCACTTCCAATTCTCACCCAATGATGGATCAAAACAAATATAGTCTGGAACAAATGTAGTCTGCAGTTTGTCACAGAATTAGTTGACTATATAAATGGAGCTTAAATTCTATTAAACCTACACAAATCATTTCAAAGGTCAATCAGGACAGGATGGCTTAAACATAGCTTAACATACAGTATATAAGGAATAATATAAAAAAGACTAAAAAGAAAACCACAGGCCAGAGGGCTATCAGACAATGTAGAAACACCAAAGAACTTGCCCAAACTCAAAGATTATGTTGGTGCTGCCTAACCGCTGGAACGATCAAAATCAAAGATCAAACTTATGACAATCTGATTTAACATATGGAAGGATCAACAATGAAAATATTCCTAAATATTCACAGCCAACACTGCACATAAGCATTAGTCCTCAGAGGGCCATCAGCAAGTAATGGCTGGAATGAAAACTGCCAGTCTGTTTATGTGCATGTCTTCTCTTTTATATTTTTCTTTTCTGTCTTCTTTAATCACCCTTGGTAAGGAGGTCCTCTATGTAGGCGTCAAGCTCGTCATCTGTGTTTATGTCAATGTCCTAAGAGTGTGATTAAAAAAAAAAAAAAAAAAAAGTTATTTTGAAGAAAAGATGTTGTTTGAGCCACCAATAATGTGCAGTACAGATAACGCAGTAAACAATCTTACCTCTTGTACTTTCTGCAGAAGTGCTACAATGTTTGTTCGTAGTTTCTGGAGTTTCTCGTCTGCCTCCTTCAGTTTTACCTCAGTGCTGTTGTTCTTCTCTTCCACAGCTTTGGCCCTGGCATCAGCTCTGCTCTGGTATGAGTTACACAATGACTGGAGACCAGATTCATATTGCTGGAAATATTCTTTCTACATGGAGGGGAAAAACACATTAATATACCACCAATCTGTACTCAAAGAAACACAATAGTATAAATATATAAACATATTCTCAATTCTGTTAAGTATTATTTCAAAAACTACATATTCATTTTAAGGTCAAAATTAAGCTAAAAATCTATTTATCAACTCATCTACCATCTATCTCACCAAGGGAAAGGCCACTAACTCCTCAGCCGTCATGCTGTTAACATCATCCTTTGGAATCCGAAAAGCAGGAGGGAAGAAGTAACGCAGCATTGTCCTGGAAACATAAACAGCACAGTGAACACACCACGGTGCTATGCCACTTTAATGAAGAGTGATTCATGGGTCCTGGCTATCAGTGTTTACAAAGTGTGTGGTAACAGCACCAGGTCATTATATCCAGCTCACCTCAACATGGTGACCAGGCTGTCTGTCACCTCTCGACTGGTTCCTGGCTGAGTAGTGTCTGGCTCCATGGGTGCCAGCCCCCTCTCTGTCTCCTGTTGGGTGTCAGGTGTCTGAGAGATTGGAGATGGTGGCCGCATCAACCGAACTTCATCACTACCCTTGAACACCCTTTTCAGACACACACACATATATGTATGTATAAGATGTTAATTATCTGGCATGTCAACAGAACGTGCAATGATTGCAGCAACACAGACACAGTATCTTACCATCGGTCTTTAGGGGTGGATCGAGGTACATAGTCAAACTTCACTTTCCAGCGGACACTCTGTTTATTTGCCTCCACAGCAATGACTTTGCCTGTGTACCACTCCTTATTGACACGAACTTCAACTAGAAGACCCTTATCTGTAAAAACGGGTAACAATTAGAGCTTTCTTTTTCCAGTTATGTGTGATACATGTTAGTGTAGAGCAGTCCATCCTCTCACCTTTCTGAGCATTTTTAGTGTCATTCTCTGGTTCCTGCTGTGGAGCCTTCTCAGGTGTCTGCAAACAAAACAACCATAATCACCACACCAGCCACAGAAATATCATTTGATGAAAAGTTTGAGTGAGGTTAAAAGATCACTGTTGATCGAAGAAGTGAAAGCCCCAGTGTGACGTCAATCTGTGGTTGAGAATTGCATGCTTGATTTCAGAGAGCTGTTAGAGACAAACTTTTGTTTAAAGAGAGGATTGTTAGATGGGAAAATTATTATCCGACAGAAAACCCAGATCAGCTTAAATATTATATATTATAAGTTGTGAGAGCGGATGCAGCTTTGCTTTATTTGGGCGTAGTAGAGAAGAGGGATTGATTGAAGCTACCTTGGCTTTAGCCCCATGCTGTTGTGTAGTAATGGATTTAGGGACAGAGGCTGGTGTCTGCCGTGTAGGAGTAGACACCCCTTTCTTCTCAGCCTGGGAGTGTGTTTTAACCTGCAAGGTCAACAGCAGATGGGCTCTGATTGAAGGTTTAGTAACTGATGTATCTACCCAGGAAAGCCTGTACTTCCTTCTTTTCTTCACTTTATGGGGCTGAAATTGATTTCAACGTCACCATCTTGCCAGCCATCCAAATACTGTCGGAAGACAATTAAGCAGTGCTCACTGCAGTTTGGTTCAAAGCCCCCTGATAAGATTTGCCCATGGAAACACAGGCGTGTCCAATCAGAAAATGTCTTAGTGCCACAAATGCCACGATCTCCTGAGGCTTTGTTGCTGTGCTCATGTTTTTAAGGATGAACACAGCTCAATTTCTGCTCTGATAAGCAACATGGTAAATAAATACAGAATATAGATATTTAGAAATAAAAACCAAATAAATAAACTTTAAAGATAAAGGGTAAATACAGCCTATTTATGGACACGAGGAGCGGCATGTATTTTATTATTGCAATTTAGTTGCTCATGTTCAGATACCATAAAGAAAAGGGTGGATGGAATCTGAGTAACCTTTATAAGCCAATAGGTTTAATGGATGCACACATACTGATGCTGCAAGCAGCATCAGTTTTGTTCACATCTGTCTCCTCTCATTCATTTATTCACTTCATGGAATTATCATAGCTCACATATGACACAAGCAGTACTGAGGGGGCATGACAGCTAGCAGACAAAGAAGAGACTGCAGCACATACATTCACAGCAGAGTCCTTACAGCAAGTTGCACAATGCACCACAAATCAAGACTGACACACTCAGGCCAATTCACACAAATGAAGCGAATGGTTTAAGTAAAGTTGGTAATATTCTCATTTTATAAACCAAGTTCATTGTCTTCTGTTGAGTTTTGTGTTAAACATTTGCTTTTGCTGCTGGTGTATTTTCAGTAAGATTAGAAATTTGACTGTGTTTCTGACCTGATGCCAAGAACAATCTACTCACACGCGTGAACTCTAGTGTGCAGTTACCTCGTCCAACTTGCCACGTTTGGGAGGTGGGGCCTTCTCTACCACTTTCCCAGAGTTACCAGCTGCTGAAGCCATCTTGGATTTCTTTGTCTGTGGTTCTTCCTCTTCACTCTCTTCCTCTTCTTCCTCCTCCTCCTCCTCTTCCTCCTCCTCCTCTTCCTCACTGTCCTCCTGCTCTATAATTCTCTTGCGTTGTCCAGCAGATGATGCTTTGGCATTTATCTATAGAGGGTTACAGATATCACTTTTCACATAGTTTTTGGTGTTAACTGTTAGATATGTTCATAACTTTCTCTAACTTGGCCTTTGTACTGTGGAATTAATTGAGTACTTCCTAAAGCGTGTAACTTACCCGTGAGCTGCGGCTGGGTGGAGGTGTTTTGGCAGTAGTTTTGGGTGAGGGTTTTGCTGGAGGTGGAGGAGGCTTTGCTGCAGCTCTAGACCTGGATGGTTCAACTTTGGATGGTGGTGGAGGAGCAGCAGGTGTCCGGGAGGGCCGCTGAGAAGCGGCACGAGATGGAGGGGTACTTGGGGCATTTTTGAGGTGAGCTGGGAGTGGTGGAGAGCGGGGCCTTGTTATGGTCCTCTCTGAAGATCTAGTTGCCTGCACCAAGAACACAGAAAAAGGAGACAACAAACAACATTTAAAAGGAGAGAATGAATTAAAAACAAGTTCACCGCCAGCAGCAGCGTTAGTGGGCTACATTGTCTAGGACATGTTGAGTATGAGAAGTCATTGTGAATGCACCAGACAAAACTAATTTTTAGTTTGTCCATATTTTCTTTTTCCAAAATCTAAAAAACATGTTTATTTTGAATTTTTAAAACAGCAAAAAGCACACTGACAAGTAATAAGTAAGTAATGCTCATTTGTATTTTTTTCTCTGAAATTTTCCTTTCACTTTCCATCAGTAATAGAGTACTAACTATGATGAACAATGTTTGAGCAGGACGGTAAGAAACTACTTTTCAAAGTGTGGGGACATAAAATGCAGGAACAGTTTAAACTGATCTTCTGCGTCTCTCCTGTTCTCTGTGCTCACATGTGCAGTATTTTAATACAGCTGAATTTTCCAATAAAGTTGTTGCCATTTACATGTTGTTCTGCACATTTTGCTGCTGCTCTGCACTGCTAAAATCCTGATGATTTTATAACCGCAACGGCTTCTGACAAAAAAAAGTTAAGGACAATGGCTGTGATGTGATTTCGGGTATAAAATGATCACTCAGAGAGAAAGTTAGAAGCTCATTTACATCCGCATAGAGACGTGTTCCAGTGGAGCAGTAGCTAATGTTTGACCAAAAGGTCACTAGATTTGTCCTTGGGTATTTAAAAAAAAAAAAAAAAAAGGTTGCTAAAGGGGTCTGAAAAGTTCAAGCAGTGTTGTCTACACTGCATGTTCTTGGAAATAAGTAAATAAATGAACATGATGGAAATTTAAATGGGAAAGTAAATAGGGGAATTAATACAAAGGTAAATAAATACAGAAGAAAATAAAAAAACTGAAATATCAGTCTGTCATATTTTATTACGTAATAAATGCCTGTATTAATTTTTGGTGCATTTAATGGCATGTAATTTTATGTATTGAGTCATTATTGAGTTATTTATCCATTTTTGCAGTTTCAGTCCTCCACATGGTAGGTAGAGTTTGTACCTGAGAGGAGCTCTCTGTTGGTTTCATGCTGACTTCCAGTGGTAGCTTCTTTACATCTGCTGCAGATTTGATCGTGCTGGTTTTCTAAGTAGGGAAAATACAATATTTATGTCCTGATGTACACAAAACAGAACAGAAAGAGATAGTGAGAGAGGGATAAGTTACCTGCAAGGCCTCTAGTTTCTCCTGCTGGTGTTTTATTTTCTCTGCCAGCTCTTTCTGTTTGTCTTCAGTCGACAACTTGTCTTTTTTTAGAATACCACATGGCAAATTCTGTTTTTGTTCTGGAGCATCACACCTTAAAACACAATATACATAAACTATGTAGTATGTAGGAATGCTGCAGTGTACTCAAAAAAGCAATGTAGTGACACAATTAGCATGCAATACATACATTACACAAATACTTGTACTGTAATATAACCTGAACTACAAAATTAAAGACAAATCCAATAAAACAACATTCAGTGTGTACCTGTCCTGAGTGCTGTCAGGGTTCATGAGACACACCCAACTGTCTGGGTAGCGTTTGTCCACAGCATCCATCTGGAAAGGTAGCGTTCTCCACTTTAAACATTTATCTGAAAACAGAGTGTGTATGTGGTAATAAGTTAGTTTGTTGAGATACAGTGCAAGTATGAGTGTGTGTATGGATCTGGTACCAACCACACTGAATAGTAAGTGGTATCTCCATGGCCCGACGTCTCTTGTATCTTGTCTCTGATGATGGGGGTGCAGACCAGCTGGCAGACAGATATCCAAACTCATCCCAGAACTTCACTATGCCTTTCTGGGCTGCAGGGCGCACACGGAAAATATATAAAAAATATTATACTGAAGTAAATGTTTAAAGTAGACATCTATGAAGTGAACACCTTCCTACTTGATCCTTACTGGACCTGCGACAATACATTTACTTACACTTCTGCTCTGGCTCAAACATTACTCTATCCCTGTCTCTCCCTCTCTTGATGTCTGACTTGCTCATGCCACCTATATCAGACAGGACAGTCTTTGGTTGCAGTTTGGGCTGGGGCCAAGTCACCTTAAGTCTCAGTATCCTATGATTTGAATGCTTAAATACAGACTCCTGACAACTGGTCAATTGGTGACTAACCTAAGATTTGATGATTTTTCTATTTTAAGCGTGCAGTTCACGTGTTGCAAACTAAAGGAAATACAACAATTCAAAGAAACTCACCAATGTTACTGTCCTTCCAGTACTGAGCTAGATGTTCCCCCATGGATTTCAGTAAATGTCGATACTCCTTAGCATCTGCAAAGTCCTGTTTGTTGTGAGTGGGCTCTAGAACTAAATATGGGACGTCCACTACTCCAACCACACCTCCGCAAGCCCTAAAACACACAAATCATATAACTGTAAAACAGTTTTCTTAGTCATTCAAAAATAGTCACTTTTTACTCTGTATATTTTACTCACATGCCTCCCTCCAGTTGTGGTCCGGTCTTCTCGTACATCTTGATGAGACGAGAACAGTTGTACACAAACATCCCGTCCAAGTCCCTCTGTTCAATGTTTACTCCAAATATAAAATTCAACTCCTTGGGCTCCTTTAATGCTCTGAGGAACAAAAACAAAGCCCAGCAAAAAGAAAGTGCTTTGAAGAGTTCTGTCAGGTGACTTTTTTTTATAGTACAAACTACTGCTTTCTTTACATACAAGAACATATAGCTGTGCTTTATCATATCTGACAAATTCCTATAAACATTATACATTATTTATGTTGGTCAGTAACTATTATAATTTTGATACTACCAACATGGGGTGGGGGGGTGAAACAAATACTTGATTTTAGTTGTTTATGAATCTATACATAAGAGAAATCAAGTTTTACAGTGTTTATCATACTTCTGTTTGGCTTCAAGAATCCTTTTCTTCATGTCAGCATCACGCTGAAGCATCATGGCTGAATCCTGAACCTTCCTCAGAATTGCCTAGAGGAAGAGAAGGGGGAGAGACACATCATGGATTGTCATACCTGATACCTGAGCATCAGGTGCGATTCCACTGCTGACCCTCTCAAATCCCACTTCAATCTTAACAAGTTTGGATTAAAGTAAGGGTTTCGAATTACAATGAAGCTGTTAGACAAAAATGTATGTGCAAGTTGCAAACTTGTTTACATGGACACACCCACATTTGCTTTTCAGAAATCAATCAATATATAATTTTAGGCTTACCCGTGAATCTTTTGACACGTCCTCTCCTAATCTGGCCTCTAGGGCCAGGCGCTTACTCTCCGCCTCTCTGGCTTTCTCCTCCGCTGAAATACGTGACACAAAACCCTCATGCTCAGTCAAGTCAACTACAACTAAAGAAAAATGTGAATAAATACACCACAGACTCACCTATCTTAGCGAGATGATCTGCTTTCTTGACTTCTTGCTCAGCACGAGTTTTAAAACGAGTCGATGAGTATTTATAAACCCTGTCAACAAAACAAGAACACCAATAAAAGTTTAGTCACTGGAATACAGAGGTTATAGTTATAAGTTTAACTGTGTTATTACATTACCTTGGTTTATAAAGACAGCAGGACAGTCTTTTAGTCCTGACTTTATGTCCCTGGATAAAAATCCTCATGCGTGGGTCGATGTACAAAACAGCAGCATACGCCCTGAATGACCTCCGCTCTGGCTTCCTATGTAAGAGGGGCGAGAAATCAACATCAAATAAAGTAATGTGCAAAATATAATTCCTTTCACCATGGGTCAGAGTTTTATTAAATGGAGTCACTTTTGTGAACCCCACATAGTAATGGCTATACTTACACTCCTTCAACAGGTGTACCAGCCATCAATATGTCTTGGTGATCTGTCTCTACATCCAGCTCTGGTTCTCTGCTGTCCATCAGCTTCAGATTATAGATGATCACAAGAGTACCTTTCAACAAAATGCAAAACAAAAGTCAACATCACAATCAATATCCACCATGTCATTCCCCAAAACAATAAAAAAAAAAAAAAATGTATTGACACAACAAAAATAACGTTATTGACAAAGACATTTTAACGTTTTATTTTTGGAAGTAGTGGCAATGAACTTGTCTAATTGATGGACATCTCAAGATTAATCTCTTTATATGAAGGCACAAATTAATATGCTTACCACTGCTGCTTTCTATTTTGTTGAACTGCTCCATCAGCTGCTGTTCATTTTTGAAAGGTGAGTATTTGAAGATCAGCTCGGTCTCTATGGCATACTTCTCCGGATCAGAGGTCAGCGGCTCCTTGGTCTTCAGATCCCAGGAGGGGAGGGGCACTATCACCTGAAAAGAGATGATTAAAAGCCATAAATACAAAAATCAAGAGATCTTTGAAAAGCTCCAATTACAACAAAAGACCAGTGTGTTCCCATGGTGGGATTACAGGGAAATCCTAAAATAAAACAGACTAAAGTATCCTACAACTACTACACCATGTTTGTTGACTTTGCCAAAATACTTTTAAAAATCACTTATGTAAATTGGAGCAATTGTTAATGAATTATTTATTTTGTTTTCATATCCATCACTTATTTATTGTGCACGCACAATACATAGAAATTAACTATAATAATTCTATCAATTAGACATATCCAATTAGTAATCAATTAATGTGTTAATCAAACTCATCCCTAATAAAAGATGACATCCAATATTTAAGAGCTTTGTCTAACAGTTGACTCTGACCTCATCCAGCCCTTCTTCTTCATGGAAAGTCCTCGACAGGAAAAGGCAAGTCAGCGCATTGCCTTTTTTTGTGAACAAGATGAAGTCTTTGCCAATACGCATAGAGCCACTGTGAAAAAAATAACACATTTTAAATCATGCACTTATTTATTAAAACACTAGTGTACAAACCGCACAATATTGTAATTACAAAAGAATTGCGTTAAGGTCTTACGATTTGAGTCCATTTCCATACTGGCCGATCTGAGTGGACTCAGGTGACCGTTTGCTGGACTTTCCAAACTGAATCACATGGGTTGCCTCATCTAAAAAAAGAGGTGATATAGAGGCATTATATTTCACACACAAAATACATAAACCATCAGAAAACCTCACAATGGATCCACACAAAGCAACTTGAACATGAACTAAAGAGTAGCTTGAAGTGATTTCTCTGGCAATAAAGTGACTCACTCGGGTCCATTCCAATACCATCATCCAGAAAACAGAGCATGTAGCCGCCCCGCAGCTCAGGTCTTTTTTCTGTTGGAAAAGTAAGAAGGTGAAAGACAGATATTAGGAGCAACAAATGAATATATATGCTTCAATTTGTGTGAAACTGGGTGAGTTATTCTGAGGTGTACCTGTGTAGATGTCTATTCGTGTGGCATTAGCATCTCTGTGAAAGAAATAAACCAACTGTGAGACTTTTTTAGTACTAATAGGGAAATATCAGGCTAATGTAAGTTATCTAGGATACCTTGAATTGTCCACAAGTTCTGCCAAGGCTCCAAATAAGAACTCGTGGGTTGTCCTGAAAACAGACAATATAATTGATTATTTAAAGGCATTTTATGAGATAACAGACAAAGTGGACAGAGAAAGTGGATGTGTCAGAGATACTTGTTGACTTATTGATCTGAACACCACACTAATATTCTCTGGGAAGGTTATTATTGCATTTTCTCTAGTCTGTTGAGACAGGTGTGTCAGTGTGAACAGAACAGAGGATTCCATTTACTGCTTCACTGAAAACCACAAATTTTCACATCCTGTAAAAAGGATCCTACCATCTGTTTGGACCCCCAATATATATGGTACCTGAGCCTCTTCTTTATTATCACATACTGATAATGTCTTGTTGTGACAGAACAAATGACGACGGGTACTCTTTCCATGAGTATAAATCACACTTATTCTTAAGTATTCAATACTCTTCTCTAGGTGCATTAAACAATTACGTGTCATTTTTTTCTATTACCTGGTTAATCATTTAGTCCACCAAGAATCACATTTAATAACAAATATCCATCACAAGAAACCAACATCACCAGCTATTTTATCTGGTAAATTACTCAAACAATAATTGTTTCAGTCCTGCTCTTGTGGTTAAACCCTCCCTTGACCTGTCCATAATCCCTTATGGCACTACAGAGTATTCAAGCATGGACAAGAGATTCAGGTGAACTCTTACATGAACTAGCAACATTTTAGCATTAACAGTCTCTGACTAAATCCACATGAGCAATTGATGCAAGTAAATTGCACAGATTTCCGATTCCAAACATAATACACACCAACAGAGTTTTTTTGGTAAATGTTAGCCGATATACATTAAAAGTATGACATAACTTAAAATTAAATGATCCATGCAGACTTAAACTATTTTTGGATGCAAATCATTAAATGCAAACAGACACACAAAGAAACTGGAGCATATTCAAGAATTCAAAACAACTTTTCAGGTTGGATTAGGTTGGTGTATGGAATATTTATAGCGTCCAGGTCCACCTGTACAAACATTAATGTCACAAAATATTTACATGGATGAGCTGGCATGCTGTATCAAGTTGGTGGTCTGTAACATTAGTTATAATAATTCTGTTCACAGATTAATTCCCAGCAAGCCGGTACTTACGAATTTGTGTGCAGGTACTCAAAGGTAAGCTGAGCCCTGCTCAGGTTGCTGTAGCTGGAGTAGGCCATGGCCACTCACAATTATTTCCTGTTTCCTTCCTGGTCTCCTGTCTTTTTCCTGATGAACCAAGCTCTAGTCCAGAGGTTTCATCCTAGTAGGCAAGAAAACTATCATGGGTCTTGTACATTTACCTAAAGAGTGCCTCCATTAACTAACGCACGACATCAGCTAATGTGGACGCTTAACAACTACGTTTGGGTGCCAAGATAACACCCACAACTTATTAAACCCCCCGCCCCCTGACAAGGGGGTACCACGTGGGAGGCCTGCTTGGAAACAACAAATTTTTTAGCTAAGAGCAAAGAGCGCCTGTAGGCAAGGTGTTAGCTATGAACACATTAATGTATTTATGCATAGAACAGCTATTGGTCTAGCTAGCGAGGTAACTGTGAAGAAAGGCCCGGTCACGTTAGTGACGAGGACACGACATAACCGTTTCAGACGTTATGCACAGCAACTGTTACTAACGTTTAATATTTGGCTAATTGCTGCTAGCGGACATTAGCGTCTTCTATTGAGTGTTTATGAGTTAACAACAGCTAGCTAGCTTCACGCTGATTAAACATGGAGTGGACGTTAATTTTCACCAACTTTGCAAACCGTTCTCACAAGACGGCGACTCAGTAGTGGCTCCGCGCTAGTGTAATAATCCGTACAATGAGGAATGTATAATTTTGTAACGTTTTCGTTTCCTTTTTCCTGACATGAAACAGTCCGCCAGGCCGTGTAGAATCCAACTACCCAGTCCTCTCGTCTGCTGAAATCCCGCCTCTGGTTTTCTAACTCCAATAGGAGAGTACCATGTAAAGATTCTGGACGATGATTGGAGGATAAGTCTTGCTACGTGACCGGATAACATACCGGTGCAATGGTGTCTTTGAATTAAATAAACTGAATTTCTTGTGACGACTTTTTGAATCATAAAATGACAGGTATATTCATTTGTGTATTTGAAAAAAAAACTTACAGATGATCAAAATGTTTATTGTGTGTTTAACATAATTGAGAATATAGGCCTGTTTAACTCTTCCTGATCAGCACCATAACCTTTGTTGTTCAATCCTTTGTTGAAAGATTTGGTGGTGAAATCATTTTTCTTTCCTACACACTAATGTAGCTTTGAGAAATTGAAACCAGGCGTGATGTTCATGAGGAGATGTGAAGCAAATTACCAAGTCTCTACAAGTTCACTTCCATATGGCACCATGGAGGACCGAAATTACCAAAAACCAAAGCCTGCCAGGAACACAGAAAAACAATACTCTAATACCTACATAAGCAGTTATTTGGAAGAGTAGAATAGGCATTTAGATTATGGTATTTATTTTCTGGTCTCTTAGAAGAAAAAATGAAAACGATACATGTAAATTCCATCTCCTTTGATTGCTGGTCCTAGCTCCTGAAGCCAAGTCAATAATTAAAAGTTCATTGTTATCCAAACCAGTGACTGCAAATGTTTATTAATACCAGTTTTGCATGCGCGTGTGTGTGCATCAAGTCTAAAGTGTTACATCAATTGCTTTTCTTCACCGGGCAGAAACTCAGACACAACAGATGTTAAGTTACTCGCACACTCCAAAAAAGTCCATTAACTCCAGTCACATTCACAATAGGAAACTAGTATTTATATCTTTCACCATTAATGTTTAATTACTACTTAATTACTACTACTAAACCGTTAAGATGCCTTCTTGAAAGCAATCACCTGTTCCTGAGTTGTTAGTGCAGAAAATCCTGGACTCAAACATTCACTGTGTCTAGAGGACCAGTCAGTTCATAACACTGCACACACTTTAGTGTTCTTAGTGTGCTCTTTGTTATTTAACAAATCGCCCGTGTCATAAGAGCTTCAACAATTGTTAAGCCCATTTTCTTTTTGTCCCTTGAATGCCATCTGTGGCTTATAAACAGCAAGAGCTAGAAACATTTCAATGTTTCTTAGACGCTAACTCTTAACATTTCTACTGTTATGCAAATTATGATTCATCTGCAACACCACTAAAACTGTGGATCTGTAGCTCTGGCATCTAGGTTGAATGAGGTTTCAATGTCAGACATGTAAATTAAAGTGGTAAAATATGCAATACTAGCATAGTACACCTGCTGATAGGAATTCAGCATACAGTATTACACTACTACTTTGAGTTTAAAACAATATTAAATTTAGATTTTTAACTAGACAAACACTTCTCGGTATATCAAGTCCTCACTCAGTCGAATCCAACCATGTAATATCCATTTTCAACAAGTTACTGAAAATAATTCTGGGAAATGTAGGAACTCAAATAAACGAGCCAGTTCAGACAGCAAACGACTCTTGGAATGAACTGTACATAACAGACTGGGGAGTGAATGTATCACCAGTCAACAGTGTAGCCAATAGCAGCTGAAGAGTTGTTCCCATTACACCATGGTCCAATAACAAAATATATTCCTTCTTTATCACAACCACATTTCTCATATCTAACAGGGATGCTCCACTGATTTAGTATTGCACAGTCATTAAGTTGGCCCCTTTAAAAGCAGTTATACATATGGCTCTTCTCTCAGCCACCAACTGATCTCTTCAAGATGCAGAGGATGAGAAATGTTCAGGTGTCAATCAATGGGTCCTGCAAATTAAGTAAAACAGTGAGGTTAGATTAAACAGTGCACATTTGTCAAAATGCTGAGACATCTAGATGTTGTATACAAAAATCCTGGTTAATATAAGCAGATTCCAAAAGACTAAGCAGTCTAAACTGTTAGTTGGATAGTAATGCAAGTTACATTTTGTAGATCCAGTCCATTCCAGTGGTAGCGGCGTGTGAGTGAACGTGTAAGACTAGCAGCTAAACAGAGCATCACACAAACTCCGAGCAGACACACACTGACTTCCAACAGATGGTGCACTGCCACAGTCTGCTCCTCCTAAAGAGTAAAAGTAGAGAATGACTAACATGGTGACAAGAGAACATCAGTATTATGGTCAAATGTTATGTTGTTCATTTGTGACAGACTATACCTGTGTTAACATGACTGTGAGCATAGGGTCATTGGTGGAGTGTAAACTGTAGCAGGTTTGAGATGCTGTAGGCAGCTGGTTGCTCACTTCCACACGGATGGGTGAAATATTTTTCTCAAATGCAGGACATTCCGGAGGAAGTCTTCACACAAAAAAATAATTGATGGGTTGATAGACATACTCTTAATATTTGGTGATTTAAATTAAGGAAGCTTAGAAACACACACTTTTGAGGATGAATGAACTTACAGGCTCATAGGCAGAAGGTGTGTTGGGGCACTAATGGTGAGGCAGGTGTGGGTACTATTTCCAGGTAAAAACTCTAAAGTCACATCAACAATCTCATTTCCTGGGGAGTAAAACACATACACATGGGTGAGAATGTATGGTTATACACACTTGACTTTATTTCACAACACAAACACTTCAGTGCAATACCGACCTCCAAGATGTAGCTGACTGGCTTCCAAGGTAGTCTGCAGACTTAAGTCTTTCATAGAGCCACTGGCTGAGCTGGCAGTCACAGCCAGAGGAACCTTGAGATGCAAAGGGGTGACTGAAGAAGTCTTTGTCGAGTTAACTAAAGTTTCTATATGCTTTTCCTGCTCCATCAGAGGAGAGGGAACTGGTGAGACAAGCTCAGATGAATTTGACTTCACACACAGCTGGAACTGTGATAAGGAGGATAGTAGATGGTTCCAGTCCTAAGAGAAGAATAAAGCACACGATTTGAACATCAATATCAGATTAGTGCACACACACAGAACCACATGCATACGTGCAGTCGTGAATTAACTTTTTTCCAAACTACACAGAGTTTTCTGCAACAATTTCCAATCTCCAAACTCAATTAGGATAAATGAGTCCTTACCTTTGCTGTGTCAGGGTTAGGCAAAGTGTGAGTGTAGCTGTAAGAGCTGAGGCAGATGAAGGAGATAGCCAGAGTCAATAGACATAGAAAAAATGTCACCCCTGGAGGATTATGGGATATATAATCTTTAAGGTTAGTCGCTGGCTGCCAGACACCCATCATGCGTCAATCTGTAAATAGGAGAAAGTCGCTTCGGTTAGTACTATAGTTTTGACAGCTATTTTCCAACACAGTACCTATTGTAATGTTTGTTCTTGGAGCTAGCTGGTGGACTTACTATGTATAACTTACACTGGATCAACACATCTGATCAATTTAAGCAAGATGTTCAGGACAATTTCACTAAGACACTTATCATTTCTAAGTCAGAAGGACTGAAGATTCCCAAAATGACTTCCACTTTCTTTGTGTGAATGTAGCGCTTTTACAGTGTTACAGCGTTCAATACGAGATTGAAAGAACCAATGTTGGCAGTACGGTGGACGAATCACATTTAGTCAACACTACAGAGCCACAGGAGACGTGTAACTTCACATCAACCAGATCTGATAAAGTACCGTTTAGGTTACTGTCAAAGTAGTGTGGTTAATTAACTAGCTAAAAGATGACTTCATACCTTGAGTTTGCGAAGTCTTGTCTGATCACATCGCCGGTTTTGTTAAAACGCGATACAACCTGAGTATCTTGGTTGTAAACCGGATTTCCAAATTGTCAATAGTTTAAAGTTCAGCTACGGCGCCGCAAAAATAACAGTACGACAGCGCTGTCAGTTTACGAGAGTGCACTGCCATGACGACGGCCATGACGTAAGCGACGTGATGACGGTTGGAGCCGGACACTTTTTACTATTTTAGATTAACTTTATTAATCCCACAACTGGGAAATTCATATGGATTTTATATGTGGGGTTATTTTATCAGTTTTTTTTAAATTAAAATAATCAACTTTATCCATGAAAGAATGACTAAAACATTTATGCACTAAAAGTAAATTGAAAAATAATACCATGAACAGTTTTTATTAATCAATTGACTTCATACAAAGTGCAGAAAACAGAAATAAATTAATTAAATCAGTATTTGGTGTGACCACCCTTTGCCTATGAAACACCACCTATTCTACTAAAGTACACTAAGGGGCACCATTTTTCAAGGTACTTAACAGGTACACTGTCTCAGTGTCTTCTGTCTCTTCATGTAATCCCAGACTCCATGATGCTGAGATCAGGGCTCTGTGGGGGCCATACCACGTTAAAGGACTCTTTGTTCTTGAGCCTAAGATAGTTCTTTATGACCCTGGCTGTATGGGTCATTGTCATGCTGCACAATAAAATTTGTGACCAATCAGACGCTTATCTGATTGTACTGTGTGGATCAATTACAATCTAAACATCTAAAGTGGCTAAAACTTTTCACAGTTCTATACATACTCCTATTTGCATGACTGGTACTGACCAACATTTAACATGGACGTAATGAAAAGAAAAAGAACATTTTAAAACATTGAATTCAATTTTCTGTTATTGTTTTTTATAGTATGGAAAATCTAACAAACAAACCATTACATGGACTGAGCAGCGATACAAAATTATATTTAAAAAAGGGTACGATCGCAGCACTGTTTATTTAGAAAACATTTTAGAAATTAAAAAAAAAAAATCATAAAATGTATCATAACAGAATTACTTAATTTTCCATTAGTGTTAAAGAAAATTTGCATCTGCATCAATATTAGTACTTGGCGATTTCTCCGAAGAAGGTTGTAGTTCCATGGAAAAATGTTACCACAGCACAAAATAGTTAAGCCATCAGAATGGAGATCATTTTTCACACATTTAGCTTCAGAAAATCAAAATTTTAAGAACAAAACATGAAAATCAGATATAATCTAATGTGGAAGCTTCCACTTTACAACAAGATTGTGAAGTTGTTCTCTGTTATATTGCCTCACATTCAAAGCTCTCTTTAGCCTTTTCAGCTTTAATTATGCAAATAGTGCAATACTGTAATACTGCTAAAATATTATCACCACTGACCTGAGAATCAATAACATGACTATTATGTTCATAAAAGTCATATCACACTACATTAAAGAACCATTTCCCTTTGTCAAACCTTCAAACAGCACAGATGGCGCTATTAATCATACCACTTGTATATACAGTATAATAACAATTAAGGAGTCCAGGTGACTTTTATAGGCTTGAATGCCCAAGTGTCAGGGTGACCCATGTGTATCAAGTCTTTGTAAGGGGAAGTGCTCCACTGGAAGGGTGGCACCTGGTCCCAGGTTGGTCCGCTAACTGCCACGATGCCATACTCTCGAAACATCTCGTAGGAAGTCATCTGCAGAGCAACACACACAATCCGTCAGATCACAATCCATTAGATTTTGTCAGTTTATTTTGAGACAAACACACAAAAGATTTGGTGAGCATGGTGGGTCAAATGATGGGCGATGGAAAGTTAATTAAAGGTGAATAAATGAGAAAAAAAGAATGAAATAAAAACCTTCATGTCTGTTCCCCCATGTGGTCTCTGCTTTAAGGCACCAAACGGATATGTTCCATTAGCCGGGTTCAGGTCTGAACGAGCAGAGATCGCATTCTCCCCATTTGCAGGGGGATTACAGCCTTCGCACTTTGACAACGGGTCTTCTTTAAAGTTGTTATACCTGAGGAGAGACACTGCATCTCATAAATAAAATGACATTTTGCTCAATAGCCTATAACAATATAAAATCTAATGTTAAAATTATGCCGATCAAACCAGCACATGATGAAAAAGCCCAACTCAAGCCTGTGCAACAAACAGACCATACCTCATGAGGCGGATCATTGAGTCCACATCTGTGACATCTGTCTGGTTTCTTCTGAATATCTGAGCCCGAGGATTCTGGTCCAGCGAGAACCACGGGCCGAACTTCTCAACAAGCTCATTGCAGCCACTGGCATTGAATATGTCCACGTAGTACCTACACATGAGCATGATTGAACAAAGGAAAAATAATTTACACACAATACAATCAGAAAACATGCAATCATGTTACATAAAACTCCCTGTTTCTAATCTGGATACTTACGGTATGTTGTAACTTGCCCAATACCCTTTCTCCAGCAGCTCCTGAGTTTTATCAGCGTAAATAACGAGCCCCCTGCAGCATCACAAGATAAGAAAAGATTATTCGAAGTGAATGAGTTGTGTCTCATTGTGTCACATGTAGAATTACTGACTTAATCATCTATTTTTGATTAAAGGTCAACTGCAGAGACTTACGGAATCTGCTCCAGCACAACAAAGAGGTCCTCTTTAATATCAGTCTTCCCTGGAGTGAAGTGGTTATAGTCTACAATCATCCACTGGTTGTTATACCTACAAAACACACACACGCACACACACACACACACACGCACACACACACACACACACACACACACACACACACACACACACACACACACACACACACACAGTCAAAACTGAGCATAACACCTTTAGCCTACTAGCTTTTACTCATTTTTATTTATTTCCTGTACATCTATGTAATCGACATAACTGACTCATCAATTCACAACAAAAACTCAGCACAATGACCCCATTACAGCTGTATCACCCAGCTGACTTCTCATGTGACTCCTGATAATACTGTAAAAGGCCTTCTTCTGCTGCCTTTTTCTCCTCTCACTCCACATCAGTCTGAGATCACACAACATCGTATCTTATCTCATCATCAGTGTGAATTTTGAATACAATACAAAAAAGCAGCAGACAACAGAGCCTTGAAGCTGCTCAGATGATTACATCTGGACAAAGTGTTGATAACTTTGGTTAAAAAGTAATGAGAGCCTGTTTCCTTCTGGTGTGTGAAACTCACGTTCCACTGTTGTACTTGCTGAAGATACTGGCCCACGCCTTGCCAGTCACAGCCAGTCGATTAGCAACAATGTTCCTCAGCCATTCCATGACGGTTCCTGTGGGCTGAACAAACCTCCAGAGAGCAGGGTTGCTGTTGCCGATGGTTGTTTCCAATGTAACCTGCAGAAATCAAGACGTATTAAGAACAATAAACTCCATCTAGAAAAATAATAACACAGAACACTCAATTCTGTCATGCCAAGTACAAAGAGTTCTCACCAAGCCACTACTTAGGATATAAAAGTCATCTCCAGAGAAGATAGATCCAGGGTAAGATGAGAATGCCTGTGTTCCCCCAGGAAGAAGCTGATTGTCTGAAAGAAATTAGAGCACATTAATACAGTTAGACTAACCTGTATTCACATGTTATAGACAGCAACAATGCTGCCAGTCTGTTGCTGAGTCTTTCAAACTTGGGAATAAATTGTGTAGCTTCATTTTTTACTGTACAAACATGGGAGTGATATTGATTGTCTCATCTAACCCAATAGAGCATAAAGCATTTTGCACAAAATGTTGAAGTATTGCTTTAGTGTAATTAATAAGGGAGTGTAAAACAGGAGACGCACTCGTATCAGTACACTACCTAAAGGAGAGACTTTAAAAGCAAAGATGTATTTCTTCATAATTCGCAGCATTGACTGGTAAGTATTCCAGGTGTCATGCGACACCAGCAGTTCCTTATTGTTTGGCAGCAGCTTAATGAGAGCAGAGCAGGAACCAGATCCAAGAGGTCGAGTTTGCCTGGATTTGTTCAGAGCTGATTCCAAGTCCTCAAGATCCCCGCCCAGCTGGAAAAGTCTGGTTGGACAGGGTAGCAGTGGAGAATGTGAGACAACAATAAATAAATAAAAAAACTTCATGTTCTCAGGAACAGTGAGGAAACATGTTTGATTTATTACTTACATGAAGCCAAATGGGTTGAAAGAGAGCGGCCCCACTGGAAATGACAGCTCGTCATTGTAGCTGTCCTCTAGACCTTTCAGCTGCAGCAGGGCCAGACGCACCTGACAAGAACAAACAGATTGTGGAATATATTTTCTCTGGCCTTAAAACGTTTTTGTTTCCATGCAAGGGATTTTATGCATCCTATAAATGCTCATTACGTACCTGGTACCAGTAGGGTGAACTTGGGTTCTTCTGTATTTGGTCTTGAACCCACTGCAAATTGGTTGTGATGAAAGCCTTAAGGCGCTCGCAGTAACCGGTCTGACTCGTGAAGGGCCCACAGTAATTCATTAGAGTGTTCATCCAGTGCTTATAGATGAGCTAAAACGCATATTTACCAAGAGTTCAAATTAATTGAAATGTAAAGCGAGTAAATAAAACATTTTGACTACTTGCACAATGAAGCCTGCAGAATAAAGCTTTAAGCTGACCTGAGATGTGACTGCTGCCTCCACTGCACCTGCAGCGTAAGCCTGCATACTGTCATTGTACCGACTACTGGTAGTGACCTCCAAGAAAGACCAGCTGAAAAGAGAGCACATATGAATAAATGAAAAAGATGACAAATAATACCTGTGTGCAGGCTTGGAATAACGTAAAGTTGGCAAGGACGAGACAGATGCAATTTCAAGACTACTGTTGGGGCCGAGCTTGGGAATCACTGCTGTGTCATGTCATTTTCACCTTCCTCTTTATGAAACCAGCCATGGCCAGTATGGCGTGTGTTATCATGGTGCCCAGATATGGAATAATAAAATGGAGTAATATGGAATATGGAGTAACAATAACTACTCTTGTCTACCGTTTGGTTATTATATTCTCTGCTGCTTTATTTTCCTGTACCCTGTACTATACTCCCTGTATTAGTGTTGAATGTTATGTTGTTGCTATGTGTTGTGTTTTTTCTCTATTTGCTTTTAATCTCTATGTATTTTCATTTAAACTATTCATGCATTTATGTTGGGTTTTTAATTCGTTCACAGGCCTACTTTATGTCTATGGCTGTCTTAACCTCTCCTGTCACGAGTTTCACTTCTGTTGTCTGTTTTCATTTGCATTTTCTTGTTCTAGCTTTTCAAGTGTGATGATTTGTTGCTCTTTTTTCTTTGCAACATCACTGAAAATTCAAAATACCTGGTTCTCTACGTGTCACTTACAGCTTTTTGTTGTTATGATGCATTATAGATTAAATGAAAATGAAAATAATCTTTAGTTGCAGTCCTAACCTTACCCAACTCGGGGTCCAGGTAGAAAATAGTTTCGTATGTGATCCCCTCTAAGTTAAAAGACACATTAACGTCCACTCACCCTGATGTTTTAATGTCATCAGTGAAGTTCGCCCAAGCAACAAAATCTTCTTGATATCCCTCCAGGACAGACAGCTGCCCGGTCTTTTTGTCAATAACCGCGGTTCGTATTTCAGCTCGAACAGACGCACACATAAAACACAACACGTATAAAATCCCTAAAACATTCAAAACTGTTGTAAAACTTCCCACAGCCGACGTCCCACACCTGAACGCCATGTTCGCATAAACGAGTCACATGATAATGCGGGCGACTGGTCACATGACTGTACTCGAGTGTATTTTCAAAATAAAAGACTACATCCTCTTCGCTCATGGATGTTCATTATTCCAGCCACTCAAACAGACGCAATGTGTGACATAAAGTGACGCTAACAGCTTTTATATCATGAAATAAAATTTTATATAAAAACTGATATCAGTCCCATCATGTTGAGGTTGATCATTCTATACAAAACTTACTTACTAATGTAAAGAAATACAGAAGTTTTCAAAGTTTTTCACACAACTCAATAAGGTGATAAATTTATCATAATTTGCTCCATCTGCACATCTGGGTCAGGTCCATATTTTCTTCTCAGTCCTATTCACACAGAAAATCATGGGAGCGGTCAGGATTGTATCAAGGCCTTCACGCCAACAGGAGCGTCGAGGGACCTCAGTCTTCCGCGCCCCCATCAGTTTCCATCTTTTCCATAATTCCCTCCAAAACCTCTGCCTTCCGCTGCTTTTTGGAGGCAACTGATATGAGAAATAAATGAGATGTAAGAAATTAATATATATATATATATATATATATATATAGCAATTTTATTTTCATTTTATGGATCATATTCTGTATGTTAAAAAAAAATTGTAGATTTACCATGAAAATGTTCGGCTGTTTTCCGCCTCAGTGTCTCCACTGTTTCCTCAGCATCAGCCCACTCCAGCACAAGACGTCTCCCGTACAAATGGGTGCTGTGGCACAGTGCAGCGAATGCTTTCTGTAGAGAGACAGAATTTATGATCATAGCATAATACTGTTCACCATACTACACTGTAGTACAAGAGGACTCTTGCATCAGAGTGCTCACATTATCTACGAAAAACAGATTAAATCAAATCACACACAAACCTTAGCATCCTGTTTGGTGAGGAAATCAACAAAGCCAAAGCCTCTATGATTCCCTGAACCAGCTGCTTTTTTTGGAAGGCGGACTGTTTTCAGCTCTCCGAATGTACTGAGCAAAAAGAGGGACGAAATGGTGGCATTATTAAATTATCTCTTTCTAAACCTTCTCCATGCAGTGTGAATAAAAAAAGCAGTTGTGTGTATGCGGCCGCTACCAGAAGAGTTCTCGAATTTCCCTGACACTGGCTTGGAAGGGAACATTGCGCACAAGGATCTTAGATCCTGTCTGCTTCTTCTCAACTTGCTTCTTCTTGCGTAACGCCTCAGTAGTCCTGCGCACAGGGAAAAAGACTGAATGAATAGTGACAACAGAGGAGGTTTACAGGCCCCACAAACCCTCAGTCAATATGTTAAAATAATGAAAAACAACATTTTATAATGTAACTGTGTTGCCAGGTGCTGATGCTTGAAACATTTAATAAGGCAAGAGCCCGGGTTTACTACTTTACTTTTGATACACTTATTCAAAAATGTTCAATAAAATCCCTCTGAACCTAATCTTACCTTGTGGCTCTCTCAGAAATCTTCAGCTCTAAGTTGTGATCATCCACAGTACAGTGCTGGTGGAGAGGGAGAGAACACATTAGTCCAGAACCAGGCTGTGAAGAAAGGCTGTGAGAGTTTAGATGAGGAAATGGAGCCGTACCTGTAGCTGCCTCAGAGCCTTCTGTGCTGCCTCTGGCGTCTGATATTGGACAAAACCGTAGCCCATGGACAACATCTTTCCTGGGAGTCAAAACAAGAAACACAGGGCGGTTAACTCACCAGATAAGCAGATATCACATTTGTTTAGATAAATGATGTGTGGCACTAAACTGATGGCGTTGTGTGACGACAGCACAGTTGAGTGTCACTTTTTTCCCCCTTTTAATCTCTCTCATGATTCAGTAAAAAGTAAAGTGAATTGTGACAGGAGCCCTAGAAAACATCACTGTCAAAATGTGTATAATCAATTGAATAATGATAGATTGGTGTATCTATACATCTACAGAAATACTTGATCTAAAGTGTAAATTATAGTTGAAACTTAACAACAGGTGAGTTCATATCATCAATTCAACAGAGATAATAAAAATAATCAACAGATCAAAAACAATTTTCTCACAAATGAAACCCCTATAAATCTTTATATATAATATAAATGTTCAGTCCGTTTTCAGATTAGTGATCCTACTTTCAATGTTTAGTACCTGTTTTATCTTTCTTCTTGGAGATGGTGCAGGATTTGATCTTGCCACATTTGGAGAATGTCTGAAAACAATATTATACATCAGTGCATGATTAAACCCACCTTAACTGTTACTAAACATAACAGAGTTGTGTTTATGAGTCGACCTACCTCCTGTAGTTTCTCCTCTGTTGTGCTGAAATTAAGATTCTTAATGAAAAGTGTGGAACCTGGAGCGGATTCCTCCTCTTCCTCCTCCTCATCTTCTTCCTCTTCCTCCTCCTTCTTCTCTTCTTTCGCTGCCTCCTCTTTGCCCACTTGGTTGGACAGATCCAATACATATTCTAGTTATTTATGTTATCCCTTTCATGTATAAAAAAATACGAAACTTGAAATTTGTAATTCGCCATGTTTATGAGTATTTGTGTTTGTAGGATTTTACCTGGTTCTGGTTTGGCTGCCATAAAAACCCCAACAGGTGCCCACTCCAAATACAGCGGGACATGATGGAACTGAGTTTGCAGAGATACATACAAGTCTTCAGTGCCCCCAATCAACACATACTATATGGACAGGTTATGCAGGTGAAGAGTGACACGCACCTTGCTGTAGGCCAGCCTTGTGAAGGCTCGTTTTGCTTCAGTTGGCTCCAAGAACTCGATGACGGCGGTGAGTCCTGAAGGTGGCAGCAACACTCGACCCAAAGAGCCATGAGGTGAGAAGAGCTCCTCCAGCTCCGACACCGTCACTCCAGCTGGAAGGTTTTTCACCAGGATCACAGTTGTACTCCTCTCTGCTGCTGCCTGTACACCGGAGTGCACAAGGAGGAAACAATCTTAACCGACGCACTGTGAAGCAGAAAGTAAGGATGTTTATATTAAACTTACCTGACTAAAGGAATCCAGAGAGACACCGTTGTCCAATAGGAACTGTCGAGTCTCTTGGACGATCTGCGTCTCTCCCAGAGCCATCCTCACCGCAACACTTCCCTTGGACTCCTGCAGAGGAGGGCAAGGACCAAAGAAGTTGAATGCTTAATATGTATTATGCTTTATAATTCACATGCTGCTGTAACCACACCTGCTGTAGAAGTATGTTGAGGGGAGCAGAAATATAGAAGAACGGGGAGTAGTGTCACTCACATGGTCCAGAACTTGGCTTTTAGTGGTATTGTATTTTTCAGCAATGGCATCTGCCACTGCACTTGTGCCAAGAAACAGGGTGTTCCAGTTGTGTGAACTGGAAAGAAGCAGAAATCTTACGTGTAAATTTAAATAAAACCACACACAGAGAAGCAGCAGATTAATGGGATCATGTATACCTGGAGCTCGAAGCTTTATTCTTGGCATCTTTTTGTCGTTTGTAAGATGAAGAGCCAGGACCACCGGCATCTGCGGAGTCAGTCTTTTCCTTCTTCAAGGTGGAGGGAAGCAGGTGAAGCATTCTGCCCTGAAAGCATGAGAAAAAGTAATGTTTCCAATCAGCCTCAGTTTAACCTGCAAATCAAGTTGCACTACTAAATTATACATTATACATTACACAATCACACACTTATAGGGTAGAGAGACATCTCGAACATCAGTCAGAGATCAAATACCTGAAATATATGTCCGTCCAACTGAGCGAGAGCTGTCACAGCATTCTCTGGTATCATGTAGGTTACAAAAGCGAATCCTTTAGGTTTCTTTGTGAGATTGTCAATAGGGAATAGCACCTCAGATAAAGGACCTGGAAAGATTGCAAAATTATAATGAAGTTGGACAAAATCAATTTATTTTTGCAGATAAATGCTTGTCTGTGTGTGTATATACGCATGTTTTTTTTGTTTTTTTTACTCACCGTGTTTAGCAAACAGCTCTTTGATCTCTTCCTCGGAGCAGGTGTAAGGAAGGTTTCTGATGAAGAGTCGACCTGACTCTGCAATATCTTCCTCCTCTTCGTCCTCCTTGAGCTTCCTGGTGAAGTTTCTGTCAATTTCTTTGTCCTTTCTGTCCCTCTTGCCCTTACCCCCAGAGGCATCCACACGGAAGACCTCAATGTAACGCCCCCCTGAAAACACAGGCACAACGTAAGTCCTTTCGAACCAAGCCAGCTGTGACGCAGACAAAATGACATATCACAACAGTCTGAAGCATTTTCATAAAAACATTATATTTCTCTATACTTGTCATTTTGCACTTCTTGGGCTAATGTGTATTCATTAATGTTTATACAAAATAAATACAGGTTAAAAATACCAGATTACTGCTCAATTACAGAGCTGTGATTTAGTTTAAAAGCTGGATGACACGATTTACACAATAATTAAAAGTGGAAGTTACCTTCATAGTCAACGAATGTTAAAGCACACAAAAAAGGTAGCGAGGAAAATAAAAATATTAAGAACAGAGATAAAAAAAAAGAGACATAATATTGTTCACCTATGTAGTCTTTATTCTTCTTCAGGGCCTTTTCCACCTCCTCTTCAGAGCGCAAGTCCACATATACATAACCTGAGACACATAAGACGCAGTGCTTATACATGGGCCTGTATACAGTCTACACAGACACATGCATTACATATACTATAAGGACTGTTGTACAATCAGATATGTGCTATACAGCACACTCAGTCTATCAAATATGTTTAACGCACAGTATGCTGAGGAGCTTATATTCAAATGCTTTCAGTAACATACCTGTTCTATTTCCACTTTCGTTCTTTCCGATCCTGATTGCTGCGGGCCTCAGTGGGGTCATGAACTCTTTAATTTGTTGCTATTGAGGTCACACATAAAAACAAATGTTTGTGTTAAAGATGCAGACACTATAATACACAGAATGCAGAGCCTCTTCACTGTATCCCTGAAATCAGAAATCTTATGTTCACTCACCTCTTTAACATTGAAGGGGGCTCCTCTCAGCTTCACTGTGAAGTCTGTCGTCGGCTCCATCTGCAACAAACAGACGGGGGTGTTAACAGGTGGAAACTGAACACAAACAATATGCTGCACTGAACTGTAATGTATAACTGCAGATCACCTCCTGCGTGGCAGTTTTCTTGGCTTTGCTCTGCTTGTTATCCTCAGAGGAAACTGAATTTTTCATCTTTGAGCTGTTTTCTCTGTCACCACTCTCATAGGCGCTGTCTGTGTGCTGCACAGGACCATTGTCCTCATCTTCTGCATCATCATCATCATCATCATCATCATCATCATCATCACCCCCTTCACCATCATCCTCCTCCTCTCCACTCTCTACCATGGTGTCGTTTGTCTGTGCCACCTTTGAGCGCAGGTAATCCATATCTGACAAGCCAGACTTCAGTGCTTCCTTAGTGGCACCTGAAAGCAACATGAAACTCATATTTAGTCCAGTCAAGCTTTAGTTTGCCTTCACTGCATATTTCTGCATCTGTAATATGTAGCATTTGTAATATAGTAACAGAGATGCAAATTTATTCATTGCTTGTAATTTGAAGCACTGTAACCTCACACTTTCATCCATCTATTATAACCTCAGCTGCACAATTTACTTCTTTTAATTTCTTTTCTAAATCTATTTTATTCAATTTTATTTGAGTATGTTTGTATTTTACTATGTATACATAGCATATCTTTACAACAATATGTATACATTCATATTTACTATGTATATATTTATTTTATTATTCATATTGAAGATCCAGTTGAGGGGCTGCAGCCTCCAAAGGACATGGTCCACAAACATAGGCCCTTGAAAAGACCTGGAGGCTTAACTGAACCATCTACTCCTCCTTAAACGAGACTGTGAAGTCAAATATTTCCAGGTTTAGTAATAGAAAGTGGCCCTAAAATGCCAGGTTGTAAACTTGGAAATGGGACACAGCTTTCAGTTACCTACACTTAGACCACCATTACCAACCTTCATCTTGATCTTCATCATTTTCTTCCTCCTCGTCTTCATCCTCGGACTGGTCTGAATCAAAGTTGAGGTAATCATCTGAAGCAAGCTTCTTCTTGCTCTGAGTTTTTGTCTGTCCACTGTCAGGACCAGTCGCTTGCTGCGCAGTGTCATTTGCCCAGGTTGGTACTTGGCTTCGATTCTGATGTACTGACAGAAACTCCTTGAAGCCCTGGTCCTCTTCCAGCTGAAATGAGACAAGAATGTGAACATTCAAAGATTAAACATCACATAAATAAAAATACAACGCTGTGTGCCATTAAAAAAAACTCACTTGAGAACAAATCATCACATTTCTCAGACAGAGATTTATTCGATTGTGATAGATAAACTTGGGAGTTTTAAGTACAGGAGAAAAATAATGCTGTAACTCCTCAAAACAAGAAATTATTATAGGTACATTATACAGATCAGACTGGACAACGCTGAAATAAATTATGGTAATGATAATAAAACAATACTTTTTTGATAAGTTACTAAAGAAATGCAGTGCAAACATGTTCTTTAAGGTTTGCTTTGTTTACAAAACAGTTAAAAAAAAACAGCTAAAGTTCGAAGATGTTAGATGTTTAAAACATGGATTTAAATCAGGATCTATTTGATTAAAGAATAACCAAACAAGATCTCTGACTTTACGTGCACCGACATCTATATATCATGCTATGTGCACACTTTTGTTGGTACCAAAATAATACTGAGGTGTGATAATCAGCCCTAGATTATTTGCATTTTATCCACATTCAGATTTGATATAATTAACATTTAACAGCAGACAAACAATGAATGACACATTTACTCACATTTCCAAGACGGCTGTTTAGTTCCTTTTTCTGTTTCTTCTTTTTCTAAAGTCAGAATCGAAGAGACGGGCACAATAATTTTTTAAAGAAGTGACAACACTTAACATTGTTCTACACCAAAACAAATTAATATACTGTGGCTATCCAGGTAACAACACGAGAAAGCTTAAGCTCTATGTACTTTTTTCAGAATTACTTTTATTTCACTTGTTCCTCTCTGGGGATAATGTTAAGACTTCCACGTGATTTCTTCCCTGTTTCCCTGCCTGTTACTTTGAGTGTGCTGGTACCTCTTTGCTGTCAGTGTCAGCAGGAGCGGAGGCTTTGACCTGGCCTGAGCTCTGAGTGTGTTTACTCCAGGCTTTTGCTTTAGTGGGGTCTCCAAACGCTTTACACATCTCCACCTGGAATAAACGGCACCCATGGGTTAACACGTGGAAAAACAACAACAACAAGGTGAACAGCAGCAAGGAGGGGGGGAGAGAGACTGAAACCTCACCGTGACTCTGGATGTGTCCACGAAGCTCTTGTTTAGATGTTTCAGAGCTCTGGTCGCGTCCTCCTCCGCTTTGAAACCCACAAAGCCGAACTTGCGGAACTTGCCGTCCTTGGTAAACTTCAGAGAGGAGTCTGTCACGGTGCCAAAGGCGGCAAACATCGACCTGAACCTCTCCTCCTTCATCTGCACACAAGACACACAGATAACAAGACAGCACACTTCAGGTGGGCTGAAACGAAATGCGACCGTTACTGTCTGCTGACCCTGCAGGTTACTCACCCCGTTAGGAAGGTTTTTGACGATGAGTCTCGACATGGTTACAGTAGTTGTATATCCACTAATGAAGCATAAACTTGGTTTTTAAAATAAATGTCAACAAACGAGCGTGGACTCCTCTCTAGGTCGCCATGTTGAGTAGGAGGGGCTTGTTCTTCTTCGTCTTCTTCCTTTAGATTGGTTGACATGTAGTTCATAGGTTCATTACTGCCACCTGCTGGACTGGAGTATTAGAAAAGAGGGTGGGGGGGAGACAAATAGACCCATATTATAAAAAAAACCTGAGTCTTTCAAGTAGTGAATTAGTTAGCTCCACCGTGACCAGCTACAACAGTAAAATAGTAGTTGCATTTTAATGGTTCAGTCAGAATAATTCAGTCATATGATATAATATAGTGTAACAGAGGCCAGTTTTCAGCAGGTTAAATAGACCGCTTTTACTTTGAATTGTCTTGTTGTTTAATGATGCTACACTACACAAATTAACTCACCTCTATAAGTACATATAAGTACACACCTATACAAGTGACATGGCCATAACACAAATTTTACAGTGTATTTTTGTGGTGTATTGCTAGTTTAACTTAGTTAAAGAAGGAAAGGGACATGGCGCATCTGAGTAATCTCTCCTTGAGTGGCTAGATGGCTTTACTGAAAATGAATTTATCAATCTAAACATATAAACAGAGGATTTTAGATCTACGCGGCCTTATGTGCAAAAATCCTACGAGCAGAAAGTGCAGCAGTGCCTTATTGATAGACCCAAGGTGTAAACAACTCTGACTGTGTAAATTAGGGGCAATTCACTGGATATACGAGGCCGAATCGCAGGGGACACCTGAAAATCCCAGGTTTACTGTATGCCAACTTTTTGTCAATTTTATTTCATTATTTTATTTTATTTATTCACCACTAAGAACCAATATTAAGTGAAATGATAAACACCTTAAATCAAGTCCTCAATCATTACCTAATCTTGAAGCCCTGTCTTGTTTAGGGGACCTGCATCAAAACTTTATATTAAGACCTTTATTATTGTTTTTTGTGTTGCGTATAGTGTGTAACCTTGGGCCATGTAGTGTTGCAGTCTAAGTATGCTGTTTCTGGAGCTAGAAAAAATATAATTAAGCACACTATTATGTGTATTGCATGTGAAGACAAGGGGGTACACAGCACCTACACAATGCACAGATAATAGGAGGAATGGATGTTGAACAGCGACCTACATCTTCTTGGTTTCCCCTCATTGGTTAATCCAGTATGGTCAATGCTCGTGACAAAGACAATTGACAATGAGAGAAATACCAATACAATATTTAAATCTGGTCTTATCACACTTTCCTCATGGCTACCTTAGTTTTAAAGTTAAGCCTATTATAAGATTTGGGAATTTTTACCAAATATTCACAACCAGGACTCAGTAGGATTACTGTAAATAAGTAGTCAGCCTCCTTTGCTTGCTTGTACATCTAATTACAATCTAAAAACAATTTTATTTGGACTCAAATAGATTTTCGATTAAATATTGTCCCATTTTTGGAACTGTGAAAAATGACAGCAGCCTACAGTGATACTGTTATGGTACAATCAGGAGGATATTCCAGTTAAGTTTGGTTTGAATCCTCAAAGAAAACTTTCTTATAAAGAAAGGATGGTCATAAGAGCTGATTTAGTTTTTTCACCTATATAATGTTTTTTTCTGCTTAATAATAATATGTAGGTCATGTTACCATAGCTCGACTTTTTCTGATACTCTTACCACACCTGCGAAGACATGCATGATATTTTTGTGCAGCCGTTCCCCCTGTCACATGCTTCAACGATCCCTTTGTTCTGCAGGTCATGCTGAAAGGTCAGGCTGTCCATTAAAACTGAAATCAGACAGCTTCACTGCTATAAACGTGAGACATTTGTTATGAAATGTTTGCCATAAATTGTTCTTTATTGCAAAATCTCAGTAAAACCCCCATTATAAAAGTTGTACAAACCAAAATGTATCATACCAAAATATTAAATATATGGCTCACTTTAATTAATGTTTGTAGGTGAACTATAAAGATGCAATCATGACAACCCAGTGCATCTTTGAAGTTCTAGCAAGGCACCATCATTTACACTATCATATAGTGTTATGATATATTTGCCTAAACACATGTATTGTGTTATGTGTTTGGATCATAAATATTCATGGAAACTACTAATTTTTGTGACATAAATGTGTCATGGGTCATGGGTTACATTTCATGTTTCATTTCATATAGCAGTTGATGATAGTGTTGCTGCAGGAACGTCAGCACTCCTTCTGTTGCTGGCGGACTGGAAATCATTCTGGATTTCGAGGAAGGTTTTGTTCTTGGTTTCAGGAACAAAAAGGCAGATGTACAAAGCCACTGAGCAGCAGATGGCCAAGAACACCAGGAAACAGTACTGCTGAAGTCCGATCTGTGCAAATACAACACAAGTGAGCCCAAATCTTTGAAACATTCAAGTCTTGCATCTGTATTTTAAATGCAGCAGGTACATGAAGATATACTGTCGATCATTTTGGAAAACCCACCACAATAAAAGGAAAGACCAGGCCGATGAAGAAGAAGCTTAACCAGTTCACAGACCCTGCGATCGTGTACGCTGCAGGACGTGTGGTTTGTGTGAAGAGTTCAGTGTTCAAGATGTTAGTCACGCCACCTTCACAGAAGAAGAAACAACAAAAGAAATCACTTGTGTGACAGCAGCTGCAGAGGAAAAGTCTTCAAAGTGAGAAGAAGAGACTAATTGAGTCAGTTACCTGGTCCTAAGCCAAAACTCAGGATAAAAGCAAAAACACACGCCATGCTCAAGTACGGAAAAACTGGGCTGGCATCCTAGGAGCAAAGGAAATCACACAAAATAAGTGTCAACACAAATTAGGAATAATATGAAAATGCATGAAACAATGTTTTTTTCTCTTGTTGTTGTTGTTTGTTTGTTTGTTTTTTTTACCACGTCTGGTCTTACCTGAAAACTGAGCGTCAGCGTGAATAAAATGCAGCAGATACTCATCAGTGTGTATCCTCCTGTGATGAGCACTTTCCTTCCCAGGCATTCAATGAGCAAACCCTGTGAGACACACAGCATGTCACAAGACCAGAGATACTCTAGGAAAAAAAAACCTTCCCTTGACTTTGCTCAGACCTTTCATGGGATGTTGTGTTTTGTTATGTCAGATCCTGCTGTACAGTATTTTTGGTTTAGGTTTTCACATGTCATGTCCAGTTTTAGCAATTTTATTCCAACTTATTTAAACTTCTTTACTGTGTGTTATGTTTTAACAGTTTCCCTTTAACCACATTTATTATGTTAAGTGTTCTTATGTTTATGTAAAACAACTTTTATATTTTTATATAAGACAAAGTAAAGCCATTCTGACTATTCTGTTTTTCTCTGTTTCAGGAGTTATCTAACTTCCTGTGCCCCTCTCCTTATTCATCAGTTTGCTATAGCATGTAGCATACTTAAAAATGTAATGTGAAGCTCATACTTACACATGTTAAAGCAGTGATGCATTCACAGGCGCCGGTGCCAACAGTCACATATGGTATTTTATCATCAGGAATACCAGATTGTTTGAACACGTAACCTGCGTAGAAGTAAATCTGCAGGAAGTGTAGACATGAAAACCAATATACAAATTAAACATTTTTTTGTCACTATGGGAATAGAGGAATAGATTCTGAGAGAGAAGCAGGACAACTAATGTACATACAGCATTGATGCCGTTCAGCTGTTGTGCAATGTTGAGCAGTATGACAGTGAGAAGCTGCCAGCGCACACTGCGATCGGCAAAGAGCTCCCAGGGTTTCTTGGCCTGGAAACCTGCTAAATTATTCTTCTCCCTCTGGATATCCTCCTGTTCACCATCACAGTTTTCCACACCGTACAGTTGCCTTAGGGCTGCATGCGGGAAAGCACATGACACACGTGGTGATTGTAGTCTTTCATTCTTCTCATTCGATCAGTCTGTTTCTGAGGGTCTTATCAGAGGGTCTGGAACCAGTTTCTTTTCACATAACTGTTGGAAGAATGTGATCACATGCTTGAACTCAAAGCCATGAAGACAAAATGTCTCTGCCTCTGGTGATGCCAGACAAAGGGAGTCCTCAGCCTTTTCAACTACAGTGTCATGTGCATTAAATCAATCTCTGCAGATAACATCACACTGATTTAGAAAGGGAAGAAACGATGCAGAGTTTGCTGTGTCAGTTTACCTTTCTTGCACCCCTCCTCGTCACCTCTGTCAATTAGCAGGTAGCGGGGGCTCTCTGGGAACCAGGGCAGGATCAGGAGCTGCAGGATCGCTGGGACGCACGTAGTGGAGAGAAGGATGGGCCAGTACTCGTCCCTGCCCAGGAGCTCTCTGTTAAAATCACAAGCGAAATGTCTGATCAACATCCTTTTGAATGGCATAGAATCTTTAATCAATGCAGGTGAAAGGTTAATATTTTATGAACTCTGTGTGACCAGTCTTTACTTGAGGCCCATCACTTGTCCAGTCAAAATCCCACCAGTGATGAAAACCGAGGTTCCCATTCCCATGGTGCCACGAAATGCAGTTGGAGCTATTTCCCCCAAATACAGAGGTTGAACGCAAATGCCAATGCCTAAGTAAACCAAACATGATTAAAGCCACGTTTCAGATGTTTGACAAGCAATGTTGACACCAAATATGTAAAGTGAAGCTTTTGAACGTGTTCTTGAGTTATTTACCTGCATTTAGTCCAGTGAAAAAACGTCCAATTATGAGTAATTCAAATAATCCTGTAGGGTAACTCAGACCCATCAGCAGAGCGGCCACTAATGCAAATGTGTTATTGATCATCAGTGTCCCTTTCCTGGAACAAAATCACACACATCACAATGGTAAATATTTAATGCAAAACAGAAGGTAAAGCAACAACTTTCGGCATGTTTTTTTTTGTCCATACCTCCCCAGCTTCACAGACAATGTCCCACTGATCGTTGCTCCTATTAATCCTCCTAAGGTGAATATAGACACAATAGTGGACCAAAGCAGGGTGAGAACATCTTCTGAGATACCAGTTTGGTAACGTTCCCTCCAGGTTTGGTTGATAAAATTATGCACATACTGGAAATAGAAGAAGAAGAAGAATGCACATACCACAAAGATATATATTTGCATGCATAAGACATCACAATAGTGGAGATGTGCTGTGTATTGGTGATGGGAAAATATGTCTTTGTAGCATGAGTATAAAAGTGTCCACACTCATGCAGAAATACTGCACAGCTGTATTGTATATCGCATGTTGTAGAGCATCTGTGAGCTTAAGACTTTGCTCTGGCCACTTCCCATTCATAACATTATCATAACTGGTAGCAATTCAAATGATTCAATTGAAATATCGTGCAGAAAAAGGTCCAGTGAGAGGCAGCAGGGTTATTACCACTGTGGGTGCATTGATGACAGATATGTTATATCCATACTGAAAGGTTCCCCCTATGCAAGCCGCACAGGCAGCCAGCAGAAGTGATTTGTTTGGAAACTGCAAATAAAACAGACACAGAAGATGCAAGTCATTCAAAACAAATATTTTCTTACAATCATGGACAGAAAGCTGCATCTGATCGCTCAGCTTTGGCATTAAACTCCACATACCTTTGGCTGCTTTCTATCTCTGATATCTTTAATAAGCAGAGGTTGATATTCATCCAAATTATCTTTTGTCATTTTGTCGCTGATGTTTTGCTGAGTGCAGAATATCCTACACGTAAAAGAGTTTCCTCCCAACAGGACTCAACTTAAATCTGACGAGAGGATGAGTTTATCCTGAGAATGAATACAATTGATCTATTGTCATAAAGTGGCAGTGGAAGGTGTGGTAAATCGACCACATTATTCCATGTTAATCAAGATTTCATAGCATTCAAAATGCTGGATTCAGATTGGGTTTGTTTCTTCGAAAGAAAGAAAGAAAGAAAGAAAGAAAGAAAGAAAGAAAGAAAGAAAGAAAGAAAGAAAGAAAGAAAGAAAGAAAGAAAGAAAGAAAGAAGGGGAGTCAGTATTTTCCAACAGACATGAAATAGTAAGATAAAAAGAAAAACCTTGAATGCAGGTTTTGCTCGTTCGCTGTGGATAACAGAGTCACAAACAGAAGTGAGGGAGGTGCTTTGTCTAAAAAACCTGTACTGCTTGTTTGTTGCTTTTTTCTTGTTAAGCCCTATAAATTGTTAGATACTGATGTAAAAACACAGAGAAAACAAGAGTGCACACACAGTGATAACTGAACAGGCTCATCGTGATGCAGAATACTGGCTCCCCCCGTGTTTCAGAGGTTGTGAGAGCAGTTGGTGAAGTGACTTGAACAGTTTCTGCAGCAGCTTCAGTTTCATGTCTTAGTTAAAAGATAAAAGGCGAATGGATTAAGTGGGGAAGGGCAAACAGTCAAACTTCATGAACTGCTCCATATTCTAAAAGCTTTCTTATTTATTTCTGCAGGATGGATGAAATGGTAGCCTATACCATCTGAGGCTTTATCAGGGCTTTATAAATGTTTGGTGTTTTTTTATCCTCCTCCAGCAGGACACTTTATCTTTTTCATCATGAAGGCTGTTCCTGTCGACCTGCTTGTTAATATCTTTATTTGAAGACATGGTGGATGATAGGAAAGTGAGAAACCATTTGTAACTGTATTATTATCAAATAGTAACGATCAACACCAACCGGAGGCATTTTTCACAACCTGGCAACCCAAAACCTGTTCTTATTAATGGCTTCTTACTGATCTATAAAACATTAGTAACTATTGATAAAGCCAGTTCAGTTAACCAATGGTGCCCCAATAGAGAGTAGGATGTAATTTAGACCTCATTTGATTACAGAGATACTTGATTACATACTTCACAGCCACCTGCACATATACCTTTGTTATCTTACTGCTGTCTGTGACAGTAATAAAATGTGACTGAATGTGTGGAGAGCAAACAGCAAACTGGCTGAAGTTCAAAACGTCTCGGGTGGTTTATAAAACCCACAACGCGAATCCAAAACTTGCTGTGAAAAACAAACAGTGCACTGTTGCAAAACCACGCACTGTTTGATGGAAGCGTGGTTGTCGGGAAATGTGGTGTTTGATGAATTGTTAGAAAGAAATGCGTAACTAAATTCCATTCACAGTCATGCTGCTCTCATTCACTCCACAAAAACAAACAATTGTGTAGAAATGTTGCTGTAGTCCACAGTGTCACTCCCCAAATTAAACTTGGTAGAGTTTAATTTAAACTTTATTCAGCATGTAAATCAAATTAGAAGCTGGATATTAAACTTACTTCTCTCCTGGATTCACCAGATCCCTCAGTCAGGCTCATCTTGAAGGGTTCTGCGAAATAATGTTTGCATAAACCTTTGATAATGGATGTTCCTCTTCAGTCGAAGAATTTAGATAATGGCAGCCTGTTGTAAGGTGCAGCATATAATCTCAGCTCTAATGGGGGTGGGGGACTCATTATAGCACATTCCTCCATGGTGCTGAGGCTTGCCCCTGGGTAATGATGGGATTGTTGACCCAAATACTGAATTAATGTTGACCCTTTGTTGTCTAAATTGAAGGACACTTATTTGATCTGATATACCTGTGGACAATCTATTTAAGTGTATGTAAAAGATTACTTTGTTTAAAAATGTATTAGAAAAATGTATACATAGCTTGTTTTAAGTTCTCTGAAAACAATTTATTTTCAATTCAGCAGAAAATGTAAAAGGAAATCAAAATTCATTCATAACTATATAAAACATTATTGTAAAAAAATGCATTTTTCTATTTACCATGGTCTTATAAGATTATTCAGTCACATTAATGGTTGTGACGAGGGTTGAAAAACTTTCTTGCCTTAAGCTGCTGCCAACATCACTACATAACTACAATGATGCTTTTAAGGACACACTGTTAAGCACGCTCATTTGAGCATTAAATTGACCCCAGCCGGTTATTTTCTTAATAATGAAGCTACAGTTCTGTTTTAGTTTTGTGAGCAGCAGACATGGGATAGTGAGTAAGTTATCTGTACACATATCCTGGAGCTGCTGCACAGCCAGCAGATAAAACAAACACTCATGTGACAATAGTTGTTGAATCTCTGGGAACACCATGTAAAATACAGTTGGAGGCACTAAATCCAAATAAAATACAGGATTTAATATCAAAAATAAAAATGATGATCTTACAAATGAAATTACAAGTCTGTAAACGTAGTCTACGGAGGGTGCACCTGAGGAGAGAGTTGAATTCTTGGCACTACAACATAGATTGTAGGTTACATACAATTCTTTTTTTATTACACTTGACACTACATTTATATGAGAGCCATCGTTGGTTATTTTACAGATATATTAAATAAAATATGTACACTTGTTATACTGAACATTAAACAACCTATCAGGAAATAAATTTAACTCCTCCTTGACAATCTACAACATTAAAACATGACATTAAACATTAAGTTAATGCATCAATATAATAATACAATAATACAATAATGTAGCACCATTCTGCTGAACTTTTGTTTATGACACTTTAAGCACATTTACTTCTGTAATGTTCTGTCCTTCTATTCAGGTGAGACTTGGATGGAATAGGTTTATATTGTGGTATTTTACTGAAGCATATGAACTAAGAACTCTGTACTGTGTGAACGCAGCCTGAACCTGGCTAACATTTACTTTAGGCTTAGTTTCAAGGCAGGTACGAGGGTCGAGTATAGGTCTAAGTCCTGCATTGACAACTTGAGTAAAGGAACAAAAGTATCATCATCAAAATGTGTCGTACTGAAGATAAAAGTATTGTTTCTGCAGAGTGGATCATTTCAGAATGATATGCATTATATTATGATATTACAGTTATTGATCCATTGATGTGTACATCACTTTAATGTTGCCACTGGTAAATTACTTGGCTTGTGAATTTCCAAGCAGGGATCAGTAATGTCTTAGCCTAACCTATAATAACACATCATAATCTATTTGTTGATTATAATGTTATATTGTTAATATGAATCCCCCAAATCACTAGTGTAGCTCCACTGGAGCAGGTGGGGTTAAGGACCTTGCTCAAGGGCACCACAGTGGGTTGAATATGTGCTGCTCATTGATCAGATGTTACATTAAATCCCACCATTTACTTTCCACCATTGCTCCACTATATTCCAGATAAAAACCAGTGAGGGGACGAGTTTCAGAGGAAACGTGTATTTTCTTTAAAAAAGAAAAAACAAGTGCATTTTTTTTCCAGATGAAAAAATGCACTTTCTGCTCCACTTCATTGATCTTTAGTTACTAGTTACTTTGAACATTGGGATTCAAGAAAATATAAAATTTTTGCTAAAGGCCTATAGCTCCTTTTTTTTTTTTTTAAACTACATTAAAATGCTGCTTACATACTAATGTGTTAATCCAGTGATATGTAAGATATTTAATGATATAAACCTGACAGAGGTCACTCTGCTCAATGATGAGAGCCTACTTATATTATATTATAGAATATTTTGCTGCTGATATTTTTTACTTGAGTAGCAGAATGAATTCAGGCACATTTTTGACATGGTGGTACTTTTACTTGAGTAGGAATCTGAATACCAACCAATCAGCCATTGGCCGCAGGGGGGCGCTTCATCCGCACATGAGAGTCTTTGTGCAACCGTGAAACTCTTCCCCCGGGTGGTTTAGGAAACAGCAGAGAGACGTCTGGTGGCTGGGTGCATAATGTCGTCCAGAAAGCCCCGGTCTGTGGCAAACCCCCTGGAGTCTGCGATCACCACACCCAGTGAGAGGATACTGAAAGAATGCCACAGTTTGTATGTCGACAACGAAAACGGTAAATAATCAGTAACCCGGGTTTATACTGAGTCAATGTTGCAGCCTTGTTAGGAGCATGAAGCAGATACAAACACACATAGTTGTGATGTTATGTAACTTAGTGCTTAGTGGGACTCGGCCTGAAGTTTGCAGTGAACTCAACAGTGAAATGCTGCTGGTATTCATATGTAAAGTAGGAGGTGCTGAGCAGCAGCTGTCTGTCAGTGTCAAACACATGACATTGGACACTGGTGTGGCTCCTCGGCTGCGCCGAGCTCAGCGCCTGTATCTGGACCTGTCCACACCCGTGCCTCACACATGACGCTAACATTGAACCAGACAGATGTTTTTCTTGCTTTTATGGTCCTGCTTTTCTCTCTCTCTGTCCTCAACAATAATTCTGTTGTACTGTGCGCGGTGCATGGACGGATTATGAGATAATGAGCCCCTGAAGTAAAATCCAAAGCCCCTGCGTCCCGACGTAGGCGCAAGGACACAGGACTGAGAGCTGCGGTCGTTGTTTGTTTCTTTTTTGTTGTTGTCATTTTATATCTCTGTGTTGTCATTTGGAGTCTATTTGTAGTTCTGAGTATTTTGTAGTCGCTTTAAGTCTGTTTGTAGTTGTTTTGCATCTCCTTATAGACATTTTGAATATTCTGTAGTCTTTTTGAGTCTCTTTGTTGGAGTTTTGAGTCCTCCTGTTGGTTTGCATCTCTCTGTTGGCACTTTGCATGTCTTTGTAGTCATTTTGAGTTTCTATGTAGTCAATTTGCAGCTTTCTGTAGTTGTTTGATTGACTTTCCGAAAAGAAATGTCATCAGGCAGACAGAGGCTCCTTACCCCCTGGACCTGTGCTTCAGCAGTCCCTCCATGATATTGTGTAGTTCACTTGATCACTATGTGTGTGCAGACTTTGCTCTTAATGCACTTTGAGGAGGAGCCTTACCATGTGTCCTGTCGTGGTTATTACAGTATGTTGGTTAACTCTAGTCAACAGATAAGAGAGAAACAGGCCTGTCAACAACAGATTGTTCTGAATCCCCTAGAAAATAATGACTAATGTTAAACAGACAAACCCACGTTACTATTAGAAACTTTATTCATCATACATATTCAATTCTGCGCTTTCCTGTAGACAAACCGGCTCTGCACTGACTAGAAAACCCTTCAGGTTCCCAGAACTACTAATTGGAATTAATTCACTGGAAATATATCAGAGCTACACTGTCTCCATTTTCATAAAGTGTTACCTTTACGTCTTTTTTATTACATTTTAGGACCAGATGAATGTGTTACATTGTGATGATGTCACTTACTGTAAATTGCTACATGCTCTGCTTACTGCATGTGTACATGTGTGTTTTCAGGCCTGGTGAAGATCGCCAGCAGCCTCGGAGTCCGGCTCCTGCCTCCCAGAAAGAAAATCATTGTGATGATAATGGGTAACCACTCTGCAGGGAAGAGCTCCTTCATTAACTGGTAATACATCTTATTTTTAACGGGATCCGCGCTACCACTCAGCTGCCTGACCTTCACATGCTCTGCTCCATGTGTGAAGGAGAGTTCGGTGACAGGAGGAGTGGCTTGTCATTGTAGGCATCTAGCTTGCTAATTCACTCAGACAACATACAAACTAGTATATAGCTGCTTCATCAACGACAAGGCTTGTTATTTTTTTTCTTAGGCTTTTTACTCCTGCTGCTGAAAATAAAAATAATAACAAAGCTGAATAAGAACTCAGATTGTTATTCTGATTTCATGTTGTAAAAGCCAGCCTACGCACCAGACCAGAACCTCTCAGTAGACCACTGTGCCTCACATCTTTTTTTGGTTTTGTTCTCTGAAATAACTTGAAAATGGTGCAGCTCTCAGCTCTCTGAACAGGGCCAAGCCCCCAGTGTTTCAAGATCCTAACAATGCCTCTGGACAGGAGTATGATCTTCACACATGACTTTTAGTGCTTTGTGGTTTGAACACAGTTCATCTTTGTTCCTACTAATTGATAACAACACTGCCCAATGGCTTAATACAACATAGAAATATGGGGAAATTGTTAAATCACACAACCCTATTATTTTGTTTTAAGGGTGGAAATTGTGTCTGTTATAGTTGAAATGTTACCCTCAGCATTCATTTCCTCTACCTCAATGAGGAGCACGGATGTCAATCAACAGTCACTGACGTCACATATTTAGAGCTGGGGGAGAGCTAACGGGGTCCACACGTGTTTTTAGCATGAAGGTGTGCAGGCTGTGTGAGCGGTGAGTGTATAAATGTTTGTTTTATCTGGCTGTCTGTATATTTTAAATAGGTTTTTACAGTGTGCTGTGGGATTTGTTGCTCCTGAGGCGTTAATTCAGGAAACACAGGTTCACAAACTGGAGTGTGCTGAAATGACTAAACAGCTAATTGATTAGTTGATGGACAGAAAATTCATTGACTGAGGAGCAGCAGTGGGATTAAGTCACAAGCAAGTCTCAAGTTACTGTGGTGAGAATCAAGTTAAGTCGAGTCTGATTATTATTATTACCTGCACTAAGGAGGTAATGTTTTCACGTGTCTGTTTGTTTGTTAGCATAAGGTACTGAATTGATTTGCAATCACCTCGGTGGAGGGATGGGTGATACAGGCCGGGGAAGGACCTATTTCATTTTGGTGCAGATCCGGTTAAAGGGGCAGATCCAGGGGTTTTCCTTCATGTGTAGAATTGTTTGGCCTTGGCGGAGGTGTGATCCCTACTGCGTGCCACTCTTATTACTATTACAATACATCTCTATTAGGAACTTTCATTGTGTTGCTCTCCATGATGGCTGGTTTGCGGGCACTAGGATTTCCCAATCATGTGTCAAAAACAAAATGTAACTCAACTAAAAAAAATTATCTTGAAATATGAAAATGTATAATAAAAATTCAGCATTTTTTCAGTGTTTTTTCACTATTTTCCGACATTTAAAACTAAACTATTTAATGATAAGCTGCAAAAATAATCAACAGATAAACCGATGATGGAAATAATTGTTAGCTGGCTTATAAAGGCAATATTAAAGAAAAAAAATAAGTTTTTGATGCATTTGATGCCTACTGCTGTCATTTTAGGTACGTTGAAGAGCACATACAGACAACAGGCGTTGCCATTGAAACGCAGGGGTTTAAATTCATCACAAGTGGCCGCAAAAGAGAATCACTGACGGTAAGAAGAGCATGAAAACAGCCAACATTTCCAGCACCGTCACATCAGTGTGTATGAGATCTGATGTGAAGAAGCATCAACTAACACTTGAACTGTGAACATAGATAGCTACCTCCTACAGCCAGCTTTGAGTTGCATGCTCCACTTTACTGCTTTTTAAACAAATCTTATCCGTGTGTGTAAACTCACGGTATTTCATATTCAGGCAGCAGCTCTCAGGTTTGTGGATGAGGGATGTTTTGAATTTTTTAACTTCAGTAATGGGAAGTGAAGCTGCAGCCAGTCATAAAGGTTGATGAAGCGATACGTTCCATGTCAGGGTGTATGGAAGGCACTCCCTCAGTCAGTGGTGATTTCTCATTCTGTATGCTGCTCCAGTGAGGGGTTTTGTTGTAGACACACACACACACACACACACACACACACACGCACACACACACACACACACAAATACAGAGAGAGCATATAAACAGACTCGGGAGACACCTGTCTCTCTGTCTTCTCTCATCCTTCCCCTTTGCCTCTGGTGTGGTGAAGGTGATGAAGAAGAATATTATATTTGCAGTGCAGGACTGCAGAGTGGAAGGATTATCTCGTATGTACAGGAAGAGCTTAAAGCGGGCGTACTGAGCTGCAGCACAAGACGGAGTGCGAAGTACTGAGAAGAGAGAGGACTCTGTTTTAGAGGATTGGGAGCTCAGGGAAAGCGGCAGATTAATATTTGTCTCATCAAGTTCTTTCTCACATTGTCTTTTTTTCCTTTCTCACAGGGGAATGCTACGCTACATCTCTACCCGCACTTTCGACCACTCCTTGAGTTCAAAGGTAAGACTTTTTTCGTCTTGTTTGAGCATCAGAAACTCATAATGGGTTTCTGAAAAGTGCACTACTTAACACGATTTGCCGTGGTTGTACTTAACATGCAGTAATATTGCTGCTAAGAGAAAAGCCAGGCCTCTCTACTCTGTACTTATCCTGTGTCTGATGTGGCGTGCGCATGCAGATTTCGCACAGCTCCTAATGTGATCACACACGCATCACACAACAGGAACATTTCTAAAGCTCTCGCATAATAGAACAGTGTAGTGCATGTTTTATGTATTCCTCGTGAGGATAATCACTAAATCTAGTGGCTTCGCATCTTCCTCCCTTTGATATTGAAACCCCTTTTATTACAACGATAAAATCAGCTCTGCAGTCTTAGTGCACAACACGGTCTCATTAACTTGTCTACAGACTCGGATGAATGCGAGCACCTCTGTGGTGTTTGCGCAAAAAAAAAATGCATATGGTTGTGGATTCTGCTGATATTTTTCTTCTGTTGGCATCATGATGGAAACACATCAACACATCAACACATCATCTCTCTTTGCACCCTGCAAAGAGAGAGTGTAAAGTGTTATGGAGCAGCAGGGAGATGCAGCTTTAGTCCACCAGCACTACAGGAATAGTGAACAGGAGATGAATGCAATCGTGAGCTGCAGACAGAGATCGGTTCTTTGAGGTTTAAGATAGTGCTCTCCTGTGTGGCCCGTGAATATTTCCCTCTGGAGGCTGCTCATGTACGTTACAGACGCAGTTTGAAAGTTTAAAAGTTGAACGTTTTTCTAGTTTAGATAAAACAAACTCCATTTAAAACTCTTATGTCATCCACAACATCAAGAGAAATCCTGGCTGTTGAATACTGTGTGTTGCTCAGGAGCGGTATCCATGGGTTATTTATGTGTTTCTCGCTATCACAGGTCAGGCCTGTCTTTTGTCAGTTTTAGATGCTTCACCTTGATGATTCAACACTGAGTCATAGCATCGACGTATCAAGTTTTTGTTATAAATCGGACCAGACTCCCGTTTGCCTCTCACGTTTGAGCTATTTGTTTCTACTCTCACAAGAAAGAGGATGAAAAAAAAAGAGGTGTGTTTAGTGGCATATTGTTTTAAGAGAATTGGTCTCAGCTCTCTGTGCAGTGGTCTGGAGCCTGTGGATGTTGAGGTGGTCGTGCAGAAAGTCTGGGTGTGCCTGCTGTCTGAGTGGGAGCATCCGTATGGAGGGGTGAGGGTGAGGGAGGGTGGAGGTGGGGGTGGGGGTGGGGGTGGGCAGTAATGTATGTGTGTGGTGTGCTTTGACAGTGAGTGTACAGAGAGCGAGGGTTCACTGGGTGCGGACCGGAGCGCTCACGGTATGGCGTGTGAGTCACACGCCCCATCGACAGCAGTGCAGTGGAGTCAGGAGGAGCTGCTGAGAAATGTCACAGCCATTAGAGACGGCACAGCCCAGACTCCAGCAGCAACAGCTCCACTCTGCAGGCCTGAGCCTCGCAACACCAACGATCTGCTGCTGAAATACAAGCAGGCTTTTTATTTGAACTTCATCGCCGCCTCTGGAAATACACTATATCAGGCATTTGTTTACCTGTCACAGCGACTGTGGATGACTCATCAGAACAGCACCATATATCCTTATGTGGGAGCAGCTATTTATCATACAGTTTGGTCTTCTTTGGGATATGCACGGAGATACTTTGTTATATTGTTTTAGACTTGCATACAGGATATTCTACTGTCTTTTTGTCGTTATCTTGTCAACCTGTTGTGAAGAGTTTCTGTTGTGACTGCGTGCAAAGATTTTCGGCTGTTCTTTACCCATTTTCGTCTAGTTTGACCTGTTTAGTCAAATGGGTTCTTTTTAAGTTTTGGTCGATGCAGCATTATTGCAGCCTTTGCCCTTTTCCTTGTGCACAGAATCTCCAGTGTAGCCTTCTCAGTTACAGTCACTTGAGGAACTTAGCACCCATCGGCGAGTATCACTCCTGTTTCCTTTTCACCTTTCAGGAGACTCGAAGGACTTTCTTCAGCTAGAGTGGATGAATAGATCTGTATCAAGGCTGTTTGATTCATTTATTGTTTAATGGACTTGCATAATTGCCTTTTTTTTTATCGTATTAGTAATGCAAAGATGCATGAATGTGTATGTTCTGTACAATCCTGACTAACCGAAGTATAGAGCAGCAGCTTTCTAGAGGTCTAACATGAAACTACTTGATATATATAATTTTTTTCTATGAAAGTCTCAGCTACCTTTTGCGTAACAGGGATGTCTCAATATTGCTAGACAATGGCAATACACTTTTAAGATGATGTGATAGGTGGCAGATGTATTGATACTGTGGTCATGCTGATGTAAGAGAAACATAAGGGAATGCTAATAAGGGAATCCTTGTGCTGCTCGCTGCAGCACAAGGATGTGATTTGTGCTGGCTGTTAACACCTGCCTCTTCCTATGAAACAGCCTCAGTGTCATCCTAGGCCTCTCTGTGTGTGTCTGTGTGTGTGTGTGTGTGTAGAGGGAGGATGGGGTGGTGGGTGGGGTTTATTTAGTCAAGAGTGGGGGATATGTCTCAATAGTGATCTATATGCTGTGGTGGAGTCTCATAACCTCTCAGTGCGTTGCCTCACAGTCGTTCTTCACTGGCTAGCTTTATGTCCCACGCCCCGCGCTAAAGCTGCCAGTTGAAGAGCTGTTGTGTGTAACCATGACAACAGATCTCTCCGCAGAGGGGACGGCAACAAAACTGAGATGTAACAAATGTTTTCATGTCATTAAAGTTTAATGTGTGAGGCTTTGGTGGCTGACGGTGCTTCACACAACTAGAATTTACTAAGTTTTGTTTTCATGCACGTTCACAGCTAACATACATGTCTTTATCAGGAGCATGTTTGCAAATGCACAATCCCTACAAAGCTGAAAGCCACTAGCCTCCCTCAGGTCTCCAAGTATTGACTGTACTGTGGCTTCCAGTAGCACATAATAATAAAGTCATTAGAGGTGAAAGCATCCTAGAGGGACTCAACTCTTTATTTAGCATCTTTGTTACTTTGGATTTATCCTGGAGGCGGCTCCTGTACACACACAGCTTCTGTATATTCCAGGGCTTATGGACTACCTGTCCGCTGAGATCTCCACCTCCAAACAGAAGAAGTTCAGCCTGGTGACATTTGTGGACACTCCGGGTTTGGTGGACGGGGACATGATCTACCCTTTCGACGTCAACAGCGCCATCACCTGGTTGGGTATGTCATGACAACTGCTAGTTGTCTTTCCAGTGCCGATAGACAATAGCTGTTGTGTTTTCTCTAATGGATGTTTTGTTTTTTCCGTGCAGGAGAACAGGCCGACTTGATATTTGTCTTCTTCGACCCGATGGGCCAGGCGCTGTGCAAACGCACGCTCAACATCGTGGAGAATCTGAGTGAGAAATGCGGAGACAAGCTGTTGTTCTACCTCAGCAAGGCGGATGAAGCTGGGAAGGAAACAGACAGACAGGTAAGTTCACTTGATTTATACATATTTACGTGTTTTGATTGATTTGACTCCAAGAAAGTCAAGTTGGAAATCACCTTTTTTCTTTTTTTCTTGCGGCAGAGGGTGATGATGCAGATAGTCCAGGAACTGTGTCGCCGTCCAGGTCTCAACAAATGTGGTTTTGAGATGCCGACAATATACATCCCCAACCCACAGAGGGTAAATAAACTGTGTTCTCCTGTACTGGTTATTTTCCAGCATGTCGTTTTTACAGCTATTTTCCCACCTTGCAGGGGCGTTGTAGAGCTGTTTTCCTCAGATCTCAGGTGTTGGGTCTGGATTTAAAGCTCTCTGCAATCCTTGGGCAGCCATTGATTATCCTTGAATGTAAATTATCCGCTCCTTGTTTCCTGGTGGCTCTTGATGGCTGGGAACAGAGTGATTAATTTTGCAATATGATGACTGAGAGAGTTATCCACTCTGGGGAGGGGGCAGGGGTTGTAAACCATGGCCTTTGCTCAGCCACCTTTGACAACGGCAGCCCCAGTCCTGAGTTATTGCTGCACCATCTTGTGATCTACAACCCCAAAGCTGTACTCGGCACGGTAGATTTGTGCATCCCTCCCGACCTCCAATTTATTATTGCTGAGCAAGTGGATCGTCTAAGTACTTAGTGCACATGGCTGTCAGTCAAAATACCCTCAGGATTTTTCGTGGAAGTTTTTCAGTCCTTTTTTATAGAGGTGCACGATATGTTTGTACGTTGATTCCAAAACTGATGCACTTATGAGCCTTTGTCTTGTCCAGCCGAGCAGGTGTGTGAACCAGATTGATGGAGTTTGTCAGACCATCGAGAAGACCATCAGCCAGGCCGTTCAGAAGACTTTGGATCAGCTGGAGAAAGACTGTGACCTCATTTGTTCCACCATCAGCAGCAAACTAGAGCAGGACAGGTTTGACCTCTCGACCCACATGATACTGTGTTTGAATGATTGCTGAAGTTAATTTACCCTCATGAGTAAATACACCTTATTGTGTGTATGGAGGAGATAATAATCATTATACGCTGCAGTAAATATTAAAACTAGATTTCCTCTGTGTGCACATGCAGGGCTGACGCTGCTTATAAAAAAACGGTCCGTCTTCACTCCTTCTTGTGTGGCGCTTTGGGCGTTTTCCTTCCTGGCCTCTTCATCCTCAGTTTCATTGTGAACACTTTCGCCAAAGAGCAGCTGGTTGAGCTGTTGGGTGAAGGCCCGACTCGGACCCTCACTCTGTTCTCGGTAAGTCCAAGTGAGATTTTGACGGCTTTGAAGAGAGTGACAGCTGACAGGACAAATAACACTACAACGTAATATAAATATGTTCAATATTTTTTACTTGCCAGCTGTGTGCCTGCTTGTCTGACTGTGTATTCAACGTGTGTCTCACAGGGAGGAGTTATGTATTTATGGGAGTGGATACCAGAAGACGGACAAGTAGTGTTTGTGATATTTTTTGGCGCTTTTTGCTACCTGTTGCTTTTCCTAGCAAAGTATTTTGCAGGGTAAGTGTTTACAATACACACATGTACACACATAAAGAGCTGAACATTTCATCGACTAATCACTTGTTTGATTTTTTTCCAAAAAAGAAAAAAAAGTGCCAAAAATGTATTGGTTTCTCTAGTGTGATTATTTTCTGCCTTTTGAGTTTCATACCTGTGTAAGATGAATATCTTTGGGGTTTTGAACAGATGATTGGACAAAACACGACATGAAAATGTGTCATCTTCAGGTTTAAGAAGTTCTGATGGACATTTTTCTGTATTTTCAAATGTTTTCTTGAAAAAAAAGATTAATCAAGAAAATATTCAGCAATTAATCAATAATGAAAATAATTGTTGCAGCCTACAGATGTGCACATGCCCACCTGTGGGAACCAGGTTACTTAAAATTAATAACCTTAATCCTCCTTAGCCCTTAAATGTCTAAATAAAGTTAAGAAGGGTTTGTGTGCAGATGCAGATAAAACATGCTCTCTCTCTCTCTCACTCACTCACTCACTCACTCACTCACTCACTCACACGCACACACACAGACACACACACACACACACAAACACACACACAGAGAGAGAAGAAGTGATTGTTGAAATTCTGATCGACCATTGTTGTGATCTTCTTCATTCTCAGCCAAGGGAATAAGACTCTGACGAAGAAAGAGAAGAGGATGATGGCAGAGTACAGTGATTATATCCAGGATATTGTCAAAAACAAGAAGGTTAGATTCTTATTATTTTTATTCGTTCAGATAGGACAAACATTAAAGCTGCATTAAAGGATATTTTATATGATCAAGGGGTCAAATAACTAAGTGTAATACAGAAAGTGCCCTTAATGGCGACGCAGTCAGCTCAACTCTACAGTGCTCTTAGAGCATCTCTCAGTTCATCGATTTATATTTAAGACCCCCAACTTTAATGGTAACTGCTTAGTCCTTAACACCGCAGTGATATGTGTTCATCTCTTTCTGCTGTATCAGAATCTCAGTGTAAATCTCATACTGTTCATTTTGCTCCACAGGGTAAATTGTATGAATGGTACCTCCAGCAGTGTGCAGCTGAGTATGACCTCTGACCCCAGGGTAAGCTGAAGACAGGTTACACATGTTTGTTGACGTGTTGGGTCAAGGTTTTGTTGATAAGCTTCTCATCAAAGCGTCATTTGGTGTTTTTATTGGAATCAGCGGGACAGATGATCATCCACCAAATTAATCAGGACTTTTAGTTTTCTCAGTCGTGTAACCTCTGATGCAGCCAGGATCTCCGCCATCATTATCATCTCAAGAGCTGACTAAAAATTACAAAGTGCCTTTGTCGTTGAGTTTGGGAGAAACTGTGATTGTAGTTGTTTGATAAAAGCTAATTTCATAATGTGAACAGATTTTTACATTGTTGTGTTACATAAATGATGCTAGAAGGAAGTGAAGTGTTTACAAATGGACTTTTTCTTGATTTCTCCACGAGTAACTTGCAGCCGTTTTTACCAACAAACACGTTTCTACGAATGTCCTCTCTGAAGTCTGTTCTCATTGTTCTCATGTTGTCCACACTGCACCGTCCTCAAGTCTGTCCTCTTGTCTTGATAAATGACTGTCAGCAATAACTACAGTAACACTTGGGCATTATAGTCGGAAATTTATCAATCAATAAGACTAATGACTGCAAGCTTTCTCCTGCCTCCAAAGAGTCTGTCCTACATTTAGACAGTTTTGCTGTGTGATCTGTGAAGCCACCGTTGTCATGTGAGTGTATTTACATAGAGTCAAGACTGGTGATTTTAAGCACCACAATAGTGCAGTAAAACTGGTGAGTGTAAGTCTGTCACTGCACTGATGTGTATCTCCTAGCTGTGTTAATGAACGCTGAACCCCTCATGCTGTCTGTGGATCCACTGAACTCGTGTTACAACAACAAACACCATGTAATGCCTTCACTCCGATGTTTGTAGATATATTTATTAGGTGTTTTTAAGGTGCTTTTTTCAAGGGATGTGCCAGTGCGATACGCCAGATCCGTATCAGGGCTGACTGATTCTGACCTGACCTTTTTTGAAGTGGGTTGGGTATCAGAAACGCCCTGCCTGATCTACACTTACTATGTCAGTCTCATTATAGTATTCAGTGTTTCCATTATCATTGAGTTATGGTCACCCACTGGCTTTCAAATTTGGTCCAAAAAAAGAGCACTTGGATCAGTAAGCTGTTTCGGTAGGGGAACGTGAGTTTAGGTAATTGTATCTGAAGAGGAAAAGGTGCATCCCTACTTTTTACCCCCCAAAATTTTGAAAATCATGTGCAGGGTGCTTGCAATATTATTGTAAACACTGTCAGTTTGTATTGTGTGTGTCCTCATTAGAGAAATCCTGTTTTTATGAGATATTTCATTTATAAATGTGTGAAATTTGTGTGTGAATTTATCAATTGTCATTTTTCCAAAAAGGATTTTCATTGTCTGAAACCTGGATCCCACTGACTTGTTTAGAGTTTTTTTTTTGTTTTTTTAAGCTAACAAGACTCAAAGAATGAAATGCAAACTATGCTCTGTCACTTCCTTGGAAATTATTAAATATTTTCTACTTAGTTTTACTCTTGTAACTCTTTTCTGTTTTCCTGGTTAATGAATGCACACGCACACAACAGATGAAGTAACATGGAGATTGAACGATTTTATAAAGCAGTGAGTGGTTATTGTTGGAAGACTTTTATTTCAAAGTTTTAGTTATAAAAATGCCATTCCAGGCGTCTCTGTAGGAAGAACAATGCTTTTTAAAATGCTGTGTCAGGGCTCAAGTATTTCGGGATCGTCAGCACACCAGGATGTAATCAAGCATCTGCTTCATATCCCAAAAGCACATTACAAGCATTTCTGAATGAAAATGAAAGAACCAGTGAAATTACAATAAATGGGAAAATATATATTAAAGCAACAAATTCATTTCTGCTTGCAAAAGGACCAATAACCCCAGTAAGCCCAGGCCTCAAACCTCAGTTCCCTGAGTTAGTAACAAGTAATGTCCCTATGGAGGTGACAGTAAAATCAAATCAAAAATAACCTTAAGCTACTATTGGATTTGTCTAAAGGAGTGATCTGTTTGTTAGAAAACACATGAATCTATTGTGCAAGCACTAGTGTACAATCAAAGTATGATTAGAATTTAATTTGTGCAGTCTACTAGCAAGGCAACCAAGGTATTTTGTAATCCTAAACATTGTAATTCATCACAAATTAAAGCTGCGTATGTGTGTGTGTGTGTGTGTGTGTGTGTGTGTGTGTTAGTGAGTCGGTTAAAGCTGCATTCAAGGTTTTGCTGAGGTGATTATGCAGTTTGTCTTGTTGCAGATTAAAGATTTATTTGCTGATACATCTACATTGACATATCTCTGTTTTGGGGCCTCTTTTTTTTTAAACTCCTGTTATAGTAAAGTTATACCATGCAGATCTAAGGTCTGTATGCAAGAATACAACCAAATCTGTTATTTAAAACTTAGAAAAATTCAGTTCAAATTGTATGTTCTTATGTTGTTACAGTGCATTCAGGATTATAGCTATATACAATGTTATTTGTACAAAAAAAATGCCAATGCCCATCCCTGGCTTCATATAAACAAAGTGTACAGGTAGATACATCTTGCAGCAGAACAGAGGCTGAAACCAGTATTGCTTTGTTGTGAAATATAACACAACATGATCATAAAAGACCTGCCAACACAGTGATTCAGGGTTTTCAGACCGTGTATGGCTCCGTTTGTGTCTCTCAGGAACAAAAGCAAGTTTCAGAGTCGTCCTCAGGGAAGTGTGTCTCAAACAGACACGGTCCTGTTCCCAATGTGTGTGTGTGTGTGTGTGTGTGTGTGTGTGAGAGAGAGAGAGAGACAGAGAGAGAGTGAGAGGGTGTGTGTGTGTGTGTGTGTCCGAGAGAGAGAGAGAGCGTGTGTGTGTGTGTCCAGACCGGGATAGCTGCTCAGTGTCTCAGCACCATAAGTGTCCATATTGAGGTGTCCAGTGGACTTTATCTGTGTCCTTTGGGACCTTCAGATGTGAAGTCATTGAGAGCCTTTGTCAATCAACCAAGAAATGTCTCCAGTCCTGCAACACAAAAAAAACAAAAAAGAAAAACAGCCCTGAGACACAGACACATGCAGGTTATCAAGTCGATAAGTGACAACTCCCAACGAGTGGGTGGTCAGTATGAGTGAAATGGAAAAGAGGAGAAGCTCATGTTTTTCCGTACTTGCCAAGTCGTGCTAACATCCTTCGATTTTTTTGGTTTGCATTATTAGAAATGAAAGACATGGAAGACATGGAAAACACTACAGTCAAATTAGACCAAAAACACAACGACACAACAGACAGAAATGTGTCCAACAACAGCAACATTATAACGTAGTAACACTTAAAACCACAGGTCCAGCGGTTCTGTAATAATATACTAGTGTAATAACAGTCAAGAAACAGTGATGTAAACTTTAAAAACGGTTCTATTAAAAAAGACTACTATATGTAACTTGGTACTAATAATAGAAAAAATGAATTTGTTCCTCGCAAAGCCAAGAGAGTCTGAACATGCAAACTTTCTGTGTGTGAGTATTTCAACAGATATGGAGAAGGCAACACTTTATTTTATCAGCTTTTACACTTTAGCATTTATTAGGAGTATATAAACAATTTTAACACACCACCATACACTGTAATGTAGGTGTAAGCAGATATAAGGACAGTTTAAATACTTATGAATGTATCTGTCAACAGCTATAATTCATGACTGGCTTGTGCATAAACAGATATTGAATGACAATATAATATTAACACTATGTTCTTAGTATTTTATAGGAACAGCGATGTTGCACTGTTATTGTTATTGTTATTTATCATCTATCTACTGTTTATACACCTGTTAAGGATAAAATTGAAATTAAATTAAAATAAAGAAAAAAGTTTTTTCAATGTCTGCTCACAACTTTAAGTGTGTTAAACGGTCCAACTATTACATGTTTATATACATCTGCTTATTAACAGTGAAGTGTTATCAGCAATTCTTTTAAAAAATATTACCTAATTATGAGCACTACACAACTGTGTAATTACTATATAATTTCTTAGTTCTTTCTTAAAAAAGCAAATAAATTCGTTTTTTCCGGTAATTAGTGCTAAATGACAGTTTTTTCCAAGAAATATTTACGGAAATTAGTGGGAAATTATGTTACCCACAAAATAAAGTGTTACCATTTTAGTTAAGCCTGCAAAAAAACAACTGCTGCTATTGCTTTACAGGAATCTTAGGTGTTTGCTTGTATAATACTATGTGTATATGTAATACTTGTGTAATACTTTCCATGTGATTAAAGTCACAAGCTCTGCAACTTGTCATGTTTTCTGTCAGAGTGATAAACATTTGTCAACCTGAGAAACATAAAGAACATAACGGCTATTGTGACCATGACCAGATTTAGGTCTGGGAAGCAGACTTACTCCACATCTCGTTTCTTAATCGTCTTTCCGGATCCTAAGACCTCTGCCACTCGGGATACAATGGGATCATAGTTCATGCTGGCGACAGCAACCACCTCCTCACTCCTTTAGTCCGACCGGAGGAAGAAACAATGAGAAATTATCATTAAACTAGATGAACACTCACAGTAAAAGATTATAATTAGTTCACAAATAGAATTGGAAAATAATGTATTAAGACCAAATGCATCTTTATTTTAAATATTCCAGTGTATTGTGAAGAATAAACTAAGAATCAACAGTAAATAAACTTTACCTGGTATAAAACGCTACAAATCTCAGCTCATCCAGATCTCCTTGTATAATGACATCATCAAATCCATCACCATAACCTTCACAAATAGAAAAAAAAAACCCAATCCAATTCAGGCTTAATTTCTTGATTTGTGTTTTTATTTTCAGTTGTACAACTAGATGGCAGTATTGTGGCAACGCTTCTTTCTCTTTCTCTCTTCTTTCTTTCTGCCCCATGAAGCAAAAACTCTTTAAACCTGCGGTTCCCAACCTTTTCTAACTCATGGCCCAATTGAAAATCTCAAAAATATTGGCGGCCCATGTCTGATCCCATAACAATACCAGGCCAAATAATGCCTTCTCAGAGCTCTTTTTATTTTAATGATAACAATTTGAACATTCAGGACTGAACTGAAAGCAGACATCAATTGTCGATTCACCATCTGCCTCTTGACTCTTTCCTTTTAATTCCTCCTGTTGCTCACCAGCTGTCCATTTTGATACTCCAGTTGTTGCCATGAATGTAATGTTTTAGCACGCAATCAGACTGAGATAGCAAACAAGTATAAAATGTGGTCCGGCGGCAACAACACAACAGTTCCTATCATTGGCTTACCACAGTGAAAAAAAAGTTATTTATAATTTTTTAGCATTTTTAAAATTTAATGTTCTTAAATATCAATTCATTTTCAAACATTTGAAAACATGATCTAAATAGATATATTTTTATTTCTTTTCACCAAAATTGTACCGTTTTGCAAATGATTTGTCGGCCCACTTGCAATACCTTCATGGCCCACCATTGGGCCCCAGCCCACAGGTTGGGAACCACTGCTTTAAACTAACGACAGGTGGAGGGCCTACTTACCTGCATAACGTATGGTCTTCCCAAACATGGCTGACCAGAAGTAAGGCACAGTTTTGATCTCAGTGGCTCGGCCCATAATGCTGAGCGCCGCCACCCTTCCTGTCAGTGAGGTTGAAAACATGTTAGCATGTACGTCATCACCGCAGTGAAGTATAATAGCCTTAGATATGCAGGTGAAATATTGTCAGATTTAATCTGTAACACACTCACCGTGTACATGAGCCATTTGCCAGTGAGGGATGTTCACCTTCTTGTTGTTGCGTGGCGGGAAAGGAAACATCACCACATCTCCTCCCGCAAAGACCCCATCAATGTTTGTCTGCATCATCTGGGAAAAAGTTTAGCGGATAACAATTATCAAGTTCGGGGATTTGGGATCATTTGCAGCTTTTTTGTTGAGCAGAGCACTTTGCAGATTACCTTGTTGACAGTGATGAAGCCCTTGGAGTCCATGTGGAGACCGCTCTGTTTCAGGAAGCCTGTTGCAGGAACACTTCCTGCAGGAGAGGAGACACATGAAGGAAGGAGGTTAAACATGGAAACCACAAATAGAAAGTCATCAAATGGGGAGTTTCATCATATGCTGTAATTATACGTCTCTGCAGATAATGAGGACACGTTTGTCATCACCTGCTCCGATGACACACACGTCTGCCCGCAGGACTTTTCCACTCTTCAGAACCACCTCTTTCAGCTGTGTATAACGGGAATTACATCTGATCAAACCACACTCACACACTCCTGACGAAGCAGACTTTGTGCCTCTTAAACTCTTAATAATAATAAAACGTGGGATGTTTCTTTTCAAAATCTAAATTCTGTTGCACATTGAAACCAAATTTAAAGGGTATTTAAAGTTGGCACACAATTCAAATGGCTTTAATTTTGGTGAATATTCTTATTTCTTATCTGGCTCATCTTCTTCGTTACATTAAACAGGATAGGATAGCACTTCTGAGCATCATGTCATGCTGTTTCTCTCACTTTCTGAATTCCTTGTCCATGATGGCCAATCATCTCGGACACCTCGTTCAACATGTAGAACTTCACCCTGTTTGCTTCAAACAGCTGCAAAGACAAGACACACCACAGCCACAGTAAACACATGAAAACAGTAAGGGGGGGGGGTTCACGGCTGGACTGTGTCTGCATGATCAATCACTGCTAATGAGAAGATTTACATTCTCCTTTGTGGGTCCTGCAGTATTGACCAGAAATGCACAATTTGCATTTTAACTAGTAAGTTTTTCTCCCTCTCAGGAAGAGTGCTGATGACAGTATTGTGGAGGTGCTTCATGTTCTGAAAAGCTTGATTTCCCAGGAGTGCGTACCTACCTTCATTATGGCTTTCCCTACTTTCTCCCCGAGAGCTTTTTTAAAGGGGACTGACTCGATCCCGATGACAGAGACCGAGTGGGCCTTGTCAGTTAGAGCTGCAGCCACCTCCATACCTGCCAGCACAGCAAAAAACAGTTAATGTGTGTTGCAGTTAATGTGAAATGTTTTTTAAAAAAAGCTTAGGGAAACACGAGTGAAGACGTAAAACAAATGCAGATTATTCCAAACAGAGCAGACAGCGGTCACTCAATGGTTAGATGAGACTGAAACATTATGGCTTTTGTTATCACCGGGGCTTGAAATTATCAAACAACTGAAGGTGAAAATTAAAAAAAATATCTGTCACCATTACTCCTATTAGCAAACTGAAGAATACAAGCAAAATGTCTTATTACTAAAAAACACTGTAAATGTCACGCACCTTGTCTACCAGCAGCAGAATTGGGTTTTCTTTTTGTTTCCATTTCAGCCAATTTTATTTTATTTCGTTCAAATCTCTATATTCATATTATAAATACTATATATTAGATTGTCGTTAATTTCATTTTCATTGTAACTGGATATAGTAAGGATTTCAAAGAAATAAAAAGTAAATTACAGATGTTCACATTCAGCAAATAACTTTTTTTAAAAAGGCTCTTCAGATCAGTCTTAAGTGTAATTCTTAGTGTGAATTAGTGTAATTCACATATCTTTCAAGTTTCTGAACCACTGACACTTCACTAACTCACTTTCTGTTTTTTTTCTTTGTCACCCACCTTAATCGGGACAAATATGTGTTTATAAATGTTTCTTTTTCTCACCAACAAATGATGTTCCCACAATCACAGCGTTCTTGTTGTTGGCCAGCCTTGCTATACTGTTAGCATCCTCGGGCGTCCTGAGGTGAAACACATTCCTGACGTCTTTGCCTTTGTAGTTCATTGGTTTGGGTCTTTCAGGCAGGAAATGAAAGCAGTCAGGTGTCAGTTTTTTATAAATGTATCTCTGCTTCTTGATAATCATGCAAAATAAAAGTGTTTCATTACTTGCTTCCTGTAGCAATAAAGAGTTTCCTGTACTCCATCCTCAAGCCGTCTTCAAAGGTCACAGATCGTGTTTTCACATCTATTGCCACAGCCTCGAATAAACAAGATAGAGACGCAGTCATACAAGTTTGATTTTAGCTCAGATTTCAGAATAAAAAGTATAAAACGCCGTCATTAATCATTAATTGAACTGATTAATTAACTGCCTTAGGCTATACCATTTACCATTACCCATCGTTACATCATTAACCATAATTAATCAGTCTTTACCACCTCTCACCTCTTTCTCTGTGAGCAGTTCAATGTCATGGTCCTGCAGGAAGTCCATGGAGCGCAGTCTCAGCTGCTCTGCTGTGCTGTCTAGGGACTAAGGGTGAGCGAGTTAGTGCTGAGCACATCAGTAAAAAAATAAAATAAAAACCACTGAATCCAAAAACCTTCTTCCTTTTCTTTTTTTGTCAACTTTGTTGCCAAGGTCAAGCAGGAACTGTCCTTCTCAATTTTTAAGCTAACATGCACGAGGAGTCCTTTCAGTGCTCTGAAAAAGGTGGGATATTTGAATATCTATATTTCCATGAACAGTGGGTAACTCCATCTGCTGAGGAAGATCATTTGGTACGATCGAAAGCTCCAGGGGAGGCACTGAGTGGACCAAGTCCAACAACGAACCAAGTGATATTTAACTGTCATTTGTAATAATAATAATCTATGATTATGATGTCAAATAAATCCAAAACAGTATTTTTCAAGCAAAACTCATATTCCCTCTGATCTATTAATGTCTGTTTCCTTCTGCTCAAGCCACTTCAAAGCTTTGCTGCTGTAGCTGTTCCCCAAACAGCTCCTGCTTTAGCACTACTGACTGAAGCAGCACCTCTGCAGTCTTGTTACATAACTTTCTTGGCAAAGTCAGTTCTGTCTGAGCTTTTAAGTGGTCGGGGTCTGTGTACAAACCTTACTCAGTTTAGGCCTGTCATAGGGAGGATGTCTGTCCATGGTGCACATGACGATGCGATCTGTGAAGCCCTCTTGCCTCAGAGTCTCTGCACACACCAGACCTGCCGGACCTGCAGACACATTCACCAGTTTATCAAAACAAAGAGGTAATTGACTGATATCAAGGGTTAAATGTGAGACATTAAACAGATAGAACTGCATCCCTGTTATAGAAATGAATGAGGAGGGACAAAAACACACTGACCCGAGCCAATGATGAGAACATGGCTGAAGCCAGTGCTGGAGTTAATGACTGCTGAACATCGAGCCATGGGCTTTGACCTTTTCTGTGACTGAAGAGCCTGGAAATGTTTGAGAAAGTTCTCAGATCAGTCCGGTGGTCGCTTTTATGTTCCTGCATAAATTCTCCACATTCTTTTTCTTGTTACCTGCTTGTTTGCACGAATGATCACCTTGTCCTTTTCAACTCTGACCTGGAGCAAACAGACATGAGCCATGGGTACACTTTCTGACGGTGCTTAGAGACATGATAAGGCAGGGAATGTGTTAAGAGACAGCACCGGCGGGGAAGGTCACCTGGAAGGTAGGCAGGCTGTCCAGACCGGGGAAGTCCTCGATGTCTCCTGTTGCAATGTTGAAACACGCACCGTGCCAGGGACAGCGCACGTGTCCTTTTGACAGCACACCTGGCATGACAGAAAATGGATAAGTCCGTCAAATGTATGTTAGTGTATTAATAAGTATATGTTAAAATCATGACCGACAACATATCACTCACCTTTGACCAGGGGAGCTCCGTAGTGCGGACACTTGTGGCCCATGGCCGAGAACTCCCCGTGCTCTTTGATCAACAAAGCTCTGCCACTTCCCAAGTCAACCTCTCGCATCCTGTCAAACACAGAAGAGCAAAGAGGTGTTGTGTGTTCTTCGCTATGTTTTGATTAAAACCTCCAAAGAAACACACAGAGGTCATTTTGACGCATCAGGACCACAACTTACCTTCCGCAATTCAGCATGTAAATCCATCTATCTAAGCTACGCTCTGGTAGCAACGATGAGTCAAATAACTTACAGGGAAAGTTCACTCAAAAACACCAAAAAAAGCAGCTTATTAAAAAACAGTGACAAGTAAAACAAGACTTTATGAAACTTTTGACTCTATGACTCCTCTCTATTGTGCTACTGTCATAGTACTTTTTAGTTTTCAGCATTATCCCATACGGTGGTTGCTGTTGAAGAACAATCACTTGTCTTGCTGTAATAGAGCCTGTACTGAACTTCTCAGTGTTTCCTGCTGGAAAGACTGTTTAATCCTGCCACTGTTTCTAAATGAATGCAAACATATATTAAGTATTTCTCTGCTGCAATGTCCTCTTACTAATAATCTAACATAAACACTGATGTGAATGAGTCTCTTATGAGTCGATAAAGGAAAAAATGGTTTATTTGTGTTTCTGTGTGAACTGGTCCTTTAACATATGAGCGTATTTCCCTCTGGATTCTTGAGCTTGATTTCACTTGAATATGTTTTTCAGTTGATCATCCTGGAAATAAAATTGGCGTGATGTGCATCATAAGGATACGCAACTGTTTAATTATCTCTGCCTGCATGTGTGCATGAGACTGTGTGCTCAGGGTGTATGGAGGAGAAAAAAACAAAGTTGTATTTTTCATATTCTTACTGTCCATTTTCCAGATCTTTAACATGACAGACCGAGGCCTCCACGTAGTCCCGTGGTTTGTGGTAGGGGGGGAGCGGGGTGGAGTCGTCATCAGAGCCGTGTCCCAGGGCCCCGTTAGGTCTGCAGTCAGCAAAGGGACTCGCTTTACCATTAGGTGACAGCCCGTCCACCTCTTTTTCTTTTTCCAGGAGAGAGAGTTCCACTTTAACTTCAACTGCACAACACAGACACATCTCACTAAGAAAATGTCTGAACACAAAAATGTCACAATGATGCTGCAAAGCTTTCAAATAGAAATCAGTTTGATGTCATATTTGCTACTAATTACCAGTGCATTATATTCCATCAATCCTCTGTTATTTTATTTCTGCCTGAAAGAGTAATTTGCCTCCCCCACAGAGAAACGTCTACAACATTGGGACGAATTGAGTCCGACAACTCCACAACTGAAACAAATGAAAGCAGGCAGCGTGTGAAGGGAGGACTGTCGAAGTGCACTACCTCCTTTTCTTTTGCTTTTTTCTTTTGCTTTGTTTTGTTTTGTTTTCTACCTTCTAATGAATACAGCTATCATTTGATTCTTCAACATTCAATATGAATACAGATTTTCTAAATACTATAAAAAACACACCACGACTGTCTTCTAAAGAGCAGGAAATCAATCAAATCATTCCTGTGCAGACATATTTTAATACTGTTGCTGTTCATATTAGTTTCCCCAGTTTTATGGTGCAGAAAATCCACAAAAATGCAGAAAGATAGCTCAACATTTTGCCATTAAATATTTAACAATTAACATATTACTCATTCTGTCTTGACCTAAATTATCTTACTAAGTTGGAAAATATGGTTTTGACAGGGTAATAATGCCTTTAAATGCAGTCATAATAATGTCCATTAATAATGAGATTTCTGTTAAAGAAACTGACATAAAGACAAAAAAAATCCATATAAGTACTGCTTTCCTACAGAGACAGTTAAGAAAACAGACTATAACTGAGTGGAGCATATTAATCTGTCTTTCGGGAGACATTCAGTTCTCCTTGATGACATGTGATGCGCTGCTGTCGGGTTTATATTTCTGAACCTTAAGAAAATGGTTGTGTAACTCCTTTTTCACTGCAGCAGGCTTTATCTGTTGGGCTGGAAAAATGTGCTGATCATCCGGTTCTTACACAGTAATCTGGCTGGAATTTTCTCCTGCTGAGCAAGTCTTAATTAAAATCAATGGAAAATCATAATAGTGAGAGCAATTGCCGGAGAAAAGAAAGAGAAAGCTTTCCACAGCTGAAGAGAATCTCTAGACGCTGCCGCAGTAAACGAGACATCACCACACTGACGCCTCATTTGATCAGCACTAAAAAGTGATCTGGCTCAGAACCAGAACATTTTATGTTATGCTTTTATTCTGATTTTTTCAATGTTAAGAGCTATAACGCAGACATTTTATTTATGTGATCACTTCACCCTTATGTATAATTTTGCAGTATTCATAAGCTTTCTACACATCTTCACATTTTTATGCAAATGAAGAGGGCAAAGTGCCATGTCTACGAGCTCTCCCTCCCTCATAGAGCCTGTCACCATGCCAATTTACTCCCACTTAACACTTCAATGTACACAGTAACTATATATTTACAGTATACTCAGTGGGAGTAATCTACATTTGTACTTCACACGCACAGTTTAAGGTCTCAGAACGGGCTGCTTTTATATTTTTAAGGAAATATGTGAATGTAATGTTTTTAAATCTAATGCTTTAAGACTACAATTCAAACCTATAAGTGACTCCAGCCCTGGACTGGTGACTGCCATGTCCTCCCTCGCCCAAATAATCACAAGTTGTACATAACCCAGAAAAATGACAAAATGACTCACTGTAAGACTGAGCCTGTAGTCACTGCCTACAGTGGATGTTGGCCTGATTTATTCACCACATCTCTCCTTAGCAAAGCAACATAAACATCTTTGTTTATCCATAAAATAGTATCACAAAAAGACCTTTTAGGAGGTGTGTGTATGTTTTACATTCAACAATTTGGATTTCAAATGTTTGAGAATTCATTTTGAACATTCACAAAATCTCTCCTCACACCATAATGAACCATAAATCATGAGGTGCTTGATCGAGCTCCTCCAGACATTATAGTAAAGCACGTGTATGGTAAACTGAACAAGCTTCCACTGTCTCCTCAAAGCGTCTTTATCAGCAACACAAGATTGACGTGACAGAGAAAATGAACTTACTGTTGGTGCTAGTGGCTCATTTCAGAATTCATGCCTATGAACAGATTCCTTGTGTGAATCTATAAATTATAAAGAAGAACTGTCTTTCCCACTGTATGAAAGACCACTTTAATAGATACTCCTGTCAAGTTTGATTTGTCACAGATGTTTAGCAGCTGGAGGTCACACTGTGACAGACACTTGGTCCTGACTGGCAGCAGCCTCTGTTCTGTCGTTTGCATCACACATCTCGACCCTCATCTTTCTCACTTCACCTCCACGTGATGCACTGAACAGTCGATTTGGTCTGAAAGCTTTTGTGTGTCACTAAAGATGAACATGGAGCAGCACAGTGTGCGATTATCACCTGCAAGACTGCATGATAGCTAATCCCCCGGCCTTGCTAACACTGAAATGGATCCACACACAGTGTCAAAATTTGATATTCATGTGTCAGTATGTAATCCTCTTGACCGAAGATACCACAGAGAGCATTAAAATTCCTCCCACACATAACGCTATAGTGCAAACAGAGGCGGCTGAGAGGACGTGTATAACAGGATTTGGAGGCAGTAGGAAGCTTTGAAAATGAGTCAAACTGAACAAACTGTCCTGAAATATATTTTTTAAAACACGTTAGTTATCACAACAAAAAAACACAAATCAATATTATCACTGTATTACACCTATATTTTCCTGTACCTCATCTTTACTACAACTACATGGACTTCTGTGTCAGTGTATGAAAACCTTTTTTTTTCTTTTTTACAATACACCAACAGCAGAGAGGACTTGCAAGAAAACACTCTCTCAAACCATCAGCTCTCTACATATTTAACATGAACTATTCATCAGACTTAAACTTTCATCTACAAACAGTTAACACTTCTGTCCAGGTTCAATCCTAAAACAAAATTCTAGCAATGCTGCAGATTACAGGCTTGGCAATAGTTCAATGTTATCATTTATGGACTTTCAGGGGAATCATAATGTGATGATTTGATGTTATCGTCTGATTGTTCTGCTAATGTCTGTTTCCCAAATTAATGTTTCGGAGTAAGATGAACAAATTGAGTTAATGAAGCGTCTGAGAAGGATATAAATAATTAAATATTGTTCATTGCTGTAAACATCACTTTGATTACAGTATTTTGTGGAGTGGAAATTTACATTTATATATTGTAATGTATATGGATAAGAGGAAATCTTGTGAGAATGGTTTCAACCGCATCGCGCAGCGTCCGCACTGGAAATTCTAACAGCAAGATGACATGGTCAGGGAGGACAAAATAACAACTTACAGCACTTTGCAATCCACTACCACAACAGCACAAGTAAACTAATCACCACAGAGGTGTTTCAGCAGCTTTTTGATCCCATTTTAACAAGGATTTAACATTACAGTTTGTTGTATTACAGTACAATATGCCTCTTTATCCTCACCTTCACAAGCTGCTATGGAGATTGATTGGTGCATGTTTCCTTTCAGACTAAATGAACCAGGGTGAAGGAGAGAGAGACAGATGGAGCGAGCATAGGAAAACGTGTTGGTTACCTGGTTTGGGTTTGGAGAAGCATCCTCCCATGGTGGGCCCAGGATCGAGGGACACCCAGGGAGAGGGAGGGAAGGGGGAGAGGGAGGGGAGGCGCGGTCAGATCCTCGGGCTGGGCTGCTTGGTTGGGAGGTAACGACAACACAGGACTGTGTGTATGAGAACCTGCAGGTCCAAGCTGGCCATCGCACACATCAGCTCCTCCACATAATCTGCATGGACAGAGGGAACGACATCGTCAACAACAACGCAAACACACATGCACACACACACACACACACACACACACACACACACACACACACACACACACACACACACTGATGTGACTCACTGGTTTACATGAGTGTAAAGTCTGATTAGGATGAGTCGTGTTGTCATGATATAAAAGGTTAAGATGTGTGTTTCTATGTTTATGTTGATTTTAAAGAAATGTCTGCTTTTTGACTGCTTTCAGTTTCACATCTCTAATCCATTCGTCTGTTTTTTAAGGTCCTGATTTATGAACAGTGATTGTATTTGTGTTATTTATCAAAAAAATTCCTGGTGTTGCTCTTAAGTGTCAGAAAGACACAGACTTCAAGTTCTGAGGAGAGCTATTCAAATCATTTGTGATGTGTGTGTGTGTGTGTGTGTGTAACATGTTAGTGCTTGTAAAAAGGAAGCAGTTGTGTTAATTAGGAACATTTCCACACACATTGTTACCTTTGTTCATGCATATTGCATGGCAAACCGTTAAATATTAACAGCGCTCCGACACCTATTAACTTTCTCGTCACACTGCACTTTAAAAGGAAGCAGGGGCCCCTTGAGTTTCAAAATCCCCCTTGTTTTGTTGCCACGTTGCCCTCACATTTCTGCCAGCTCTGGTATTTCACCCTCTCGTACAGTAGTTAGTTACTCACAGGGCACTGGCTGCTAGGATGGCAGGTATAACACTTGTGGTGCAATCCATCACCAAATTATCCTTTTGAGGTACAACCAAAAGAACTGCTTGATATTCTGAGCACATCTTAGCGTCCTTGAACTTCAGAGAAAAAAAAAAAGAAAAGTGTGCAGTGTTGAATGGAGCGCTGCATAGAAAAAAGTTCCTGAGAACAAATGAGAAATGGAAAGATCTCCTCTGACTGGTCCGCAACGCTGCAGCTGAGATTAAGTTGTTGAAGCTAAACTATGTATTTGTTTGGAGTGGGTGAAAGCAACTATGTACATTTACTCAAGTACTATACAGGTACAGTTTTGAGGTACATGCACTTAAATATATTCCTTTTATGCTACTTTATAGATTAGGTTAAAAAGGTTTAAAAATATCAACACACTGTCAAAAGTTAAATCAGTGATTCCCAACCTCTTTCATGACTTCTTACAGAAAGCAATGTGCAGTTGTGTCGCCTTGTTACATCTCAAGTGTCTGTGACTTGTTAGCAGTTCCACCAAAGAGACATTTTTCCCTCTAAACTTCCCTGATGGTTTCATGCAATATGCAATATATGCAATATTTTCACAAAAAACTGCAAATATAAGTAGAGTATCTTGTGACCCCTTAAAGGGATGTGACCCCTGAGCCACTGGAATAAACTCAACTAAGACTGAACAAGTTGTTGCTGAAACTAATATGAAGTCAAAATAAGATTTAACAAACTGAGCATCACCCACAAGCGAGAAAAGCCACTTTTTGGGCTGTATTCCTGCATTATTCATCCAAGTCTCTGTGCCAAGCACTTAGTAAACAGCCATGCTCACACAGCAGAGCCTTTGATGTTGTGTGTTTGACTAAATACAGAGAGCAACATGTTAAATCACTTTCTGCTCAGAGGGGCGGTGAAGGCTCATGAGGAGTGTCGCCTCACTCTCACATGCTGTCCCTTTAATTATTTGTCACCACTGAAAATTTGATGAATAACGAATTGGATCGCAAACAGCTCCGGCAAGTCCAAGATATTTTGTGCAAAACTAAAGTAGGTTAAGCAGATTTGGTCCTCACAACATATGACGCAGATCCCGCTCTCTCACTGTTGGGCCTGTCCCCAAGCAGTGCTAATAATCCTGCCTGCAAACAAGCTGTCAGTTTCACTCACTCCCCTACAAATGTAATACTTGTTACTGGAATGTTGGGGAGAATTAGCAAAATGCAGCTCCTGGTCGGTGGCGAGGAGGCCGATCTATAGACAGGCCGAGGGAGAAAAAACAGCAAAGTGGCTGCGCTCGCCTCCATCACTCAAAATTGGAATCAAACTTTCAACAAAACTTCTTTCTACGAGTGCAAACACCAATTGTATTGCTCTACATGATCCTCTCACAGCAGCATGCATAGAAACAAACCGGATCCTCACCAATAAACATCAGCAGCAGAGGAGCAGATGCCGCAACATCTACATAAAGTAAATGCAGTGGACATTTAATCAATTCTTGTTCATTACATGTCACTTTACAGCACTGCCTAGGCCCTGGACAGGCAGCACCACCGGGGCTAAAGAAGAGCTGCTGGTTTAGTGGCTCATTCACCTCCTTACAATCCAAATTGGTGATCTCTGTTTTAATTCAGACACTTGCTTGGTGGGTATGTTAACCTGTGGTTAATGATTAGGACTCTCTGATCCTCAGCTGATAAAGGACAAGTGCTCACAAGTCTTAATATCTGACCACGCCTCTTTCCTTCACTCAGTTCTCCTGGTTTGTGAAATGCAAGATAAGCCCAAGGAATCATCCCCAGATTGTGTAATACAATTGTTGAGAAAAAGTGCCCTCTTACCAGGCTTGCCTACTGTTGTCGTCTCGAAGGATTGAATGTAATGTAAACCATGTTTTTATCTTATTATCAGAGGTTGTAGTTCAGCTTTAAAAGGAATTCAGCAACAAAGTGTAGAATAAAATAATACATACTGTAGATGCCACGTGGCTGAAGACAACAAAGATGATACCATCACACCTCACTGTTTACTGACTTACACAATGGAGTTCATCCAGCAGGTTAAATCGAGCTGCTTAAATACATCAAGTTGACCCAAACCTCTGTATGTTATGTTTGTCTGTGAAGCTAAAGTCAGTTAACAACGGCACTACCGACGTGTGTCAGGTCATTTTGCTGCTGCTTTGAGCGATAACCTCTCCATGATGTCATGGAAAACTAGAATTGTGGTTTATAGAGGGGTGTACCCCCCTACAGAGGAGCTGTGCTTCCATACAACAGTTCTGCTATTGACCACTTTCTCAGTGCGCACACACACACACACACACACACAACAACAACAACAACAACAACAACAACAAATACACACATAGTTGATGTCAAAACCAATAGCAAAAAATAAAATTTGAGGTGTGCTTTGTAGCATTTTAATTTGTTTTTCAGCATCTTAATGAGCTACTGATGTATACTGACTATTAACAACTTGGCCAGCTCTGTAGAAGGAGTGTTTGATCCCGTTTCATAAGTGTGTAGCAGAACTGATCAGATTTGATACAAGATTAACAGCCTGCCATGTATCATGGCTCAGTCTTTTTTTGTTGTTGTTGTTGTTGTGATTTCAGTTATTACACTGCACCACAGTACATGGCTTTCCAGGGAAGAGTGCTGGTACCTGAGACAACTTCCATTCAAGTGCTGTGTGTGTGCACCGTGCACCAATGCAGGCAAAATCCACTTGAAGAAATAAGACAGCATCACCTAAACACACCGTGTTAATGGTAATAAATCACAAGTAGCTACATTTCCCTGACTGTAAAAGGAATAAATCAGCTTACCGGTGAGCATGGAGCAGGTGCACTGAGATCCTGTCAAACTCCCCGGTGCTCAGCTTCCCCTGCGGGACACGGTAGCATATTAGCACATGAGTCTCCTTACAGTCCAGTCTCTCTCCGGGATTGGCTCTGTCCTCTGGAGTATTCCCAGTCTGTGTGTCCCTCTGTACCCTCCTCCGCTCTCCTCTTCTGCCTCTTGATGCAGCAGAGGCTCTGGTGCGTGTGTGTGTGCGTGCGTGCGTGCGTGCGTGCGTGTGTGTGTGTGTGTGTGTGTGTGTGTGTGTGTGTGTGTGTGTGTGTGTGTGGGCGCGCGTGCGTGCGCACTGCCCCTTGCAGAGCCCCCCACCCCCCAGCAGCAGACTTGAGCCGACCGGTCGTGGGAGTTGCACTCTTTCGCTGGCCGAGCCTGAAAATGCAGCACGGGGGACCTTTGCCAGTTTCTCAGCTGTATGCAGTATTGATGGAGTTGCTGAGGGGATGCTAACACAGCAGGAATTCTCACCGTTCTCTGCTCTCGTCCTCCACCCCCCACCCCCCCACCTCTCTCTCTCTCTCTCTTGCTTTTCTGTTCAGATCCGTCCAGCCTCCCCTTCAAATGTCAAAGACCTGACTTGCCAGTTAAGCCTGATCAAAACCTTGCTACTCTCCCCACTGCACTGGCTGGTCTGACTGCCTACTTATCACACTGCCTGCTAACTGTGCATGCATTGTGCTGCATGCCTGTGCTGCTGCAGGAGTATCAGCTCTAGTTAAAATTCAGCAGTGTGACATTTATTGTATTTATACTGACCTCCCAGGAGACACTGAAAAATACTCTCCAGACTGATGAAAGCTGTAAATGTGTGTGCTACACTTCTTCGAGGGTGTGCAGCACAGGGAGAGAGAGTGAAAGTGCAGTTGGTGCAGTAAATCCCAGTTTCAGTCAGGGGGTAGGGTGGAGCAGGATTAAAAAGGTATACTGAGTATTATAGAAATGAGCTCCCGAGATATTTCCATTCCTTATGCTCCCACTGTGGGAGCAACTGTGCTTCTCCTTTAAATAACTGCTGGGACAAGGTCATTCACCTTATAATCTCAGATTCGTTTCCATGGAAATGATGACAGCATTGACACAGGATGATGATTAGGATGCAGCATCGAAAACTTTTACACTGTTTTCAGATTGCTGTCTCCAAATGAAATAACAAAGATGTTAAAACAATTATAAGAGATTTCCACTCACCACATTGAGTACTTGTATTTCTACAGTGTACTGACAGCTGACACGTGCACATGTGCTCCAGTGTCAGTATGTTTGTGTTGCTCTCTGCGTGTGCTCGAGCACATGTAAAAGCATGTTTGAGTGGATGCCAGAGTGGGCGGCGAGCACATGTACAACAAGATGAGTGATCAGACTCTCCCAGTGTGTGGAGAGGGCCGCCTTACATCACTCACACATCACTCAGTTTAATTGAATGACAGGGGGGCTCTGTTCTGCAGGGACCGGAGAGGGCTGCAGCATCCAAAAACCCAGATTAAGCGAAGCGAGAGAAGTGAATGTCATCATTGGCTAAAATAAAACAATCAACTGCCTGCCAAAATATTAATGTCAGAAGTTATTGGGGGAGATTCAAGCTGACTGTTAATTAGATTTAAACAGTGCCAGTTAAGCAAATGGGCATGTTAAACTCAACTGGCTTGATATGACACAAACTGATCACATTTATTCATTTATATTCATTATATCATTTAATAGTCATTTATTCTCTCAAAAAAAAAGCTGACACAAATGTTTCAGATCAGTTCTAATCACCACAATGTACAGCAGTACACCAAAGCCAAACTGTGCATTAAGGACTAAGAGGAGCTGATGGTGCCAAGTCTCTCCCTGAAACAAACTCCAACACAGAGGAGCTGCAGCACTGGAATGCATCTCCTGTTAATTTGGGTGATGGGTTGTTCCTGTTAAATCAGCCTACAGATAAATGGATTGCTTCCATGGTCATAAATACGTAATATTAAATGTTAATGTTTGCTTTTTGCATTGCAGCTTATTTCAAGAATAGTTCAGTCTGCACCACGGTGCATGTATACTGGTATACAAAAAGCCATCTTATCCTATATATCCACACACTGAAGACTTTAAAGGAATAAGAACTACTTCAGTCGCTCATCATCTCAGATTACTTTAATAGTTTGTGAAAACTTCTTAGTTCTCATCACAGTTGCATCACTTGATGGGGACAATCTTTTTGCTCTCCATGTCACTTCTGTCAGAAATATGTTGTTCTTGTCAGAGCTATTGAAATAGTTCACAAGTAACATCATTATCTCATCACTCAAGCGCACAAGCCAACAGGCTTCCATATGAAGTACATCAAGGTGCAGATGACACACATTTGACAATAAGAAATCTATAAAACCTCTGTCTTCAGGTAGTGCTGTGTCCTTTGCTTCACTTGCGGGCTGTTTGGGACACTCGGTGGCCGCTGCTCGTAGTCCCTCATGCACACCGCTACAAAGAACAGGGTCCCACCGATGACCAGAGCCAGACCTCCAAACCATCCAGAGAACATTGCCTCTCCATACTCCCAGCGTGGCATCACATCGGGAAAACCCTCGTCCCAGAATTCCACCACAGTCGTGTAGGCCACAATAGAGACGGGAACCAGAGTGGTGAGGCCCGACACCCAGGACAGCATCCCGCTGAGTATGAGGAGCCCTCTCTTCAGGCCAGGCTGCCCCACACACATCTCAACCCCTTCCAGACCTGGAAAAGCAGCAAACATGGCTAAACCTCCTGTACCTATAGACACTGACATGAGCACCCTGGAGATCTGCAGGTCCATCGGGAGTCCAAGGACGGACTCGTAGGCCTTGCACTGAATTCCCACCTCCTCCGTGTAGAGGCAGGTGTGCCACAACCCAGAGTACCAGTTCTCCACCTCGTTCAGGTCAGAGTTCATTGTCTTCCACAGGGGAAGGAAGGTGGTGACCAGAGAAGTAACCAAACCCCCGAACGTCACAAAGAGTGCAGTCCTTTGCATTATTTTAGTTGTTAGAAAAACCATCTTCTGCCTCTGTGTATACACACTCAGTTCTGCTCAGGTCTATGTTACAGGTTGGGAGATCCAGAGTGCCTCCGTATAGCCCGTCCCACCTCCTGAGGTAGCTGGACCAACCTGAACAGCCCACTTATTCAGCCTCCTTAATAAAAGGCACCAGTGGTAGATAATCCAGACAACAGACATACTGTTTTGTTTCAGTGTTCAATATCACCAAGGTGAACAATGAACTCTGTTTTTACATGAAACTGGATACGTCCAGTGGGATTCTGGGCTGTGTGTGTGGACACGAAAGTGGATTTAAATGAATGAAACATGAGCAAGCTGGGCATGGGGGGTACACACATAATAAAGAATAATTAAACACTATCCCAGGCATGAGTATAATGACCTGTTTCTGTGTGGCTGTGAAATTCACTCCATCTTTTAAAGTTGCAGTTATTTCAGATGAGTATCACTGATGAGTCAGGCATTATTTTAGTTAAGACCTTTACACTCTAAAGAAATCCAAGTCAGAGCTTCTTTATTTGCCAAGTGTCTCAGGTATCTGGGCTATGAATAGCACTTTGTGCTCACTGCAACGGTTCTTTCGGATCCAAAATAGTCCAACACTTTGTGAATTCCACTGCGGGTCTCTACAGATCTTGCAGCTAACTGCAAACCCGGTCTAATGCCTCAGCTTTTAGGTCAACCTTTATTTCTTAATCCCATGGACACAATTTACTTTACGTCTTCCAAATGAAATGGTCAAAAAGGCCTAAAGAGAACAAGCATTTTAAAAAAAGGAAGTTGGAAGAGGTTGCAATTAACCTAACAAATATTAATTTATCTCACTCAATAATCCTCAAGAAAGCTGAAGGAATTCATTCTCTCAAAACAAGGCACATTGTCTGACCTTATCAACCACAGATCTGTGGAAACTGAAACCACTAAAGGACATGGCTAATTTGATGAAAGGTCAAGGTTTAACCTTCAGCTTTTTCACATAGTGTATAGGTTACAATAGCTTTAATTAAGCCAAGGGGTCTGTATAAGAATTTTAGAGTTGTGCCACTATTCCATACAAAAACATTTGCGAATACTCCACTGGAAATTGAGATTTTCCGAAGAAATAGTCTAATTGCTTATTTTTAAAACATATATCTTTAAGTTGTTTACAACTTTGAGACCTCCAGTTTTAATCCAAGCTATCATAAATACCACAAGGCAGGGATGACAGAGGCACTACTGAGATGAACAGATGGAACTGCCTATCAAGCCAGTGGGTGGCCGGCCATCGTACTGTAGTTCAGCCTGAGCTGATACACTGTAGACATGAGGCTGGGTCAAGCCAGTGCCTGCTCTTTGCAGGATTGCAGGACAATTTAAAGGCAACTTCAAGGTGTGTTTTTGCTGAGTAATGATAACTGCCAAATGATGGATATGCAAAAACTGTAATTATATACTAGGTAGTTATAGAGGCACATATTCAAGAAATGATAGACTTCCGCATGGGCATCAAGATGAGTTAAGACTCGACTGGTTCTGCATTTCACAAGAGGCACTAAAGGTTAGAGTGGAGGGTGGGGGGGACATAAAGACTCAGTATATTATGACTTATTTTGTATGATAAGATTTATTAAGGCTTTAAATATATGAAACCTGTGTGGGTAAATATTTAACAACAGCATACTGGTGTCACTAAATGATCATTGCTATATCGTATGGAAGAAGAGAGCTTGTCTGTTAGTGATGGTAAGAGATGATTAGTATTACAAAGATGTGTGCCAATGACAAGAATATTAAACAAAAACAGCTGTAAGACAGACATACATTCTCATTATTTTCATATAATGGTCTTGATTCTTTACGGCAGGTTTGTTAACTGTGACAGAGCTGCGAATAATACAAGTGATGAATACATATTTAGATAAATAATCCATTTAATGGTATACTTTGATTAAGTTGTATTTGGATGACAGAATGTATCTGAGCAGATATCTCAGGACAGCTGAGAGCAACACTTGAACTTTCTATAGTGTCACAAGTGTGAATTATTACAGTGCACTGCATATCTTTTAAAAATGCAGCAGCAATACTGAGCAGAAAAAAACCTGCTAAAGCTTTGTTCTGTGTATACAAAATTAATAAATTACAAACTAAACATAAAGGGGATTTTTCAGGTCAACTAACAATTGTCATTGAGCTAGAATTTGGTTTCTTCACTAGTTTCACTCCTCACTGAGATGCAGACTGAGAAACAAGAACAATTTTGATACTGCATGTATTAAAGGCATCTACTGTATGAGGGTCGAGACATGCGAGGTCCAACATAAAGGTAAGTAATGTTTGCTGGGGAGGAGGGAATGACTAGAAGTAGGTGGAGCAGAGGTGTATGGCTTCTGTGAGAGGACAAAAGAGCCCGGCTCTCGGCGTCATCCTAAATGTCGGAGCCCATCTCAGCACACTGTTTGTCTGATATGTGTGTAGCTAGAGACTCAATGATGTCCAACAGCAGCAGCTGGCTGAGAGACCGCAGGTTGGGGAGCTTGGATACCTTTGGGAGGGGAGGAGAGCAAACAAAAGAAAAAAATGAGCAATAAATTAAGAAAAGACAATGATGAGTCAAACAGAGGAATAAGCAGCACTTGATTGCTCATGCACAAAAAATGAAGATAAACAGAAAGAAGCTTAACATAAATATTAACACTCCAGCAAAGTGGGGTGAGAATTGAGTGCTTTGCTGTTTCTTTGAATAACAAACAATAATCAGAGTGATACTATGACCCTGATCGGTATGTGATGAGGTGCTTGTACAGCCGGCTGGACTGTAAACAGTCTCCTTTCTACGTAGAAGATGGAGAGTGATCCACTAGGAGGCCAAAGGTGTCGGCCTCCCACTAAGACGATGGGGCTACAGGGTTAGCTCAGCTGCAGTGAGTGGGCAGCAAACACCCAGGGCTCCGGATACAAGCCCACCCACCTTAATGAATTGGTGGACAATAATGTGCAGGCAGTGCTTTTTCATGTCCAGAGCCTGGGTCTTATCTGCTGCCTCCAGAATCTAAAGGGGGAAAATATCAAGGGAGAAGTGAGTGAAGAAATGATTCAGCCTGCATAAAAAAAATCTTCAAGAAAGGGACAGCATTGTCACATTAAGTCACTGCCCCCCCCCCCCCCCCCGAGTGAAAATATAAATACCTGCAAGACATTCTCCACAGTGACGTTCATCTCCAGATTCTGCTTGCAGTAAGCCTGTAGCCTGTTATTAGAAAACCCGTAGTAATATGGTGCAGCAAACAGATAGCTGTTTTTGGCAAGAGTCAAGGAAGTGAAAGAAAAGTTTTCTCTCTATGCAACAATGCAATAAAAAAAAAAATTGATTTTCATTCAACTCATGCAAATCTCTTGAGGTGATAATGATGATAATAAAACCAGTGAAAGCTATACTTTGTTTCGTGTCTTGTATCCTGCACAAGCAGCAACCACAATGCCTTGAAGTTGAAGCCAAAGCAGCGGTGCATTAGGATGCAGTTCTATAACGGCCACTAGATGGTGACTGTTGACAACCTATAGTGAACCTAAACTTAACTGTGCCAAACCATTACCTCTTAAACTTCCTCCCATCTTGACTTAAACATGTCCTTTTCCAAATTTATACCTAAACTTAACACATTGAAGTAAAAACAAAAACAAAATCAAGACGTTTTTTCTATAAGACAAAACCTTGATTGACAGGTTTATCACACTCAGCCATTATGGTTAAGATTTTCTCATCCCACCTCACCACAGCTCCACTCTGCTACCAAAATGTGTATTTTCTGGCTTAAGGAATAGAAGCAGCGTCTCAACTCAGGAACTGCCTTCAAACGACTCATTCATAATTTCTTTTGATTAAATTTCTGAGATGTTTTTTTATTTTTTTATTTTGAGGGCTGTGCCTAGGAGAGGCATGAAAGTAAGGCTGTCTGAATCTGAGAAGGATACAGGGAATCCTCTGGAGGCATGTTGACATCGCCATAGTAGATATAACGCAGCATGGACTCAAAGGCCTGCTTACTTGGAACCATCTCACCAATAGAGATATTAACCTGACCGTCCTCGGGCATGAAGGAGCGGAACATCGCCTCAAAGTAACTGAGGAACACAGGTGCAAAAAGTACAAAATGTCAGAATCATCACTTCACTGAACTTGACCAGTGTCTACAACTATAATGACTGATAATGCAGCCATCCCCCTTGGATTCTTGCACATTTTCACATGATGTAAAATGTATTTATTGGTAATCCCTGTCCTCATATTGGACCAAGTACATATTAGTTTAAGTAAACTGTCATAAATGATGAAAGTGAGAGTTGAGTCTGATTGAATACTTGGTTATGTGGTTGGTAGGTTTTTACAAGCAAAACGTACAAAAACAGCTCTGGCTGCTCTATGTGCACAAAGCAGATCATAAAACCTGAGCTGTCGCTACCTGGATCGGGCTGCCAGTATGGCTTTGTGTGCAGGTCGTGGGTGTCCGTCTAACAGTAGAATAATGTCACAGAACTCCAGGCCGCCTCCCTCCAGGTAAGCCTTCATGTCCTGCACCAAGGAGGTCCCAATGTCCACAGGCTGGTCTGAGTACAACCTGGGAGGAGGCTGCTGCTTTCGCCGCACTATCTCCACTATCAGAGGGGTGGACAGATGCTCAAACTCCTTTGTCATGATCACCTGATTGAAGTGTGACTCCTTCACTACAAAATTAAGGCAATGTTCCTGAGGGGAAAAAAAAAAATATAGAAAAAATATAGTGAATGTTGAAATAAATGATAATTTCTCTTTCCTTAGCATCAACGTTTTTAAAAAGTAATGTAACACAGAACTGCAGATCTTTATTTGACTATTTTGATTGAAAGTATAAATGTATTGTACTAAAGACACTCTGAACTTCAACCACTGGTTGGCAGTAAAAATGAAATTTGCAGCTGGTGTTCATTCATTTGTCTGGTTGTACCTTGAGCTGGTCCAGTTGCAGTTTGTTGGCATTTTCACAAACACTGAGAACGTTCTGCAGGTCGACAGATGCCTCAATGTACTGCACACACAGCTGCTCCAGGCGGGAAAGCTTAAAACTAAGAGCGAGTTTGTAAACGTCCATGATCAGGAGAACATCCTGGACATGACCTATGTAAACAGGTAGAGACAAGAACAAATAATCAATACTTTTTCTCTCTCTTTGAGATTACTGCCCCATCCAAACATGACAGGCATGAGGAGAGAGCTACCTCTGCGCGGATACTGGATTTTGTCTGTGTAGAGGAACTGCATTAAGACTTCAAAAGGCTGGGCCTCCGCTTCCCTGATGGATACTTCTAGCATCGGCTGTGTGCCCGATGGCCTGTTGCCTGCTGGGATATCCCTCGGGCCTCCAGCTGCCCCTTCATCATTCTCCTCGCTGTTTTCCTGTTTAGTCTTCTGCACAGAGAGACAGCAAATTATGCAACTCTTTCTGTTTAACATTCCAGCTCTATACACCAATGACCTCTTACTGTTACCATTGTTTATATGGAAATGTTTAGTGCTCTAATAGTAGCTATGTTGATTTTGCATCCGACATACAAGCATGTGTGACCCTCATAAATTATGTTGTTATTGCTGTTTTGCACAAAAGAATGATATCAGTATGTCATCAGTCTTTTGATATGTGACTAGAGATCATCTGTGAATTTGATGATATTTTATTTCATGATACGGCGTGAATTTGTGTTTTCCTCGTCTTTAGGTCTGTGTGATAGTTGAGTGACATGAACTAGAAATGCCTCTGTCTGACTTTTCTTATCAAATGTTTCATGAGTATAAACATATTCTGACAACACTGACAGTCTTCCTTTGTCTCAGCAGAAATGGGGTGTACTTGCTGTGTGGCTCTGACCTGTCGCTGCCTATCCCGAGCCTGCAGGATTTTCTTACGCAACCACTGACATCTTGCAGTCACTATGGCAATGTGCCCCAAGACTCTCTCCTCCCTCTGTAAACAAAACAAAGAAGGAGTCAGACAGATGGAAACCAGAATTACTACCTAGCAGTTTTATGCCTCAGCCAACCAGCCAAGTTTCAGGAAATCTTGTCCCCTTCCGGAGCTGCAGTGTTTAATAATGGGCAGAAGTGTTTTTGTAGAACATTATGAAGTTGACCTTGGACCATTTGAACATAAAATGTCATCACTTCATAATTTTATCCTACTAAGACATTTGTGTTATATTGTGTCAAAATTAGAGTATGAACTTGTGTTTTGTAATTTGTAGTGACCTTGACCTTGACCACCAAAATCTAATCAGTTCATCCTTGAGTCCAAGGGAATGTTTGTACCAAATTTTAAAGGGATTCACTTGAGATATTGCATTCACGAGAATGAGAAGGATGGACATATGGATGGATGGACAACCCGCAAACATAATGCCACAAAACATGTTAGTAGAGTAATGTGAAATTTTTCTAATTTTTCTCAGCTGCATATCAGTGTAATCCTACTGTCACATAAAAAGCCTACCTCTCCGAGAATAAACTCCACGTCACAGAACTGACGGTTCTCCCACAGTTTGCCATAGTCCTCATGGAGAGTACACTTTGGATAGCATGAGAACTGCAAAGAAGAAGAAAATTATTGTTTTAGGAGTAATTGGAGTAACTATCATATCTATTCTCCAAGCAAGCTTGAAGAATCATGTACTGTATATCAAGCCCACAATCTTTCCTTTTAGGAGGCTTTTGACCACAATGCTGAAATTATGCCAAATATGTAAAGCTAAAGTTTTTTATATTTCAGTGACAACAATGTTAAGACACTAACCTGGAATCTGTACATCTCCCCACTGCGCACATTGTTGTCCACTGTCCCCCCAAAGATGTACATGGCATCTTGAATCACAGCAGCAGCATGAAAGAGTCTCCCACTGGGCATCTGAGGAGGCAAACAGAGGCAAAGTGAGCAAAGTTAGCATTCATTAGAAAATGCAGGAAAATGCAGGAGTACAAGTTGTTTTAAAATTCAGCCTGTTGCCTAATCATATTTTTTATATAATTCAGCCGGTTTCATTATCTATTGACACAGTTTTTAAAAACTTTTTTGAAATTTATTTGGTTTGTACCTCACTGTCCAGGCTGGGTTGGATCACCTCCCAGGTCTGAGAGTCCACATCGTAGCAGTGCAGCTCGTTGGGCAGAGTGTTGTCAGCAGCACCGCCAAATACATACAGGTGGCGGTCAAAAGCAACCATAGTGTGACCATATCGTCTCTGAGGTGGCGGAGGGGAGCCCCTCAGTAAATGTTCGGTTGGGATACGTGTCCACCTGAGAAGATGGAGTAACAGCAATGATTAGTGCCATGTAACATTGGCAACTTCAGGGATGAGTGTCAGAAGTATGCAAGGAAAGGCTTTGCTCACATGTGGCCCTTGAACTCGAACTGGAAGAGGTTATTAGTGATCTTGGCTCCACTCTGACCAGAAAACACAAACATCTTATCTCTGCATACGGCTACAGGGAAGTTGCAGCAAGATGGAGGAATCTCACCACTCTGATCGATCTGATGGACACAAAGACAAAGATACTAGCACAAACATATACCGTGTTTCTGGGCATTTTACTCATAATGAGCTTCTCATTAACTATGGAAATTCGTTATACTAGCCTCTTCCCAACATGCATGTTCCCGATCTTGCAGACTGATGGTCCACATGTCGTTCAGCCTGCACGTGGGGAAAATATCTTTTATTATGTGCAATAAAACAAAGTGGGTGTTTTTATCTTTTGAGACATCCACAAACAAATTTAAAAATACCTGGCATTTCCATCATAGCCAGCAAATATCCACAGTTTATCACTGTAGACTGTGGCTCCATGTGCAGATCTAGCCACTGGTAGGCTTAAACAGAGACAGAACATGAATAAATAAAGTGGTTGTGCTCCATTCGAAAGAATATGCAAAGGGAGCTAATGTTGATAATTTAACTTCTGGTGGCACTACTAAATACTAAATAGCATTTTTAATACATTTCCCTTGATTTTTAATATTCAAAACCCGAAACACATCCTTACCCTAAATACAAATAAACTACCACATTTAAACATCTTTAAAAAATACATTACCTCCCCTCCACTTTCCATTCAGTCCACTGCCCTGTGGCAAACTTGTACTCAAAAAGGTCATTTTTGTTTTTCAGATTTGAGTTTGAGTAAATGTCTCCAGTGTATCCCCCTGGAACATATTAAAGTCCAACAATACAACAATCAATATCACATGAGTTTGAAAAGCGCAGAATGAATGACAACTGATATTGAAGATGACAAGTGTAAAAATTCACCAAAAACAAACATGCTGCTGCCATAGACTACAGCTGAATGGTGATATCTGGGAGCAGGTGGAGTTCCAGTGGTGAAAGCTCTGTAAAATATATTACAAGAAGGCATCAGGCCATGTTCTATATTTATACTATACTTCATATATTATAGTTACTGGAATACAGAGGCTGCAATCTTACCGACACCATGAGCAGTCCTTCACATCAAAGCGGAGCAAGTCATTCAGCATGTTCTTCCTGTTGGGTGACACAGAATTTAACTGCATGTAGTGGACAATAAGTAAAAGTGCATGTCACAGTGCATTAGTACTCACCCATTGTCTCCCCCAAACACGTAGATGGCATCCCTGTATGCCACAACGGTGTGCTTGCTGCGCCTGCAAATATCCACATAAAGTTCAGCGCGAGTTTAATAAGAGTATAATATTATATGGTGAATATAAGACAGTAAATAGCCAGGTTAAGTGAAGCTGCTTCTACTCATCTGTCAACATATTACCTTGCACCCACAAACTCATCACACGGAGGGAGCCTTCTCCAGCGATGGACAGTCTCAAATGGGCCGAAATTGAGCGTCAAATATTCCACACTGTCGGAACAACTGTGGTCGAAATCAACACTTGGGGCAACTTTAGTTGATTTACAAGACATTGTTGCTAACTCATCGGGCTGAATCACTTCTCAGGGCCACTCATCTGCTGGGACGTCCACAATTAACGCCATCGTCAATGTCAGTCCTCCAGTGTGAGAGCTAATGTTTCTGCCACCTCTAATTTAGGTGGGGCATTTGTATTGCCTGTTTTTACTCAACTACAGTCCGTATTTCACGTTAGAGCACCGTGGTCTTCCGGCTAACAGTTAGCTTCTAGCGATGCTAAAAACTAACATGGCTAGCCCTGACTAGCTAACTAGCTTTATGCTACTGCTAAGCTTCAAGACAAACAAAAACAGCGAATGAAAAGTTATAGCGACTAACGTTACACTAAAATGCCTCCGTAACCTTTTAAAAATCCAGCTGGTATGTACAATAATTGAATGAAGTCGTTGTAAGGCATTAGCCTCCGAGACTAAACTGGCAAAACAACGGTGCTGATTGACATTAAAGCGCACAATTGCCCAACCACGCCCCCGTGAGCCTGGTGAGTACTTCACTTCCTCTATGTAAAATCAAGAAATCTAGTACATGGCTGGGCCGCTATGCTCAAGGTGTGAAATTTAGGAGGTATTTGAAAACTATTGAGGAACATGACTTTATCCGATTTGGATTTTTTTGCCTAGTGTTAGCTGGTTTCAACTCTTCATCTATTTGCTGCTTTCCTGCTCTCTGCGCTCACACATACTGTTTAACACTGCGACTATTTTAATACAGCTGTTTGCACTTCATTCACACGTTTTGCTGTTTATGTTGTCAGACAACGGAACAAGCCCATTAAGACTAAATGTTAACTTCCAAGACATTTCTGCTGCTCTGCTCTGCGAAAATCCTTATTTAGTATGTCTGACAAAATCACCATACACATAAGTAAAGGACAAAGACTGTGCTGTGATTTCGTCTATATTGAGAAATGATTGCTTGTGTATCTCACACAATACACAGTCAGGGTAACAACTGCTGCTCGGCCTCTCTACCACTCTGAACAGGGGCAAGAGAAGTAAGTATGCGTTTTTTGCACAAATGTGCAACGCGTTAATAAAGGGCAACAAAATCATCATCTCCAATAAGCCATGAAATCAACAGTTTTTGAATGTAGCCTAGATAATGAGTTCATTCAGTCACTGGTCTCCCATTTTCTAGTAGACTAGTCCATCAGACAAACTTGAGTTATCTGAAATTGAGTGACCCTAACCCTTTGTTAGCGAGTCACTAACAAAGGGTTTGTACCATAATCGTTCAGGTCATCAGATGTAAATTTTGATAAGCTGTTATTTAATACATGACTTTTGGTGCATTTCTCTACAGCTCTGTATTAACTATTCAGAGGCATTTGCATAATCCAAGCATATTAAACTGTTGCATATAAAATACTCACCCTTCCTTGGATTTTTCATGTTTTATTTTTACAACAGTAAATTACAGTGGGTGTAATTAGGATTTTCTAATACTGAAAAAAAAATGTAATGGGTCAATGGGGAACTCCTGATGCCGCTTTGCCACTTTGGTATAATATCTGCGTTACAAACAAATTTTAACAAGACAATCCTGTTACGTATTCATTCCCAATAGGCACTGCTAACATACTTACTGAAGAACTGGGGGTCATTTATCCTGGCCCATACTTTCAATATTTTTTTATTCAACTCAGTCAAGTCAGTTTTTATTTGTATAGCGCCAATTCACAACATGAGTTATCTCAAGGCTCTTTCCAAATAGAGCAGGTCTAGACCTTCTCTTTATTATTTACAGAGACCCAACTATTTATTCAAAGATGTTGGGATGTCATATAGGCTACCTTCATACATATTAAATCAAGAACAATCCTGCTAATTTTATACATCTAAAGGATGAAATCACAGACAGAGAGAAACGAAGCTGTCAATCTTTATGACTCAGACATTTAATACATGCAGTATTACATGTAATTTTCACTTTATTTTGAGGATAAAAAGATTATCACATATTGCTGGGAGCGATGGGGAAATGTATGGAGGACAAAATCAGTAAATTACAGATAAATTAATCAATAACTGAATCCATTAATGAATACAAAAGACTATAAACAAAATATTAAATGCCTAGAATACACAAAAATAATATGTAGGTGAATGTGCACAAATTAAGAAATAAATAAGTGATACAGTGCATTATCAGGAAAAACATCTATTTATTTCTCAATTTAATTCCCTTTATTTCTGCAGGCTATGATTACGATGCTGTGTAAACACTTGTAGGTGGTGTCTAATGCTGTTAGTCATTGTCATAGTGCCTTTCTAGAAAGGATTTACCCTACTTGGCTGACAATGATTTTTTTTTTGGCTCACTACACAACAAAGTCCCACTACATCATCATTGTACCTACCAATTGTACGACACCTGGCAAGGGCGAAGGCTATTAGGATTAACATTGTGATATCAGGAGAAAGAGGAGAATTGGCTACAACAGCAAAAATGTTATATAATATAGCAGAAAACAAAATAATAATAACATAATATTAATATTTCATATTCTGAAAAAACTGATAAGGAAAGTAAATGAATAAAGAAATTATTTTTATTCTTGATTGAATAGTGCTGTACTCTGTATTTAATTGATTCACTTCTTTGCATATTATTCATCAGACCTTTTTCATTTGTCATGTCATTGCAGGGCAAGCACAGGTGTAATTAATAACAATAATTATGGCCACATTTGATTTAGATGATGTAGCTCTGGGGCCGTGGAACAGAGTGATCGTTAATGCTATTAGTTGCACCTGTGGTTTCCCTGTTCTGACGAGTGACAAGTGTTATTAGAAATGTCAGTGTTTACTCACCTATCTTTTTTTTTTTTTTAATGATGGCTGATTTTGTCCTCCATAGACAATAATGTGGGATGGAATACTTAAATATACATTCACTATTTTCACATCTGTATTTTAGCTGTTAGAAGGGACTCTCAGAATTTAAATGCTTCAACTTTGGGGGATGGACACTAAAAAGTTGGACAACATTTAGCTCAAAGTGAAGTATGATTCTTTCCATGTCTTCAAACGACCTTAACAATTTGGCAGGGATGGCAACAATGGGCCTTGATTCCATCAAAGGGCTTATAAAATTTTGTCCTCAACTTTGTAGTTCAATCAACTGCTCCATTAGGACAAGGTCACATCTGAAAGTAAGAACTTTTTAATGTCTGAAATTTGACTCATAAACACAGAGAACAATACTAGGCCTCAATTGCATGTAGTAAACTGGTTCAGTATTTGTCGATTGTGTGGTCAACAGTTTTTTTTTTTTTTCTCAAGCACCCATCAGATACATTACAGTGCACGATCATATGAAATGCAAATACATTTGCGACAAAATGAGACAGGAAATGTGACAGAAGCTATTAACCGCTCTCTGTCAGCCACACAGTCAGATTTCTCTTCTTTGAAGACAGTCTTTCAGAGTTGAATTGGCCCCTCTTGCTCTTACATGTCTAGTTACCAGTTAATGATATCTCGGACATGGCCCCACAGCTTGGTGATCCACAGGTTCACCCCAAGCTCTGTTAAGTACTGAAGCTCTGGCATCAACATCTTACGGCACAACTTCCGATGTGCCTTGTCCACATTCTTCTTCAGGTTATAGCCCATGATGGACTTCTCTCCGATGGGTTGCCAGGGCTGCATGGCTGTCTCTTGGATGCTGCCAGCTTCCACAGCACGACCCCCCTCAATGCAGATGGATGCCATCTCCGCGTTCCTTCTCTTGAGCTCCGCCACATCCTCAGCCATCTGCCGCTGTCCATATGCATCTACTTTCTTCCAAAAGGTTTGGTTGAAATGCTGGTATAGCTTCCAGTCAATAGCATTCCACTTGAGGGCCCTGGCCCTCAGATCAGGGGTAAGTTTAGACACAGTGGATCCCTTGCGGGCATTGAGCTTGAAGAAGAGCAAGTCGTCCATCTCCCAGCAGAGTGCATCCTTGAGCAGGATGAGTGATTCCTCAAAGTATTCCACCAACATGACCAGCTGAAAACGGTCAGTGATGGATTTGATTCCTACTTCTACCCGAGGATCATCCAGCTCCAGAGTGTTGTCCTGTCCAAAGTCAAAGAACAGCAGATTCTTGAGGTAGAAAGAGTTGAAGCCCTGTGGATCAAAGTAGTAATGGGGGTCACGTAGGAACTCAGTCAGCTTGTCATCACCTGGTATCTTCCAGGTAAAAGGCACCAGCCGGCCAAAGTAGTGGAAGGACGACTCAAAAAGCTCTGCTGGGTCGCGCAGAATAGTGATGTAGGAAGTGTCCATAGGGAGCAACTTGGCCACCTCAGGTGCATTGAAGCGCATGTGATTACAGATAATATTGAAACACATTCCAGGTCTGTAGTCTTTTACCTGGGAGCGCTCGAAAAGAGATGGATAGAAGAAGTCATTTCTGCTGTTAGGAAAGGCAAATTTGAGCCTGTGCTTCTCTCCAAAGCGGAAGAGGATGTTGAGGAAGGTGCTGCTGGCTGCTTTGTGGGTCTTCATGAACATTATATCGACTTTAGGAGCGCAGGTCTGGCCATGAGTTTGGTGTGAGCTGTTTGTGGTTGGTTTAGGGTGGAGATGGGATGGACGGTGGGCACAGGAGTAAGGCACTGGAACCCTACAGAGAGGAAAACAGGGAGAACAATCAAATGATAAATGCGTTGATAATGCTTACTCCCACACAAAATAAAGAAAATCAGCAAACCATCACATTTGAGAGTCTGAAAAGGTTTGGCATTTTTTTCTTGAAGAATGACTTCACCTCTAAAACACAGTTATTACTGAAGAAACCTGATATACTGAATGTTTCACAGTCATCAGTGTGATGAGTCTTACTCAGGCAGACTGAAGTGGATCTGTGGTGTGGAGAGGCAGTAGAGCAGGATCATGCAGCTGGTCAGGAGGGTACCCAGGACCAGGCCTTTGCACATGGACCTCCACTGCCTCCCTTGCTTGCCAGTCATGGTGCAGCAGTTTCAAGGATTACCTTAAAAATACAGAACATCATCATCATCATCATCATCATCATCATCATCATCATCAGGTTAAGAATCCTAGTTCCTAGTTGTCCTAGTCTTCTCTACAAGAAGTAGGCCATCATTTTCTAGATTGTTCTCTGCTTTGTGGACAAGACTGTGAATCATTTATTTAGATGGTAACTTGGAAATAAATTGAAGTGTAAAGTGACTCCATAGATTACAATCTTCTCTGGTTTCTGAGTGGACACAATAACATAAACAGCTGTAAAATACAAACTAATCCAATGCAATAGTCTGTGATATGTTGGTTCAATATTGTATCTCTATACTATACTATCTCTGTTATTCACAAAAGGTAGTATTTAATGCAGAGCTTTCATGTTGGATTGCGTTTTATTTTTGGTGTTAATCTAATTGTATCCACCACCCTGCTCTGGTGGGGATGCACACTACTAAACACAAACAACATATTAAATTAATTTGTCCAAAATCATTTATATAAGCAATCTAAACTCTGTTATGAACTGGACTTCTCCTGTATGGCTCACTCCGACAGACAGGGAAGGAGAGGTTGAGAATTTTCTCACATGACCTGTTATTTTAGTAAAACAACTAAAAGTGATTCTCTAATGGCAGCTCCAAGAACTGTAATCTTTGTGTAGAGTATTACACTATTGTCATCAGGTGGACCATAATTTGAGGTGCTCAAGAATATTTTACCACAGGGACTTAGATTCTACTTGACACAGTTTCTGTGTTAACCTCATTTCATTTGGCTGTCCTCCCCATAAACATTTTAAACACCGGGTGTAGTAAAAATTGTATGGTGAACTACAAAATGACACACTTGCAACTTGAAATGACCAACCCTGTGTTTCTCCACTGCCCCATAAGATGAATAATGCAGCACCGTGGAAAGTGATATTGCATTCCCCCTTGCAGACTGCAGTAAGACGAGCCACCCGCTGACTCAGCTATACAAGTCACAAAGTGACACTCACCACCTGGAATTTGTGACATTATGTGACCCAAGGTGACCCCAATACAGAGCAGAGCCTGTGAAGATTTTCAGTTCTTATTGGCTTTTACAAGTAAAAAAAAAAAAACTCAGAGAATATATCAATACGTATTTTGAATAAACGATGTAACATTTCTGTTTTTACATGTATTTATAATTTAGCAGAAACTGATCTGCAACATAATCAGCAAATGCATTGAGTTTTCCCTAACTTTTAGTGCTCAGTTTCTATCTGAAGAATGATATATTGAGCTAACTTCACCACCAGAGGACCCTGATCACTGAACTAGGATGAACAATGTCCTTTTGCTGCAGGGAACAGAGCAAAATTATGGGTTAAAATCAATTAAAGCTCAGTTTCAGAAAACAAAAAGTCTTTGTTCCGTATTTGTTGGACTTGTGACCTAGTACAACCAGTGGTGAAAGAAGTATTCAGATTCAATAAAAAATACCAGTACTACAGTGTAAAAGTCCTCTGCTACTGAAGTAAAAGTACAGAAGACGGCTATTATCAGCAAAACATACTTAAAATATCAAAACTAAGAGTATTCATTCTGCTGTCAAATGGCCCCTGTGCCTGATATACTATACTCCTATACTTAATACTTTTGTAGCTAGATGAGGTGGAGCTAGTTTTAAATAGTTTATTAACAGTAATAACCCATTCTTGGGGTTGGGCCTGTCTGAAGGGTCACCAGATAAATCTGAACAGAGATGGAAAAGGGGAGAGGGAAGATGAAAAACCAAAGTTAAGACACAAAAAATTCAATTCATTCTTCAAACTTTTCTCTAATCTTTGCTTTTTTGAAAAATAACAGATTTTTATTTTTATTTTTTTTACCCCTCAAACCAATTATTTAAGTGAAACAATCTGAGAAGTTTAGAGGGGAAATGTCTCTTCACTGATGAGGTTCATAACTAGTGGTTTAATCTCAAACAATACGTATTTTACAGTTTTTTTTAAAACTAAAGTTTGGTAAAAATCTTTGCAATGTGGCAAGTAACTACAAATTAAAGCCAAATTTTCTTTTTTTCCCCATGTGTGTCTCTGTGTCTGAAGCTGGGTGTGTTGTCCATCATCTGATATGCTATTTGAGGCAATTCCCTCCTTTTCTGTTCGGGATAATACCTGAAGTCAAAATACTGTTAGCCATGATCATGTTTGTAAATCACACACCAGTTTTAATGAATCCAGGCTGAATTGTAAATGTAATAGCCCTTTTAGACCAGACATGAGTCATTTATTTTTCATGTTTGGATTTAGTCCAGCTTTGGGGTTGTGGCTTGAGGTAGATGTCTCAAACCCTCATGCTGGCTTGAGTTATTATGTGTGCCTTGGTCCTATGAGCCGTAGAGTTACATTTTAGGTTCAGTCTTATCGGAGCATTATACAAACATTACTCTCCAAACACAGCTAAATGGACTATTCCTGCTCTTCGTCTGGACTCCATGAAGAGGCTATAATGGAGACATGCGGGAGAGCTTTCTCTCTGCCATGAGAACCAACTCTGAGGAGAAACATTCGGAGGACAAGGCTAATTCAGGTGGAACAGTTTGGTCTGCAAATGTGGAGTGATTTTTTACATAAGCAATATTATTTTCCAGTAATAACCTCAAAACCTGAGGTCCTCTTGAAACAATGAAAGGCATTGTTATTTTTGATGCTAGCAGATGTCATTGTTTGGTCAAGTTTTCCCCCAAAGTGCCACGTAACCTTAATGTATGTCCTTACTGGATATATATTAGTATAACTTTCCCCATTATTCTGAAATGTCCTTCCACCTACTCAGTAACTACATGCAATGTAACAAGCCACATTTAGCCTGAAAATGTTTACCCTGGGCTTTGTATAGCTCCACACCAAACCCAAAGACAGATTTATTTGCTTTCCTGGTTATAATAGGAACTCAAGAGTAAATTGAGTTTTAAGCAAGAGTAAACACAACTGGATTCAGGCTTATGTTGACATGGTTTCCTTGTCTGCATTTTTGTGACATAGCTGAAGGTGTTGGCAAGTATAACGTCTCATTCCTGTTTATCATAAAGACAATTATCAATATTACAAAGCACAAAAAGGATCATTTTGTAGAGAAAACTTTCAATAGACTGGAGAAGGAGTTCTTACCCTCATACATAAATCCAACAAAAAACTAATGGTAGTGTTTCTTGTCCAGCTGCATTGTCTTCTTCCTTTCCAATCCACTTCCAGATCCCTAATGTAAGTCGTTCTCCCTCCTACAGCTGTTCTTATGTCTGATCTCGACATACACATACTGTTTCAGACCCAGCACAGTCCTGCGCTCCCCTTATCACACGTCCGGTGCCGCGGAGCTCATGCATCTGGTTGCTGGTCCTCTTCTCTTTTACTCTACGTCTCTGCATGCACACCTGATGCCTCGGGCTACCTGCCGCCTCCCCCTCAACTTTCAATTCCAAAACTGCTCTTGCTGAATAAAGCACCGCAGGGAGGCTCATCTAGCCTCCAGTGACGTCAAGGACTGTCAGGGGATGTTCACTTGTCAGTGAGTGCAAAGGAGGGGAGGGTGGGAGAGAGGCTGTATAGTCCCTATTCTGTGTCTACATACAGAGGGCTATTGAGTGCAGACACTGGAGTCTGAGCTGCAAGCTGATAGGAGGGGTACAAAACAGCATAAAAAGAACAAATGCAGAAACCCAAAGCACAAAGGCTCTAATTGTACCACTTGATCAAGACTGTTTTGTGTATTGTTTGAAACGCTTATTTAGCAAGCTGTGTCTACATGTGCTGAGGACGAATGTACACAGGACAGCTATTAAATTTGGCATCACCAATTAAACAATTATCTGGACAAACTGAGAAACACTACACACCCTAAGCTGTCACACAACAGTAGTGTATATGCTTGAAATATTTCATTTATTTATAAGGAATTAAACTTTTTTTCCTCAAAAATCTTTTTCTGCAGTTTGTGCTTTAAAAGCGTTCAATATTTTAATATGTCAGACATGTAAATTATGACACAGCAGCCAGTATCTTATGCTTGCTTAAGTGCCATTCTCAGTAAGTAGACTCTCTTGTGCAACACAGCACAGACTTCAATAGAGAATGAAATGAACATTCGACCACGAGTGACAAGTCAATTTGCCTCTGCGTGCCAGGATGTAGCAATATGTGGTCATAATGCTTCAGCCATTACAGTACCCGTGAACTCGCTCTCTCTCTCTCTACACTGTGGCCCCAATTCCTGGAAGGCACACTGGATTTGTGCGGCTCATCCCACAGTCGTCATGCTCAAGCATGACACTGCTGCTTTTGTTGAGCAGAGCGTGCCTTTGCCTGCAGGCACCCAGAGTGCCAGGCTGAGATCTGGACTGGGTGGGCATGCGTGGAATGCAGATCAGGGTGCGATGGGAGGTGTGAGAGGGGGCAGGGAGTGTCTCAGGCTGAATGAGGAGATTGAGGAGTGCCGGGCATGACCGGCCTGGCCTTTGGCCCGCCAAGATCACAGCAGCAACTCAGGGGGCAGAGGGATCTATGCTCCTTCGTCATCAGCACCCACTGCTTATGTGTGGACCAATCAGTCGAGACAACCCACCAACAGCAGCGCAGTGACCTGAGCCTCCATCCACTGCATGAATGTGGACTCTTGGGTCTTGTGGGACATTGTATTTTCTGCATCTCTTCTGATCCAGTGGGACGTGACACCGGCGGCTGCTCATCTGTCATGAAGAGACTAATGGCTTGCTTGAACCATATATAATCCTTGAATATACCAACCAGTGGCGCAGTGTGAAGAAACATAGCAATTTAGCAGCAGTCATAAAACTTTCATCTAATGCAAGATCACAATTAACAGGCGTAATAACATAATGTCTTTACTTTAAAATTCAGATGGTTTTAAGTACAGATTTTAAAAGTGGAATACATTGTGTAATGTAGAATAGTAGAGCAGAATTCATACAAACAAAATGAGGACAAAGTCACTTTTACATCAATAATTACACAACTAGCATATGCCACATCCTGCATTTCATCTGGAGATTATGCAGAGGTTATCACACCCACGTCATGGGGCATGTAACTCACTCACAGGGCTGTCTAATGCACGCTCAGGTTTCATGACATGTCAACCTGCAATGCACTCTATCTCATGAAGTTAAATACACAAAAAGTCAATCTGAAGAAGACATCATCACGAGTTATTTTCGTGTCTTTTTCTTCTTTGCTTTTTCTGCATCATCATGGGCTTTCCTCTTGGCAGCAAGCTTGTTAGCCTGTAAGAAGAATAGAATGAACGCAGTTAATGAACAGATGCTCAGCACCAGTTGCACTAGCATTTTACAGGTCATCTCTGGGCTTTCTTGTTCTCTAGACAGTTACCACACAGTACTGTTAAACATTCATGGCCGGAGATAAGAGGCCAGATACAGAAAATAAAGAATCCTGTGTTAAAAATGTCACAATGTTATCTTTTCACAAAGCTGCACAAACTATGTTATCTACACGTTAATCCATACTCAATCAATAGAAAAATGAAACTGACCTCTCTGATTTTTCTTTTCTTTCCAAACATGATCTTGTCGTAGAGGTACTTTTCCTTTTTCTTCATCATCATGATGGCAAGACGTTTCTCCTCTGCTTTCTCCTCCTGCTCCAAGCGTACTGTGTTTTCTACCTTCACTTTTCCAGGCGTCACTTTGACTTGCAGAGACTAAAAGGAGGAGATGAGTCGATGAAGGCTCCACAAAAGTTTATAAAAACAGGAGACGACACAATTGCCAAAAAAAAAAAGGGGGATCAGGAATCTCTTACCTTGCCCTGGGATCTCTGTTGTTCCATCTTCTTTAGGTTTTTCTCTTCTGCCTCTTCATCATCATCATCGTTGTTATCATCATCATCATCCTCCTCCTCCTCCTCTTCTTCATCCTCACCCTCCTCATCTTCTTCATCGTCATCCTCCTGTTCATGGGCTATGATGGAAAAAAAATATTTAAATTTTGTGTTCATGATCTCTGCATCCACTGTCCCTATAAAAATCTTTCACCTTATTCATAGAAAACATTCTTTAGTATCACATTTCTATTAACTGATCTGAATCTAACACAAAAATCAAACGCAACATGACTGATTTCACATCTATTCACTCCCTTTACAATGATGCACCTAATTTATTACTGGTGCATCCAATTGCTTTTAGAAGTTGCATAACTGAATAGCACTCACCTGTGTGTGATCAAGGTGTGACCACCAAATACATCTAAATCCTAATTACAATCACTGTGATTCAATGTTGTAAAAAAAAAAAACAAGCGAGTAAAAAGTTTTTATAAAGAATGAAAGCTGAGACGTCAGAGGAATGCCTCAGTTCGTACCAGGCTTTTCTCCCCGTTGTAAGGCCATGATCTTCACTTTTTCGGGGGGCACGTAGTCGCCGTCCTTCTCCTCCACAAACGGAGAGAGGTGAGGGGGCAGAGTCACTCCGAGGAAGTAGTCCTCCACAGGCAGGCGGATTTTGGCGTTGACACAGTCATACACCCACTGGGGCTGAATATAGTACCTGAAACATCAAGTAAAAGTTATGATATTAGCTTCTGATGAAGCTAACAAGTTTTGTATATTTCTCTGTCCTAATATGAAATAATGAGCAAATATCTCAGTGTTTGGGGAGAGGAGGTTTTTCCTGTTTGCTAAAGTAATAGATGAGGGAGTTGCCAAAGAAAGAGGACAGAGTCTGTCAAACACGATGAATGGGGTTGCTTTGAGGCAAGAGAGCAGAAAGATGACTCTGAAAGGATGCATTGTAAAGGATATGGTAATGTACAAAGAGAGAGGATCACAGTCTGCAGAGACTTCCTGTATTTAGGATTCAGAGCTACACTGTAATTATCGTTTCCTGTTTAAAAAGTAGGGCGGCTGAGCGATCAAAATAAATAAATAAACCCCAAAAAATTTAATTACATGCTTTGTGATGAATAAATCTATACTAATAACATATATCAATCATGCCATCAGAGGCAAGTTAAGTAGTGCACCAAATAATATATTTACAAATGTAAACATAAGGTATGTGACGCTGCGATTACTTTAGTTCTCCGTTTCTGTGTACTTTATGCTTCATTCACAAGCTTTTCGTGTACTTTTCCCCTGCAAATGTTGGGCCCCATAAAGAGCAGTACATACAGAAATACATGGCGTTACTTTCTTTGCAATATCTCGGTCACATAAACTGAGCCTGAGCCATTCCTGTGTGAGAGAGTAGATATTTGCCGTTTCAAATGGATGGGAAAAGAAATTCGGTACTGGAGTGGCTGTGAATGATCTTTTCTTTTGAAAAATGAATTGATAGTTTGTTTTATTGTCCCCAAAGGGCCACATTAGAGTGAGAGTAATTAAGGACCAGACACAGGTAGAGGACTTCATAGAATTGACAACCAAAATAAAAAGTGATGTGTTCTGCATCTTTGAAAAGCAAGATGATGTTACCTGTTGATGTGCTGTTTGTCGATGTTGGGTCTGTCAACAATTTGATGTGTGATGGTCTCATCTGTCATCTCATATGTGCTACCAATGCAAACCGACTTGTCCCAGGACACCTCACCACCAAAACACCTGGAAGGCAGCAGCAATTAACACAATATTTTAAAGAGGGTTTGCATCAATTTTAGGTTTATAATAAACATTATATATAATGTTTATTCATGTTTGTAAAGGGCTCTGACAGAGTTTCACTGCAGCACATCTCACTCACCTGATGATAAAAGCCAGTGACTCTCTGGGAACCTCTCTGTTGAGGTAGAACTTGAGGCCCTCAAAAAGCTTTTTCTGGGCTTCCTGCTGTGTATGTTCCTTCTCTCTTGCCTCCATCTTTTCAATGTCCTCCTGAAGAAAAAACATTGAAAGGATAAATAGTGTGACACTTGTGTATTTATTTTGTTTCCACGGATGCAAATACTGCCAATAATCCCATAAAAACATTATAAAATTATGATTACAAGATTATTGCAAGACTTATAACAACAAAGCAAAATTGTTGCAATGATGGCAGTCCTTTCATAAGAAAGATAATCAAAAAAAAGAAATACAACCAAAGTTATGGCCCATTCATCCTGTCCCAATAACTAATAAACTCTTGGAGCTCAACTCGGACTAAAAGTCTGTTTACTGCATTTGGGCTTTCATTTCCATTACTTCTGCAGAACCATGAAAATGAGTGAAATCAGATCAATGATGGATTTAAAAGCCAAAGTTTTGTTGGAGCCATTTAGTAGCTCTCTGAATTCATTGTTACACAAAGTCTGAAAGAATGATGAACACAGGTTGCAGCAGGTCTTCATGCTTGCATTTAACTCGTCAGGAACCTCCACCCTACATTTTCGTGGACAGTCAAAAAGTTGAATAGGAGCCTGTCAACCAAAACTTGAACTGGCACATATTGTTGAAATGCAGGTAACGTTTCATGGTTCTTGGAAAGTGCCTGTGGTCAAACAGGGCCAATAGTTTAGCACCTAAAAACCTGTTGGGTAAAACAAGCTTCCCAGGGTGGAGACACCTCGTCTTTAGCAACCAAACATGAAGGTTGTAATCCCCAGTTTCACACCTCCAAAATCTGTGAATCCTCTGACAACCATGTGACTTCTTACCTCTTCCTTCAGAGACCAATTACTTTATCCTATGTTGTTTTTCTGCATGTTTTGACACATCTTAGTATTATGACTATGACAGTGATGTTTAATTCTTAGTCCATTTAAAACATAAAATACACAGAAATGATTTTCTTACCCCTTCAATAGGAAACTGGTCAAGTTCAGCCTCCTCCTCCTCTGCAGAAGAAACCACCCGTGACAGACTGGCACTCAGAGCTGAGAGTTTCTGCAAAGTCAAAAACAACAGGGTTGGAGCAACAATTCCAAATTTTGTTATTTATATGCACACTAACACGTCATTACTGTGAATAACTTCAAGTTTACATAGTTTCTTTGTTATGACCAGAGGAATTTGTGGTACGCAACATACTAATATCTTATTTTTTCAAAATAAAAGACCATGTGTGTACTGTTTTTCAAAGTTGATGAATGCATTTTTACACTTTTCGTGTTTAGAAACACTGCTTTCCATCAGTTTTAGTGGATGTCCCACATGGCACAGGAACAGCATCAAACCAACAAATGCAATCAGAGAGAACAAGAACAGTGATAAACAGTGACAGACAGCACTGTATGAAATAATGTGTCTCCCTCATTCATTTCAAGGAAACCACTGCAACCGCACAGCAGGGGTGCTGATGCAGAGGGGCCTGTCAACAAAAACCAACCCACCCATCATCCATACTACATACAACACACATGCATGCATACCTATAGATATCATCTATCAAAAAGCTCTGATTTGATTAAGGATTAAAATGATTAATATGATTATCTCCTTAGAGTTGTAAAAAAAGGAATGGTACATGTCTTGAGGGCTACATCTCCCACACAGTTTCATATCGATTTAAAACTACTCAAACTAAAGCAGAGACTTGGCACTTTATTGTTGTAGGCACTATTTAATTTCAATTTGAATGTGCTGAAGCACACAGCCGAAAGATATAAAAAAAATATTTTTAACTGTCCAAATACTTGTGGTCTGGACTGTAGTTATAACAAAAATATATAAATACTTACAGTCAATGTCTTAAGGTCAATTTCCCAGTTACAAAAATATTTTGTCACTTCTGACTAATATCTCCCCAAACAGATAGTATTAGTTTTATTCATCAGATTTTTGACATATATGACTCCCAGGTTTCTGCCTCCACCTCAATACAATGGGTGAGTAGAACTTTCTTTGTGCTGCTCACATTCCAGAAAAGTGAGTCTTTGAAGAATTAATGTCACGATTGACGGACCACACTGTGATTTCTCAGTGCTATGAGGACCATAAACAATATTCTACCACCTTCATTGTGATGAGGTTAGGACCGATATCTAAGAAATATATATTTAAAAAATAAAAACCACTAGAGAAAAGAGTGAGTAGTTTAATGGAGCCTTTAAAAGGATTCAAGATAATGAGGCTCACCTCTAAGTAGCATTCTGAATTCATGGCATAGTCGTCCTCATTCTCGTCCTTCAGCTCTGACTCTGCTTTACTGTCCAGCTGCAAAAGGAATGATGACATTAAAAGAGCACAGGTTTGCCAACAGGTGATCAAACAGCCATAAACCTGTAATCATGCAGTATCATTGTTTATAACTCGATATCACCACAAGTTGAATTTTACTGAAATCTGTCACAATAGATTTTAAATACTTGAGAATCCACACATTTTAGAAAGATTTTAGTCTAAAATACAAAATATCCATTTGAATCAATGTAATGAATATGAGCTTTGAATTTATTTCTAAGTAACAAAACTATAACACTGTCACAATAAAAATAAATATAACAATATATAAATGTGTGAATGTACATATACAGAGAAAAGCCCTTGTGACATTTTCAGAGTCCAAGATACCTTTGGTGGGTAGAGCAGGTTGAGGGAATGGTAGAGTCTGAAGTTGACAAACCCCAGAAGAGTGGTGTACAACTCTGTGAAAGTTGCCATGACTCTGTAGTCAACATCTGTTGGGTGCTGCCAAGGCAAAAACCAGCATTAAATTAAGTCTCAATGGTAAAATCTATAAATTTGAGAGTCAATATCTAAAGTAACTTCTGATCTGTAGGGAACACAAACAGCAGAGGGTATCAGTGAACTAATTTGAACAGTCTTTATACAAAAGAGTAAACCCCCTCCAGACTACACTGACATAACCTGTTTGTGTATTGACAGAGGCACTATTTTGTTGACTTTATGATGGGTCTGAAAGAGCTGTGTCAACCTTCAGTGCAATCCCTCGATAATAATAACATGACTGCTTATTATTAGCATAATCACCATGGACTGTATTTCATCACTCTGCACTTACATCATGGGAGAACTGATATGGCACCAGCCATGTAATGAGCTGTCCCATCACCTCGGCTTGATAATATATTCCCTTGATGGAGATGAAAACCTATCAGGAACAGATAAATGTTTAGTGCATTGCAGGACAGAGGTCATTGCACATAAGTCATATCAATATACCCCCCCAGTTGCACTGGCACCTTTCTGAGAGCACGAGCTGCGATCACATAGTTCATCCACTCCACAGTGAGGCGCCTGCACAGCTGGATTGTCTGCACATGGCATTTTCCCGTTCGGGCGAAGGTGGAGAAGAGGAAGCCCATGCAAAGGGCGTCGTCAATATCACGGAGGGCATCAATGAAGGTGGGGTACCTGTCACAAAAAAGAGCACCAGTGAGTCAATACAACTTCATACAATGTGATTGTTTTATCCCTTCTCTTAGAAAAAAGCCAAAACAAATTCAAACATGTTAATTGTGCTCTTTTGTAGTTACCTAGTAATTTCTACTAATATGATCTAATTTAATTTGACAGAGAAAATCAGCTCAACTCTGCCCTCCTGTGTTGAGTGTGGAGAATAAGACTATCTCACCTTTCTTTGATGATGTGGTCCAATTTATAGGTAGGTTTGTTCTCTTTCAGTCTCTCCACTGCAGACCATTCTGTTTTTCCATAAGCCCGCTTAAGTTTGCGAACAAATACCTGTTAAGACAAAACATTTTGACAACTGAAAAAAAAGGGTTCGTACTCCATACCATTATTAAACAAAATCTCAGTGGAACTTCAACGATAAACTGCTAAACAGGGACCAAAACAAACTACATAAATGGCAAAACATATCAACTCTTACTTTCATGACAGTTCATACATTGGTGCTGAAATTTAAAAAATAGGGGAAAAAAATGCCTGTAATACCTTGTAGTCTCTGAACTTTCGAACGATTGGCTCATGCAGCAGAAAGCGGATGTCTTTGAGCAGGTAGAAAGTCCTTGGGGCTGTAGAGCCCTTGTTCACTTTCTTCTTGTGCTTGGGCTCATGAGGGTAGATGCCTTTGAGAATGCACAGTCGCCTGAAAATCAGAGAGAGAGATGGGGAATTATTTGTCTGTGACACAGCTGCTTTCTGAGTGTGTCTTGCCAACCAGGATTCGTGATATGGAACTAATTCTGAACCGTTTTATGTGCTCAAGAGTAATTTAGATGTTTTGATAATATACATGTATATACTATGTAGTGCTTAAAATGGATTGATGACAGAAAAATAATGGCTAACAATGATCAATTCAGCCAGCAAAAAATCCAACTATTGGCTGGTTGCAACTTCTTAAGTGTGGTGATGCTTTTCTCTGGTTTATATAATTTTAGTCGTGTTTTAGACTGTTGGATTTTTAATCAATTTAAATTTGGGGTTTTCAAAATTTGTGATGCGCCTTTGAAAAAAATAATCAGCGGATTAAGTGGATGTGAAGATGTGTCGATGTGTCTTTTTCTTTTTTTCCCCAAAAGTTGTAAGGAGCATTTTTCACTACTTTCTGACATTAATGAAAAATAACACTCAATCTTTGTTTGCAGCCCTAATACCATGGGCTAATAGAAATTTAACAACCATCAGAGATTTTTCTTTAGTTTTCCTGCATAAATATCTAATTCACATGATTGGCCACAAACAAACATTCCCATCTAGTTTATTTAGTCTGTACATGGCTTTTCAATTAAATTAACAGAGTATGTACTAACTGTAAGTCTACATCCAGCTGCCAGTATATTAGTTTCACCTAACTAAAACTAACGTGGTCTGACATTACAGCCCTGTGATACAACCACTGAGCTCTATAACGTTACCTGAAGTCCGGGAGGCTCAGCTGTAACTTCTTACGAGCCTTGTTTCTGGTGATGTAGTTGGTGGCAGAGCCCCTCTCAAACTGGAACACAAGAACAGACGTCCATATTATACTCCCACAATGACCTTATTTCATAGACGGGCTAACAAAATACTTCAAATGCTCAACTGCACCAACGCCAATGCAGAAAAACAAACCTCAGCTAGCTCCGTTTGCTAACTAGCTAGCCTGGTTGGTATCGGTGTTAATGTGCCTGAGCCTGACATTAGCCCGACGTCAGCTCTTACCTTTTTCTTTTGAAGACCCCCCATTTACAAACAATATGCGACCCTCCTCACAAGTTTAGGGAAATTGAGTTGTCTACAAATTATGCAGTACACAGGCGTACACAATGCTCGCTACCACCATCAGCAGGCGATGCACGTGTCGTCTGACATGCGCTGTGGAGGCGGTGCGAGCAGTGTGCAGGACCCAGAGGCAGGCCGTGTGTCCGCCTGCTCAAAATAAAGCCAATAAACACAAAGCCACGGTCACTGTTCTTTAAACCATTGCTATATATTAATGCAAACTCACACCCGTTTTGCTAAATCTCTTTAAATTTGACATGGCATATGTATCGACACAATGCTCTACCTTACATTTAGTTATTCTGCAGAAATGACTCCAAAATAAGTTTTGAATTTTAGTGGAATTTTAAAACAAGAAGATTATAGTAATATGATAAAAATATTTTCAACCTATTCATAGGCAAAGGTTTTAAAATGCCCACAAAATGAATTCCTGTGCAGAACTATAAGCACCTGATTTAGATATTAAGTGTGATCAACGAGAAACATTACAAAGCTGTTGTCATCAGAGTAAAGTGACATAAAAGAAAATGCATGAATTAACCACATCTGAACCCCACCCCCTTCTCTTCTCCTCCACCCTCACTGGTGCCAGGGATGCTTGAGAGAGATGCAGACTGGAGCTGAGCAGGACCAGAGAGTGAGAAAAAGAAGTAGTGAGAGACATAAAAAAGGCTAGATACAGAGAGACAGAAACATATAGAAACTAGACTTCACAGGGGCATCTGAAAATATGTGTGAAACATTTCATAAATTCATCATGGGACTACGTGATTTTATGAAGGATTATTTTCTTGGTTTCTGGGACTATGAGACACCAAAGGTGATGGTGGTTAAAAACAGAACTCTTGGAGTCATTTACAGAGGCGTTCAGTTTCTTGTGATCACCTATTTCATCTGGTAAGCTTCATGTTTGTGTAATTGCATGTCCACTTTATGTGTTAAAAGGGACAACCTATGAAATTCAAAGGCTTTGGTAATTTCAATCTATTTATTTTTCTACATATGAACAGATGTATGTTAATTTCATTGCTTCTTTTAGGAATAACTGTAAAGTTTAAAATCTTAATATGCCAACAATATGCTTTTGTGTGTAAAAAGATCATATTAGGAAAAATGCACTGTGACTTTAAATTCTCAAACCCATAAATTGCAGCTTTGTGGGGAGGAAATACTTCCCATTTGCAATTACCTGAAGAAAAATAAACAGCAAAATTGATGGAAACATAACGATGACAACAAGTGTGGTTGAGTCTCTATCATCAGACATGTTTGATCTGAGGAGAGCAATTTCAGTATATTAAGAATTTGTGAAGATTTTATTATTCATCTTGTTGTTACAGATCTTAAATTATTTCTTAGATTAGATGTCTGTGGTTATATGATTAAAGTGTGCGTCATCTTTCCTTTTTCTTCTTGGCTTCAGCGAAGAGGGCTGAACAGATCCAGGGTAACGTGATACCTCCAATAAAAATTGACGTCATAACACAAAATCTGATATTGCTTCTGTCTGTTCTATCATCCTGAAGGTATGTCTTTATAAATGAGAAAGCATATCAAGAGAGTGAAACCCGTCCAGAGAGCTCCGTTTACACTCTCATGAAGGGCACAGCAGTTCATGGAGATGATATCCTGGACACTGTGGAGTACACTCGACCCTCAGAGGTGAATTGAGAATAAATGTTGCAGAATGATCAAGAAACTTCTCACCAAATATACTCTGTCAGCATCATTTCAGTATCTCTTCATGCTGGAGTAAACGCCACTGAGTATTTTTGTTGACATTTTCTCTACATAGGGTGGTGATGTGATTAGTACAATATTGAGACGAGAAGTCACGTATGATCAGAGGCAAGGGACCTGCGCTGAGGTGAGAGGTCAACTAAAGCCTAGTATGCAGTAAAATACGATTGAATAAGTGTATCAGTAACTCAGACACCTTTTCTTTTCCTATGACTGAACATCTGTCTTATTTCACTTTAGTATTTCAATGTTGCCAATGCGAACTGTACAACAGATTCTGACTGTGTCCAGGGGCAGGTTGACTTTGATGGCCATGGTAAGGTTTTTATTTCTCAGGAAATCTTTCTTCATGCCTGGTTGGCTTGAATTTGCCTGAGTTTTTCTCTGTTTTAACACTTTCTTACAGGCAGAAGGACGGGCAAATGTGTTCAATACTATAACCACACCTTCAAAACTTGTGAGATCCAAACTTGGTGTCCTGTTGAGGAGTACGCAGTAGTACGGTAAGGCAGGTGACACTTAATCACCACCCGGTTGATTGGTTAAACTCAGGTTTATTTGGATCATCCAATAGTCCATACAAGGTCTCAATGGACCTGGAAGACCAGGAAAAGTCCCCAAATACCTTCATGCACAAACAAAATAAGAAAACCCTTGTGTCAGTGATAGTGATTACAAATCAGAAAAAAGATGATACATCATAAACCAGTGGTTCCCAGGACCCCGCAAAAGGGTCACACATTAAATCTGATCAAAGGCCCATCTCAAATGATTAACAGAAAAAAAAATCTGAAAATCAAATTCCTGCTTCACAAAATTATATTTATTTTTTCAAAGTTTTCTCTAGTATTTGCTTCTTGATTGATGATGATTGATTGAATGATTGGCTGTTTTTACATTCAGGCCCTTACAAAGTCTTTAAAAAAAGACAATTTGAGAAGGAAAGGTTGGTTGAATTGGCCATTGTATGCAACCTGTGACGAGGGGTCACAAACAGACACAGCTTAGTTTTAAGGGGTCGCAAGCCAAAGAGGATGAGAGCCACTGCCACAAACAACAGTTAGACCCACGGATGAGTGGACAAAAGATGTCTGTTAATATTCGCTTGGTCACTGATCTGACAAAATGGTGGCTGTAAGAATATCAGTTAAACTGCTGTGGAACTCTGCCAGCTGTGGTTGCTTAGCAACACAATGAAACAAACTGATGGTGGCAGATTATCACTGTGACTGTTATTTGATGTCCTCAACAGTGAACCAGCATTAGTGGAGGCCGTCAACTTCACAGTGTTCATCAGGAACTCTATCCACTTCCCAAAGTTTAAAGTGCTGAGGTAAAGTACCTCCACACACACACACACACACACACACACACACACACACACACACACACACACACACACACAGACACACACACACACACACACACACACACACACACTGGAGCCAGTGCTTTTTGCCTTTTCAGCAGAAATTCAGAAGAACTTTTCTTCTTATCTTTGGCAGGGGAAATATCAAAGATGCCTCAAATAAGCGTGACATGCAGAAATACCTCAGTAAGTGTCATTACGACGAGGAGAAAGAGCCCTACTGTCCAAACTTCCGCCTGGGCTACATCGCAGATCAAGCCAGGGAGAATTTCAGTGAGCTCTGCAGGACTGTGAGTATGAGTTCTGCATCACAAAATGGTTTGATTAATGAAGATGTCTGATTTTAAAAATGTGTACATTGTTGAAACAAGTCTTTTTATCTTATTTTGCAAAGCACATACTGTTTCCATGATGTTTTAAAGTTGGCACACAGATGTGTTCAAAAAGGACCTACTTTGTGACAGTGCAGCATTGCTTCCTATGTGGATTATCTCTGCTGTTTTTGCTCAGGGAGGAGTGATTGGGGTTTTCATTAACTGGAAGTGTAACCTGGACCTGGATCCTTCAAATTGTAAACCTACATATTCCTTCCGACGTCTTGATCTCCGAAAGGATGAGGCCAACTCTGGATATTACTACAGGTGAGCTACATCACCAAACACTGACTTTTTCATTCAGTATTTTAAACTGTGGTCTTTACTTTGGCTCGTGGTCAATCTTTACCCCTGTTATTTCTGTGTAACTGTCCAGATTTGCCAAATATTACAGCAAGGATGGGGTAGAGTCTCGGACACTTATCAAGGCCTATGGCATCCGTCTGGATGTCATTGTTCACGGACATGCAAGTGCATCAAAGCATCACTACAGTTTACTTTATGCTTACTTTGGTGACTGTCATTATAACATTTGCATGTCATTTCTTTGCAGGCTGGTAAATTCAGTCCCATCCCAACCATCATCAGCACAGTGACTGCGATGACTTCAGTTGGGATTGTGAGAAATTACTACACTCCTTTCTAATCTTGACACTTTGATGTGACAGCTAATGCTCTTTGCGCCACAAACTGTTTCTTCTTTTCATTCCACCCCCTCTAGTGTACCATTATCTGTGACTGGATCATGCTGACGTTTATTGACAAGAATGAAGTCTACAGTGAGAGAAAGTTTGATGAAGTGAGCAAGAGGCATTGTGTATTCAATCTTAACACATGGTATCATCTGTGTTCACGGCAGCTTTGAGATACTGATCATTAAAGGTTTTATATCTCACAAAGAATAGATAAGATGACTTTCAAACATTCTCAACAATCTGTTTTTAAGAATACTTACAGATCTAAGTACATAATCTGGTTACAACATGGTACGTGAAATTGTTAGTACTTATCATGGAATAAGTAAGGGGAAAATCTAACTGGTGATGACAATGATAATTTAGAACAAAACTAACAATTACATCACAATTTCTACTACGCTTCATTCATTATTTCATTATTTCCGTTCCAGTACGTATTTTGTGCCAAAAAATGGTAAATCATCTTACCAAAGTAGCTATTGAGTTTTTAATTCACTTGCTCACTTATGACAATCTCAAAAAGTTTCTGAATAATTTGTGTAGTTTTACTTAATTTGTTTGTTAGTTTTGTCTCATCACCGTTAGCTCTTTATTTGCCAGAACCAGATCAGGAGTAACACAGGAGAGGGGACATTCATTTTAAATATACAAGGTATTTTGCTGCATTATGTCTGAAACCGCCTCCATAGAAATCAATATGCTGCTCTGTGCCACAAAGCACAACACTGGTCATTGTTTCTGCAGCATTATAGATAAAGTTTTAATGAGCTATGGTGTAAACATGTTCAGGGCAAAGTTTGAACTTCTTTGGTGAACAACGTCCTCTCTAAATGCAGGATATTTGTTCTTCGCAGGTTATCAAGGAGCCCACGGTGCCCATCCCCACAGAGCTCAGCTACATCAGCAGCTATGGCTCAAACCATTCAGACCTGTCAGACGGTGTACCACTGTGATGTCGTCACAGTCCTCACCGGCCAAGTGTGTGTGTGTGTGTGTGTGTGTATGGACTCTCCTAAAGTCAGTTGACTGTGGCAAAGACAACAACTCTGAGTGGTTTCTCAGGTGTCTGCAGCAGCTCAGTGATGGACTACCACTGACTGCTTTGCTGGTGTCAATGGGAATATACTGATAGAGCACCACAGTGACACGATCAGCTGGCCTCCTGCCTGTGCAGTGGACATTTATCGTCTCAAACCTTGATGGACCTCTACCCGTTTCTCAGACCACAGCGACTCCACTTAGAAGATGTGTTTTTTTTCCTCAGTATGAAAACAAACCAAACAGTATTTCATAGCAGAAAAATATTTGTCATGAGAAACAGATTTACAAACAATACAAATTTTGCCCATGTATTGCATTTAATTCAACAATAAAAAGTCATCTACTAACTTGTGTTCCAGACATGGGTGTTATTATAACATCATCTCACTAAAGAATAGAGTAGATTGTGCAACTCTGATTCTGTTCCTTCGTTTTTCAACCTGACAGCATAACGAGAAGACACAAGAGGAAGCCACGAGGAGGGGAGCAATGAGCAGTAATCAAATAACACTGACATTTCCCATAAGATGGTTTCTCTAACAAGATTGTGGGGGAAGTGTGAATCCATCTGAATGCCTGAGAGCAATACAAATGTCAGTGGAGAAAAAAATACTTAAGACTCAATTCTAATGGATTGATATCTGCCATGATGGATGGAGGAGCACAATGGACAGCCACATGTCAGTTTGGGAATTACGCTTATGACATGACAAAGAGCTGAAAAGTCTTAGTGTATTATATCTTAAAAGGATAGTGGTTATGTTAATCTATTCCACTACTAAGCTCATAGTCTTTAGTTTACGATGCATTGAGAAGGTAACAAGTGAAAATGTAAAGGATTTAGTCACTGTCCTTCTAATAGACCTTCATTCGTCAACTGACATCTACAGCATGTGTCAATGGGAAGCTCCAAGCAGCCAATCTAATTGTGCCTCAGTTCAGAGTCTGAAATGTGATTACTTGACTCACTTTGTCTCAGCAGGCAAAGTGAGTCATCTGTGGGGCAATGAGGTTAAAGAGATGGAGGTGCATGATTTAAGATTATAGTGATGCTGGCTTGCTCGCAGTAATCACTAACCACCCACCTCAGAAACACCTCATCTTTTCATGTCATCACTATGAAATCTGGTGAAGGAACGCACTCTCACCAGATGAACTTGAGGGTTCAGATTTGCACAATTCCTCAAAGAAAAATCAATAACAGCAAGAGAAACAAAATCATCTTCTCATTTGCCACAACAAAGTAAAATTTGACAGTTAGCTATTATGCGAGTTGCAATAAAGCAGCATCTGACATGTCTCATGCACTTCACTGCAAGTTGCCAGAGAAGGTGGGGGTAAAGTGGGGGCAGTTCAGGTCACAAGCTGTGCACAAGCCGCAGACACATTAGCAGCTACGTGAGGAGGAAGCTCAGATGGTTAGTGACTGCCGATTAATGAGGGTCCCCAGAGTAAGTGGCAATCAGGATGTTTATGCTCTTTCCATTGTGGCAGGGCTGCAGTCCAAACTACAGCCCTGAGTCAAATAACTGAGCAGCAATAACAAACAGGCTCACAGTTAAAACACTTAAAAACCATTTATTGACAGTAAAAAGCTGAAATCAATACACATTCTTAATTTGACATAATAAGGAATTCAAACATATTTACAATTCAGACATTTCTCTTCCAACCTGCCGCACACAGCACATCAAACAGCACTGAAACAGACATCATCAATTGCATCAGCTGGGAAGGCTTCAGTGCTGAGTGTTTTCCAGATTGAACAGAATTAACAGTTGCCACAGATGCAGCTGAGGGAGTGTCAGACCTCTGCATTAGATGTCACATTAGTGAGCGCTCTGGCTGATCTGTGGGCTCATTGCCAGCAGCCAGTCAATGGTCTCCTCCAGGAAGCTCATGTTGTAGTGGGACGCTATGCTCCGAAAAACGGTGATCTGCTCAGAGAAGCGCTTTAAATAGAAGAAAGAAGCAAAACAAAACAGCTGTAAGAACAGTGTCGAATGGGGACGATCATACACTTTCATCACTACACTGAACGATGTAATGTATTTAAGAGTAGAAACCTTGGCTGAGAAAGTGAGGTCAAAGTCTCCTGCACATCCACAGTAGAGGGGCATGTTTGCTTCCTTGACCCCTTTACATTTGGTACACACCTAAAATCACACAAGAGGAAAGTGTGTGAAACTTATGCACATTTTCATCACGATGTTCTGCTGTTAATGTTGTGACACTGATGACACCAATGAAATCACGGTCTTACCCATTGCAACAGAGGAGTTATATTGCTGTTTGAGACTTTTTTTTTTTTTTAAAGATTATTTTTGGCATTTTGCTTTATAAAGAGAGAGATACAGACGGGAAACATGGAGAGAGAGAGAGAGAGACAGAGAGGGTGGTGACATACAACAAAGCTCCTCTGCTGAAATCGAACTGGGGACATTACAGTTTACGCTATATGTATTAACCACTAGGACTACGTAGTTTTATCTGTTGAGTATGAAAATCTGAATTTTTTACTCACCAGGTCCTGCAGCGTGTAGCTCATCAGTTTCTTCTGCAGGGCTTCTACCAGAGCCATCTCAACAGACTCAGTCTCGTACTGGGCCTGACAGTTGGAGCAGAACCACTGAGGCAAGACAGACCCATCCTGAGGAGAGGAAAACACAGTTTATATCATTTAGATTTCTTCTGGAATTGAAATACAATTTAATAAAGCAGCTTCAAACAGGAGGGATATTAGTCTTGTTATCATCAGATGCTACTCTTCTTTTGCTCAGCTCTTACCTGTGCCACAGATGGGTCCTTGCAGAGGTCGAGGTCACGACAGAAATTGCACTGGTGGCAGATGACTTCTGGTAGGATGTAGGAGTTACAGGGGTCACGGAACTGGGCGTCCTCCGAAAACTCTCCAACGTCCACAAGACGCAGGAGGTCTCTCTTCAGCTTGTTCACCTGGTTCACTATGTTGGCATCCAGTGAAAGGACCTGAGGGGGGAAAAGACAGTGAGAAATCTGCATCAGTTGCAAATCCTGCAAAATCAGTGTGGCAAAGGGAAAAATCATGACTACATACAACACCAGCCCCTGACATGTTCTACCAGTCATGTGGCATTTAGGTGTATACCTGGCAAACATATTTAATAAACTCCAGTGCTGGGTTGTTGAGTGGCAGGTGGGATCCAGGCAGGACGGGGAACATCTCTGAGGGCTGGGTCACACTCCTGGTGCCCGTCACCTTCTTCTGGATTTTTTGAGTGATGGTGAAAAAGTTCTGTGTCAGCTCACTTGACACATATTCCTGGGAGAAGGAGATCATTCCTGTGCCAGAGAGTTAAAGAAAAAAACACACCTGAGAGGAAATCTATCTAAATATGATTAAAAACTCCCCATTAATGATTCAAGTGTAACAGACACTAGTCTGTAGTGACTCTAATGTGAGTAATGTGACGTTCCTGAGAGACACAAGTTAAGTCTTTAGTAACTGAAGCGGATTCCCAAACAGCATCTTACCAGGAAGAGCACTCAAGTCCCCCACTGCCTGCTGGGAAGCCTGGCTGCCTCCACGTCTCTTGACTGGTGTTGCTCCAGGAGCGTTACGTCTCAGCTCCTCTTTCATGCTGTGGTAGACTGCTGCAATGTAGGCTGGGGTGGAGGAGATGTGTGTGTAAGAGTTGGTAGAGAGAAAAGCCAATTAAAAGCACATAAGCTGTTTTGTGTAGATTATTTTTTACCTGAGACAATCATGAGGAAGTATTTCTGACAGGAGGCAGTTTGGGGTAGATACTGCATGATGTTCCAGTTGCTCTCAATCAGTTCCTCCACCTCATCCGTCTCTCCATCACCATCCTCTTCCTCAACATCGGCCTCATCCTCATCTTCATCTTCGCTGCCGTCCTCATCGCCGTCACCTTGTCTGTTTTTCTTCTTTTTGGTTCCTTCCTAAAAATGTCCATATGGGGGGGTTCTCAGTATTCAGCTTGATAAACTTTAATTAAAGCAAATAAACAGTAAGGCAGAAGTTTCAGTGTGAGGTACCTCTCCATACAAGAGGCTGGAGGGCAGTTTGCCCTTCACACCACCGTAGTTCGCGGGGTCCATCCACAGCAGGAACTCCCAGCATCGGGAGAAGGACAAGGACAAAGAGTGGAAGATTTCTCTGGAGTGGATGCTTGAAGAAGAAGAGTTAGGGAGGAGATTTGTCAGGTATTGGATCAACTTAGAATATGAAAGAGAGACTGAAAAGATTTTTTTTTTTTGGATCTTAATATTAAGAATGTAATATGTAGGTAATGGCTACTTTGCTTTCAAGCGGAAACCAACAACTGAACTGTTAAATGTATTGTTGTTTGTTCGAAGACCAGAAAAGCATTTGGAGGTAGCCACAACAATACTGCCAAACCCAGAGATATTTCACTTCTGTATTACAGTATTGGTTTTATTCTTTTATACATTGGCCTAACTTAACTATTTAGTTTTTCTCCTGTGAGTATAATGGGCAGTGCACCTCTTTTAAGTTTTCTCAAGAGGAACTTCAACACCATCTCTGGCAAACATCAAACTGGTCAAATGGATGATTAGTACTGAAGACAGAAACAACCCCTTTTTTATTGACTCAGCTGTTTCCTTACTGAGCAGTCTGTTAATACATAGTTCTTTAAAAATTGAATGCAGGTACTTCTGCATTTAACAATTTTTAAATCAGTGTATCTACATATGCAAAGATTTATGTCAAATAATAAATTAGAGCTTGGGGAATGAATAAAGAGAGAGATTTAGTGATAATATCCCTTTACAATGCAAGGTCTTGCAGAGACATGAGTGCAGAGGGTAAATGTCTGACCTGTTGGTGATGTATTCTACGTAGCCGATGGCATTATCTATCCTCCGTTTTTTCGTACACAGGATGATCCTGTTGAAGTTTCCATACACCACAGTTGAGCCAAGACGTTTGAACTCTGCAACCAACCTGACAGCAAAGTGAGGGAATGATTAATGGAGGGACAGGACACTGTAGAAGTTATGCATTTAACAGAAGATCTGGATAAATCAGTGCAAGAAACAAAGATGAGAGCAAACATTAATAATACACTGAACACAAAAGATGGACCAAAAATGTCCAATTGTGTTCATTACTATATTTAATTGCAACAATTAATTTCATTCAAGCGCTTTGTTGAGTGCAGGGACACAGCTGATTTCCAAAAAAGCTTGAGCATGTCACCAAATGATGGGAACAGAGCTACCTTGAGATTATTGTACAAAAAAAAATAAACCAGAGAGATTTAACCTTTGTTTCAAAAACAAAGACTAAATACGTGACTAAGTAAATGACAGATGGCTGCTGTAGTGTGGAGAATGATGTTGAACTCACTGTAGAAACACCTTCTTCATCATGTTGTGCAGGGTGCGGTGCAGTGCGGGGTCATAGAGCAGAGAGCTCGGGGAGCGCAGCCAGCGGTAGAAGTGCATCACCTGGTTGTCTGCATACACATTGTGGTACTGAGTGATCTCCCTGACCCATCCAACCACCATGCTCTTCAAGATCCTGCTCATACACCACAGAGGAAACAGTAAGATGAGCAAACAATGAGGAACATAATTAAAAACCCACCGCCAATTTAGGTCATACTGTGTAAGTGTAGGGTTAAAATAGCCATGTACACTACCGTTCAAAAGTTTGGGGTCACTTAGAAATGTCCTTATTTTTGAAAGAAAAGCACTGTTTTTTCAATGATGATAACATTAAACTAATCAGAAATACACTCTATACATTGTTAATGTGGTAAATGACTATTCTAGCTGCAAACGTCTGGTTTTTAATGCAATATCTACATAGGTGTATAGAGGCCCATTTCCAGCAACCATCACTCCAGTGTTCTAATGGTACATTGTGTTTGCTAATTGCGTTAGAAGGCTAATGGATGATTAGAAAACCCTTGAAAACCCTTGTGCAATTATGTTAGCACAGCTGAAAACAGTTTTGCTGGTTAGAGGAGCTATAAAATTGACCTTCCTTTGAGCTAGTTGAGAATCTGGAGCATCACATTTGTGGGTTCGATTAAACTCTCAAAATGGCCAGAAAAAGAGAACTTTCATGTGAAACTCGACAGTCTATTCTTGTTCTTAGAAATGAAGGATATTCCATGCGAGAAATTGCCAAGAAACTGAAGATTTCCTACAACGCTGTGTACTACTCCCTTCAGAGAACAGCACAAACTCTAACCAGAGTAGAAAGAGAAGTGGGAGGCCCCGCTGCACAGCTGATCAAGAAGACAAGTACATTAGAGTCTGTAGTTTGAGAAATAGACGCCTCACAGGTCCTCAACTGGCAGCTTCATTAAATAGTACCCACAAAACGCCAGTGTCAACGTCTACAGTGAAGAGGCGACTCCGGGATGCTGGCCTTCAGGGCAGAGTGGCAAAGAAAAAGCCATATCTGAGACCGGCCAATAAAAGGGAAAGATTAATATGGGCAAAAGAACACAAACATTGGACAGAGGAAGATTGGAAAAAAGTGTTATGGACAGACGAATCGAAGTTTGAAGCGTTTGGATCACACAGAAGAACATTTGTGAGACGCAGAACAACTGAAAAGATGCTGGAAGAGTGCCTGACGCCATCTGTCAAGCATGGTGGAGGTAATGTGATGGTCTGGGGTTGCTTTGGTGCTGGTAAAGTGGGAGATTTGTACAAGGTAAAAGGGATTTTGAATAAGGAAGGCTATCACTCCATTTTGCAACGCCATGCCATACCCTGTGGACAGCGCTTGATTGGAGCCAATTTCCTCCTACAACAGGACAATGACCCAAAGCACACCTCCAAATTATGCAAAACTATTTAGGGAAGAAGCAGGCCGCTGGTATTCTATCTGTAATGGAGTGACCAGCGCAGTCACCAGATCTCAACCCCATTGAGCTGTTGTGGGACCGTATGGTACACAAGAAGTGCCCATCAAGCCAATCCGACTTGTGGGAGGGGCTTCTGGAAGCGTGGGGTGAAACTTCTACAGATCACCTCAACAAATTAACAGCTAGAATGCCAAAGGTCTGCAATGCTGTAATTTCTGCAAATTGAGCATTCTTTGACGAAAGCAAAGTTTGAAGGAGAAAATTATTATTTCAAATAAAAATCATTATTTCTCACCTTGTCAATGTCTTGACTATATTTTCTATTCATTTTGCAACTCATTTGATAAATAAAAGTGTGAGTTTTCATGGAAAACACAAAATTGTCTGGGTGACCCCAAACTTTTGAATGGTAGTGTACATCAGATGTTCACACACCTGAAGGTGTTGGAGCAGAGAGCCGTCTCATCGTAGCTAGCGAGAGCGGTCGCTCCCTGGTTTCCTGACATCATGTCTTCCAACGAGGCCTGCTGGATCACATCAAAACTGACGCCCAGACTGGCTCCGCCCTCCATGTCATTGACATGCTGTGACTGGAGGATGGTGTTCACCGCCAGGCTCTGCAGGTCCATCTCCACACACACTGAAGGAAGGAGGATAATCCATAAACGTAGAGAAAGACAATTCAAAAACGACTTGCTCTATGATCTTTTGCTTTTTCCGGTGCGAGTTCCTGGTGTCTATGTACCTGTGGAATAGCATCCTTGAGCGTTTATCTCCACAGAGCTCCTGTCATCACTTTCCATGACCAGGCGGCTGTCATCAGCTTCTTTTCCTCCGAGGTCGGGTCTGGCCGTGGGTGAAAGCCACAGCAGGTGGTTGTGTTTCCGTAGATGTCTTGCCAGGAACAAGTCCGAACCAAAGATGGACACATCCTGAGGCAAGTTCCCAACAGGTAAGTGGTAATACCTGAAGGTGAGAGACATTATGTGAGTATGAAAAGCTCACATTTCATGCAACAAAATGCTGTCAATAAACTAACTAGTGACTGAAAATACAGCTGCAGCTACAAATAGAGCATGTTAGACAAACCTCTGACTAAAACAGGTCATTAAAATAAAAAATAAGAAAGGATTCACAGAGAGTATGTAGTTTGTACCTGGCCATGTCAAAAGCCTGCGACAGGCAGCTGTCCAGGTTGAGGTAGTGGCGGATCATGCGCCGGGCACCGTGGCGTTGCCAATCCAGCACGTTATAGCTGATCTCATCAGCCACATGTACTGGAACGACCGGGAACTCCGAAAGCACCGGCATCCCTGCCGACAATCGTCGCAACTCCCAGTTTGACTGCACAGCGATGAGGGTGGGCCCACGACGCTCCTCCTGTAAACAGCGGCAGACACAGCAGACGCTCGCCAGTTTAGTCACATGAAAATAATTAGTAATGTCCCTGTATGTAATGTATTACAGGACAAGAAAAGTATTAAATAGGAACAGAGTATTTTACCTTGTAGTTCAGCAGTATGCGCTGCAGTGCACGGTAGATAGCCTTCACGTCGTTTTCAGCTCGGACCTCAAAGTTGTGTTTCTCTGGAGGCAGAAGCTCCTCTGTAGTCTTCTCTAGGAGGGCAGTGCGTTCAGCTGTGTAAAGGTTACTCAGGTTGGGCATCTGGTTGCTTCGAACCTAAGAAAAAAAAAAAAGAAGATCATTTAATGAAGTGTTATTCTCTATAAATTGGGGAGGAAAGTATTTTGATAACGGTGTTGAGAGGGAGAGTGAAATAACAACAGTACAGTAAGATGTGTGTTGTGAAATGAGAACACAAAGGCAGTGGAAGAAATAAAGAGTCGCGTTATTCTTACTGTGTCCAGGACAAAGATGCTGGCTTTACGCTGAGAGGGGATGAACAGGCCAAACAGAGCCTTGTGGCCCTGGCGGTGATGATACAAATACATGTGGCGAACACTCCCTGAGGAGAAAGCAAACGTAACAATAACATAACAATTATATAAAACTTGTAACATAGAACAAAAATCCATAGTCCTGCCCAGGGAATCACAAAATCCTACTATGTAACACTGCGCTGTTCCACTGGAAAACTTAATCAAATAGTCCAACATTTATTTAGGTCTCTATAAATACGTGTGTTTCCACATGAGGGTGTCCAATCACAGATGTTTCATTTGAGAAGCTAAAAAACACCTCTAGATGGGCTGGCATTAAGCTGTGGCATCCCATTAAAGCACTCAGAATAACATTTAGCTGAAAATAAAAAATCTGACCATGACAAATAATATAAAAATATGTCTATAGGTTAGAGGTAAAGAAATTGGTAAAAAAAAAAAAAAAAAAAAAAAAAAACTAAACTAAACTATAATCCCATTCGGATCCATTTTGACATCAATTCCAGATGACCAGTGTGTGAGACAGCGCTTACCGGGCTCCAAGTAGCTGAACTGGGCCAGAGACCTCATCTCCAAATGCTCCAGGTCGAAAGTGTCAGCCTCCCTGCCGGCCAGATCCCTCACAACATATTTATTGACCATACACACACATCCAAGCTGCACCAGAGCACGAAACAGCAAGGGGACCTGAAAGAGTGACAATCACAGTAACACTGCATCATTTATGCACTATTAGATAAACCCACTTCACACACGCATTATACGTTATACTGGAGGTGTATAAATATATGATACCTGTGTTTCATAGACTCCTTCAATGTCTGGTGCAGAGAGGTCTGCGTTGATCTCATTGATGTGCTCCTGGTACATGTCTTCTGGTACACAGTACTCATAAAGGTAGTACACAATGTTGGAGCGAGGCAGCATGCGGTTCACCTGAAGCCAAATGATTTAATGTTAAAATTTACAAGGTTCATTTATTATGACAGCACATGCTTTCAAACTTTTAAAATCTACAGTCACCGCATTTTCTTTTTGCGTGCCTTTTTGTATGTGGCTCCCTCCTCTTGTTTTGGCACTTTCTGATTGACGTAGAAGACACGGGGGATGTTGAGCTTCATGCAGTGGAGGTCATTCCCAATCACAGCCCACAACTTGTACAGACCGGGGTGACTAGTCTCTGCAATCTGTGAGGAAGGTAGCAGGATATCACATCAGATAAGACTAGAATTCAGTGTCTAATATTCAAAAATTTTCTATGTATCATGTCAATTATTTCTTAAAGGAGCAGAAGGTGGAAACAATAATACTCCACCTGCACAATTTGCCATGGCATGTCCAGGATGCTACGCGCTGTTCTGCGAAGGAAGCTTCCCAGGCCGGTGGTGGGGCCACCTCTGATCACTCCTCCACCTACGGGCTGAGCTTCACCATCCAGCAGCCTCCTCCTCTTCTTTCTCTCCTTCCTCTGCCTCAGCTGCAGCTCCCACTTTTTCTTATGGTAGCGCAGCCACACAAGACGCTCCTCCTGTATGCAGACACAGTGGTTAAAATAAGATCCAGTGTAAATGTAATATTTCTCGGGGAATGGTGGAACCAACGAGGGCTGAGTAGGAACCAGTACACCGTGACACAACAGTCAAGACTCTGTGGTTCTTGCTGTTTTCCTACCCGTGTCTTTCCCATAGGTGGGGGCGGTCCCAGGATCTCTCTCCAGGACTGTGTGAGCTCCACATCCTGAGACTCCACCTGGCTGTCCTCTCCCTGAGAAGTCCGCTTCCGCTTGGTGCTTATGAGGATGGCCGGCTGCAGAGGTTTGGCTGGCATCCCAAAGTCCTCTATGTCTGCGGCTTGGCCTGCTTGAAGAGGCTGATGGGCAACCTGAGAGAGAAGAGGTCATTTAGCGAAGTGTATAATGGGGTGTCAGAGTGAGTTAAAGAGCCTGACCTTCCACCAGAGGAAAGTCAGCGTATATCACAGAATAGGTTCAAAGAAATCTCTAAACTACACAATAAATCCACAGACGGGAGCAGAGGAAACTTTCTGTGCTGACAGCTTGACAGGATATTTTGCTGTGAGGTGAACTTACCTGTCTCTTTCCCTCACTGGTGAACAGCTCACTAATTTTCTTTTGCTTGTAAATGTCATTTTTCTCCAGGAGTTTCTTGTGAAGCCAGTCGGGATGCCTCACTCTGGGTACTGGGTTCTTCACCTAATGATGAAATGAACCAACTAAAATTCAACTTCAAATAAATTTTGGAAATACTGAGACACATTAAATGCACTTTTTTTTTTTTGTACCTGTTGCAGAGCTGCAGGGATGGTGATGATTTTCTGGATGGCACTACCCAACCTCTCTATGTAATAACTCCAGTCAAGTATCTGGAAAGGCCCACAACACAAACTGTAATGTCAGATGGAGCACACGAGCAAATTCACACAGGAAACCAAAGGCTTGAATCTGAGTGCATTTGTTTCTAAAAAAAACAAAAAAACAAAAACTCACAGAGCGGATGTCCAAGTCATGCAGGCTGGGCATCTTCAACCACTTACGAAGGAAATGCTTCTTGACACTGGGCTCTGCCTGGAAGATGGCCAGGGGAATGGCTCTGATGGAGAGAAACACAAATCAATCAGTGTCACACTAAAGGCTTTTACTTCTGGTAATATTATAAAGTGCTTCTTCTCAACAAACATTTAACATTGGGAAAACAATTCACTTTATTTGGTCCAGCTAACACCACAAAATCTATGCTCAGCATGCTGTGTTATGTTTGCTTTTGTTTATGGAGCGACCTGCTGACATGTGTCCCACATGGAGACCACACCAGCCACACACACCTCTGATCTGTCTCACCTTGAACCTGCACACACTGCTGTCTTTGATACACAAGGCTGAACGTGGACTCCCATAATAATTATAGGATAATTAAATGTTTACGTTTAAGTTTAAGTGTTTTCAGAGCTGTTGCCCCACCTTTCTGTGACGGGTGAACCCTCTGGTTTTCGGGAGATGACGTAGCGACAGCTCAGACCAGCATCTTTCACCATCTGGTCTCCCAGAAACTCAGCAAGTCTCTTCGCTGTGCTGATAGAAGTGGACTTCTGCTCTCCGTAGTCCTCCAGCTTTCTGGACATTGACCGATTCTCTGAAATCAGGTCAAACAGCTCCGCATCTGGCATGTTGGCAGCCTGGAAAACCAGTGAAATAAAGCTTTTTTTTTTTTTTTTTTTTCTTTGTGAAGATGACAAGAACAGGAATCAACATTTTGACTGAGCTTTCTCCGCAAACAATACTGCATTTTAACAAATCTGATAGGCGGCTGGTTAATCCAAGTTACTCAAAACACATCTGAAAGCATGATGTAAATATCTTGCAATACTAGAATGCTGTTTCATAACCTCCGTTCACAGATCTTTACCTTGCTGTATAGAACGTCCAGCCAGTAGTCGGCCACTTTGGCCACAGAGGCGTAGACCTCATCCAGAGTGGTACCTTTGAGGAAAGCCTCAAACACTGATGACTGGAAAATCTTAATGAGCTGGAGCTCTCCTCTTCTCTTCACTTCAAAACCCTTCAGCTCAGCAAGAGATCCATCTTCATTAAACACAGCGTACCTAAAACAAAGAGAGTTTTATTTTTTAATAATTTACTATGTTCCTAACCAGGAAGCTGATTCCCTAAATTTCTAAACAAATCATCCACTGGCCACAGGACTTATATGTTACATTTCCACTATTGTCATACCTTTTCTTCAGCTTCTTCCCTTCCTCTTTAGAGGCAGGGAGGATCATCGCCAGATACGGGCCGTCCACCTCGAAGAAGATGCTGTTCTCTGACCTGGTGGTGTAAGTGAGGGACGCGGGGTCGACGAGCTCGTGGTACTGGTCGTTGGTGAATCCCTCCTTCACCATGATGTTCAGCATGGCCCCTGGGTAGGAGATGGTCACCTTGGGCTTCTTCTCATGACTCGTCTTCACCACAAAGTTCTCAGGAAAGGTGTTGGGGAGGACACACCAGATACCATCAGTGTCCAACTCAAGAGGCCTCCTGAATCGCAGAGAAGCAGAGGTGAAAAATGCATTTTTTAGATTACGTGTTAGGAATTTCCTTGATTTCTTCTCCATGGCAACTTTAGTGCATTTCAAGAGGCAACAATTCAGAATAAGAAATAAAAACCATGCTGTCGGAGCTAGATTCATTCCTACATATTGACAGGAATCTGCTCATAAAACGTGGTTGAACAAATCAGTGGATCCCTTCCTGTTCCTTTTGTGCTGACCCTGCACTCTCGCTGCCCTCGCTCTGACTGAGAAAATAATTATCAAATTATCAAATCACTCACCCTATTTGTTCGATAAGCTCTCTGGCCTGAGTGATGATGTTGGCTCCAGTGTAGCACACAATGCCAGCCATCTCCATGGAGTACCAGCGCGCCCTGATGGAAACACAAAGACCGAACCGACAACATCAGGTCCACAGTATAAGATGATATCGTATCATTTTATAAAACCACAAAAAAAAAAATCTCCTGAGGAAAACTGCACAGTAATTGACTCTTACCCTTTCCTCATGACGTAGCCATAGAAAGAGTTGAGAATACACTTGTGAGCCAGCTGAAGAGACTCGTACAGGATCTCCATGTTCTTGCAGCGCTTCGCCTCAGCGGCGTCTCCGCTGTCCTGAGCTGAGGACAGCTTCTTCTTCCACACCTTAACCAAAGGAGCATGAAAATAACTGCATTTAACAGGCAAGACGAGACAATTTCAAGTGAAATGTGTTTGAACTTCTGTGTGTGAACTGCAAATTGTGTGGGGATGATTATTATTGTCATTGCTAATGATACCAAAATGTACCTTGTGGAGTCCTTTGAATTCGTATCGCCGATCTCTGAAAGCTCTCACAGTGTCGACATAGAAGGAGTTTTCTCTCTGACAGATGGTGGTGACTCGTTCCTCCAGCCTGGTGACGTGTGTCTTCTTATAGGCTTTCTTACAGTAGTCTGAGACAAGGAATACATAAGTCAACTTTTGGTTCCCAGTAAATTTGACAACTTATAATCATAACGGAAACCAAAGGAACCAAGCTGGCTCAGCAGAATTACTGAAAACCTTTATAAAGGCTGGAAAAAAATTAAGTACCTGCCAAACGTTTCTTCTCATGTTTGGCCTGCTCCTCTCTGTTGAGGTTGTGGAAGGCCCGAGGCGGTCCGTTTGGGAACAGCGGCGGGAACTTCTCAGACTCGAGTTGTTGCTGGATACGGTGAAACTCACTGCGACTGGCGGGCACTGCAGATAGAGACAACAGATCACTTCATTACGTGTTATAAAGCTAGATAAGCCTTTAATATGACATTATGTTGACATTTTATTTCTTCGATAAAAATACTAATCCGAAGAGGTTATGAGGTGCTACTGTCTTAAGTCAACAACTTTCACAAATTGAACAAGTGTGATTAAAGTGAAAGATGTTTTTAGAATTTTGTTCACATTTACAGAAAATAAAAACTCACAGCTATTTGGTCAGCATTACAGTTTTGTGTCTGCTTGGATGCATCCATACCCACAGCAACACACAATAAACATATTAACTCACTGATTTCCCCTCTCCATTGCCAGGCCATTCTCCTCTGGCAGGTGGCTCCAGGCTTGTTAAAGTCACAGGCAGCACAAGTGGCTTCATCAACCATTGCAGATGGCTTTAAAAAAAACAGAAAATAAGGTATTGAGTTTAATGCTTTACTATAACTTTTGCTCACTTTCATGTCTTTTGTTTTCTTTTTACCTGCAGGCGGTTGGTAAGAATGATGTTGGGGTACATCGCCCCGACGTCCAGATGGTAGATGAGGGGGCATTCGATCCTGTTTGGAACCTCCTTCAGGGAAGTCAGCTTCTTCTTTATCTCATCGCAGACCTGAGAAAACACCAGGCATGTTTTATATCTTCAAGCTGAGAATGCTGAGAACAGTTGGCACGACTTTTGAAAGGCACGACTTCACCAAAGGAAACAATGACAAATCAAACCTCATTAAAGTTTGTGACTTGCTCCAAGGGGATTTTCTCCTCTTCCTCAATGGCGTGACGCATCGTCCTCTCTACTCTTTGCAGCAGGAAGTCGAATGCAGCTGGGTTCTGTCAACAGATCAGATGGAACCGTCACATTAAAAACATCATAGAAGTATGAAAGTAAGGAGTAACCATGACGTACAACTGTGACTGACTGTACCATTTTGAAACGGCAGGGGATGTCACTGCGAAACACTCCAGATTCCAGCGCCTCCACGTGGCCGCCCACATAGGTCTCAGAGTCCATAACATGGCCGTCATCTGTCAGTTTGTTGAAGACCTGCTCCTGCTTGTTGGGGAAGACGATGTTGGCGTGGAAGGCCTGCACCATGAGCAAGGCCTCACACAGAGTCCCCGAACCTTTACGCAGCACCTGGTAACAGATGGACCTATAGATGAGTAACTATCAAAATGCAAGTTATTTTTCAGCCTCCATTACAACAAACACAATAGACAAACCTCATCAGGCTCCATTGGGATGATGGTACACAGAGCGAAGATGAAGGGATGAACATATTTCATGTACAGGTAATACGTGGCCACAGCATCTGACACAGAGTAGGTTGCTAAAGTCTGACAGAAAGGTAGAAAAAGAAAAAAGTCAATGAAATTGCAGCCGCAATTCAAAACAATTTGCCTCCTTACTTCCAGAGCTGTAAAAACTGAAGTCTATTTCTGTACCTGTGGCTCCTCTGTTGCCATACGGCACATCTCCTCTGGGTCCAGCTCCACTGGGTCGTAGCCCAATTTAGCTTTCGCTGCTGCCTTCAGATTATGACTTCCCACTGGCAGGTAGCTGTCTCTTTTTACCCACCTGCCACAGGAGAAACAGGTTGAAAGATGATTGAAATTAATAAACCTAAAATTAGCCCTAAGGTGTATGTTCACATACACCATAATGATGTCATCGTAACAGTGTCTGAGATGTGCAGACCTTAAACAGTCCATGTGGATGGCCTGGCTGGACTTGTACTCGCCCTGGCTATCCTTCTGGAAACCAATCTCCCTGTGCATGCTCAGACCATGAAGGGCAGCCCGAGTCTCAACAAAAGGCCTTGAGGAAACAAAGCAGGAGAGGTGAAAGGTAAACATTGTAGAATATGAGTAATACATGTGATCGTTTGATAGAAACAGCAAGACAACAGCTCACCAATCAAAGAAGTCTCCATTGTACGTCACAAAGATGTTTGGCTTGGTTTCTTGAACGTGGTCAAACCACCTCTGAATGAGGGCCGCCTGCAGCCAAAGTCACGTTAACACGTGTTATTGCACTGATGCAAAAATGGAGCATCACATTTATAGGAATGAAATCATTTTCAAGTGCTTTAATATTTATTTACACTGTAGTATATTTACTATTATGCAGCTACACACCTCATCATCCTCATTGAAGACAGTGAAAGGCCCCTCGTACTCAGGTTTGGGAGTGAACTCAAAGTCCTCAATGTTCTCTGAGACGATCTCTCTGTTTGTGATTAGAAACCCCTTTAAAAAGAAAGGTAGGAAACGTAAGTAATAGTATCAACAGAAAATAAATAACATGAACTTTTAAAGTAAATAAAACTCACCTGTCCGTCTATCATGTAGGAGATCATCATAATCTGGTCTGTCTCTGCGTCTGGGAATTTCAGTGGAAGTTTGGTGGTCTCAATGTCAAAAGCCAAAACAACAGGGTCCTAAAAGAACATGAAACAATGTTTTATGGAAACTGTCACAGGTGAAGCCTTCAAGATAATTCTGACTAAATGACAGCTAAAGAACAAAATCCTCATACTGGTCGCTCCACAAGATCATCTCTCCGTACGATCTCTGGTGGGTAAGCGCTGCCTCTGTATCGAACATTGTACCAGTGAGCCTGACACATAAAGACAATAAAGATAAGAACAGACAGCACATGCATCTTAGAGGATTTCTGAAACACAGGAGTAACAGAAATCTGTCTTTACCACATGGATCTTCAGGTCGATCGACACTCGCACATGATAGGGCACGTCATACTCTCTCATGTCCACTATGTTGTCTAACTGGTCTGAAATACTCTTTGACATCCCATCTTCATCTGCAGAGGTCACGTTGCCACCCGATAAGGCGCTGAAAAACCAACACAGGTATCCACAGATCAATATAAAAGTGGAAATAACTGAGTAAAGATGATAAAAAAAGGTAATGCGATTGGTGGTTTGGTGATACCTTGATAACATTGAAGTGTAGGCATCATTGGACTGCTCCCTCTCTCTGTTTTTGCGTACTGCTGGGGCGATCTCACGCTTTACTTTGACAAGGTCGTCCACGGTGTTGAACAACAGCTTGATGTAGCTTCTCTTCAGTCCGACTAAATGGTTTGGCTGGGGAGAGCAAGACAACACGTTAGCATGGTCAATACTTTCCTATTCTGTAGCGCAAATTAACCCTGCAACTAATTATTATTTTCCATTAAACAAAAGGATACTATAAACAAAACTCTCACCAGGTCTAGATCCTCTTTTGGGAGAATTTCAAGCTTCGCCACCTTTCCTTGGAACTTCTTAGACAGGTATGAGATGACTTCTCTCTCACAGTTCTGGAAATACAGTTGTCTTCAGGGAAGGAGTTTGAGAATATGTTTACATGGCATGAGAACAAAATGACAGGCGGTAACTAACCTTTTTAGTGGCTATGTAAAAATATGGCTTGAAGGGGAGAGCCACCTGCAGACAGATTAAATATTAGGAGGAATATGTTAGCACAGTGGAAAAGGCGAGAGGTTTGTTGCACATTTTTCATAATTATAATAACTGCACCCAGCTTGTAAAGCTGGTAACCAGTTTGAATAAACTTCCTCACTGTCTCACAGCCCTGGGCTTTTTTTTCTCCAACACACCTTAAACCTATTTCCATCCTCCTGAATGAAATAAAAGTCCACAGCACTGATCATCCTCTTGTCTTCATCCAGGATCTCTGTCTACAAATATTAAAAAAAACAGTATCATAGTTAGTGTCACTTCTCCTCCACTAGCACTTCCAAAAGGCCTGACGTTACACTGTGTGGACCTACAGGGTGCATGTTCATCAGCCAGCCCGTTTTCTCCCCCGGCTCCTTCATCCTGTCGAAGCCGAAGCGGGTGTCCATCTCGTCGGTGAACTGGCTGCGTTCCAGCCGCTTGAGAGCCGACATCGCGGATCCATCGTCCCTGGTTCAAACACACATGGTTTCTCTCTGTCATCCACTAACCTGCTTAAAAGGCGTTATCTGCTCTATTATGTATATGTCTAGACTCTAGAGTAAATGAAAGCAAGTGTGAAAAAATAAGGTGAACTTACTGGTTTTCCTGATCTCCTCCACTCTGCCCTCGGTCCGCTCTGTACCGTCCACTGTTTTGCAGAACCATCTTTTATCGCGAGCTAAAGGCTACAACGAGGCCAGATAAATTAAATACCCGCTCAGTTTTTTATAAGTTAGTGAACATAGCCGCATTTGAAACAGGTTTTTAAGTTATTTGTCTCCTACGTTTCTCTGTCACTGTCACTGACACGGGCTGTTTTCTTATTTTGGCGCGTTACTGCAGTTCCCGCGAGTGTTGCGCAGAGAGGAGGAAGAACGAAGATCGTTTATTCAACAGTTGAATCACTCAAACAGAAAATCCGGAGGATCTTTGAGGATGTTATGCTGCGCTCACGCAGTGTTGGCATAATTGGAAGGACTAGAATTAATTTCTTTATTTTTCACCTATTTGATTGTACGTTATTGTTATACATTTATGTTTATTTATCTTCGATGTCCTTTTTTCTGTGTGTCCATGTGTATATTCCTGAACACTGTTATTGGTACTGTCTGTGAGCACAGATTTTAAACACAGACCGATACATCTTGCACATACACGATCTTTTCTTCTTCCTAAGCCCCTCCCCCGCGTGTGTTTACTATCTCAGCGAGGAGGGGGTGAGGAGGTGGACAGTGGTGGTGGTAGTGGTGGGTTGCTGAGGTGCTCAGAGACTGGACTGGTGGTAGGTGGTTTTGACATTTGCTGCTGCTGGCATGACAATTGTTAAAAGCGTAAACAACGCTCAATTCACTTTAGTTGGAGTTTGAACTGTCGGTCGAGTTAAACAGACTGTGAAGAAATTGTTTTAATTCAAAATAACTGACTAGTGTGAAGTTATGAAGAATACTCAGTGGTTTTCCTGTCAGCTAGCTCGCTAGCCAAGTGTCGTTGCAGCAGCAACAACAACAACGCCAGAGCAATGCTGTCTTTTATCTGTTGTGGTGAGTGTAAGTTACATGTTTTTATAGTTAAATACCGCTTGTATAGTTCACTTTTACCATTTAAACCTCAGTTGCATCTCGCTGATACAAACGGACCTAGCGTTTAATCTTTACAAGCAGCTTAGTTTTCCTGTTGAGTGAAACATGGATTAATCTCTAGTTGTTCTCTCAGAACTGACCTGCGTTTAACATCCTGCTTTGCTTTGTAAGTCTTTTTTCTGTCATGCAGGTCGATAAGTTTTGTGAGAAAAGAACAGCACATGCATTTATGTATTTAGTTCAGTTTGCAGGTGATAAACCACATGTAGTCTGTTAACACTGTACGTTTGACAGTTGGTTGAGGTCAGCATGGAGCTAATGTCATCACACTTTAATCTAATTTATCCTTTTTATGAATTAGTGGAATAACTACCTTCTAATTCAAATTTGCAGTATTAATTACTGGAAGTATTGATTGCTTATAAAGGAAACATTTGCAGTGCCTTTTAATAATATGACAAAAAAAATACCATATGACATAAAAAATAATGTGCTTCATATGGAAAGTGATTGCTCAGCCTTTCCTTTGTTTCTGTTAAGCCTCAAAGTCAAAGTGGCTGCGGAGGACAAATGCCTCCTTGTCTGCCTCTTTCACATGGGCTGCATATGAATTTATCTTTGGTTTTTATTTGATATGTGGACTTTGAATCACGTCAGGAATCTGTATTTGTTTCACATGGATTGCACATTGATAGGTGTTTTAAGTTTACTTCTTGATTTGGGTGCCTCCAGATGCTCATTAATGCTGTTTATGTGGATGTTTTTGCGTCCTCCTCCTCCTCAGCCTTCATTCCCTTAGTGTTGACCTTTACCCCATATGAAGCAGCCACACTTGGCTCTCATGTCAGCTGTTACAGACAGGCTGTTTATGGGACACTGGGTGGGACATGTAGCCTGCCAGGTCCTCCTGGCACAGTAACCTGCTTAGCTGTCTTGATTCACTGATTTGTAAGAATCACAGTCAAGAAGACTGTGAATATGACAAATTCTAATCATTGGTCATTATATGATTTTAATTGGTTTACTAAATATTACTTTACTTTTTAATAATTAATATTATACTTTTTGCACTTTAGTAGTATAGATGTTGTCCTCTTAGAATTGAACTGATATAAAAGTGAGAACTTCTGTCTGTTTTTTCTCTTTTTTCTAACCCACAGATCTTATCTCAAATTACCCAGAGTGCCCCTGTCCTGAGAGGGCTTCTGATCCTCACCTCAAGATAAATGTCCTTGGACTAGAATAGTACACTGAGAGCAATGCTATATACCATAATATTTTCTCAATTCACCTAACTCTAATGGCAAAGACAACGAATTGAAAAACATCTGATAAAGATGCATATATTGGTCGATACTCATGCAAAGTATGTACTGATGACAGTTTTAAATAGGCTCACTCATATTAGCATATCAAGCTATTACTTGATAATACGACATTACTGATATGTTTGCAATAAATTAATCTGGATCGATATATTGAGTTCTGCCTACAGTACTCTTGTTTTTTGTGTGGTCAAAAAGATATGTCATAGTTATCCTGCTCTTTTTAAAGAGTAATCCACTGATTTAGTATTGTACTCCCATGACATTGTCAGACTCATGATGTGCATTTTACAAAAAAAAAGTAATCCATACACCAGAGATTTCATCTTTTTTTATTCAACACATTCTTCTTCCTCATCAAAACCTTACGCCTACATTACCCACAATACAGCTCAACTCAAGCCATTCGACAGATTTCGATGTGTTGTTTTGAGCTGCTGGTCTCAAGCAGAGATGGGGAGCAGGCTACAGAGGTCTGGTTGTTTTCAAACTTGTAGTTTTCAGCCCAACCAATGCTGACTCAAGTGACATCACTTGAGGCAATTTATCAGATTTTGCACAGCTCCCTCTGGAGCCACAAAAGTCTTTATGGCATATGCAGCAGTAGGACCTGTGAACAAATTTTGTGTAAATTGGATGGAGTTTCCCTTTAAGATGTGTAGATGTTATTTTCATCTCTGGTATAAATTATAATCATTGTTATTGTTCTTGTTGCAGTCACAGGAGGATGTCTGAATGTTCCCGTTCGCAGTTTTGGGATTAATCCTATGGATATTTTTGCTGCTGTGGAGGATTAATACCAAGACAGTAGTGATGCATGTGAAAGGAGAGGGATCTCTGTCTGGCTGTGGTCCCCCAGCAGCCGAGGAAGACATGTCTGCTACACACACTCCTCATCCAGACGAACATTTCCTGTCAATAGTACCCACTACCTCAACACACAATGAGAACAACAGTCCTCTGGCTAACAGTGCCTCTGCAGGTCTTGACATCAAAACAGTGGACTCTGAGGCTCCACAGTCTTCCTCTGAAGTAAATTCAGAGCTGTCATCGTTGCCACCGGCCACCCAGAAAACTTACAAATCCAATGTGCCAAAGTTCAGCTCAGGGCCCCAGGCGAGGGAACGCCTGAAGTTCATTCTTGGAGCATCAGAGGATAACTCCTCAGACGAGGAGCCTCTTGTCACCAAACCTCCAAGTGGTACATCTCAGCCTCTGAGTTCCACCCTGAAAACTTCCCCTCAGCAGGCGTCCTCTGCAGTCCCGCAGTCCAGCTCCTCAGGCATCAAGTAAGTTTTTATTTAAGCAAATTTAATGTCAACTATCTAGGGCCTGGCCTTTTTTCAGCACTAGGTCATGTGACTATTCATAGGTGAAATGCTTCTACTTGCCCTGTCTCCACGAGCTGTGCATTATCACCTGACTGCATTATGTGTTATTGTCACATGCCAAACACCTCGGTTCTATTATTGGAACAAGAACTTCAACCAGTGACTTTGAAACCTGTGGTGTGACTCCAGGTCACAACACAGCAAACAAAAACACTTAGACACTAATTTTTTTTGCTCGTTATTTTTGGTCACGGTTGGCATAGTTGAGTTATTTTTTAAACCCAGTGATGGTATACGATATGATGGAGGATCAGAGGATTTGTTTAGTGCACACAGCTACGTGTTCAACTTTACAGGCTTAGTTGGATTGACTCGTGCATAAAGTTATGTGTGCTGGCTTGACTTGTGGGAATCATCATGAAAGGCAGAGAGGTAAGAGAATTTCCTCTGCAGGTTAGAAGCATTTCCCGGAGTTCAAAGGAATATGCACCTTTAAAAAAAAAATAAAAGAAATGTTTGTATGTGGGTGCAAGGTTTTAGTTTTTCCATATCCAGATCTTTGACTACAGATTTTGTCTGGATACTTGTTTCCTTCCTTTGTAAATGAAGTAGAATGAATCCTTTTGTGCTGGTGTTGGCCTCAGCTGTGTGTGTATTTGTAATGAACAGCCTGTGATCTGTCACAGGGGATCTGTTGATATTTTGCTGCACATGTGGGAGGGGAGAGGGAGGGAGCGCCTCAGAGGAAGCACTTTTTAACAGTCTCTTTTTTTGGCCTTAAATGTTGAAATTAATTTTTACTACTAACTAATGAAGAACAATAAGGTTGGCTGTATCATGGAGGAGAAAGACTGCCAAAGTCTCAGCTTGTTCCCATATCTCCGAAGGCAAGTCCCATTAAGATGTTTCATACTGTTGTTTGTAATTTGATACGTTCGCTGCAGGGTTTGTTCTTTGGACAGTTATCACAGGCTTTATCTCAGAGCAGCAGGAATAACACAAAATGATGCACAGTTACTTTGTGGTAAAATTCAGCAAATGCCGTAGCAACTCCTGCAGACATATTTTTTAACAGGAAGATTCGCTTGTGTGGTTGTTATGTAACCGTACAGAGCTTGTCTTGGCACATATAAGTTTGAGGAAATAAAAAAAAAACGCTCCAACAATGTGTACTCGCTGGTGGGGGGAGGTGTAAAACAGACCCGAGGACTGGTGACATCATGAAACGGGATAGTAAAAGGCTGTTTTAACACAACTGACTTGTCCCGAAGTCATGTTTCTAAATAGATACTTAGATACTGTGTCTTATTAAAATTCACCCTGTCACATCATGCACCATGTGCTGGAAAAAGATCAGAATAAAAGTGAACTGAAAGTGCATGACACAGACCTGGAAAAGGTTATCAAAAACTAGCTCAATAACCAAGTGCAATCTGTATTTCCACAGTGAACAGTACAATACAGAGCTAAGTTTAAAGTTCATATCAGCCCGGGCAGAATTGCACTCCAACACCACAATATAGCTCACCAATGCAACGCAGTTGTTTCTCAATGATATCTTAACAGGGCACAGAATTACTATGAAGGTACAAGTGGCTTGTGGTGCAATTGCAGTGAGACATTGGAATGAGCAGGACAGATAGTGATGGTATGTAAATTACCTCATGCTATTGCACCATTTATTCAATTTGTGTATAGCAAAGCATGAAAAAATGCTTTGCCTTTATTGTCTTAACTTGGTGGTATTTGTAATGGTAAAGGATTTCAAACGGTAAAATAATCACCCCAGTGTGTTCAGTTTTACTACTTTAATGATGTAGCTGCTCTTTTAATCTTGCAAGAATCTATAGTCAAACAGTAAACCATTAGATAATCCACTTTTGTAGCATAAAAATGGAGCCTGTGATTCTAGCCCTAAACTTGCCAACAGCTTGAGCTGTTTTATGTGATTACATGATTATACCGAATTTAAAACCCAGCACAACAAAGAGGTACATTTCCTTGCTCGTGGTCTCTGCAGTATCGAGTGTTAGAAAGACTTGTAGACTCCAGTGAAATCAATAATTATCAGTAATTATTATCACTGACTGCTATGTATAATATGTATAACTAATACTGCCTCATGGATATAGGTGTCTGTTTAAACCTGCCTGGTGCATTTGAAATAATTTTGAATATATGTTTATCAATTATTACTTCTGCTGTGACTGTTGGAATCTGCCTTGTACACCTGTTGCATGACTGGGCTAAGGTGCAAGTCTGTATGACACATTTACTTTTATTGACTTTGCGGTGGTGAACAACTGATAAAAAGGGACACTAAGACTGATAGTATTGGTCTAATTTCTGACACAAATAGTTTGTTGAAATTACATGTTCCTGTGAAGAGCAGTGGTTAAGTGTCAATTTGAAGATAAGGTCAGAAATGAATGGGATGGTCTACAGTTTGTGTTTGCCTGTTGCAGAGACGGGCTGAACTTTGACTTGAGTTTTTGATTTTGAGTCCTCCTTGTTTACTTCTTGTTATCATGTAGCTTCTTAACAGGTCACGATTATGGCTGTTGAGGAGCACTGTAATCTGTGTCTGTCTTGCTTGTCTGGGTGTGGCATTATGGAGGATGATTTCAGGCTTTTGTTTTCTGTCTTATTTAATATATGTTGCAGCTAATATACAAAACAGAGTAGACCCAGGTAACTGTTTTGCTGTGCTATTGAGCAGGACAACTAACCACGAGCTCTCCCCTCCAGGCCTAGCATGTCAGGTCCTCACTTGGTGAAAAAAGGACGTGAACACAGAAAGATGGATCTACAGAGGGACTTCACTGTGGCCTCTCCTGCTGAGTTTGTCACCCGATTTGGTGGCAACCGTGTTATTGAAAAAGTAAGAAAGATAATCCTTCCTGTATTTTTGAATCTCTTATTTTTCATTAATTAATGACATTGCAGAATTTTCCAATTTCTGTCTGTCTTAAGTGCTACTCAAGAGGCTTTTGTCTCTGTCACAGGTGCTGATAGCAAACAATGGCATTGCTGCAGTCAAATGTATGCGTTCTATCCGTCGCTGGTCCTATGAAATGTTTCGCAATGAGAGGACCATCCGCTTTGTGGTCATGGTAACCCCAGAAGACTTGAAAGCCAATGCAGGTAATTGTTAGCTTGAGCCTTATCTTTTTATTTTTTATTACCCAGCAGTTATCTGGGTGTGCGTTAGAGGAAAACACTGGAAACTGTGTCTTAACTGAGAGTCAGCTGTTTCAAGTGATTCCCTGTGAACCCTTACTGAATAAATATTCAACTGTTATGTGTTACTCTTTTTCCCTTGTAGAATACATTAAAATGGCAGACCATTATGTGCCTGTACCTGGTGGGCCCAACAATAACAACTATGCCAATGTAGAGCTCATAGTGGACATTGCAAAAAGAATCCCAGTCCAGGTACGTTTCAACATTTACACATCTGTGTCTTGTGGCCTGTGAGTTAAACCTTTCCTCTTTGACCTGTTAATAAAAAACTGTGATAAAGGATTTTTCTGTCGGTTTGTTTATTACTCTTTACAGGCTGTGTGGGCCGGCTGGGGCCATGCCTCAGAAAATCCCAAACTGCCTGAGCTCCTGAACAAAGCAGGAATATCATTCTTAGGTACATATATATAAAGATGTTTTAAAATGCAGAATATTTGCATTATTTTTATTTGGCTCATTTATACCTGTGTCACATCTCTTTGTTTAATGATGATTAACGTATCTGCCAGGGCCATCCAGTAAAGCCATGTGGGCTCTAGGGGATAAGGTGGCTTCCTCCATTGTGGCCCAGAGTGCTGACATTCCCACACTACCATGGAGCGGATCAGGTGATGCATTTACCTCCACACACTGTCTCTTTCACAATGTGGGGTAGGACATATTGTGCTGTCTGCACAGGGTATGGACTCCCCGATGTGATATGTGTTGTATGTCTGTACAGTACAAAGACTCAATGTCAACATCTGGCAGTGTTTTAATGTTCTTACTTGGTGTGTCATTGTGCTCCAGGTCTGAGAGTGAACTGGGCGGAGGAGGACCAAGGACTGGGCAATGTGATCAGTGTTCCTCCAGAGGTGTATGGAAAGGGCTGTGTTCATGATGTAGATGACGGACTGGCAGTAAGCATATTAAGCAAAGTCATCTTAATAATATCTACACATTCGCTTCATTTTTCCTCAAATTATTCCCTTCAAGCAAGTGTCTTTTGATAAGTTATATTTTATGTGTTGTTTCTTTGCAGGGAGCTGAGATAATTGGTTATCCAGTTGTTATCAAGGCCTCTGAGGGTGGTGGTGGAAAGGGTATCCGGAAAGTAGAAAGTTCTGAGGATTTTCCGAGTTCCTTCAGACAGGTTTCTGGTTTACATTTTATAGCCTAATGACTGATTTCTATGTAATTTAGCCCTGACTTTATACAGTTGAATTAGATGTAATTCTTCTCTAATTCCTTTGAGTTCAGGTTCAGACAGAGGTACCCGGGTCACCCATCTTCATCATGCAGCTGGCTCAGCATGCGAGACACCTTGAGGTTCAGATACTGGCTGATGAGTATGGAAATGCCATCTCTCTGTTTGGACGAGACTGCTCCATCCAGAGAAGGCACCAGAAGATCATAGAGGAGGCTCCTGCCACCATAGCTGCTCCCTCAACATTCGAGCAAATGGAACGGGTTAGTTCACATCACTGCATGCATGTCTTGTCCCATTCTAATTAACTCAGCTTTACATTTAGTCTCCTCTTTCCTGTTTGGGCCAGTATGCAGTGCGTCTGGCCAAGATGGTGGGCTATGTGAGTGCAGGTACTGTGGAGTATCTCTTCTCTGAAGACGGAAATTTCCACTTCCTGGAGCTGAATCCTCGCCTGCAGGTTGAACATCCCTGTACAGAGATGATCGGAGATGTGAACCTACCTGCTGCCCAGCTTCAGGTAAACCTCTGTCAGCGGACACTGGCTCAACAATTATTATACCACAGCAGCAGAATTATTCCTCATGCATCTAAGAAGAATATAGCTACAGATTAAAGCCTGCTGTTAAAACTCAGTGTTTCATCTCTGATAGATTGCGATGGGAATCCCCCTTCATAGAATTAAGGACATCCGCTTGTTTTATGGAGAAACTCCATGGGGTGACACCATCGTTAACTTTGAGACTCCGTACTGCATACCAAGTCCAAGAGGGCACGTCATAGCTGCTCGCATCACCAGTGAGAACCCTGATGAGGTAGAGTCCCAATTTCATCAACACTCAAAACACAGTTTTGTCAACATACTTTTAACTTGCATAAACCCTCTTGTCATCCTTTTGCCATCACTCACAGGGATTCAAGCCTAGTTCTGGCACCGTGCAGGAGCTGAACTTCCGCAGCAGTAAAAACGTGTGGGGTTATTTCAGTGTGGGTGCGACTGGTGGTCTGCATGAATTTGCAGACTCACAGTTTGGACACTGTTTCTCCTGGGGCGAGAACCGTGAAGAAGCCATTTCGTAAGCCTGTTTTAAAAAAAAAAAAAAAAAAAAAAAAAATTTATGAGGCCAATACGTATGATATTTAGAAATTATAGCTGTTGGGTGTGAACCCTGAGGCAACAGGCAGTAAAGCTAATCTGCTCCAATGCTGCAACTCCCTAAAATGTAATAAAACTAAAATGTTGAAATGCAATGACCTGCCAATCATACAATAAAATCTTAGAAGACAAAAATGCTATATACTTTTGCAACTAATGCAGTTGTCTTACATTTTTCAGTGTTATTCAAAATATTTTATAATAACATAGTAATAACATAAAACATATCATAATAACAATGTTATATGTTATGTATGTTTTTTGAAGGAAGTGTAAGAAACGTTGGCTAAATTCTATAGTTAAAACATGATAAATCATTATTATAAATTATTCATTATACATTTGTTCATCAAGTGTAACATTTGCCATATGCTTCAGGAACATGGTGGTGGCTATGAAAGAGCTGTCTATCAGAGGTGACTTCAGGACAACGGTTGAATACCTCATTAAGTTACTAGAGACAGAAAGCTTCAGAAACAATGACATTGACACTGGCTGGCTGGATCATCTGATTGCAGAGAAAGTGCAGGTAAGACACTGAACCTGATGGCCAGACCTTTGTGTGGTTTCTATGTTTTATTGGATCATTTGAGCCCCTTGCTCTTTCTGCAGGCAGAGAGACCAGACACCATGCTGGGTATCGTCTGTGGGGCTTTGCATGTTACTGATGCCAGCTTCAGGAAGAGCATGTCTGACTACCTACATTCCCTGGAAAGGTCAGTAGACACAGTCCCTTCTTATTAATGTCTCACAACAATTCTTACTCATATAATTTGACTTTTAAGAACATTCTCTGCTGCATCCTTAGAGGCCAAGTCCTGCCTGCAGCCAGTCTCCTCAACTCTGTCAATGTGGACCTTATATATGAAGGAGTCAAGTTCTGCCTCAAGGTATCTGCTTTATTCCCTTCACAAGTTCCTCATTTGACTCAGCCACTTACCTTTTTTAATCAATGAATGATCACTGTCTCTGCTTGCAGGTGGCTCGCCAGTCCCCAACAACTTATGTCATCATGATGAACGGCTCCAACATTGAGATAGATGTTCACAGGCTGAGCGACGGAGGTCTTCTGTTGTCCTACGATGGCAGCAGCCACACCACCTACATGAAAGAGGAAGTAGACAGGCAAGACTGTGACTGTGTACAAAACACTTTCTTAACTTCCTTCCTTTTTTTATCTGTTTACTCGTTTCTAATGTTACTTAAACCCTGCAGCTACCGCATCACTGTTGGCAATAAGACCTGTGTATTTGAGAAGGAGAAGGATCCCACGGTGCTAAGGTCGCCCTCTGCTGGCAAACTGCTGCAGTACGTAGTTGAGGATGGGGGTCATATCGTTGCAGGAGAGACTTATGCTGAGATTGAGGTGACTTTGAGAGATTTGGGCAAAATGTACAGTGCCTGTGATTTCATGAGTCAATGCCTTGTCTTTTGGTATTTTCTTGACTGGCTGTTTGTGCTGTTGATTCAGGTGATGAAGATGGTGATGACTCTGACTGTGCAGCAGTCTGGTTGCATCCACTTTGTCAAGAGACCTGGAGCAGTACTGGAGCATGGCTGTGTGGTGGCACATATGGACCTGGATGACCCCAGCAGTATACACAGGGTAGATTATTCCAAATCACTGGATATCTTAGTTGTTTCTAACACTTTCTAACACATTCTGATGTCCAGATCTAACTCAGATATTATATTGCATGTGCACACTGTTGGTTGTTTAAGTCCGGTTGGAGAACAAAAACATTCTCTTCTTTTTAATTTCAGATAATATTTGTGCTTTCCCATTTCCCTCTCTGTCATAGGTGGAGCTCAACACAGCCACACTTCCACCCCAGCAACCGTTGCCCATGGTTGGGGAAAAGCTTCACCAGGTGTTCCACAGTGTGCTTGAAAACCTGGTTAAAGTCATGGATGGCTACTGCCTGGAAGAACCTTACTTCAGCAGCAAGGTACAGACTTTCTGCCACTGCAGGTTTCTGAACTACAGACATTAGTACGTTTTATTGACTCAATGAGCATGTTTGGGTTTGCGTGTTCACCTCTGCAGCTGAAACAGTGGGTGGCTACCCTGATGAAGACTCTAAGAGACCCCTCCCTGCCGCTGTTGGAACTCCAGGAGATCATGACCAGCGTGGCCGGTCGTATTCCACCGAGTGTTGAGAAAGACATCCGTAAAGTCATGGCTCAGTATGCGAGCAACATCACCTCTGTCCTCTGCCAGTTCCCCAGTCAGAGGGTAAAAGCCACGCAACAACACAGTGCTGGTTGAACTTGTGCCACATAGCTAGTTCTTTAAAGGCTCTTGCCAGTGTATTATAATGATGTTTATATTATATTATTTTATTTCAGATTGCAAATATTCTAGACAGCCATGCAGCGACCCTACAGAGGAAGTCTGACCGAGAGGTTTTCTTCATGAACACTCAGAGTATTGTACAGCTGGTACAGAGGTTTGTTTTTTCATTTTTGTCACATGCAGATTGTGCAGCAGTAATAACATAAATGAATGATATTGGTATTGCATTGACTGACACATGCTCTGTTCAGGTATCGCAGTGGAATCCGTGGTTATATGAAGTCTGTGGTTCTCGATCTGCTGAAGCGCTACCTGCAAGTAGAGATGCAGTTTCAGCAAGGTGACATTAATACTCTTTCAGTTTTAGATGACAGCTCTAAATGTGGCGTTTTCTTTATTGTGAGTGCAGTTGAGCTTTAGTTGAAATACTTTTGCTCTTTTTCTCCCAAACAGCTCACTATGACAAGTGTGTGATCAACCTGAGAGAGCAGCACAAACCTGACATGAGTCCCGTCCTGGAGTACATCTTCTCTCATGCCCAGGTCTCCAAGAAGAACGTCCTGGTCACTATGCTCATAGTAAGACTTTCACTGACGTGGACGCATTGATCATTCTCTCTACGTGAATTCTTTGTGATGTGATGTATGTCTTTGACTGTGTGTAGGACCAACTGTGTGGAAGAGATCCCACCCTGGCAGATGAGCTGATGGTTATTCTGAATGAACTCACACAGCTCAGCAAGATGGAAAATTCAAAGGTGGCCTTGAGAGCCAGACAGGTAAGACTACATCTCACTTAGACATGTGCTGTTTATTTAGAATATATAGTTTAAGCACAATGATCTGCCAGGCGCGATACCTCAAATTGTGTTTAAGTGATATTTTTTGAGAAATTTAAAGAAATTACACAATTTTTTTTCCCGTCAGATTATTCTTGCTGTATATATTGATATTATCTTTATAAATCTCTCATAGGTCTTGATTGCCTCCCATTTACCATCATATGAACTGAGACACAACCAGGTGGAATCCATCTTCCTGTCAGCCATCGACATGTACGGCCACCAGTTTTGCCCAGAGAACTTGAAGGTTAGCCGTGTATGGAAACACATTCACTGTGATCATCCATTTTTAGCAGCAGGTCAAATTAATTCTACTTGTTTTCATTTCCCACAGAAACTCATTCTCTCCGAAACCTCCATTTTTGATGTTTTGCCCAATTTCTTCTATCACGCCAATCAAGTTGTATGCATGGCTGCTTTGGAGGTATGGTTAGTGGATTCACACCGATGGATTTCTTTCTTGTGCATTTTTATCTCTCAGTCAGTGAGAATGACGTGTTCTGTCTTGACTCTCAGGTGTATGTGCGCAGAGGTTATATCGCCTACGAGCTAAATAGCATCCAGCATCACCAGCTGCAGGATAGAACGTGCGCTGTAGACTTCCAGTTCATGTTGCCATCATCACATCCAAACAGGTAACATGTTGCCCTCTCTAAACTGAACTGCAAAGTCTCTTCAGCCACAGACGAATGGCGCATTATCATCTAATTTTTATATTGACCACCAGAACTGGACACATATCGCTTCAACACATATTGCCGACCTTTAACTTGTGGTGATGACAGAATGGGCTTTAACTGATAGAGCAGCTTTTCATTACACCAAATAAAACTTGTTATAAAGATAAAGAGATATATATAGTTCATTTTCAGGCTCACATGAAGAAATCCAGGCTTATTAAGTGTCCCTCAGCTCTCAGGCATCATTTCGCTTAAATTGTCCTGACTTATCATTAAACATTATTTCAGTATACATTATAGTCACCCTCAGTATAGTGGTACAGGTGCAGGGCGATCTATAAACCACTGCTGTAACAGCTTATGGCTAACTGTGAGTGCAGTGTTTTTTTTCCCCACTGGACATTAATATGAATGTGCAAAGCATAAGAAAGTGCTTATATCTAATCATAATGCCTAAAGCTAGAAGTGCAGTTTGATCCGCTGCTAATATTCACCTGTCAATCATCTTATTTCAGAGGGAGCAGCCCTACTCTGAACAGGTAGAGTAAAGCTCCTCCCAGCCAGCCAAACCTCCCGATCGTGTGTACAATGCATGCTGGATGCACTGTGTTGCTTTTTCCCTCCGTCCTGTGAAACCAGAAAGATTTGCTTAAGGACTCCTCTAACAAGTCCTTCCTAATTCACTGTTTATCTGAGCTTCTCCATATTTTTTGTTGCTTCTTTCTACTTTTAAAGCAATATTGAGCTTTTTGACAGGAACATCTTTTATTTATTTCATGTTCCTCTTAAAAACTTCAAGCCTGAGATTTAAATGACTGCCACCGAATGGGGAGCCTGTATTCTCCAGCACCAGATTTTGATTCTTGATTTGCAACTCTCAGTCGGATATGGTAACAATTGTTCTCGATAACAACAATTCACAATTCCCTTTCAATTCAATACATGAAATGCACATATCACCTCTGTGTAATTATAATATAAATAGATAAGAACAATCCAGACTTGCTTTAATTGCTCTCTATACCAGTATTTGTACTCTTGGCTGTTCAGTGTTTCTTCCTAAAGCAAAGCTTTCTATGTGATCATTCAGTGGTCCTATCTTGCTGTCACTACCTGTGTGTGTCTCTTTTTCAGGGTTCCTGTGCCAGTGAATGGATCAGGCCAATTTAAAATGAGGCGGCAGGGCAGTGAGCTCTTCCTGGAGGGAGCTTTGTCTCCACCCTGCCAACGCATGGGTGCCATGGTGGCTTTCCAGTGTTTTGATGACTTCAAAAGGTCACTTTTAACTATTTATTAATGCCAAAGATATGTAGATCAAAGTACAAATAAGATTTTCATGTTGATGCGTTACTTTTTCTTTTGCAGGAATTTTGATGAAGTTCTCTCCAGCTTCGCTGAACCACTGTTGGAGAGTGCTCCGTTCTCAGAGTCCTGCTCCAATCTCTATGAGGAGGAGAACTGCAAGGTGAGGGCTGAGTACAGGTCACTGGCTTACGAATAAAAAGGCCGTTTTCATCTGTGTCTCTGCAGCCATTTAGTTTCTCTTCCATCCCCCACAGAATACAAAGGAGAACCCAATCCACATCATTAATGTGTCCATAAAAACAGCAGACACAGAGGATGATGACGCCTTGGTCACAGCCTTCACTGCCTTCGCCCAGTCAAAGGTCAGTTTCCAGATGTAAGTTAACACATGGCTGATTCTTATGACTGTGTATTAATGAAATGAATATGATGTATTTTATTTTATTTTTTTACAGAGAGCAATCCTGTTTGAGTATGGAATCAGGAGAATCACATTTTTGATTGCACAGAAGGTAATTCAGCAAGTGAACTATTTTTATTAGACCCACTATTATCACCCGTACATATGTATATAATATTCATTTTTAAAGAACTCCATGAAGCCATAAATGGCTCTTTTCTCTTCAGTGTTTTTGACCAAATTTCAACTTGTGTTTTTGATGTACAGTAGATCATACATGGCCTTCATATGAAAACACACAACTTACTTGTTACTGTGCTAAAACTAAAGAGAATGAATCAGTGTCTCATTTGAAGTTTTTTTCTATACATTCTGCTACTTCCAATGCATTTGTAATGCGTCTAGCTTTCATGATAGAGAATATTAAAATCTTTATTTACTCTTTTAAAAACTGTTTGTGCTGCTTTATACCGCTGGTTGGCGACCCTTTTAAAGCTTAATGAACTTAATGAAAATAGATATAACAGATAGTCTGCTCCTAGCATAGCTGTCCTCTCAACCTTTTATGAATCGTATTATCCATATCCCAGTCAGTAACACTGCACAATGTAGCCATGTACCTTTTTGCTCTCTCATTATTCTTCTTTTTAAATTTCACTTTGACAGAGAGAATTTCCCAAGTTCTTCACTTTCAGAGCGAGGGACGGGGTGAGTGCTTAGTAACCTGGATACAATTAATGAGCCGACATGCTGCTGTCTGAGGAGATGATGACCGCCCTCTCTCTGTGCTTCTCCTCAGTTCCAGGAAGATCGCATTTACCGCAATCTGGAGCCAGCTTTAGCGTTTCAGCTGGAGCTCAACCGCATGAGGAACTTTGACCTTACAGCTGTTCCCTGTGCCAACCACAAGATGCACTTATACCTAGGTGCTGCCCGTGTTCAGGAGGGTACTGAAGTCACTGACTACCGCTTCTTCATTCGAGCTATTATCCGCCACTCAGATCTCATTACAAAGGTAAGCTGTTTGATTGCTCGAGTAAAGATTCTACCTGATGTTTGCAGTAACACACAACTAAAATCTGCCTGTATACACAACCAGGAGGCCTCCTTTGAATACCTTCAGAACGAGGGAGAACGTCTTCTACTGGAGGCCATGGATGAGCTGGAGGTGGCCTTCAGTAACACTAGTGTCCGCACAGACTGCAACCACATCTTCCTCAACTTTGTCCCAACTGTCATCATGGACCCTTCCAAAGTCAGTGTCCAGCACATGCTGTGTACGCTAACTTAGTCAAATCTTATCATAATTGCTTTTATCAGAATACATGGCAAATTTATTTCATCTACAGCAAAACAGAGTCTTTTTTTATGACGTTTATATCGACATTCTCTACATTTTCACGTCTTTCTTTCACTTATTTTTGGTTAATACCTTAGGTGTGACTCCTATAAATGTTTTTACTGTTCAAACAGTAGATGTGATGCTAATGTTTTGTTGGGATTTTAACTAAGTAACTAATTTTAACTAAGTTCACATTCATCGAACTAATTGAATCTTAAAAATATATATGATTCAACACTCAGTTGTCTCTTTAACATCCTCGTTCTCTTCTTGGGGACCATCAGATAGAAGAGTCTGTCCGCTCCATGGTGATGCGCTATGGCAGCCGTCTTTGGAAGCTGCGTGTCCTGCAGGCCGAGCTGAAGATCAACATCCGCCTGACGCCAACAGGAAATGCCGTTCCTATCCGCCTGTTTCTCACTAATGAGTCCGGCTATTATTTGGACATCAGCCTGTACAAGGAAGTCAACGACCCAAGTTCTGGACAGGTGAGGACAGTGGACAGAAGAAGCCCATTTGAAGATTTTCATGTTATGTTGCAGGGTATTTGTTCTGTGTGTGTATTTTTATGACTGCTTTTTTATGGTCATATGAATAACTTCATTCACCTCATCATCTTTGCCTTTGCAGATCATGTTCCAGTCATATGGGGACAAGCAGGGTCCTCTGCATGGCATGCTGATCAACACTCCCTATGTGACCAAAGACCTGCTGCAGGCCAAACGCTTCCAGGCTCAAACTCTGGGCACTACATATGTCTATGACTTCCCTGAGATGTTCAGACAAGTACTGCTAACTCACTGAATTAAACTTATTTCTTTCTTTAATTTTCCAAAGGTGTCTGACTCAACTGAAAATCTTCTTTTAGGCACTATTAAAGCGTTGGGGTCCAGGGGACAAATGCCCTCAAGACGTGCTGATGTGCACTGAGCTGGTTCTGGACCCACAAGGTCGACTGGTGCAGATGAACCGCCTGCCTGGAGATAATGACGTATGATATATTTTTTAAACAATTTACATGAACTTCTACACTCTTAATTAATTCTCACTCAGTGTGATGATACTGATAACCACTATAACCTCTCCACCAGGTGGGAATGGTCGCCTTTAGGATGAAGATGAAGACTCCAGAGTGCCCAGAGAGCAGAGACATCATTGTCATCTGTAATGACATCACTCACATGATCGGCTCGTTTGGTCCTCAGGAGGATGAGCTGTTCCTCAGGGCATCTGAGCTGGCTCGGGCTGAGGGCATCCCTCGCATTTACATCGCAGCCAACAGTGGCGCACGCATCGGCCTCGCTGAAGAAATCAAACACATGTTCCAGGTGGCGTGGATTGACCCCAATGACCCCTACAAGGTAACCTCTGAGATATGTTTCTCATCACATTTGCACTTTGTGGTCGTAGAAGAAAAATGAACCACAGGGAATGGCAATATCGTTCTGCAGGGCTTCAAGTACCTCTACCTGACACCTCAGGACTACACACGCATCAGCTCCACCAACGCTGTTCACTGTCACCATGTAGAGGAAGGTGGAGAGTCCAGGTACATTCTCTATACTTATGAAGTAAACACTGTCAGCTAACTGAAATATATGACACCCATAACTTTTCTCTTTGGGATAATAGAGATTTGTTGATAATACCGACATGCCCATCCGTTACAGGTACATCATCACTGACATCATCGGGAAAGATGAAGGTCTCGGTGTTGAGAACCTGCGAGGTTCTGGCATGATCGCTGGAGAATCTTCTCAGGCGTATGAGGAGATTATTACAATCAGTATGGTGAGAATCTGGATCTGACTTCTTTCAGCCACCAGGGCCAGTCAACGTCTCTGGGACCTTTTTTAAAGCAGCTTTATGCTTTTGCAGGTGACGTGTCGCGCTATTGGAATTGGAGCCTATCTGGTCCGTTTGGGACAGCGAGTGATCCAGGTGGAAAACTCTCACATTATCCTGACTGGAGCAGGCGCTCTGAACAAGGTTTGCTAGATTAACCCGTCTTGTTTTTAATGAATAAACAGAAATTGTTTGCCAGAAATTGGCTTTTCAATTATGTTAAGGAAATTTTGTTGTGGACATCACAGCCACCATGTTTAGCCCATACTAGGCTGATTTGTTGCAGTTTAATGCAACAGTGAAAACAAACTTTTCCCCATTTTAATGCTTTTTTCCCTTTGTTTTTGAGAACTGAGTTTTTGCAGTGTATTTCAAAATTCCAGCTCCAGATGAGTGACAGTTGGTAGAAAAACTGCTTGAGGCTTGAGGCAAATAATGGCTTTATAGTGTAGCTTTTATACTCCAGTATTTTAACTGAAGAAATCCATGACCATGGTCATTTACGTCCCTGTGTCTGTACAGGTTCTGGGCAGAGAGGTCTACACTTCTAACAACCAGCTGGGAGGAGTCCAGATCATGCACAATAATGGAGTCACTCACACCACTGTGCCAGATGACTTTGAGGGCGTCTTCACTATCCTGCAGTGGCTCTCCTACATGCCAAAGGTTCATATATTGTTACATCCAGATCTACATGCAGTAACTGAACCACATCACTAACTTCTTCCTCTCTCCTCACAGAACAAACACTCCCCTGTGCCTGTTATAGCAACTACAGATCCAGTAGACAGAGAAATAGAATTCGCTCCTACAAAAGCACCGTACGACCCTCGCTGGATTCTGGCTGGGAGACCTCACCCCAGTGAGTTGCAGGATCTAAACTCTGAAACTTTTCTATTAGTTTTCATTAGTGAACCAAATAAATTTCCTTGTTATGAACATTCATTATTGGTGTCTTTAGCGGTGAGAGGTGCCTGGCAGAGTGGATTCTTCGACCACGGTTCTTTCATGGAGATCATGGAGTCTTGGGCTCAGACAGTGGTAGTGGGAAGAGCACGGTAAATCACTTTATACTCAGTGTATACACTATTTGTTAAATGATTATTAAACCTTACACTTGAACTGATTATTAATACTGAATGAATGAATGATACCTGAATGAATACAGGCTAGGGGGAATCCCCCTCGGTGTCATTGCTGTTGAAACACGCACAGTTGAGTTCACTGTCCCTGCCGATCCAGCCAACCTGGATTCAGAATCTAAAGTGAGTAAATCTCTCCACATGTTCACGTCATACATACACAACATAACATACATACACATACATAATAGACTGTGATTCTAAGTAGAAGAGCATTTCACCTCTGCCCGTGTGTTTTTGTGTGTTCTCGTCAGGTTCTGCAGCAGGCGGGCCAGGTGTGGTTCCCAGATTCAGCCTTTAAAACAGCTCAGGCCATTTGCGACTTCAACCGTGAACGGCTGCCTCTCATGGTGTTTGCCAACTGGAGGGGCTTCTCTGGGGGAATGAAGGGTATAGGATGAATACTAAATGTCGCAGAGAAACTGTATAACATACAAGACTTGACGTGACTTCTTATGCCCATTTCTCCCTCAGATATGTATGACCAAATATTGAAGTTTGGGGCCTATATTGTTGATGCCCTGCATGGTTTCCACCAGCCAGTGCTGGTGTACATCCCACCGCATGCTGAGTTGAGGGGAGGGTCCTGGGTGGTGATTGACCCTACCATCAACCCCCTGTGTATGGAGCTCTATGCTGACAGGGAGAGCAGGTACATGAGTTTTAATAGTTATAAAATTGTGTTTCCAACCTAAACAACAGATTTGTGTGATTACAAGTTTGTCTTTTTGTCTGTTCTGCTTTCTCTGTCCAGAGGGGGTGTGCTGGAGGCTGAAGGTACAGTGGAGATCAAATTCAGGAGGAAGGACCTGCTGAAGACCATGAGAAGACTAGATTCAGTCTATGCCAGTCTGGTTGAGCAGCTTGGTAAAAGCTCAACTCATGCAGCCACTTGTATTTCCCTGTTTTCTTTATAATTGCAATATTGCTGGGATATTCATACACACAGAGTGACTCCTCTATTTTCATCAGCTTCCCTGGAGCTGTCTGACAAACAGTGCAAAGAGCTGGAGTCGAAGCTCAAAGCAAGAGAGGAATTCCTATTGCCCATCTACCACCAGGTGGCAGTGCAGTTTGCAGACCTCCATGACACCCCAGGGAGGATGCAGGAGAAGGGTGTCATCACTGTGAGTGAACACTTCATGAACACACTGATGTTAAGTCTGGGAATATGTGTGTAACATAAGGTGCAGAAAATGAAACTGCACTCAGAGGAGAATTAAGCTGCTGTAACATATTTTACAATGGCCTCTTGACAGGATATTTTGGATTGGAAGAATGTGCGGACCTTCTTCTACTGGCGTCTGCGTCGCCTCCTGTTGGAGCAGGTGGTGAAATATGAGATTCTGCAGGCCAACAAGGACCTCGGTGACGGACACATGCAGTCCATGCTGCGACGCTGGTTTGTTGAAACAGAGGGAACAGTCAAGGTATGAAATGACACCAAGAGTTACTTTCTCTGCCAATGCCAAACATGCAATTTAAGTATTGAGTATAGTTTTGAGAATAGCTTTTTGTCTGGTACTGTATGTTTATCTACCATGACACTTGTGAAGTCGTTCTTATTTGTAACCCCTGTATGTGACTGTTAACATGACCAGCAATCATGACATACTGAGAGACTTAAAAGGCTAAAGCCGATTTGTTGCTTGTCTTGGTCATACCCAGTGACAGTTTTAGGTTGTGGATCATAAATCATGAGCCAGTTTTTATTTTTGAGCACTTCATTCTTAAAAACTGAACTGATTAGAAATCTGACGGTGTGTCTGTTTGCATTCCCAGGCTTACCTTTGGGATAATAACCAAGCAGTAGTTGAGTGGCTTGAGAAGCATTTGTCCACAGAGGACGGCACTCGATCAGCTATCCGAGAGAACATCAAGTACTTGAAACGTGAAAACACTTTGAAACACATCCGCAGGTATGCAGACACACACACACACACGTTTTGTGGACCATTAACAGCATGATTGATGTGTTGCATCTTAATGAACTCAGGAATCAGTGAAGGTGAAATGTTATCTTAACTGAATGACTCAGTCAATCGCTCAGTGAGTCACTTTATCTCTTCAGTCATGTTCAGCTAAAACTGCCTGTAGGAATTCCCATATATTCCTCATTGGAGAGTCCTGCTCATAGCTGCACCCTCGCCGGGATGCATTCTGGGTTTGGCACACTCATTTAATATTGATAAGGCGTCATGGTGGTCGGCAACCAAAAGTGAGTGTCTGATATATCGGTGGACAGGACACAAAATTTCCAGACCAGTCTCAGTGTCTCTTCATTTTCACGTGTTAGCGTGTTTAAAAGCTGTCTGTCTGTGTCACTGTTTCCCTCTTGTGTTCTAGCCTGGTGCAGGCCAACCCTGACGTAGCCATGGACTGCATCATCCACATGAGCCAGAACATCACTCCGTCCCAGAGGGCCAAGCTTTTGCATCTGCTCGCAACTGTGGACAGCACCAGCACCAGTTAAGCTGAGAAGCTTTAGGTAGCTTCAGGTTATAATACTAAAGAGAACAAAACGGTCGGTTCTAGTTTGATTGTATTGTATAGGCTGAAAATGATTTTAAAGGATTATAGTTGGGGCAGGTCTTTGCAATAATGCACACATGCACAAAGTGACTTATTCCTCAGTGATCCCAAAACCACTACAGTGCTCTGTCTGTCTTCACAGGGTTGTCCTAATCCGTTCCACTGCTTGTCTTTTACATCTGCGAGTTAAGCTGTCAGTCATTTCAGCAGCCGAGTCCAGGAACTTTCTGGTTCAGAAGCTATTGCTGTAACGCACATTTCACTCCGCTGCATTTGTACATAGTGGTGTGTCAGTATTAAATCTGTCTTGATAGGCTCTGTGCAGTCTACTGAGGTCAGGGTTATACAAGCTACATGAAATGGGAGACTTCATTTTATTTTGGTGCTGGTTGCAACGTTTATTTAAAGATATTAAATAGAGAGTTTGTGTTCATCTTTGAATGTAGTTGATGTAAAAATGAGCCCAGACAACTGATCAATTCTTTAATCAGTCTTCAAATAAAACACAAAGAAATAACATATGTCAAATTCCTGACCCAGTAAAGTGGTGAATTAAAGTTTCAGTTTAATTTCTGCATGGACTGAAAAATATAAAATTTTTATCAGTATTGTAATGCAGTAGCGCAATTTATTTTTTCTAATACATCAGTATCATGAGTCCAGTTGTGTCATTTCACTGTTGACGTTGGAATCGAGCGTCAATCATTGTCACTTTCAGTCTGTTTATCTGTCTTGTTTTAGTGTGCTAATGACAATGGTATGATTGACAGGAGATAGTTTTGACACTGTATGTGATACTTCTGAGTTTCTTTCATTTTTGTCAGAATATCTCAGACATAAAGAAGCAATTCTTAACGCTCAGGTTTTGTCAAAGGTGGACATTAATTGCCAAAGTGGTCCCCAGATAATGTGTGGATTTGCCTTACCTCTGATCACAAAACCAGAAATATCAACTGTGACATTTATTTGAATGTATATAAACTCTTTCCAGTGTGTGGCTTTCTACCAAGGGCAGTTGTTAATAAATGTCATTGATATATTTTTTGGCAAAAGAAGCCTCTTTTATTTACCCATTTGATTTTTTTTTATTATGGTCAAGTTAATGAACATAATATACATCTGACTTTCAGACATGTTAATCACAGTGTGTAGAAGAATAATGTGTAAAATCTTGAAGGGTTGGCACACGTTTGCATTTTGGAATGAAGTGGGTAAATACAGTCAAAAGAAAGCTTTTCTGTGGCGATAGCAATTTGAAACATTCAAATATATACAGCAAAAGACTGATAGAGTCATCACCTTCTCCAGCTGCCTTTTTATAAATATAAATAAAACATCACAGCAATAATGTCTAGCACAATACAAAAGACAAGAGACGGGGAGCTACAGTATGGAAGGGCCTTAAAATGCAGAGTGAACAGTAGAAAATCTGGTGGATGCTAACATACACATACTTCTCCACATAGAGTCCTTGTACTCATACAGGCTTTGAGTCTTTGCTTGGCAAAGCTAGATATTTTAAGTCTTACATACTTTTTCTTACAGCCACATCTTAATTCATCAGCGGTTTTAGTTCTTAATGAGCAGTTTTGTTGTGGAATGCATGTGAAATGATTTTCAAACATCCTTCTCCAGGTAGTTCCCAGGTGACTGTAGGAAAGCAGTGTGATTTGTACTTTTAGTAGCACAAAAGAAACCGGACATCAGACTCCTTCAGCCGGCGTCCAAAGATATCCACAGACAGTTGAGTAAATCACATTGACTCTGTTAGAGACAGTTTAGCTGCTTTAAAGCAGGGCGATGGGCTTGCTGTTGGCTGGTGCGCCCATGTACTGGGAAGTCAGGGGATCCTGGGTGGTGTAGGAGGTGTAGAGGCCCGTCACCTGCACATCTGACAGTGGCAGGTTCGCTCCAGTGGAGGCAGGAGGGAGGCTAGCTGTTCCCAAGTCACAGTCTGATAGTCGGAGGGGTGAGTTACTGAAGGTGCCCAAAGCATCCAAGTTAAAGCTGTCGTCCTTCATTTCCTCCCACAGATTACCTGAGCAGATAGATAGAGAGGTCAATGTGCTGCTGCAACAACACTTATCCAGCAAACAAAAAACACGCCTGACACTTGTCAAAAAAAAATAAGTATTTACCTTGAAGGGCAAAGTCCATGATGCTTGGGTCCAGTGCATCCACCTCTGTGTGTGTATCGCCATGCACACTGTAGAAATCGTCAGGGGGCTTGCTGGGCTGATGGGTGAGTGGACTGTGGGAAAGGTCGGGGACTGTGTGGAGGGGAGGTGTCTGGGCCGGGGCAGGGGACATGGGGGCCAGTCGAGCTTGAGCCTGGAGCTGGGCCTGAAACTGGTGGTGCTGGTGCATGGGTAAACATGGCAGGGACAGCGTGACTATAGGCTGCGGCTGCATCTGGGTAGGGACGGGCAGCGGGAGGCCGGTTTGACAGCTGGGCAGCCGGGTCATGCCGGGCTCTAAAGCCTTACGTCTGCAGTTCTCTGGACGGTCTGTGATCAGTTTGTCCAACTCATCTGCAGGGAACACGACAGATAATCAGACTTACTAGACATTGGCTAAGCATTAGACCTTTAACTTTTAAGTAAGCAAATACGTGTCTGACCAGGGTTAGCCATGCTGCGGCGGATGGCTGGCAGGTCCTTGCGTTTCCACTTCTGCATCTCTTCCTCCATCTTGTCGATTTTGGCAGGGTTCAGTGCCCACAGGCAGCCCTTACGGGATGAGCTGCTCGTCTTGTTCTCCACTTTCTCAAAGCATTTGTTTAAGGACAGGTTGTGTCTGACGGAGTTCTTCCATCCATCAGGTGCAGTCTGCAGGGAGAGAAGCAGTGTATTATCAGTCACGTTCTTTATCTATCTTCTCTTTTAGTCCTTGCTGGTAATATTAATAGAATATCATACCTTAAAATAAGGAAAGTGTTCCTTCATAAAGCTATAAATCTCACTGACTGGGAGGCTGCCAGTTTTGCTGTTTTTCAGAGCCATGGCAATCAAACAGCTGAAGAAAAAAAAAGATTACATTTTTATTCGAATGCAGCTCAAAGCAGATGGGGTGAAATACATTTGGTGGATATTTTTATTTAATAGCCAAATATTTGTGTCCTGACCTGTAGGAGTAGATTGGCTTGGGGAAAGACTTGGGCTGCAGCTCCTGGTCTTGTGGAGCCAGGCGAGGTTGTGTGAATAGACTTTGGTCGTTGAAAGAGACATTGCTATAAAGCCCACCTGTTGAACACTAAGAGAGAGAGAAGAGAATAATTAGGACCTTATCCATCACATTTTCCTGTTGATAAAATCAGGCTCGTCGTTAGGTATGTTACCTGTTGTCCGGTTTGGGTTAGAGAGTACACCTGCTGGGGTGTGGGCTGGTAGACTGAGGTAGGGCACTGATATCCTGGAGAGGGCAGCCCATTCATGGAGAATGGAGACATCTGTGAAACAAATGCAGGGGCATTTTACATTAAACCATATAAAAATATATAAACATATATAAAAGAAAAAAAAGAAAAAAGTATCTATCTATCTATCTATCTATCTATCTATCTATCTATCTATCTATCTATCTATCTATCTATCTATCTATCTATCTATCTATCTATCTATCTATCTATCTATCTATCTATCTATCTATCTATCTATCTATCTATCTATCTATCTATCTATCTATCTAAGCGTCATACAACATAAAAGATTTGTTGCTGTAGTTCTGCTGAAACTTACACTTCCGCTGTGGGTGTTGATGATGCTGATTCCCAGAGGGCTGTGCTGCATGTTGGTCTGGAGCTGGAGCATGGAGCCCTGTCCCGCTGTCATCGTCATGTTGCTCAGCTGAGCTGTAAGGATGAACATCCACACTCATCTTAGTTTAAAGTAAAAAAAAAAACACAAACAAACCTATTTAAACTATTTATACGTGGAGTGCTTTCTATTCATCCAGATATTTGTGGTGTTATCTTTCATGTCTGGAGATATTTGCTGTGGCTTATGATACATTGATGCTCAGTAGAAACTTGTAATAAGTTCAGCAACAGAATGAAAAACAGGATGGTATGACTACACATGACATTTATAGACTTTTACAGACTTCTTCTGCACAGTGACAGAGATGAATTAAATTAAATAGTTCAATATAATGTATCTGGATTAGTGTTTTAAATAACCTTTTCATTATGTTTGGAAACCTAAGCTATGATAGAAAAAAATCCCAATGGTTAGAAGAGCACATCGTCCATTTCATTGTTATCTCTGAGGATAATCCTATAAAACTGTGTTCATATCTGCAAGGGCCAGAAATCCAGAAGAATCCAGCAGTCCTGATTTATCCAATCAGAGAGATGATGCGGTTTTTGAATGTTGCACTGTCCCCCTCCCTGTCACCTCACCTGCCTGTTGCTCCAACAAGCTGCCCTGGGAGGGCCCGTTACTGTGGCCTCGGCTATCAGCCATCTGCTGTAGTCGGGGCACATCCACAGAGGTGAGCCATGACAGAGACTGCAGGTCCCCAGGGAGGTCCTCCTCCCTCAGCTGGGAGGGGTCCGTGGTCAGAAGCCTTCAAGAGAGGAGGGGGTAGGGGGAGATTTTTTTTTTTTTTTTGGAAGGGGGAGGGAGGGGGGGGGATTGAGGGGTTAACACGGCTGTCAGCACAGACACACATAGACCACAAGTGGAATTTAAATGTAAACACTTAGAAAATTTTGTCCTTCAAAGTCAAACCCGCTGTAAAGTGTGTGAATGTGGGGAAGCAGAGATGAAAGCTGCTCGGTGAAGCCGTGTATTAGCTGTGCCATCCAGGATTTCCCATAAGAAGATTAACTACAAGTGCTATTTAGCAGTGACAGTTTTAATCAACAATGAGGGAGTTAAACAAGCTTTCCATTCAGAGTAAATCATCTGTTGAGATTATTGTTTTTTTTCCTTAGTGCCACACTGATCTTTGTTTGTCTTAATTTTTGCTTCTTTGTAAATTGTGAATACAAATATAAAAAATAAAATAGACAAAAAATAGCAAATTAATTTTACACAAATGATTTTTCATTAAAGATTTTTTTTACAACCCATAATTTTATAAATGTTGTGCTATAAACTGGATTAGATGCAGGTTTTCTGTTTAACCAGTGCACTGCCAGTACCAATCAGCTTTCAGTCATTTCGTCTGTTATGTGGAGAGCCTCCAAGAGAAAGAAAGAAAAGGGAGGAATCCTCTTGAATCCTCTCCAGTCTCCTCGGCACACACACACTTACTGGGCAAGGGTTTAGTAATTGGGGTCGCTATGACAACACATACTATTCAGTTACTTTGTGGGTCTGTTGACAGTGTAGGAGTACCCCCCCCTTCAAACACACACACACACACACACACACACACTACAAATCTCCTAATAAAAAATCAACCCTGTGTCAGGTGACCACGGTCTGGCCGTAACCATTGGCTGAATCATAAGTAAACAACGCATGAGATCGTTTGAAACATGGGACAGCAGCACATGTTGCCTGCAACAGTTGGCCTTGTCCATTGAAAAATGATCACCTATTGTGTCCCAAACGACAAATCTGCCCAGTGGCACGTGGCTCTATTGTCTTCCCCAGACCCTTCCTTGATTGTCTCTGTCGTTTCTTTTCTTTACCCAGCCCTTGCATTAATCTGTTGGAATGACAGCCCTCACATAAGAGGGACAAATAGGATGCCATCTGCTTCCCTATCCCTTTCCAGGCTCTATCCTCACTGCCGCCCCCAACTCCCCCTCCATCACCCTCTGGCCCCCCCCCTCCCCTCGTCCTCCCTAAACGGGGAAATCAACGGAGCCTCGGGCCAGAGGGGGTGCAAATGTAGTTTGAGGTCAGGGCTCTGTGTCTGCCGTCCGAACGGGTGACATCATTGCAGCCAGGAATCAGCAGCACACATCCTCAAACACCTTGCATGTGCCAGTAAATGATTTTGAGTGATCATCCTTTAGAAGCGGGTGGCAATGTGAATTTAACACCCTCTAAAGTATCACAATATCACAGCTGGAGCTTTTGAAGTTAGTGTGCCTTTGTGAGACTAGCCCTCATTCTTCCTTTCTGTCTCTGAGTTTTTCTTTTACTTGTGACAAAATGAAGAAATACTGTCCAAGCATAACAATCAGAGAACTTTAACTGATGGATTGTTGACTGAAACAGAGATGCTTTTTTTTTTAATGCATGAAAAGTAGATGTGCATACACTCCAAGCGAATCAAATCATAGTACAATATTTGCTGTAGCTGGTCTTTTACACTTTTGCTTCACAAATCTACTCAAGGTTGCAGTTCATTCATGATAAATGTGTAATACATGCTGATAGAAACCATAGAATAGGTGACATGCTGGGGGGATTTCCACCTCCCCTCCTCTCTTTCTACCAGCAGCATAGAAATTGCTCACTGATGCAAAACATGTTGAACCGGTGTCTCCATGTATCATCCGAGCCTTCCCAGAGGTTCAACAACACTAAATATTGCACCTCCTCCTTCCCTCCCTCCCTGCCTCCCTCCTTCCCTACCTCCCTCCTTTTCTAATTGGGAGCCACTTGTGCACACTGGTGACCCAGAGCGCCCCATCTCCCCCTGAGCCGGCAGGCCAAGAGGCTCAGGCTCTCCGTGTGCCGACAGCGGGAGTGTAAACAGAGCTGATGGTTTCTGACAGATCCATTCAGACTGAAAATCATTTATTCTCCAGGATTTTTTTCTCCTCTCGCCTTTTTCATGCAACCCCCCACGCACAAAAAGAGCTGTCCATCTACCTTTAGATTAAACATAGTGGGGTTAGACAATTTGTTCCATGTCTATTTGCAAAACACCTCAAGGGATTTGATTCATATAAATATGCCTTTTATCTATTGAGGCGTCTCAGAGTTGATCATGAGTGTTTTTGACAATATGCAACAAAAATGATATGCACTGTTTATCCTTAAAAGATTGTGTAACTATTGTCCTGATATAATACAACAAGTTTTCAGTCAGAAGTCTCACCTGTAGTCCTGTGGAGACGGATGATGCCCAGCATTCTCAATTATTCCTGACATCCTGGATGTAATTCCACCTTCTATCATTTCCTGGGATATGTGGTGCCTCTGCACTGAAATGAATCAAATGAACACACTTTAGCTTTTGTCCTCTGTGAGTATTCAAACAGAAGTAAACAAGCTATGTAGAAGTAGCCTGTTTATTACAGTCTTAGTAAATATTCAAATAGTGTCCTCTTTAGTAAATGGTGGAGCAGCATGGGCTATTTCTGAAAATATAAAATCACAGGCAAACTTTTTAAACTCAAATTTAAGGTTCAGTAAGAATTTTATACAAGAATAAGCAAATTCAAACATGAATTGATAGCAGCTTGTAAAATTTCAGTTTGGCATCAGTATGTCTTTGTTGTAGCTGGAGCCCATTTCACTGTTTGAATGGTTTCTGTTGCCCTTAACTCTCAATAATTGAGTTTTTGTAGCTTAAAAAAATGCATTGAGTGATTAAACTAATAAAGTTTGTAATAAATAAGCATTCAGTTCAAATGTTTACATAACAGTTTGGTCACATTTACTCAGCCTATAGATATAAATGGTTTATCATTCAGCCTGCTTGCAGTGAAACTACTCTTAAAGGCTTAAAATCATTCAAACGTCAAATGCCTAATAAAAATGAACAGTCCGACAAAGACTGAGATACTGAAAGAAAGAAGTGGTAAAAACTCACCTGTTTTGGATGATACTGAAGAGTGTGAGAGCCGGTCGTGAGCCCCTGTACTGTATTTCACTGTGTTGCACTTGATTCTCCAAAAACCGTTTTTAAATTTCCCTCTCTGGAGCTGTCCAGCGCTCTGACATGCGCAGTGGAGACTTCAGCAGAGCTCAGCAGTGGCCCGGGGGGCAGGAGGACCCCATGAGTTTGACAGCTGCTCTTAATGCAGTGCCTGTTAACAGTCCCGACAACATCCACACTTCCCACGGCAAGCGCAGAAGTAGCGATGCTGAGATTTTATTTGGCTTTTTTCAGTTTCTGTGGACTTTCTGGTGCCAAAGTGCAGATGTGGTGCGCTCCTCCACTGCGTCCAACAGCAGCCAGACACACGTTTGCTGCGTTAAAAGTCAGGCCATACTCCCTCCAGACATTGTAGTCCTCTTGGCGGATGATTATTGAAGGGATAAAGTTGATGTATTGAAAGGAAGTTCCCTGTCTGTCTTACACCGTCTTGTGCGCTTGTCCAACCAGTGGCACACAGGTGCGCCCTGTGCGTCTTAATAAAACACAAAAGAACACGAGTTCTGGACTAATTCCTTTTCAGGATATTTAATTTAGAGCAAAAAAATGTTTTCTGTATTTTAAAATAGTTGAACCAGACAATGCGCAATAAAAGCAAAAGAAACAAATAGAATTAAACAAAAAAGGAAGAATAATAATTAGATATCCATTTTGCTCCACTATATCCTCCTGTCAGGTTATTCCTAGTAAGCTCCCTCGTTCGGGTCTAAGACGATGTGAGTCGCTGCTTGTGGTGGCATCTGTGTATGTGAGTGTGAACTTTTTTTTTTTTGGGAAGTGCTTGTAGATAATTTGCTTCCCGCCGCTATGGCCGCGTCCTGCTCCTCTCAGCAGTGGGAAAAAGAGCCGGGGAGGCGCGTAGGGAGGGCAGGGCGCCGGGTGGGCTACAGCAGGAGGCGGCAAAGGCTCACACTCGTCTGGAGAGCAAGCCCACTTGCAAAAAAAAAAAAAAAAAGAACAAGAAAAAAAAAGTGTGGCATGAAGGAGTTGTGTCTTGGGTTGGTAACGCGATAAGAAATGACTGTGTCATCATTTGCTCACTCAAGCTTTAATAAAATGAAATCCCAATTCCAACTGCTGTTTTTCATAAGTAAGCATTTCACTGAGTTGTAGCTACAATAGCAAAGAATTTATTTTACTCAAGGCGGAAAAAGATCTATACCCTCTCCGTTTGCCAGTATTGAGGAAATAAGTGACTCATGAATTTGTAGAAGCAGCTCACAGCATCAGGAGGCTATTTGTTTGTTTGTTTATTTTTTCACACTTTCTGAGGAAAAGGAATGAATAGGTTTAACTCTCGTATTCAAGGACCCACGGGGCTCCAGCTCCCAGCAAGGTAAAAGTTACATTTCAGCATTTTCTAATTAAAAATTGATTGTCTTCCAAATGATGTCTCACTTTAACCTGTTTTACCATTTGATAGGACATCGACAATGATTAAAAACCTTAATGAAGAGCTACGAGACGCTGTGAGTGAACGTTTGTGCACCGGTACAGATGAACAGGCTGCAGGTATGGTCTTTTAAACACCAGGATTAAATGTGAAACCTGTTTGAGATTAAATCTGCGGCCGGAAATTAAAGGGGAATTCCTAAAAGTCTTTAGGGAGACTAGTGACAGCAGTATCAGGCCCATGGGACCCTACAGATGGTAAATCGGCCTGTCACAATGGGCTCAATCAATGATTACATGCATGAACGTAACGGACAAAAACAAGACCATCCTTAGAGAGCAGATGCTGGAGGTCCTAAAGCCCGCAGGGTTAGGATCTGGAAACGGGGGGGGGGGGGGGGCACTGTGGGGCAGTGAGGTGATGGTGATGGTAAGTGCCACAGGTTCACATCAAAAGGTCCCTGAGCAGGACACTGACCCACTGTTCATTCATTGGTTGTTCTGCAGGGGTGGACAAAATAACAGACACATAGATCTGAATTGATTAGTTGATTAGAGAGATTCATTAACTGAATTTACTGGTTTTGATGAGCTTTACAGAAGATTTCAAATCAATGTAATGGTCACTTATACATCATACAGTCTTTTCAATTTGAAAGTCGTAAAATGTCACTACCTGGCCATCAGGAAATATCTTGATAATATCACCATCATGCATCATGCTAACATCACCAACAAAATAAAAGAAACACCGTACTTTATTACTTAATTACTTTATATATGGCCAGGTAGTGGCATGTGTAGGAATATTAAGGTAATGGCTCTGAGAGTGCTGCATTCAGGAGAGACATGAGGACTCCCTGCAGTTCAGGAGCACAGAGCGACTGCTCTCCTCTCTCATGCCTGTTCAGGAGTAATTGTGAAACAATGGGATCACCGCCTGAGGATTGGCCTGTGTTTTTAGCCTGTGTTTTTGTCTTGCACCAAGTGTTTACTCAAAACACATCGGCCCCTCTGAGAACGAGGTCAGCTCACCCCTCTAATCTCCTCTGCAGGCAGAGACACAGTGTCCCCCCAGAACAGCATGTCACCCAGAGTGACCCTCTGGCCACACAGAGGAAGCTGCCGTCAGCCATGCTTAGCCAAGGAGCAGCATCAGTGTCCTGCCAAAGACTTTGTTTTCTCACCGAGGCTTCAACCCGAAGGGAGCAGAGTGTCCAGACTGTCAGGCTTCAGGTTGCCCCGTCAAAGGTCAGACAGTCAGAGATGACTTACAAGAAGTTTCAGTGTAGTTACACCCTCACAGAGGGAAGTCTTGGCAGAGCAACGATTAAACTGAACAAATTTATAATGGCAACACCATTATCAAGTTGTGCATCTAATGTTACCTGTGTGTCATCACTTTACATCTTTATTGTAAGTGGAATTAACTTTTTTTTAAAAGGTACAAATTGAGACTGAACATTTAAACCCTAAGTGCAGCTCAACACTACTGTAGTTATTATATAATAAACCTGGTGTTTTGCATAATTAGCTCCAAGCCGGGTCTGAGGTCAGCTCACCCAATTCACCATTTAAACCCCAGGTTTTTAGTTTTATCTGGGGAGATTTTCAGGTCCACTGCTGAGATTTTTGCCATTAAATACAACAGAGATAAAAATTCATGCTATTACATTGCTACTCAGTAAAGTGGAGGTGAAAGGTGTTGTTCTCATCGCAACATTTATTCCCATGGCTAATTCACTGTGACATCACCTGTCACAGAGAACTATAGGTGTAACTTCATTTCGAAATAGGAATTTAGTTTTGAAATAGACCTTTTTTTTCGCAGCAAACATTTTGACTTGTCATAGCAGGTAAAGTTCAGGTGTTAGTAATGACATTAATTATGGCTCAGCTCTATTTAAATGTCCCAGTAAGCCATGCATGCACAATACCAGGACCCTGAACCTGAAGCAACTAAATGGAATTCAGCCATCATTAACCGTATTATTTACACCCAATGTGACATGTCAAAATTTAACATCTTTTAACAGATGTCAAAACTGGCAAAACTGTAGTGGAGATTACAATACAAAGATGGCAAATACTGTGGATACCCCAAGGAGTGAGAAAGAAAATGTGTTTTGTTTGTGTTTTTGTTTGTTTTTTGTGATTTGATGAACTGTCCCTCAGCATGCTGCTGACTCATCAGTCTTCAGGGCTGAAATGTACATTTATTCTACTTTATTTGAGTATTTCCCTTTCATTCTACTTTACACTTCTTTTTGAATAACAGGTGCAGTTGCTAGATACTTCACAGATGAAGAGTTTATATACAAAACTTATGATCAGTTTATAAAATATGATGCATTGTATATTATCCAACAATATATGAACTAATTAAAACATTTATATATAAATATACATGTAAATTATAATAGCTTTGCTGTGACAGGGTCCATTTTCCTGCATTATGGATACTTCACTTGTGATACTTTGATTAGACTGAAAATACTTACAAAGTTTTTCTGAAGTATAGTTTCAACAACAACAACACAGTGTTTTATTGTTAGTTTTACATTAGTAAAGAATCTGAATACTTCAACTTCTAATTCAAGGTTTTACTATCAGCCTCTGTCTGCATCGAACTGAAGAACAGAGAGGGTGCGCTGCAGCAGATATACTACTGACAGGGTATTGGTCAGTATTGGTCCCATCACACCATCTTCTCCATCAGACGACTTCTCTGGACAGACTGGACTGCTGGACTTCCCAATCCTATTGTCCCTAAGGATCACAGAGCACCCTATCTTCAGGGTTTAGAGGGGTCAATGGTATTGATCTCTGATTGGCCTGTGTCAACACCAAAGCCTCTGGTCTGAGGCGAGGTCAGTCCTATTTAGTATCCTAAAGGGTTAAGATGGAGCAAAAGTCCTCTTCTTTTTCACAGCCGATTGAATGTAAAAGAGCCTCATTTCCAAAAGAGCTCTCATTTACTTTTTATGTGGCACAGCAGGCACATGGCGTCCCCTAAGGATGGCACTCAGACACCCCTAAGTCAAGTTGTCTAACTTGCTTTGCATTTAGTTTTTGCAGTGACCCTTCTGAGGTTATCCAGGCTGACGAACTGCTGGGTACTGTGTTAAGAAATAAGTCAATTGCAGTTAGATGTTTAAAGCAACAGTGAATAAAAAATGAGACAAAAGTAAAAATCACAATTACGAGGGAGACATAGTGATGTTATATGTACATTATTCTTATTTTGAAGTAAAAAATATCCAATGTGGGGTATGAAGTAACCTCACTGACCCAGCACTTTGGATCTGAAATGATGACAGGTCCCAGCCTTCGTTACGCTGCTCTGAAAAATTAGAATCATGGACTATGAAAGAAGGAGAGATCCAAAGAAAGGGACAGGGGGAAGAAAGACGGTCTTTGGGAAAAGAGGAATTAGATAGGAAGAGAGGGAGAAATAAAGGGAGGGACACAGTGAAATGGAGACAAAATAAGGAGAGGAGCGAGGGAGAGGGGGCAGTAGTGGTGTGATGTGAGTGTTATCATCAGCTCTCATTCTCAGCATGGAATCTATAATGGGAAAATCAACCTCTCTGACTCCTGTGTAATTGGATTTGCCGGGTCTCGTGCTGAATCAGAGCCCAGTGGGTAGCACAAAGCTTGTTAAGATTGGACAAGCATTGCTGGGCCGCTGGGCCGGGGGAGAGGTGGGACGACGGCAGAGGTAACCTTGACAACTTTTCTGGAGTGGAGAGTGAATAATTCAAATATGCTGAACACTCAACTGGTCACCCCTAATAGACAAATGACTGAAAGCTTTCCAAACATTAATCAACCCATAAAATGGGTGAAACCTGAGCTTTTCTCACATTTAGGTCACCAGAGCTGAGAAAATGGACACCTGTGTTACCTTGGAGACTGTGTGTCTTCTAATGGTGGTTACCAGGTTACACAGGTTAACACACTCCCACCCAGGATCTCACCACAAGGTGCAGCTACTTTAAGGCATGGTCATGTTTGTACACAGAAGAAAACAGACTATTGGTTCCTTAGAAAATATTGAGATCAATAATTTCAGCCTGTGACTTGCACCTGGTTGAAAGCAACAGTTACTGTCTATAAAATACATACTTTAGAGGAAAGACTTTAAACCACGCTGTCTGCTACTGGTAACTACATTTTGTTTTTGGTGCTATCATATGTTAACATGCTAACTGGCTAAACTAAGATGGTGAACATGGAAAATATTGTACCTGATAAACATCAGCAATTTAGCATTTATGTTGTGACCATGTTAGCATGCTGATGTCGGCATTCAGCTCAAAGCTCAGTTGAGCTGCTAGTGTGACCACCTAATCAATGATCAGTAACCAGACCTAGACTGTGCCAGCAAGGAGGAAGAAACTGGGGCTTTTTTTTGCCGCTGGTTCTGATGTAATGGAGCTTAGAGGTAGAGAGAAGGAGAGACGGAGAAAAAGGAGAGAAGGGAAGGGGGATGGTTGGATTGGTGAGGTTTGGATCTTGTTTCTGTATCGTTATGTTACACTCAGTAGAGCAGTAGATACCCAGGTAAGCACTGAATAAGATCTCTGTCCCTTCACCTCCCACGACATGAATGATTAAGCACCTAGCCCACAGTGGCCTGAGCCTGGGTCAGGATGCTGTGGAGAAGCATATGTGCGCACAGGCCTGGATGCAACTTCACCAACACTGTACTGCTACAGCATGCTGGATGAGTGAACCGCCAGACAGAGCAGAGAGGACAGTAAATGTGTTTTTTTGGGGTTTTTTTTCATTAGTATTATTAATCAATCTGGACCACTGTCAATAATCTGGTGTTTATAGGTTCACTGATTGTCTCCATGCAAGCAGACACAGGAGGACACACTATTCGTGTCTAGCTTCTCTGGAGAGAAGGACATTTGTTGCAGAGTGGATCCTCATTGAGATTCTTCATCATGCAGCAGAATAAGACGGCTTCAGATATGCAGGTTTGAATTTTCTTTTGTGTCATACAAATTTCAGATTTCTCGTCCTCTTGTTTTGTTGCTTTTCAAAGTTCAGATATCATAATGCAGTATGTCAAAGTGGTTCAGAGCTTGAAAGTTTAGTTTGATTGTTATGTGTGTAATGTACAGATATGAGAGTGGTATCACTCTTCTCATTGAACTCTGCCAGAAAGTGAATCAGCACATTTACCAAAATGTTGAACTAAGGGAAACAGTAGAAACTATGCAGAAGTAAAGGAAGTAACTTCTAGTTGTACTGACAAATGAAGACCTTTAGGGTCAAGTGGAGATTTTACTAATGTACCAGATCATCAGGCAGAATCCTCTTTAAGAGGGAGAGGGAGAACTTTCCTGTTACTTAGTTGGTAAATTGCTATATCCCCCTCCCTCCCTCCCTCCCTGGTCTAAAGCTACTTCTTCTTCTCACACAGATGAGGTCACTCTGTCTCAGGCAACACTGACACTCTAGACCAAGATGAGGGACCATCTCTTAATTAAAATACAATTGGTTGTGCTCTGAGGTAGCAAGGCAATTCACCTGATCTGACAGTGGCTTAGTGGATTCATTACATAATCATTCTTTCCGCTGTGCATCAGATTGGGCTGTCGATTGTTTAATTATAACTACAATTACAATCCGGTCCACTTTGTATTATACAAAGCCACGAATAACACATGCATAAGAAAAACTTCTTTCTATAGTCAGGTGCTTTATTCAACTCAGACTATTCTTGTTGTCCTGGACAAGAGAGTCTGAACGCCCATTCAGTGTTCGGCCTTTCTAGCACAGTGTCATTAGAAACACGTTTGCATGCTGCAGAGGGATTTCTTAAAAAGAAATACCTACAGGACACCAGAGGAAACCTGAATGCAAACCAGCAAACATTTAGATTTCGTCAGTGCACTGAATGAAAACCTAAGACATTGGCATTATTATAACCACTGAATTCATGAATCCTCCTCTTGACAGGGGCTTATCAGTTCATGTTATTACTTGTAACACTGTATGGCAGATCCCTAAGTCACGCTGTCCCAGCATATTGTCTGCTTGTGCTGCCCCGAGAGAAGTTTGTTCCCATGAAGAAAGGGGGTGTCACAGATACCCCACACCAGCACCACTACCATTACATCGCCAGATTGATTCTGACGTCCAAAAAAGGGTTCCTTCAATGATATTGTTCACCTGTCTCATTGGCTTAAAGTGGGTGGGTGGGAGGGGGTGGGTGTGGGAAGGGGGTCGGGTGAGGGTTATTGGTGGGGACACGGGGTGAGGGGTATTGTTGGGGAGAGGGGTGAGAGCACTGGGGGTGTGGGGCTGACAGGTGGAAAAAAACACTCTCATCTGACTAGCCTCCTCTATCCTTCCATGGGGCCCTGTGTGAGCAAAGTAATGAAGTCCAAATTACAGCACAGGATTGCTAAGAACAAGCCTCTATTGTTCCCCCTCGGGGCACACTAAATGAGTGTCACAGCAAGCAGCGGGGCACAGACCGTTACTGCACTATTTAGTCTGTCCCGTTGTCTCAAGATGGCCCCGTTTCAGAGGTTCTCAGATCAGACAAATACTGCTCCCCTCCTCCTCCCTCCTTCGCCTTCACCCTTCCTCTGTACAGCCAACCCCTCCCCAACTCCTCACCCCAAAATAGGCCAAATCTCCTCTATTGTGTTTCGACTGCCTAGTGTGAAATTCACTGTGACGTTAAATGTTTTCTAATGAATAATTACTGAATGGATATGCAGGGGGAATATGTGTAATGGATTGTAGACTGCATTTTAAAGACGTCTTTTTTGTCTCTGCTCCGTGGTATTTACAGGACAAAAACACTTGGCCTTTCTCAGAAGAAATGAGGGCCATAGGCGGAGGATAGAAGCAGGGGAGGAGGGGGAACGGAGGGCTTTGTGTCAATTAGATCCAATGGATTATCTTTTTTAATGTTTTTACAGAGAGAGTTGAGAATCAAAGGACTTCTGCTTCCAAAGGAGAGAGAGAGAGAGAGAGAGAGAGAGAGAGAGAGAGAAAAAAAACAAAACCAACAAAAGCTGTGAAAACCTTTGGTCTAAGTGTTGGTGCTGAGAATGCAAAACAGATTGGTGGAATTTTTCCCACTATGCTTCTTAAATGTGCCGCTGTTTTGGGCACCCCGAGTCCATTTGCACAGTGTGTTATGTTTGCTTGGTGCGTCAGCTCTAGTGAACTGTGGGCTGCCAGCCAAGGTCCCTGTGTGCTGTGTAGTGATCATTAGCTTCTGTCTGTTCGTCTGCACAATCACAGAGCTTTGCTTCAAAGACACATAGGACCTCTAGACCTCTTATTTCAATTGAACTAACAGGGACCATGTTTGTGCTTTTTTGGGGGCTTTTTTCAGCGTCGTCCTCCCCCATGGAGCTTTTTATTCAAACATTCATTCATCCGGCCGCATTTGTCAAAATACGTGGCTGAGAATTTGGATATCATTGTTATGCATGTAAAAATGTGTTACACTTTGTTATTGTTACTTTGGCAGAGTTTGCTTCCTCTAATAATCAGGATTAATCTAACTGATTAATACACACATTTATAAAGTTATTAACTCTAACAAAATGTATAACTGTGAAACATTGAATGTGTAATGGTGTTGAAAAGGTGTTTTAGAAATAGAGAGATCTGCAGATTATGGTGCAACAGGAACAAGAATTTACACTTTTAAAAGATATTTCTGCATCTCTGAGGCTGTGCATTTAGCTTCCTTATGGTTGATGCAACTTGTTGCACAGGGTCAGCTGGATATGGAGGGTGCCCTGACTGCCAGGGACCGGGTGGGAATCCAGGATTTTGTCCTTCTGGATGAAACCACAGAGACAGCCTTCCTCAGCAACCTCAATAAACGCTTCAGCAAGGATCTCATCTATGTGAGTCTGGGAAGGGACTATTTAAACCCTGCTGTCAACAAATGTATGTGCATTTTCACAATAAATATGACAACTTTTGACTCTTTCTTTTAGACCTACATCGGCACTTTGTTAGTGTCTGTCAATCCCTATAAAGAGCTGGACATCTACAATAGGAAACAGATGGATATCTACATGGGTGTCAATTTTTTTGAGCTTCCACCACACATGTGAGTGTATAATCTGCATCTGTAATGTGAATTTGAGGGTGCATGTACCTGACTTAAACAATAATCTAACTCTTGTTGTAGCCCAAGTTCATTTGTGAAATATTGTGATTGCTGTACAACCCTGTAGCTATGCCTTGGCAGACAACGCCTACCACACCATGCTGACAGAGTTCAACAATCACTTCATCCTCATCTCTGGTGAGAGCGGTGCAGGGAAGACGGAGGCCTCCAAGAAGATTCTGCAGTATTACGCCATCAGCTGTCCGAGCACCACTCTGCTGAACACTGTCAGGGACAAAATGCTCAAGTCCAACCCTGTCCTCGAGGTCTGGTCGTTACTTAGTGTTATATCCTTGTAATGATGCATCAAAGAACAGGTTGTTAATTATTCTGTGTGATATGGTTGTGTTTTCTCTCAGGCTTTCGGGAACGCCAAAACGCTGAAAAATGACAACTCAAGTCGGTTTGGGAAGTACATGGACATTCAGTTTGACAGCCAGGTGAGAATCAGTTTAATCAGGCAAATTAACAGAGGTGCTTCTGACAAATATATCAATAAATCATAGATGAGAAAGAAAAAATCAGGAGGTTTATGAGAGACCCTTTAAGTACAGTTCTCCTGTTTTAAATTCTTCTTAAAAGTGTGCCATAATCTAGCCTCGTGGGCTGCAACCCACTGCACTTTACTCAAAAAACTGGGAGAAAAAAATACTCGGTGTATTTGGTAATCTAAGTTTAACAATAAAATGTTTTGTTTAAATGTTCGGTTTAATTGTACAAATGTGTAAAAATAAATTAGAAGCCTAAAAATTACTTACGGCACAAATTGCACAACTTTGCTCAAGGATCAATTTGGTCAGCCAGGAGAAAGTTCAGCAAAAATAATTGATGAGTATTAACTTTCCTTTCATGGGACTGAAGAAGTAGCTTTCAAGGAAAAACATTTATCCTAGAAAAATATTTTAAATCTGGCCACTGGACCATAGGCTATGTTTTTTTCTGTAAGTTGTAGAGCTGCTGTCTTTAGGATCATGATGCCCATAGGGGGATGCTGTCGGAGGCCACATCCTGAATTACCTGCTGGAGAAGTCGAGGGTCGTGCATCAGAATCATGGGGAGAGAAACTTCCACATCTTCTACCAGCTAGTGGAGGGAGGAGAGGACGACCTGCTGCACCAGCTGGGCCTGGAGAGAGACTCCCTGCATTACAACTATCTAACCCAAGTATGTGACCACGTTTTAATGAATTCAATTTATGAGATAATTGTACACTTTGACACTATGTTACCGTGTTTACTTTCTTCTGACAGGGAGAGTGTGCCATTGTGTTTTCCATTAATGACAAAAATGACTGGAAAACAGTCAAAAATGCACTGCAAGTCATCGACGTCGATGAGATTAACACTGATGTAAGTTGGACATTGTTACTGACGCACTCACTCTTCCCTTGTAGTTTTGCATCGCTTTATGAATATTTATTCTGTGCAGCACTTGTTTGGGATTGTTGCGAGCGTCCTCCATTTGGGGAACGTTCAGTTTGACTCTGACAGTAAAGGCCAGGCCCTCCTGAACAACAACGCAGAGTTACGCTGGGTCTCAAATGTAAGAAAATAGCGCTGTGGTATTCTCCAGATATGTAGCATTATTACAAAAAGTCACAGAACAAAATATCTTAATGTTATTCTTCCTTGCAGCTGCTAGGGGTTGATGCTCACATTCTCCAAGAGGGATTGACATTCAGGAAGATAGAAGCCAACAAAGATCAGGTGCAAACGTGTCAAAATGTCCTAAAGTTTTATTTATCTATGATTTAAACTTTCCAACGTTGTGTTTGAGAAACAGCTATGATTTTGTCCCTTTGTAAAGGTCCTCAGCCCGTTCACAATCGATCACGCCATCTATGCCAGAGATGCCCTGGCTAAAGCCATTTATGGACTGACCTTCACCTGGCTGGTCAACAGGATCAATGGGTCCATGGAGAACAAGGTGAGAGGAAGCGTTTGCAACAAATCACAAAGTGAAGGTGGTGAAGTTGACTATACTGACTTAACTCATCTGTTTGTTTTTTTCCTGACAGGACTCTTCAAGAAAGACTGTGATAGGGCTTCTGGACATATATGGGTTTGAAGTGTTCTATGTAAACAGGTAGGAAGTTGTTTTTCTCCGTTTTCCTGCATTTTGTCACAGCTTCATATTGTGATCAGGGCTGTTGTAACCAAGTATAACAATTTGTTTTTCATGGGGAAAATGTTACCAGTTCTGAATATTCTACCTGAGCTGTTTGTGTTCACTTTTCCCCTCAGTTTTGAGCAGTTCTGTATAAACTATTGCAATGAGAAGCTGCAGCAGCTTTTCATCCAGCTGACACTCAAGGCCGAGCAGGAAGAATATGAAGCAGAGAATATTGAGGTACTCCTGTTAACCTGAAAAACAAAAACTCGGGAGGAATAAAAGTGTGTTTACATTAATTTGCATTAAATAATAATCACTTTTCCCCAGTGGGAGCCAGTGCAATTCTTCAATAACAAAATCATCTGTGATCTGGTTGAGGAGAAACACAGAGGAATCATATCAATACTGGTGTGTACTCACTGAAATAGACCTTGAAGCCTGGCCAGCAGTTTATAAAACACACTGTTACTGTAAAAAAAAACATTGCCACGTGAAACTATGGTCAGTGTTTTAATAAATATCCTGCAGGACGAGGAGTGTCTGAGGCCGGGAGATGCCACAGACCTCACCTTCCTGGAGAGACTGGAAGAAAAGATGGGAAATCACCCTCACTTTGTCACGTGAGTTGACTTAATCTACTCAAACTATCTAACACAAATCCACACGAGAGTATGTTGACATTTTATTTGTATTTTGAGAGATAAAAACCTAAAACTATTTGGCCACGGAATACTTTTTTATTATGTCACGTTCACATTTGCTAATGAAGCAGTTGTTTTAAATACAAACTCCATCTAAACGACGCTGTGCCAGTATCAATGTTGTGCTGACTGGTGTCTTGTGAGCGAGCCGACAGTGAGCCGATAGAGATGGAGGATTAGGATTCGTCTACAAAGCCTCTCACTCTTCATCCCTGTGTCTCTATCTCCACCTCTTTGACTGTAGGCACAAACTGGCTGACAAAATGACACGTAAGACTCTTGAGAGGGGAGATTTCCGTCTTTTACATTATGCCGGGGAGGTCACCTACTGTGTTGTGGGTAAAAGGAATCACTATCTCAGGCCCTCAAACATCTAAATCTTTTCACTTTCAGCTGCCAAACAGCCCAATTACTTTTTTTTTGTTTTTTTTTGTTGCTGTGACATTCTAGGTTTCCTGGACAAAAATAATGACCTCTTATACAGAAACATAAAAGATGTAAGTCTACAGTTTTGTACTTTGCTATGTGAGACAGAAAATATGCGCTGGAGAGGAGGCTTAGTTCCTTGAATATTAAAGAGGGTAATGGATGAACGTTTAGATACCAACATTATGTTAAATTAGTGTGTTGTGTGTGTTATCCCTGCTTCTCACAGCTGATGTGTCAGTCTAAAAATGCCATAGTCAGAGAGTGTTTCACCAACATGGATCCAGACAGCAGGCGAAGACCAGAAACAGTGAGTGCTCACCATGCTCAACTGTATCACTACACCTCGTAAGCAGCAGCACTGCGCTATAGTTTAGAGTTACATGCCATATATATATATATATATATATATATATATATATGCCAAAAGCCTGGAATATTTTGTCATGTGAATTATCCAGAGTGAAAAAAAGGAGCAAGCATCCAAAATATCGTTTGTACTTAAGAAAGGACTGTGTGATATATAATATGTGATACACATTTTAACATTTCTTGCAATGCATTTAAAGAGCAAAAATGTGCACAATGTAGAGATTACAAATGAATAAGTGGTCTATACTGTCTAGAGTGACCACTGAGACGAAGACAAATCATTTTAAACAAGTCAATAGCAGTCTGACCGTGTCATCATTAAGCCATATGGATTTGACAGATGAACTGTTGGGGATTATGACCCTCATGTTGTGTCCGTAGGTGGCGACCCAGTTTAAGAGCAGCCTGCTGAAGCTGACAGAGATCCTCATGGCTAAAGAGGCCTGGTACATACGCTGTCTTAAATCTAATGAGTCCAAGCAGCCAGGTACTTTAATCAAGAGATGACACGTGTAGCTGTTTTGGTAACATGATGGAGTCATTTGAATTTCACCCTTTTCTCGGCCACATAATCACAGGTCAATTTGACGAAGCACTGATCAGGCACCAGGTGAAGTACCTGGGGCTGATGGAGCACCTCAGAGTCAGACGAGCTGGTTTTGCTTACAGACGCAAATATGAGGTCTTCTTAAAGAGGTACGCAGGAGCAAAGAGGCTGGGATTTATCCTCTTTAAATTAAATTTAAATGTTGAATTGAGTGAATCCATTCTGCTACAGTCACTCTGCTGAGTGGGTTGTTTGCTGCTTCCTACAGATATAAACCGCTGTGCCCGGCCACCTGGCCTCACTGGAGAGGAATGCCTGCTGATGGAGTGGAAGAGCTGGTTCAACATCTGGGCTACCTGCCAAATGAATACAAAATGGGCCGGTGAGGACAAGACTTCCTAAACTCAACAAAGCAAATGTCCTTTGAGCCAAGAATAACCAAAAAAATGTTTTCCCCTTTGTAGTACCAAAATATTCATCCGTCATCCGAGGACACTTTATGCCACAGAGGATGCTTATGAGAAATGTAAACATGAACTGGGTGAGTGCAAATCCGCTATGAAAATATTTCAGTCATCACTGATACCTGCGCAATTATTTCATTTGATGCTATAAATTTTCAGCTACAAGACTCCAGGCCAAATACAAAGGATACAAAGCAAAAGGAGAATTCAGAAAACAAAAAGAAGCTGGTAAGTGTCAGAACACATGATCTAGATTAGGATGTTCTATGTTGCTTTGCCATGTACGTAATAGAAAATTACACACCCTCTACACGCACATCTCATTATATTTTTTTCCCCTCAGCCACTAAGATTGAAACTTGTTGGAGAGGAGTGCAGGCGAGGAAGGAGCGAGAGAGAAGAGCCTGGGCTGTAAAAGTCATCAAGAGGTGAGACAGAAGATGAAAAGTCGTGCAATATCATCACACAGCTCCTCTCAAGGTTAGTGTCACATTTTTACTACTTCAATATCTAACAACCTGTATCAGATTCATCAAAGGTTACATGACCAGAGGGCAAGCAAAAACCACAGATAACTCGGAGTACCTGGCCTTTGTGAGGCAAAATTACTTGAACCGGCTTAAAGAAAAACTGCCAAAGACCGTTTTGGATAAAACCTCCTGGCAAGCTCCACCAGCTGTGCTCGCAGAGGTACAATGATTCATCAGATTCATTGCAAAGCAAGCTGACATTTTATTTAGACTCGGTGCACGTTTTTCATTCTCGTCAGACTTCAGAGATCCTGCGTAAGCTTCACTACCGTCTTATGGTGCGGAAGTATGTGAGAGGAATCGCACCCCAGAAAAAAGCGCAGGTACCTCACATGTCAAACACGTTGTATTAGACCGGATCATCATATGTCCTTTTTGTAGTGATCAGCTTTCGATTTTTTGTCCCTTCAGCTTCAACTGAAGCTTGTCACCAGCTCCATCTTCAAGGGCAAGAAGGACACTTATCCACATAGTGTCGCTCAGCCGTTTGTAGACACCAGAATCAGTTAAGTATCGTATACATTCCCACAATGCCGTGTTATTTTTGAACAATCATTTTTACATCATTTAATATCTCTAGGTGAACAAGATATAAATGTGAGGGTTCTCCAGATGATTCGCAATGAGCACATCAAGGTAATAAAATGTCATTACACACCCAGAGGAAATACAGCAACGCATCAAACACAACTCACTGTGTTGCATCCTGTGTTTCTGTAGTACAGCGTCCCCGTAATCAAGTATGACAGGAATGGTTTCAAACCGAGGCCACGACAGGTCATCCTCACCCAGGCAGCTGCCTATGTGGTAGAGGAAGCCAAGATCAAACAAAGAGTGCTCTACACCTTCCTCAAAGGTCAGATCAGTATGTTAATACACACTTTACTTGCCATCCGGGATGTTTTCATGTTTGGTTAAAAATTTGTTTGACTCAATGCAGGTATTTCCGTCAGTAATTTGACTGATGGCATGATTGTATTCCACATAACATGTGAGGACCCTAAAGAAAAGGTATGTAGATATACAATATTCAGTAGATATTTGGGTTTGTCATTTTTATAAAAGTGTTTTGTCACTATAGATTCATAGAGATACAGAAACCACTTGAATTAAACAGCTCATTTCAGTCTTCAAAGATTTTCAGTTGGAAGTTTCTTAAAAGCCAGATACAAAATGGTATTTTTAATTCAAGGCCATTTGTCTGATTGTATTTTACTCTGTGGCTGTTTCAGGGGGATCTGGTAATGCAGTGTGACCACTTGTTTGAGTTTTTGACCAAACTCAGTGTCATCGCTAACAAACAAAGTGCAATCAAAGTGGTCCAGGGCAGGTGAGCGTGTATCTATATAACAAATGTAAAGGTTAAATTTCATGAGTACATTTACCTAAAACACGTTGACATCTTTGCATTGATTCTTAGTATCAAGATTGAAATCCAGGCAGGGAAAGAGAGTGCAGTGGACTTCAGCACCGGACAGGAGCCCATGGTATACAAGGCCAAGAATGGACACCTCATGGTGGTGAGTTGAGTCCTGTAATAATGAAGAATTTATGTGATGTGCTGTTTGAGGCTCTGATATAAAATTAATCTGCAGATGAAGAGATGCCACTTTGACCAAAGTCTGTTTATTTAAGATTTTCACAATATACAAAATGCAAGCAGTAAACTGTGTCCACTCTCATCCCAAGTATCTGCCCAGCCTGCACACCCACCTCTCCATCCACACACCCACCAGACCTGCACCACATTTTAAGCACTTTCTGAAGAGGAGAAACACACAAATGAGAAAAAAACAAATGTTCATACATATTATGGGGTTACATTCTCTGCATACAACAGGGAGAGTATCTTATTCTCTAGCCTGAGATGTTGCATAATATCTTTAATCCAATGATAAGATGTAGGTGGGGGAAGGGTCTTTCCATCTGAGCAGTATGAGCTGACCAGCCAACAACGTGCAAAAGGCTAGCGTGTTGCACTTATGATCGCTTAGATGCACACCCTGTGGTGCAACACCAAATAAAGCAATAAGAGGGGGACTGACACCTTTAGTATTTTAGAGAGATTTTAGAGAAACATAGGAAGATTTTAAAACAGATAAAGGAGCTTAGGTAATACATTGATCTTGATGATACTGATCCTTCCACTCAGAGAAAAGGGCAGCAAGTCACAATGTGTCCTGTTTTCAGACCAGCTATCATGGGCAGGAAGTTACCATTGGTGAGGTCTTATAGTCTATAGTTAGGCTATGGTTAATCCAGAATCCCAGATATTCAAACTATTTTGTGCAGATTTTGAAAGGGGTTGAATTAAAGGAAGAAAAGATACCACTTTAAATCAAATTATTTGTCCCAACAGGTTGCCACTCGGGCCCGGACACGGTAACGTGTGGGGCTGAGGAGACACACAAGAAGCCCCTGCATATTTTATCAGGAGACCCCTAAAGAGAGGATCAACATGTCTATAACTGAGCAGAAAGAACTGCACTTAGGAACCCTGGTTGAGCCTGTTTATTGGACAGCAACATTGCAGTTAATCAAACTAACTTTCCACTGGAAAATGTTAAATAGCGTTGAAAGATAGTTTCAGCATCATTTTATGTTTAAGGGTTTGTCTCTGTTGTTTTTAGCACTACAGTTCAAAGCAAAGGCTGACACTGGACTGTAAATCAAATCTATCAAATTTAAATCTACAAAACTATTTTAATGTAAAAAACACTCAACATTACTCAATAACTGCTTAAAAGAATGTGTAATTCTGATTTCTGAACAATGAAGCCATATGTGTCATAATTTTATATGTTCACAAATGATGTGAATATGAGAATTAAACACAACAAAAGACTGTTTGTAGAAATTTATTTGTGATAAAGTAGGTATAAATATAAAACATACATATATGTTCACTTCTGTACAACAGACCTACAAGTACTGCGATTGTTAGACATATTTCAACTCAAACCTATTGTGTGCAAACGGTACATTCTCTGATGAATGCTGTGGTGAAGGACAGGTCTAATTTCTCTCCCTGTTAAAAGCTTGTAGACAGGATTCCCTTCCTGCCTGTGAGATCTCTGGTTACAGTCATTCACTTCAACCTCAGCATCCATCAGTCAATCACCCCAGTACATTTAACACCTCAGGTCATAGCTCAAGTTGCCTCCACTGAAAATAATAATCATTTAGTGAAGTGAAGGGAAAATGCATAATGTTAAAACTAAATATAGCAGAAGCACTACAGTGAAATGCTGCATCCACCTGTGATATCTTTACTGTATCAAAAATTATTAAATTTTTTAAAAAGATTTAATTGCTCTTATCTGCAGGCTACGAAATAGCCATGGTAACATCTTCTAAGAGTAAAACAGTGCCACCATGTGGCCCCATTGTGTACAACACCTAGTTCATCCACTGGTGAACTTACAGTGGACCCGTCAGGATCTCGAAAGGAGAAGCAAAAATGATGTGCATCAATTTTTAGCTGCTTACATTATATAATTCTTGTTCTCCCGGATGTAATCTAGTTACGAGCGCAATTAACAAATGTATACTGACAATATCATTTTCGTTTTCTTCACACACTCAGGTGAAACTGTGGTCACCCGCAGTGCTGAATGCAAACATCCATTTCTATGGGCCTCTGCACTCTAGCAGAAAACAGTGATAGGAGTTATCATGACTAACAAACATTACAGCCTGTGAGACCACACAAGAAAGATGACAAGTGGACACACAAACACGCACAAAATCACTTCACCACTACACACTGTTGTATGACACTCATTTCGTAGTAGTTTCCAAGAGAAAGCTGGTAAAATAAGAGTAGAAGTGAGACAGAGAGGCGCTGGGTGTTGTAAGGCACAAGCGTGGTGCAAAGACTGTCCAGGGTCAGAGACACAGGCTGACGGGTCGAGGGAGGAAGGTCACTGGTGGTGGTGTGTGCGGTCATCAGGTCGTTTGATATGAATCCTACGGACTCGTTCAATTCGTTCTCGCTCCTCATCCTCATCCAGATGATTAGATCGTCCTGCAGCGCCTCCTGTGGCCTCCAGCAGGGCATTGTCTGGACCCCTCCCATCATGGGACTCATACAGGAGGATGTTGAGGGTCTCCTCATAGATGCGCGCCTCAGGGAACTCAACCTAGGAGAGAAGTAGGGTGTTGTACAAGAGATTAGAGATATTTAAACAACATATAGTATGCTTAAAAGAAAGCAACCAACTAACAAAAAAAAAAAAAGTACCTTTGTCTGCTTCTTTTCTGTGGCATAAACAATGGAGGTGCAGCACACTTCGGCAATCTTACGCCCCTGGCCATAAAATGACCAACAACAGATCTCATCCCCAATCACATCTTTGATGAAGAGGACCCGACCGTTGAATCGCAATGAAAGCTTGTCGAACAGCTCAATATTTTTTAGCATGTTGTCATCAGAATTGCTGGAAGGGGATGAGTTACAGGACAGTCATTTATTAAGATAACTTATTAAGATTTCACAACATTATATTTCCTCTTGAATTAGATATGCTGGCCCCTGATTTTAGTTGAAGAGAACTCACCTGGTATATGAATATTTGTTGTTGCTTCTGTTATACAGCAGTTTGACAGTAGGCTGTGAAGACAAAGAAAAATCTAAATGACAGAAATTAAAAATTGAAATTCAGCATGTTATGTAGAAAACATCGTAACATACCTTATTAGATGTTGCAATAAGCTTCTGCTCTTCCTTAGACGATGTCATCAGAGGCACTTTACAAAGGGGCTCATAAGTTTCTTTGTTCTGGAGGGAAAAAAAAGTTTTTCCATTAAAAAATAAGAGTTGTACATGTCAAACTGCAAAATACATATAATAAGAGGAAGGAAGCCACCAGGTGGACCAGAGTAACAAAGATGATGAAGGACATGCAACCCATAAATGATTACGGCTCATTGTTTCAGTTACCAACTGTCACCAAGAAATGATTGGTTTAAAATTAATCTTGCACAGATTTTATGTCCATCATGATGTAAAAGAACAAAAAACAGATTTACACCTGTATTTTAGCCTGTGGAAGTACATTTAGTATTAGTTCTGAGGAGTTAATTTAACAATGATGACATGGTAGTAGATGAAGAACTGATATATTTCCCCGCCTAACTGACAGCCCTCTGTATTGATGGTACCTGCAAGGCAGCTGTACATTCATCAGCTAGGCCTTGGACAAGGTAATACTTGGCCTCAGCGAGCAGTTCCTCAGTTTCCCGTCGGCTGTCTGGGAGTGGCACTGCCCCGTCTCTAAGATAGTTGAGGATTGTTCCAAAATGTTTCCCACAGCGGTCAATCAAGATCCAACCTATAAATATGAAATGGTGAGTCATTACTTAGTAATAGATTACGACCAGCGAAGAGATGACGTAAACCCCACATCTTATTGCTTATCTTATAACATTTTCACTAACAGCTCACCTTCACTGTCTGTGAGGACCTCCATCCTGCCACTGAACATGGCTTTGAGCATTGTATCCTGTTTGGTTAGAGTCTGCATTGTAGTGTAGTACAGTGCCCCACCTACATTTAACTTCACATATTTAGAGCTGGGGCTGGAGCCCTTGAAGGATGTAGTCCGGGTTGTAGCTGCCGGCACTGCCGAGCTCACCACACTCTCTCCTGACATCTCTTCCTGTGAAAGAACAAGATAAAGAATAAAATGACACCTGGATCAGGGGTAGTATCTCACTGGATTAGTTTGTTTAAGGGTTAATGAAGATATCCAAATCCCTTGACCAATCCCTCAGTATATTTGAACTTCCCTAACCAGTCTGTGGTCCTAAGTCCCAAATCCATTTGTTATTATTTAACGTCTTACTTTTTAAAATAAGGCCACAAATACAGAGTTTAATTTAAAAAAAGGCTTAAGTATATTGACTCAGCATAAGTTAGTGTGTGCATGTTCATTGTGATGAAGGAACAAAATGACATATGTAGTGACTCATGTATTTTATTAGCAAGTCTTTTTAACTCTCAGACTGTTACAATAGCGGATGCAATTGTTAATATAATAGCTTTCTTGTGGCATAAACTAACACACTTGTACAAAACAGCTATGATGAAAAGTACGGACTTTAAACTTTCATACTTTTAGTACAATTTGATGAGAAGTAGTGTTTCTGCTCAGCTTGACATGATAAAGCTATGGAAAGACTAACAGGGCAGAGACAATTCAAAAACAATGCTTCACACTTTTGTCTATAAGGTAACTTTCTTTAAAAAAAAAAACAAACAAAAAAACAGCGTTACTGCATTTGTAGAATTGTTGGCGGCTTTTTTTTCTAGATATAAAGTAAAACACTGAACCGTCTCTCTCAGCTCAGTCAGTGGTAATTTCATTGTAGACAGCACGGCTAATGAGCTAGCTAGCTAGATAGCATTAACTAAACTTACCTTTATTATTACAAATCTACCAAAAATAGACCTAATATGTCACTGACTATTAAAGCTTTTTCCGCCTAATGTTAGTAGTGTGTTTGTATCTGGCTTTTGTTAAGACATAAGTATATTTACCATAGAAGCCGCAGCAGACTTCGTAAATGTAGCTCGCTAACGTCAGTCAGCTAACACCCACTTCCTTCCGGTCAACGCTGCGCAGTTATAAAAATGACGTCAACTATCCCGTGCTGTGTTTAAAGGGACAGTTCACATAATTTTGTTAAAGGTTACAGAGAATCACGGAGTGTTCAAGACGAAGTAAATGACACATAGGAAACAATGCAGCGCCTTACTTCAGCCCACTTTCTGTCCTACTACTTTTAATTCACTTGTTGAAGAAAATTGCTTTAATTGTGTTAATCTTAGCCTGCCCATTTCCGCTGTTGAAGGAGTAACAGTGATAACAGTCCCTCTCGCCAAACACCCATATTCAAAGCTTTATCTATCACCAGAAATCCAAAGTTTTTTATAGTTACAACACGAACAAAAATAGCTTGTCATATCCCAGACCTTTTAAAGCGAAATAGTCTAATTTAACGATTTATACGTGAGGACAGACCCTACCCGGAATCATTTAATGCGACACTTTGGATTAATGGCTGCAGTCAATGTACGGATCTCCTCTCATTGTTTACATTTCGAAACGGTATGTTCTCTGTGTTTTCGAGGCTGTCATTGATACAGGATCAAACATAACATCGCAACGACTATAAATGTCACAAAATTAATGTGAAAAGATTCTCCCCGAGGCAGTATCAAGCCGACAAGCAGCGAACTAGCCCTGTATGCTAACTAACCCAGCTCCATCTTTACTGTATCGCCCCGTTTATCCAGCGATGGCAAGTTAGTCTTCATGTTTCAGTTGGCTTTCCTCCTGCTCCGATCTCAAGGACAACCAAATGACTGAGGAGGTATAGCGTTAGGTGAGCCTGAAGGCCAGACAAGATCTTCATTTGAGGAATATCGCAGGTAAGTTTACTATTTTGTTTACTCAAAACAATGTGAAGATGTGCAGTTGCTAGGATGCTGTTTTATCCCAGGCACAGTCTTCACAAAGCACAGACAATTGCTCTAAAGCCGCTGTCAAAATGTTATCAATAAAAACAAGCGGATTATCAGTTTACAGTTTTGTTGTACAGCAGCCAAATTGTTTAAAGTCTTCTCTTCTAGGGTGCACAATGTTCGGTGTGCCTCAGAGCTCCAAGTCCGAGTTCCTGGACAAAGCCCGGCAGGCCAGGGAGGAGAGGAAGGGGCAGAAGGACAAGGAGAAGGCAGCAATCAACATCCAAGCTCTGGTCAGGAGATTTCTCTGTCGCTGCAGACTCCAGAAGCAAATAAGGTAGTGTCATTATTTTTCATTTCAGATATACTAGTCACCTGTGATTTGAAGATCTTTGATTTTGATCTGTTTGTTGTGATGATCATGAGTGACTTAAGAAATATTAAGTTGTAATGGAACTATTACAGCTCAGTTTTATGTTTGCATTATCATTGGCTCTATGTTTTGTTTGTGTCTCACCAGGAAAGAGGTTGATGACTATTTTCATGCCTCTGAAACTGGGACGTCAAAAAGAAATGCACTTTCAATTTTCAGAATTGCTCGGAAATTACTGTTCATATATCGCCAAGAGGATAAGATGGTGAGTTACTAGCTATGCTGATTTGGTTAAGACATTAATAATAACAATGGTTAGCATTAGTACAAGTTAGTTCATTTTATAAAAATGTTTTTCCTCATCCTTTGTGGAGACTCTAGCTTGGGGAGACTGTTTAAACATGACGGTCATAGCTTAGATTCTGGTACTGGGCTATTTGACTTGAATGACTCTAATTCTGTACATCACAGAGGTTCGAGAAGCTTTGTCGTGCTATTCTTGCCAGCATGGAGGTTGAAAATGAGCCTAAAGTGAGTGTGCTCACATTTTACCCTCCACATTTTAATCACACTTGTATGTAATTTTTGTCTCAGTGACTGTTTTCACATTTGGCTGTCAGGTCTGGTATGTCTCATTGGCTCTCTCCAAAGACCTCACTATTCCCTGGCTCAAGCAGATAAAAGATGTACTGTGGACTTGCTGTCAGCTACTGAAAAATTTAAAGGTTAGTCTCGATGTGGAAAATGTGTTTTTGACATTCATCTCATTATATACACGGTACATAGGATCACTCTGCGTTTTGTGATTTGCAGCCTGACATACTTCAGGACAATAAATTGGTAACTCTGTACCTCACTGTGCTGGTGACCTTCACGGACACTTCAACCTGGCGGATAATCCGAGGGAAGGGTATGTCTCACGTGAAGCTGAGGTTGTTGTTATGAACATATCTTTTGTTTTTGTGGGGCATGGCAAAGAAAAACATGAAATTTTCCCCTCGTTATTTCAGGAGAAGCTCTCAGACCTGCATTGATGAGGATCTGTGAAAATATCATGGGCCATCTCAATCAAAAGGGATTCTATTCAATACTCCAGGTTCAGTATTACAGCTCATACTTTTTCAATTTTATCAAGAGAATAATTTAAGTAATGTGTTACCCATTTTCTTCCTCAGTGCCAACTGTAATTTTATTAATAATTCATGTTGTATGTCATTTTAATTTTTCTTATTTAGATCTTGCTGACCAATGGCTTGGCTCGTTCTAAACCATCTCTGTCCAAAGGCACTCTAACGGCTATTTTCACTTTGTCATTAAGGTGAGTCAGGAGCTAGTGATTTCACCAATGTAACTGCTTTTCAAAATAAAAGCAAAAAAACCCCTGTATATTCCAGTTTTAATACATGAAGTGCAGGAGACATGGTATATCCAGTGTCTTGTGTCTTCAAGGTTTTATTTGCTGGCTTTTTTAATTACATCTAATATTTTTTAGGCCTGTCATCGCTGCTCACTTCTCCGATAACCTGCTAAGATCATTCCTCATCCACATCATGTCCGTTCCAGCTGTTGTATACCACCTCAATGTGCTCACTCCAGAGGTAAAAGCCCTGTCATATGTCATATCAACGTTTATGATCATTTGAACTATTAGAGGGAGGTTTTAACATCTGCTCTGTCTCAACAGTGTATGGCGTCCATTCAGACGCATGACCTCCTGCGGAAGTTCATCTTGTTTCTCAGCCGGGAAGAACAGTGTTCGGACATCTGTGTCTGTCTCGAGGGGAGCCACACACTCTGCTTACTTGGTATATTATTTTGGATAAATATGGGCTTGCACTTTCACCGATCTGATCTAGTTGTGTACAGATGAGAGAATCATTGGGTGTCCCTTTACCCTTGTTACTGTGTCTTTCTCATGTTTGATAGGCAACCTGATTCACTTGGGTTACCTTAATGAGAAAGTCCTTGAAGAGGAGGCCAGTCATTTTGTGAAGGACCTGACTGACATGCTGTCCTACTGCCAGAGATATGTATCCCAAAAGAAGTCTAACCTTACCCACTGGCATCCTGTCCTGGGATGGTTCTCACAAACAGTGGACTACGGGTCAGTAAAAGAGATATTGTTTATTTAAATAATAAGCTGGACTCTCATTTAACTTAATATATTGGACAAATATAACACTTCAAGATGTATATTACAAAGATGGCTTAATAAACTGCATCAGGCTGCCTGATGGTTCCTGGGGAACAGCTCACTTTTCTTTTGTTAAAAGAATAATGGCAGATATACGTGACTTTGTCTCCTCTCTGCCTCTTCTGTTCTCCGTAGCCTGAATGAGTCGATGCCGCTGGTCACCAAGCAGCTTCAGTACCTGTGGGGTGTTTCTGTCATTCGAACGCTCTTCAGTGATGTCCTCTCTAAAAAGCTGGAGAGCCAGGAGCCCACTCCCCCACCTCCACAGCCTAGCACATCACAAAACAATCTACCAGTTAAAAGTGAGTTATAAACCCAAACCTACTCTAATGTTTTAAAATTAGTACAATCTTTTGGGTTTTTAAAAAAAAAAAAAAAAGGTTGAAAGTCTCTTGAAGGTCCTTTGTATCCCCTGTGTGTTGTGTCTGTGTGTTGATAGACCTCTTCAAGCGAGCATTTCAGAAGTCGGCTTCTGTGAGAAACATCCTGAAACCAGTAGGAGGGAAACGAGTCGACTCTGCTGAAGTTCAGAAGGTGTGCAGCATCTGTGTGCTCTACCAGACAGCTCTGTCTACGCTGACACAAATACGCCTCCAGATCCTCACTGGTCAGTCCCAGAATCTTACATTTGTTTTTAATGTTATACAGTATTTTGAAACACCCTCCTGGAAAGTTCATTGTCACTGTACATTGTACTGTACTCTGTTTTTTTGCAGGTCTGACACATCTTGATGATCTTTTGCCCAAACTGTGGGCCTTCATCTGTGAGCTTGGTCCTCAGGGAGGCCTTAAACTCTTCATGGAGTGTCTGAACAATGACACTGAAGAGTCCAAGCAGCTCCTGTCTATGCTTATGCTTTTCTGCGACTGCTCACGGCACCTAATCACGTAATTTCACTGATTCTTTTTTTTTTTTTTTTTTTTTTTTTTTTACTGTGTTGTGCATAAGATGCCCAATTTCAACAGCACATTTTTGTGACATACTGTAAACATGTTACAGAATTCTGGATGACATTGAAGTCTATGAGGAACAAACATCTTTCAAGATAGAGGAACTCATCACTATCTCCTCATTTCTGAACACATTTGTGTACAAGATGATATGGGATGGCATCTTAGGTGAGTGTGTGACCTCACTGAATCTCGAATGTTATGATGATTGTAGCTGTTTCTTTACTGAAAAACTGTTTTGTGTTTAATAGAAAATGCAAAGGGAGAGAAACTGGAGTTGTTCCACAGTGTTCATGGCTGGCTCATGGTGCTTTATGAGCGAGACTGCAGGCGAAGGTTCACCCCTGATGACCACTGGCTACGCAAGTAAATACAAACACTGAAACACAGAATAGCTGTTGATGTCCTACAACCCACCAGCCTTCTGTTTCAGGAAAGACTGCTCTGTGATGAAATCTTACCTTTATGTCATTGTGGTGTTGAATTCAGGGACCTGAAGCCCAGTCTGTTGTTCCAAGAGCTGGAGAAAGGAAAGAAAAGAGCCCAGCTTTTACTGCAGTACATCCCACACGTCATTCCACATAAAAACGTGAGTAAACAGGATCCTTTCATTTAAACCAGTGTCATTTTCATTTTCAGTTGTATAATTGCTTTGCCTCTTCATTTTAGAGGGTGCTGCTGTTCAGGAACATCGTTACAAAGGAAAAAGAAAGTTTAGGATTGGTAGAAACAAGCTCTGCTTCACCACATGTCACCCATATTACCATTCGTCGCTCACGGATGTTGGAGGTAACAAACAAATCAATTTTTAGAGCAGAGTTTGAATGTGTTATACTATATTGGTCATCCCAAAATAATGCTTACTTTGCTATTCTCAGGATGGATATGACCAGCTCCGTCGGCTGCCAGTGAATTCTATAAAAGGCGTAATTCGTGTGAAGTTTGTTAATGACCTGGGAGTGGACGAGGCTGGTATCGACCAGGATGGTGTCTTCAAAGAGTTCCTAGAGGAGATCATTAAGAAAGTGTTCAATCCTGCTCTCAACCTCTTCAAGGTAATTAAGGCAAATAGTGTGCTACTTCTAAACCAGCACACCTCTGCTGCTGACTTTGATTATATATGTGTTGTATGATATGATGTTTATTTTTCCATAGACTACCAGTGGAAATGAAAGGCTGTATCCTTCACCCACCTCTTACATCCATGAGAACCATTTGCAGCTGTTTGAGTTTGTGGGGAAGATGCTTGGGAAAGCTGTCTACGAGGTACATTTAATTTATGAATAAACGCCTCATTTCTTGTTCTCACTCTGAATGAAGTGTTTTAGATGATCTTCAACAATTATATCTTCATTAACTCTGTGTATTCAGGGCATCGTTGTGGACGTCCCGTTTGCCTCCTTCTTCCTCAGTCAAGTCTTGGGTCACCACCACAGCACTTTCTACAGCTCCATCGACGAGCTTCCTTCACTGGACTCTGAGTTTTACAAGAACCTCACGTCCATCAAGGTCAGAGAAACATTACACTCGGACTGTCACTTATTATTTTTACTTCAATTTGCCAAGTTTTCATCTCAAGCTCACACTGTTGTATGTGGTTTCTAATATCAAACGGACATCTTATATTTGATTTTTCAGCGCTATGATGGAGATGTAGGGGATCTAGGACTAACGTTATCCTATGATGAGGATGTCATGGGGCAGGTAAGGATGGACGTGGAAGATATGAATAAGTAGTTGAATATTTAAAATCATTAGTTTAAAGTTACTTCTTGTGTTCCCTAACAGCTTGTCTGTCATGAGCTGATACCTGGGGGGAAAACAATGCCAGTCACCAATGAAAACAAGTATGTAAATACAGATGCATGTGAAAAAATAGTAGGGTACTGAACCATCTTAAGTTTAAAATGTTGGATCTTTTGCTGATTGTTGTGTACTCAATACAAATCAGCATCTAACTTTCAGCTCTCCATCTCCTATAGGATCAGCTACATCCACCTCATGGCTCACTTCCGGATGCACACGCAGATTAAGGAGCAAACTGCAGCTTTCATTCGAGGCTTCCGCAGCATCATTAACCCAGAGTGGCTGCACATGTTTTCCACACCTGAGGTTCAGCGCCTTGTCTCAGGAGACAATGCTGAGATTGATCTAGATGACCTCAAGTACGTAACATTTCATCTTTGTCTTCGTTCAACATGTCTCTAATATGGATGGTTTAATTTGATTGGTATAGTCTCATACTGTACCCTCTCACCACAACATTTATACTGATTATTTCGTTAGTAAATGTACCTCGAGTACAGCAACATGTTTCCATTACTTCAGTTGTCTACTGAAGACAAATAGGGATGCTTTCTTCATTCATTCATCCATCTGTTTATAGAGGCAGTTTAAGATGCTCATCACTGATGTTTTCCTCCTTTTCTCAGGAAACACACAGTCTACTATGGAGGATTTCACAGCAGCCATCGTGTCATCATCTGGCTGTGGGATATCCTGTCCAGTGACTTCAATGCTGAAGAGAGGGCTATGTTCCTTAAAGTAAGCTGTCCTTTGTTTGTCACACTCAAAAGCATTTCATTTCTAACACGAGGTGCTTTAAGTGTCTCTTACACTTTTTCATGTATGTTTACAGTTTGTTACCAGCTGTTCAAGGCCACCTCTTCTAGGTTTCGCCTACCTCAAACCACCTTTCTCCATCCGTTGTGTGGAAGTTTCAGATGATCAGGTGAGGATGAAGATGGAGAAAACTAACGCTGCTTACAAGCTGTTGCGTTTGTCTTGTAGCTGGCATCGCTGTGTTACATTTTTACTAACAGAGCATTTCCTGTGCCTAGGACACCGGAGACACCCTCGGCAGTGTTCTGAGGGGCTTTTTCACCATCCGCAAGAAGGAACCCGGTGGTCGACTTCCCACTTCATCAACCTGCTTCAACCTGCTCAAGCTGCCCAACTACAGCAAGAAGAGCATCCTGCGTGACAAGCTGCGTTACGCTATCAGTATGAACACAGGCTTTGAGCTCTCCTAACTCATATGCATCAGGACAATCTGCACAGGAAGCTTGTGTTGAACAGCCTGAACCAAGCAAGAGGCTCGGCTTACCTGGACTAGAGCCTGTCACGTCAAAGGGGCATCATCTGAACAAAAGGGGAATGATGACGAACTACAAAGTCTCCTTTTGTCTCTTTAAAACTGGATGAGCTCTGCTCTACTACAGCTCACCCCCCCCACCCCCCACCCCCCACATCAAAGGGGATGCTGTTTCTGCAGCACAATCCAATTTTAAGCATCTCCCTCTGCCACTCCAAAAATTCAATATGTCGGATATACAGTGGCTAGATCAGTTTCTCAGGCTTAACAAAATCATTCTCGGACCTGACACACACCATTTTAAGCGAACTGGAAAGCAATACAGATGCAATGCAAGCCATCAGACACGTGGTTGACTCACTCGAGTGAAACCAAGCGATGCATTGTTAACATACTTATATGCTTGGACTCCATTATCCAAGCAACTTTTAGCTGATATTGGATGTTTTGTTGAACATAATGCATCTTTTATAAATGGTAGACAAATCAATGTCTTGTGTTCAGCCTCCTTGAAGGAGGAGCGGCTCATAACAGTAATCCTGTGTTGATTACATTATGTCCCATTTCTGAGAAAATCACATTGACCTCATTCCATCTCTTGCCACCAAAAGACACTGCGGTCACCTGAGAGGAATGTTTGCCCGCTGGTTCGTGTGTTCTCAGTATGTTTGAAAACCAAACATCTGCCTCAGTTGTGGTGAAGCAGCAGAGGATTTCTTGACGTGAAAAAAAAATCTGACAATGCTGTTGTTTGATTTAGGAAAAGGTGTCCTGGAACTGGAAATGTTTTGTCCCTATTTGTATCTGCCCAGTAGAGCTGACAGAGCCTGTCACACGAATTCTTGGCCTACAGTGTAAAGTCAACAATCAGTGATGTTTTTGTACTTAATGTAAAAATGAAGATTTCTCACTACACCTTTCAATAATGCTGAGTGCCTCATGTGTTACCATTCCCCCTCGCTGTCACGTCTCTGACTGTATTTCAGCTGTAACCAGTAACCACGTATATTGGAAACAAGCCATACAACGGGGGGCTTTTTACCTGGACTTGTTCTCTGCTACTACTAACAAGATGCAGAAACCCAAACACTACTAACACTACAACAACGTCAACCGAGGAGGGTTTTACTATGACGCTCTCCGATCTCTGTGGACTTCTTAAGCCATGCTGAAAAGAATTTGAGGTGTAAAAACCTCTCAACATGATGTCATGGACTGGTTCATTAACCAAATGTGACTGCTCGATCTGATGTTCCCTTTAGATGGAAATGTTGCGCACGTTTCTGCTGTTTGTGGCTTTAGGGAAAAGGGACGTGAGGGTGAATGTTACCTTAAAAGCCTAAATATCACTTTACACAGGGTTCAATTACATCATACAGTTAAGGAAGAGACTTTTTAGTCATTTACCAGAAAGATGACTGCAACTTTCAAAGAAAGGGTTAAAAGAAAATATCTTTACCAAGTTCTTTATTATGCAAAAAAATGTTTTCTGTCATGAATGAGTATGAATACTTTTGTTAATAAGTAACAAGCTATAGAACATACTGGTCATTGTTGCCATGTTTCTAAGTGATATCATGGCCACTAACCAAAAAATGATTATAATTAAAATGCAACCATTTATATATACATATATATATAAATATATATGTATATATATATATTATAACACTGGTTGTATAGAATTTACCTGCAGTCTACTAATGACATTAAGCTAAATCTGACAAATCAGTCAGGAGGATCCTGCTTCAGCTCTCCTCCGAGTAATCCAATCAAGCAAGAAATGAAACACTGCGAATGGATTTTACAAGACACACACAACACTGAGCGTGTGTTCATGTGCGAGAGAGATGAAAGATACCTCACAAGCTTGTCTGTGTTGTCTGATGAGGTCACTCATCTGTTTCAAATGATGTCAAGAGTAGGCTAGACTTTAAATGTACCAGTATGGACCGCTGATGCTGACTTTGGATATCCTCTCTTTTAGTACAAATAAAAAAAATAAAATGATCATAGAAATGCTCCCACCCTCCCTGTGAAAGTTTTCATCTCTTCTTAAAAGTGTCTTTAAAACTGGCTGCACTACAGTATGGAGTGTGTTGTTAAAAGAAAAAAAAAATAGGAGATTCCTCATGTAAGATTTGTCCATGTGTAAGATACTTTTTTCCCCCCCTGTAATGTTAAATCATGTACACCAGTATTCTATAAATCATTTTCTTTAAATTATTCACACATAATGGGTGGTTTTTTTTTCCTTTTCTCAGAACAAACTGACACTGCCTCAACTCTTAATTTGAAAAAAATAATTAGTTTATTGCAAACACCTGCTGAGTTGGGCAGGACGCTCACAACTCCACTGTGGAGCTACGCACGGGACTCAAGTATTTTATTGCTCTAGAAATTAGTTTGAAACCTTAACAAGAGGCTGTGGGATTGGGAATGTCTCGCAACACCAAAGTTTGTGGTTTTCCTGAAGAACGTGCAGGGCGGCTTATGGTGTAAATGCGCACGTCTGAGTCATTTTCTCTTTGTGCTCGGTCCCTGCACTGTGCGACTCTTCCTGCGAGGTGACCGGCCGCTGTTGTGAGGATTCCCACAACAATATTTGCAACTGTCTCAGCTGTGTCAACTTGAACCTGCAGAATATCCATGAGCAGCAGTCCGCCGAGCCCATCTCCAGCCCGATGGTTCAAAGCGCTACGCAGGTAAATGACTTGTTGAATTTAATGACATAACCAAAACTTGCAAAACAAGCAGCCAAGTAATTTTTTCAGTTGTGGTCCTCCTCTGCACGATGCACTGCAGGAGCTGGGTTAAAGATTAGACTTGTTAGTGTATGTGCATCACCTGACTGGCTGGAGTTATTGGGGTTTTCACTATCCTCCCTGCCACTGGTGCATAGGCTTAACTGCACAGTAACTCCATTCAGAGAGATCAGCACTGGAGAAATCTTGACTGGAATAAGCATGAGTGGAAAAGTTAGGGCCTGCAATGCTTGTCAGAGGAATGGCCGGTTAACATGCAGAAGGTATTGTGATAAGAAATGGACTGAGAATGTGTTGAATTGCCTTGTAGAGTAGTAAAATGAGTGATTTGGCTACTGTTCCAGGACGAGGCTGGGGGAGCCGTGTTTGAAGACGTATCCATTGGAGTGTGTGGATCTACTGAGGAGGGCCAGAGTTGCCTTTCAAGCTGGCCGCACCGTCAAGGAGAACTTCAGACTGGCTCAGCTGGAGGCTATGGTGCGGATGCTGGAGGAACACGAGTGTGACTTTGTGGATGCTCTTGGAAGGGACCTTCACAAGGTAAGGAGGAGAGGAAATGTGTATGTGCTGTGTAATAATCTCATTTTTATACCCAAGTATTGACATAATAGATCCAAACAGTAATTCCTTGGCACTTTTGTCTTTTTTTTTAATCAGCCAAGGTTTGAGACAGTTGTGTCAGAACTGATGCTTGTGAAGAATGAAGCACTTCATGCCATTAACAATCTGAAGAAGTGGATGCAGCCACAGCATGTAGAAAGAAACCTGGTGAGACTATGCACTTTGAAAAGCCCATTTTTACCAAAAACATCTTCACAATAATACTGGGATTATTCATGATTTGCACAACCTTTTTCGAGAGCACATTCCTTCTTGCTGGTACAAAGAAATGTATTGTGCTGAGCTCGCCAAAGCAGATTAAAACTTAAGTTGCCTTGCCCTTATTATATGAACAAGGTGGGCTGATGCCTTTTACTCCTCTCTGTTCGTCAACCTGTGCACTGATCAACTCTTTCAACTTGATAAATTCCTAAGTGTCATGTTTCACCTCTAACCTCATTTTGTCTGATTGGTTTAGTCCACCACGTTGGACGAGTGTCTGGTGCTCAGTGAGCCGCTGGGGGTGGTGTTTATCATGGGGACCTGGTGTAATCCTGTCCAAATGTGTCTGGTGCCGCTGGTAGGGGCCATCGCAGCAGGTGCAGCAAACGCATTCATTCAATCATTCAGTTTTTCTTTACATGAGCTTCGAAAGGATCTGACAGACGCTAATGATGTTTGGTTCATTTGTGCAGGAAACTGCGCCATCATCAGTCCGTCTGAGTGCACCGCTCACGCATCAGAGCTCCTCCATCGTCTCATTCCTTTTTACTTGGACAATGTGAGTAGTTTCAAGTGAGCAGGGAGGATGGCTTGCTCCAATGGGTGCAATTTTGCAAGTGACACTTGACCCTTGATGTATCACAAAGAGTAACATTTGTTTCTTTGATCTAATGTTGAGTCTTAAGTAGATAATCTAATGGATTAGGTGGTTCTGTATTTTGATTCCTCTCATCACAAATAATGAGGTCAGATAAATGGAGAACTGTCAGTTTTGGTGGCTGCAATCAGAGCAAAACCCTCCACTCTAATTGTAGATTCCAGCAAGGTAGCTTAATGACTCATTTACTTAAAAACTTAAAATGACGCCTTTTAGTCTGTGTGCTTTTCAAGGGGGTCATATGTTCTGACCCAAATGAGTAGATTTATGTGACATGAGATTGTATAGAGGTTGGATACTGTCAAATCTGGAAGTATGGACACCTCCACCTTTTTGTTATCCAAGACTGACTGAAGATCTGACTCTCAAACTATGATTTTGCAGATGTACTACAATACTCCAGTTAAAATGTAACGATCTGATCTAAAATTCTTATTTTCCTCAAGGAATGCTTCCATGTGATTCTTGCAGGCACAAATGACTTGCCTGAAGTTGTGGAGCTCAAATTTGATCATGTCCTCTTCACAGGTAAAGATGAAATCACACTCAAAACAAATGTAATGCACATTTATTGAATTATTCCTAATGTATAAAAGGATGGCTATCGATCCCTAGGAAACAGAGGGGAGGGAAGCAGAATTGCTCAGGCTGCAGCTCGCACTCTTACACCTGTCACCCTGATTTTGGGAGGCAAGAATCCATGTTACGTGGACAAACACTGTGACATTGCCACCACCGCACAGCGCGTTGCTTGGGCTCGTTTCCACAATGCCGGACAGAGCTTGGTGGCTCCAGATTACATCCTGTGCCACGCGGATGTCAAAGAACGGCTCGTGCAGGCCCTGAAATGCTGCCTGATGCAATTCTACGGTTCTGATCCCCGAGAATCCCGCAGCCTTGGCCGCATGGTCAATCTGGAGATCTTTAACCGCGCAAGAGACATGCTGTGGAGATCTGGCAAGGTGGCTGTGGGTGGGCAGGTGATAGAAGCAGAGAAATATATTGGTAAGAATCCTCAATGTTGGATCTGTCAAAATAAAGCCAGCAAATACATGCAAACTATCTGATCGTGTTGTAAACTCACTACTCACTTTTTTATTTTGTTCTATCTGAAGCTCCAACAATTTTGACAGAGGTGGCAGAATCAGACCCCATTATGCAACAGGACGTTTTTGGCCCAATTCTCCCGGTTCTGACTGTGAACAATGTGGATGAGGCAATAGCTTTCATTAATAAGCAAGAGAAACCCCTCTGTGTGTATGCATATTCCAGCAACAGTAAGGTACATGGCAACAATTAACATTAAAACACTCTGTATGAATTACCCCGCCTTGGGTAGCCAACAAGCATTCTGACCAGGTTTGCCTTCCTGGCGCTGCAGGTTATTTCAAGACTAATGAGTGAAACGTCTAGTGGAAGCTTTTGCTCTAATGACAGCGTCCTGCAGAGTTTGATGGTGGCTCTGCCTTTCGGTGGAGTAGGTAAGTCTGTTGTGTCACTGTATAAAATGTGTCAAACATAGTGCTGGTATGTTTCCAGCAATCTATCCACTCTCCCAACATTTTTCTTTTGACAGGTGCCAGTGGAACGGGTTCTTACCACGGCCGCTACAGCTTTGATACCTTCTCTCACAGGAAATCCTGCCTGCTAAGAGGCACACGGTTCGATTGTGTCACCTATCTGCGTTATCCGCCCTATGAGGACCGCAATCTGTCTCTAATGACATGGGCCAGTAGCCTGTCCCAGAAGAGCCAGGGCTGGTGCCAGATCCTGTGACTGTGTGGGAGGGTGGTAGCAGAGCCATGTTGGAAGACAAGCAAGTGCCCCCTAGGTTGCGAACAGTCTTTACATGCAAATGTATTACTAGTGCATTGAAAAAGAGATGAGAGCAAAATCTACGGCCATGTCTAACAGAGGATATCCATAGTAGTTTAATCTCAGTGTGGTACGACTATGTGGGACCAACAACATCGAGGGTTAATCTCAATTATTTAATGTTTGTGTACATTATCTCAACTGAATGTACATTGAAACATTATCTGTGCAAAATTAAATGACTGGATACCAGTATTTTGGATGCACATATGTACTGACTGAATGGTTAAAGATTTAGCCACTACTTTATTATGACTTACATTCTCACATTAAGCTAAGAAAAAAGTTGGATCAAAACCAGAAAACAATTTTGGACCCCATTATGATTTATTTATATATTTACAATATAACTGAAGTATCTGCATCAACCATAACAAAATCAAACTTTGTCGTAATCCTCATGTGACAAACTGGTCATTGGGGTCTTTTGTAGATTTTCTCCTCGTTGCCTTCTTTCATGGCTGCATATCTGGCCACAGTGAACAGGTAGTCGCTCAATCTGAGTGAAAATGTAGGGACATTAATGACATGTGGAGGAGGAACCATGTTCTCATACTTAATTTTAAAGCAATAGACTGACCTGTTCAGAAACTTTGCAACATCTGGATCGGCTTCCCCTGACCGCACAACTGGAGCAACACTATGACAAAAGCAAAGAGCTGTCAGAGCCAACTACACTGGCGAAGCAAGACAAATGGATACATTTAAGTCAATCAAGATAATGTTACAACCTAGGAACATGCTATAACTGACCTGCGCTCTGCTCGCCGACAGACTGTCCGAGCTAAGTGCAAAGCTGCACTGCTCTTCCCTCCAGACTATGAAACAAAGTATAAATGTTAGTGCAACAGGAAAACCTGGACACACACAAGAATTCCATATATACAGAAGCACAAATGGGCTTACAGGTAAAATGAAGTTGGTCAGTGGACTGAGTTCTTTTGTAAAGTTATCAATCCAGGTTTCCAGGTCTGTGATTGGCTGAGCAGTAAATTTGGTTTTCTCTAGCGAGAACAGAAGAGAAAAAACATGAAGCACACAAGACATAGTAAAATGACAATTTCACTACATGAGATTTGCAACATGTCCATACTTATGTGACTTTCTCTTGCAGATGATCGAGGGGTGGCGATATTGGAGCCCACATCTTGTAAAATGCACTGTATCTGCAAAAATAAAGTCAGAAATCTGATTTCTGCTGAATGTAAAACTTGCAGCACTCAAGAAGTTAATAAATGCAACATGAAAATCAAACCTTGTCCAACTGATCTGTGAACGTGTGACCTTTGTCGAGGCAAAATTCTCTGGCCAAGCTGTAATGTACAGTTCAACATGATCAACTTGGGTGAGGCAGAAGCTTTAAAATGACCTGTGACATTTGAATAGTTGAGATTTTACCCTATAGCTGATGAAAGCTCATCTGTATTTCCTAGGGCTTCAAAAATATGATCTTCCTTTGGCCTCCTTTCTCCTGTAAATGTGCTTGAGAAACCTTTAAGGGGTGCAGTAAGAATCAAGTCAACTTTTTAAAGAACTATTTACTGTAACATTGTTTTCCCAGTAAAACTCTGTAGCTACCTTTGTCTCCAGTTTTGGTGTATATTTTGGGAACCCTGTTGTCTACCTCGGTGGCATAACTGTAGGGGAAAAGGACAGCGGGTCAGTATAAAGAATAATGCCATTTGTGCTAAAATTACCTTTATTTTATCTACATGTATACATGTGTATCCCTGTGTAGCAGCTAACTAGCTATCACTCTGCTATAGTACATTGACAGTTACATGAATGACATTATCAGGGCTCAACACTTTGCACAAGTACTTTGACAAAGAGCAGGGATGCACGACTACCTTCTGTCTGAACACAACGTTTTCCTTGTCCGGTGCTCGCTTATGAGCCGGCCTGTCCTTGCAACACAGCGGAGGTGGGCAGATTTGATAATAAACGAAGCCATGTTCAAGCTAATGGCTAACAGCTAAGGCAGACGGATGATATGTAATACTTGTATGTCCCTCCGTGGTGTCCGTAGTTTATGGGCGTTTCTTTTTAATCGCACGATTGGTCAACTCACCGGGTGGTGGAAGAGCTCCGGACGCTGATTGGACAGAAGAATATATGTTCAAGTAGCTGCGGCGCTGATTGGATGTTGGAAACGGAACCTGTCTTGCTCTTGGTGTGTCAGCTGTGTTTTTAACATGGTTTTATCACGCCGCGCTGAAAGGAGTGTGATCTTAGAGCATCCCCCTGGTTTTAGACCGTAAAAGTTTTTTTCTAGCTTTGCTAAGCCCCTTATATTCGTCGAGCGTTCCTGAAAAGCGCAGACCTCTTGGGCAGAGCTGTCGACTGCTTGTTGCTGCTGTAGAGGATTAACCTTAGCTAGAGGTGGCCGAGCTAGCCTGTAATAACAACACTGTCAGAGATAAGTTGAAGCAGCTCCAGACACGTTGTGCACTTTGTCACAGAAATGCCAGCCAATGACTTCTTCGTGTCTGCTCCTGGGAAGGCGATCCTCCACGGAGAGCATGCAGTTGTGCATGGAAAGGTAACCTGTGAGGAAAAGTGTACTGCTAACAATCAAGATAAGGAGTTTATGAGATTTTTTCTGTTGTAAGTATTTCAACAGAAACTACGATGTTATACTAATTGTAGAACCACGGGTTTGCAGGACAGTTGTCCAGATACCACACAAAAACCTTTGTGTGTTGTGTATTTTACTGCTATTTGCCTCTCTCCCAGAGGATGTCTCTTCTTACTACTACTGCCAGTGGTTCATGTTAATTTTGCTATTGCACTGTATGGAAAACACATTCAATAATCACAAAGCCATGGTATACCTTGGAGCAATCTGGTAGTATTGAAAAATAAACTTCAGCTAATACTAGCCTAGGCTAAAACTTGATCATCGTGATTCTTTCATAACCCTTTGACCTCTGTTGTTGCTCCTGCACAGGTGGCTCTTGCTGTCAGTTTGAACCTGAGAACATATTTACGATTGGAGACCACTACTACTGGCAAAGTGTGCATCAACCTCCCAAATATCGACACATTTCTCTGCTGGAACCTGACAGAGCTGAAGCAGCTTCTTCCTTATTCTTGTGGTAAGGGATGATGCAGCGCTGGAGGCTGTAACCGCCTACACACACTGGATTTTTTTAATGTTATGTCATGCGTCACATAGTCCAGCACATACTGAAAAATGTCCATGTTGCTCACACATCTACATATTAAAGTGTGTGTTGTTGATTGTTGTCTTGTTATTGTATCTAATAGCAGCTAAGGGGGAGGAGATGAAACGTCTGGATCCTGAACTTGTGCAGAGACTGCGTGAATTTGTCGGTGTAACAAATGGAAACCTGGATACTTGCAACATGGCAACCTTATCCTTCCTCTACCTCTACCTCTCACTGTTTGGATCAAGGTGAGACAGCACTACTGTTCCTCTAAGCATTTGTTCATTTTAGTATTACAGCTTGTTAGCTAGGATGACTCCAAAAAAAGGTATAAAAGGAAAACCAGAGACGAGGCCCAGAACATATCATCCAGTTGCAGAGATGTGGTGCTAGCAGTTTGAATGTGCTCCATCAACAGGCAATGGGAAGCAACAGAATGTAGATTTGACATTTCCATCACCTTCAGGCAAAAAGTGTTGCAGCTGCATCTCTTTATTTAATAGCCAATGATTGTGAGTATGTGTTAGAGAATTTGATTTGATTTTGTTTTTTACTGAATATTGGCTAGTGTGGATTCTGGTCATATCATCATCAGTCCTCTGCTCGTTTTATGTCCTCTGGAGGATAGTGTAACATAATGATGTTTCATTTCTAGCATTTTATTTGAACTAAAACAAGTGTAAGATGTAAAAATCTAAAAGACACACATAGAATAAAAAACAGGTGTAAGAGAGACAAAAAAAATGAAGCTGTAACACTCATTGGCTGAAGTTGGTGCAACTGTTAAAACTGCAGCAGTGAGAACTTTATGTGGCTGTAGTGTAGGTGGTGCAGGAAATTTGTATATTGACAAAACACCTCCACCTTGTGGAAACTCTGTCTGCCACACCTGAATTTGAGAGACTGTAACTTTGCATATGAGCTACAGCCAGTTCAAATTAAATGATGCCATGCTGATGCTCATGTGTAGCATTATGTAAAGTGATGAGAACTGTAGTGTACCGTAGACATTTTACACTTTGCACTGTGACTTTGAACTGAAACGATGCTGTAATGTTCAGCTCTTGTGTCAACTAAAAGCTGTAAATGTAAACAACATTTACGTAAAACAACAAAGGTCACAAGTACTTGTCATCATCTGAAGGTTTATTACACTGCTCTCATGCAGTCCCATTCTCAGTGTACTTTCTATGTCGTTACTCTTTGCAGCTCTTTTGATAAAGCTTGCTTTGCAATAATGTGCTCCTTTTTGATGTAGATGTGTTCAGGAAAAAAGCAGAAAAAAAATCCCTCCACTTGCAAACGAAGATATTAAAGAGAAACAGACAGAAAGGCCGGATGTTAGTGTTAGCGGCACGAGCAGCTGTGAACAGGGAAGATGCTCAGGAACATTAGAGCTGCAGGTTGTCGAGAGGTTTAATCGGCGCTGACACGGTGCTGGCGTGTCTGAGAGAGGTGATGGGTTCTGACAGTATGGTCACTAATGAGAGTCTGGCACTGGGCCACACTGCAGCCTTTAACAAGTCTGAATGTGTTTTTCCCCTTGAGAGAAGAGCCGGACAATTAGTTTAGAGTATTCTCCTGTCTGCCCAAAAGCAGCTTCCCTGACAGACATGGACAGTCAGTGTCAAGCAAGTTTCTTCTGTTAGATATAGTAGTGTATGGATTGTTGTGCCTGACACAGTTATGAAAAACAGTTATTGTACCAGTTAATGTAAATGTAAAGAAGAGGACATGATACATTATTTACTTCATTTTTTTGTGTAAAAATGCTCATAGGTTGTGGACACAATTACAAATTCCAAAGGCCCATGCAGTAAATACTTTTATATTGTCACCATCATCAGTCATCACAATCATCTGCACTCATCTCTTAATAACCGTAATAAGTTATATATGCAGTATTTAAGTGTTTATGTACAAAGAGAAGCCCAATTTTTATGTTTGTTTTTTATGTTTATACTTTATTCTCAGCGAGCTGCCCAGCCTGACCTTGTCTGTGTGGTCGGAGCTTCCGACTGGAGCGGGACTGGGTTCGAGTGCTGCCTACTCAGTGTGTTTAGCTGCAGCTCTGCTCAGTGCAAGAGGAGCCATTCCCACTCCTCTCAAAGAGTGGGATCACACTGGCAGGTAAAAAAAAAAAAAAAAAAACAACGACAAAAAAAAGGTCTCCAGCTGTGTAGCAGTCTGTATACAGTCTACATAGACAATTCTGCACACAAAGAATCATTAGGCCTGATCAGTATGCTCTAAAAAGACACAAAAACTAACCAGTATATTTAATCACAGAGGTGATTTTACTTCTCACATTTCCCAGATTATGTAAACAGCCTTTCCCGAATAAAGATAATGGAGAATTAAAGACTTTGATTCATGTTATAATTAGTACAAACATTGATACGTGGTTGGGGGTCAATAAATACTATCTTTTAGAAGTGTATAATGTAACATCTTTAATGAATGTGTCAACTATTTTGTTTTTATTAATTCCTTATTTAGCCATAAAAGCTTTGCATCAAATATTAGATTTTTATTAAGATATTTCACTTCACAGCTCAATTTTGTAAACTCCCTGTATGTAACTCCATTTGTACCTCCCAAAATGTCACATTTTAGATAAATTCTTGTCATTGTTCCTCTTTGGTTCTTGGTAGTAACAGAGGACTTTGCAGAAATTATTGTCAACACCCGCATTTTGTGAGATGCCTAGTCTGGCCCATATACCAGTGTTTGGTTAGGTGATAGAGTGGAAGGTAGAGGTCAGGTCAGAGAGTCTCTTGGGCTTTAAAGCTCTTCCTTTCATTTTAAAATGATTGCAGGTGGTGTCAGGAGGACCTGGAGCTGATCAACAGCTGGGCTTTTCAAGGGGAAATGATCATCCACGGGAATCCTTCAGGAGTAGACAACGCTGTAGGAACATGGGGTGAGGTCTGAAATTATCTGGCAGTACATATGGTGTTATACTTCCCCTCGTCTCTGTGGACTCTCGGCACTCTTTAGTGGAATCATCAGAGTATTGTACCACCACTTTTCATTATCATCCGATGATTATCTGTTTAATGATTTTGATTTCCCTCTATGTAGGGGGCATGCTGAGATTCTTGGCTGGGAAGATAATACCACTGAGCAGGTACTGACACTGATGAACAGTTTTTAATTTTATTTAATTTAAAGCAAGTGAATTAATAAAATCAGTTTTTTTTTTTTTGCTCACAGAAAACAAATATAATCTGAATAAAATGTGTGCATCTGAATAATATGTCTGTATGAACTCTGTGATCTCTCCACTTTACTTCCAGGGTGCCATTATTAAGAATCCTCCTCACTAACACCAAAGTACCACGTAGCACCAAGGTACTTGTTGCCAGGGTGAAGGACAAAATTAACAAGGTACTAAATGGTTTCTTCCTCCCCCGTGTGTTACTTGTCGACACTGTAATTAATATAATAGGCGGTGCTTTTGCATGGCAGATACTCCAGAGTCTGGCGTCGAGTGCCTTCATAAAATATTGAAATTAAACTCTTAGCCAGCACCCCTGTGTGCTGTTGCCTTGGTGACACCAGCAGGTGTGCAGATTCCTGCCTCAGACATAGATAGGCCTGGATGGTGTTGTGGCAGTGTTGTGATCAGGCTGGAACACAGCCAAAGTCAAACCTGACATTTTACAGTCTGTATTTGTATACAGCTTATCCATCATAAACCTGTTCGGATGTTTTAAACAAACAGGCACAGGCACTTGTTTTGCATATAACCTGCAGTAAAGGCTTTATGGAGACCTGCTGCTACGTTGGAGATGATGATTTCTTTTCTTTTTGTCCCCCCTCCCCCCTGCAGTTTCCCTCAATCATGACCCCTGTACTTGACTCAGTTGATGCCGTTTCCTGCACTTGTGAGAAAGTCCTTTCAGAGATGACCTCTGAGCCCATCACAGGAGAGCACTACAATATTCTAGAGGTACCTTATATTTATAGGTTGTGTAAAACACATTGTGCACACTGTACGTTACATACATCTACACATTGTAGATAATTTGTCGAGATGGTTAAATGTAATTGCATGCTTATAGTTCAAAGACCCCATATTCATTTTCATGCAGCAAATCCCTCCAGTGAGCAACAGGTATTAACAACAGGTATGTGAATGTCATATGATTTATAGGAGCTCATTGACATTAACCAGCACCATCTGAATGTGATGGGGGTGGGACACCCTGCCCTGGACACACTGTGTCGGGTCACGCTGACCAGAGGGCTCCACAGCAAGCTAACCGGTGCAGGGGGTGGAGGCTGTGGCATTACACTTCTGAGACCAGGTACTGTTGGCCAATCGCTGTGCTGTGAATGTCATAACAGTGTGCATTTTAAATGTTTGCAAAAAGGGTAAAGTCAAAGGTTTGTCTATTTTTTTTTTCCCAAAGGAACATACTGTACCTGCTGTTGTAATTACTTCTCCACTTTAAGTGATGCATATAAATGAAATGAATCCCTCATTTAGTCAAGGCTATACCGCTATTCCTGTGATGGATTTGTCCTATGATGAACTCAATTTGATGAAGGAAGTTTGATGAGCCAAACTGTCAGACTCCTGCTGACAACAACTGTTCAGTTTTTCCTCAAACGCTCCCTCACTCTTCCTTTCTGAAACAACAGTTTGAGTGGCAGGAAATGATGAGAAGGCTGCAAAAGAAGGGTCTTTTGGTGTGTGGGTACTACAATGCAATTGGTTATAAGGAAACTTTGTATCATCCTCCCTTTGACAAAGCAAACAAGCAAAGAACCTGTGAGCTGAGTCTTTGTTTATGCCTGCAGCCTGTAGCATACAGAATTTTAATAAGTTTAAAATCCTTCAAATAGATTTCAAAATGCTCTTTATTTGTTTTCTCAGCAAGCATTTCCCTTTCTGTGAATTGCAGCTATTTTCAAATAGATTGCCTAGCATCTGTCTTCTGTAATGTTCTCAGAGAGTCTATGTGATAAGGCTTGTTTTTTAAACAAGCGCTAAGTTAAGTTATTTTATCATTACGTTAAAAGCTGCTGTAGCATTAAATTTTCAACTGTGGTTAGCATGAGTGTTGCTGTGCAGCTGTGTCCTCCCTGCTGAGCTGAAGAGCTGCAGAACAATTTTTATTCTACGTTTAGAGAGTTTATACAGTATGTTAAAGTGGTAAGGGGGGGGGGGGGGGGTTGTCTGAGTGGCTCCAGTGTTGTCCTTTTGCAGTTAGTGACAGAGACTTTACAAGTTGAGTCCTGACAACCTTATGCTCTGTCCTTGAAAGCACCACTGTAGCACATTCAGTCATAACAACTTGATTTCATTGTTAAATGTCCACAGCATCTATCCCACTGTAATACAGTTTTTTCCTTTTTATGTGTAACTACAGCCCACCTTGACATGACTTGTTTATTTTGTAGAAACGGACTCCGTCGTTGTCCAGAGTACAGTGCAGGACTTGAGAGACTGCGGCTTTGACTGCTGGGAAACAAGTATTGGGGGACCGGGTGTCCAGCAGCACGCTCCTTTGTCTGTTAAGGAGGAAGTTCTGGAGATTTTAAACCAATACTGACACTCACCCGTGGCTGAACAAGAGGACAGACGGGCTGTTTGACTGTCTGTCGGTACCTTGTCAGGACCTGAGGTGTGCTGAACTAATGAAGTGGGCCAAGGGACGTTTGACACTGAGCAGAGCTGGACAGAGCTGCCTGGAGTGATTAATCTTAGATTTTCCTGACTGAAAAACAATGTAATCTAAAGTGTAGAAAACAACAAGTCAACTGTGTTGAGTGCTTGCTTGTAAAATTTACTGGGCTGCAAACCCGTGTGCTGAGCTCTTTGTCCGCTAGATGGCAGCAGAGTTGCACAAGTGCTTTTTTATTAAACAGGAGTTATGTTAAGAGGCTCTGTTAAAATTGATGAATATGTAAGTGAAGCACTGGCAGGATTCATTTATATTTTCATCCATGTTTAAAGTAGCAGGGCCAACCTAATTTAATGGATTAGATGATCGTCAGTCATTAATGACCCACTCCTGACATTATATCATGCAAGTGTTGTGGGATAACAGCTATTGTGAAAGTGATCATTTTGTAGGATTTATTTCATAAATAATGATAACAATGGAGGAAAAGATTGATGAAATAATTTTCTTTGGAGGGATCAGGGGCATTAACAAAACACAATGACTACTATTCAATTTTTTTTCTTCATAGTTCTACAAAGAGATTTATGAAAGTAACTGTACATTGATATTTCTCTTCTCATGAACAGTGATGGTGAGAATATTTCTCTCAATAAGCCAAAGCCAGGAAATAATAATGTCATGAATATATTCAGAGAATTATTCACATGTAATGTCAGACTTCACACTAATGAATTATCATTATCAAGACTGCTTCAAACATAACTTAAAAACATTACTGTGTAATGCTGCATTGCTCTTCAATTTTGCTCCAAATTTAACATGTAGATATGTTGAAATGTAAATGTATGCTAAAACTAAATTCAAGTCTCTTTTCTATCTTAAAGATCTGTAATAATTTGGTAAAATATTCTTCCTATTTCAGTTTTATGCGTTGTTCATTTCTGCAGTTAAAGAGTAAGTGGCTGATTTGTTGTGCTAGTAGAGGATGGGGAGAGGGGGACAGCAGGAGTGTGTGGCCTCTCTGGAGCCTCTGGATTAGCGCCACTATAATGTGAATCAACAACAACCAGCGTCCTTCTGTGAGTCACACATTTGTGCTGACACACACGCACACACACACACACACACACACACACACACACACACACACACACACACACACACACACACACACTCACTCACTCACACTCACTCCAGCTTTCCCAAATTCTTCTCCACCTAATCGCTCATCCTCCTAAGCATTACAAAATATTCTGCAAATGCCGCAGATACAGAAGACGGATCTGTTTAGAATATGCCTGATTTGGGGAAAAGGTCATTGTGGGATTCAGTTGAGTTTGAATATCCATTTCATTTTCTATTTTTTAAATGTCATGAAGATTGAGTAGTACAAATCTGGCAGTGTACGTGAATAAATGACATTCGTCACCCTCCCTCCTTTTCCGCCTGGCGCCCCCTCTGTCCTCTTGAATTGTGTCATCTTTATGTCAGGGCAGCCCCCCGTCAGCGCACTGCACAGTTGCCCCTAACCCCTGCTGGAATTTAATTACCACTGCGCTTTTCCATTGAAATGGCATTGACAAGGGGGGACAAGAGGGAGACAACAGAGCCCGTTTCATTTGAAGCCCCTCTCTTTCTTTTTCTGTCTTATTCTCTCTCACTCCTTTTACCCCTGGAAGGCACAGATGGTATTTTTTTTTTTTTTTTATCAGTGTCAGCGCCTGCTTCTTTCTGCTCTGATGAATAGAATCTAAGGAGGCCCTGAGATTATTTCAGATAACAGAGGGAGTGAGGAAAGGGGGTCAAGGATAGAGGGAGAATGTCAGAATCAGAGGGATACAGTGAAAACAGTGTGCTGTCCCAAGAGTGAAGAGGGAGATGAACAAATCATTTAACATTTAACATTTAGACAGTTCGTCTGCATGGATCAATGCGGGAGAATCAAGGATGTATAATTCATTTTGTCCAAGCAGGAGGAAGGAAATGTTGAATGTGAATTTGCTGAGTGGTCATGCTCACTGTGGCACAGTCCCTCTGGTCCGTCAGTCGACTTTTGAAATGCTTGTCAGGAACCATTAAGTTTGAATACAGAATTAGACTTGACTGACAAGATATCATGTTGCTCATGGCCACTGGTTTTACTAACAGGGAGTCGGTGTGTGTATGACTTCCTACAGTGAGCATTTTCATTTACATAAATAGGATCTCTGGATCACAGTATGTCGTTGGTTGTTATTATGGAAAATTACTTGTGGGTTGATTGTGTTTTATGTCATGATATCTGTGTCAAAGGAGGATGTGGAATTGGCCGCAGCGGGGAAGATCACTGCGACTGTCCTCTCCCAGCATTCACACAGACACACTGACAGAGGCAACATCAACATCATGAGCTCCTCTCTGTCATGATGGGCTGTATGATCCTCCTGGGGGTGTTTGCCCTTTCGATAAGTGGGGGGTGGCGGCTGGTGTTAGTAGCAGGGGTCCGACTAAGCCAGCGGGGTACAAGGGTGCTGTCAAAGAACTCAGAGGATTTAGTTTTAGGGAGAAATGTCGTATTGTTCCGATAGTGCCAGCTCTTAAAATTGCGTTTATTCAGTGAAAGGGGCTTTTATTTATTTATTTATTTATTTTCCACAGCAAGCAAATGACAGATTCATGAGCAATAAAATACATCACTGCTTCACTAAGGGACTTGCTGCAGCCATACTTGCTCAGGGGCTTGTAGTGACTATTAATGTTGCCAAATTTTCGAGAAATATTGCTGACATCACTGAGTCAGTATGCTGACTTTTCTTAACTTGTGCTTTGTCACATTTTAGCATTTTACTATTATCCTGTAGTTGCGGTTTGTGGCCACAGTAGCTGCTTTACAGCTAAAGTAACAGTGTCTGCTAGTCACTGGTTGCTTATGTCTACTGGTTGTAAAGAAATAGAAAGAAATATTTTCTTTTTTCTTTGTTTTATTGGAATAATAACTTCATCCAGTAGTTGACTCACATTGACAATGCTAACATGGACATTTACCAGGTATAGTGTTTACCATGTTCACCATCGTAGCTTAGTGTGTTATGCTGACATTTGTTATTAGCACTAAACAAAAAGTGTCAATTAAAATTTCAAAAACAGTTCTTGAAACATTTGATTCAAAACCACAAATGTCAACCTCATGGTGGTGCTACAGGAGAAACTTGCAGGTTACAGCCTCTGGAAACCATGAATGTCTGTGCTGAGAAATGTTTCAGTTTGGATTAAAGGGTGGACAAGCTGACTGACAGGCTGACATTAGAACCATGATGCTTGTGAGGCAAAAAAAACAAAAAACAAACTCAACAAATATTAGAGGAAGGACTCAAAAAATAAGTGATTTTGTGTGGGAAGGTTTTTTATTTTTCTTCTCTCCCGTCCTGCTAATCATCTCTGACCCCTCAGATTTATTTTGCAATCCCCTTTGTGGTGCTCACGACCCCCTTCTTAACTCCTACCCTCAGACAAAATATTTCAAATGAGGTTTCCACCTGGAGGATCTGTTTGGTCTAGAACTGGGATTCTTTCATGTTTATAAAATGGGCCCACAGCGTGTAGCCCTGCTTGAGCTGTGTTAGTGTAAACATCTGAAACACATGACACAGACCGACTCCCATCCACAACCCGTTTTCCATGGAATTGTATCATGTCATTGTATTGATCATGTAATTGATCCTGTGAAGTTGAGGGCACCTGCAACATACTCTGTCATCCCCTCGGTGCCACGAACGCTCTTGTTTAATTGCAGGCTAAGGTGCTGTTTTTTCTTGTTGCCTTTGAAGAGCCTCATTGATTTTTATACCACCCTTCATCCTTGCTGTGCTCAGTTTTAAGAGCAAATCCCTTGTGTCGAAGTTGCCCAGAATGTAAAAGTATGAAATCTGTCAACGCTTTTCACAAGGCTTCCAGGTGCAACCCAGACACGTTGACGGTGACGTTTAAAAAGTTAAGCTTCTGTGTGTTTTATTTTTTTTTTTTAAAACATTTAATCAGAAAAAGGGGGTGGGCTGCTACATTCTGCAAGTCTCTATCTCTAGTCTCAATCTCATATGGGACTAGTTAAATGTGAGGTGGTGTTGTAAACACCCCGATCAGACTGGGCGGGTCAAAGTTCATCACTGTAGCTCTGCCTGTTTGGATTGTTTTTGTAAAGATGAACCAATTTTGGGAGAAAAAAAGGTGTGTCCAGTATTTTGGGATAAATCAGAGGTTTATCAGTGTTTTTCTATTATTATTTTTTTTGGTATCCAAGAGGAGATATGTTAAATCAGTCTTTTGTTTGTGATGTGTATGCATTTATGACATTTATGGTAAAAGAATCACATTATACTTTAATAATATATTGCATGAATAATCCGAAGCCAGTAAACCAAACAGGAATGGTAATTCTTTTTGTCAGGCTTTAAACTGCAGTTTAGAAACTGGCTCAAAAATATATTCAGTACATTAGGTCTATATAGAACAAAAATATCCTAAATGAAATTTGATTTGCATTAATATGAGAAGCAGCTTATCTAACATTCATACTTTGAACTTGCTTTGAATTAGAAATAGGTTCTCATCATTTCCCTGGGATTGCAGCCAATTTATTGGATTCAATTTTTTTTTTTTTTCATCAGAGGCTCGGGGAGGAGGATGATCTCCAAATGTTATCAAATGACACCATGTGATTGATGGACCATTAAAATGTCAGCCAGATGTACTTAAAACCACAGCTTTTAGGTTGATAAATCATAGCACAAATGGATACATAAAGCTGTTAGAAACAAATATTCCCATCTAGAGCTATCTGCAGTCAGATAGTAATGGATGTTCTATCTGCTTGTCTGTCTGTCTCTCTGTATGTTTATTTCTTCACATTTTTTTCCCTCTCCCAGTATATCTCTCGACCACTGCAGTCATGTAATTACAGCGGGACAGGTAGGAGTGTTCATATTTCATCTGCTGCATTCACGATAACATCTAATAATCCGAAAGCGTTGCAAAATTGGTATCTCGTTGCTCATGCATTATGAATGAGTCACTGATTGCTTTTTTGCATAGATTAGCAATCATTTCACAGAAATCTTTCATATAAAAATGTGCCAGGAGGGTTCTATCTCTTTTTCTGAAGAGTTGAGGTGACACATCCTGCCGCTATTTAAGATAAGACAGATCAGGTGATACCACTTCTCCCCCTTGCCCCCTTGCTCCCTCCCCTGCTCTCTGATTTATTTCTCTATGTATATCGTCATGGGGGGGGGGGATAAGTGTAATTTTGCAACTGATTGCTCACTTAGTGAATATATTCAGCATTTGCAGTGTTATTGTGTTTGGAGCCAAGTGGCTCCAAAGTACCACCGAGATTCTTTGGCATCAAAGTAAACATTTGCAGACTCCAGAAGTGAAATGAAAAAAGCAAATCTTCCAACCTCTGAGATTGTCAGCCCTACATATGGATTTTAGTGACCTCTGCTTGTCCTGACTTGTAGCCTCAGATTGGCATAACACATGAGGGGCTCGTATGGTCTAGTGGTTAGGAAAATAGGCTGGTGGCCGGTCGCAGTGCAAAGTCCCAGGTAAGGTTTACATACCACTTTAGTTTCCTGTCAGGCAAATAACCTGTTTAACAATGATCTACATCATCCAGTGAAACGTCAAGTCAAATGCATTTCAGAGAGAGTTTTATAAACAGTGCGAGCAGTGCAACTGTCATTGTTTTAATGTTGCTGAGAGCAGCATGTAGACTCAACATGAAACAGCGCTGCTTTTTTAAACTTAAAAGTTCTCATACATAAAAGCTTTGCTAGAAGTTTTAATTAAAGCTTTTGTCGGATGCTTTGATGTGCATGGACTTGAATTTTAGCTCTGCCGTAGCACTGATTGAATAACGAAGGAAAAGTATGAGTGTGAATGAGGTGTGTGCATGTCAGGATGCCTGCGCTGTATCTCCCATTGTAACCCTTGGCCTTTGCCCCCTCCCCCAGATGGGCAGACTCTCAACCAAGGCCCTGTGGAGGTTGCTGCCCTCTGCCTGACAGCCTGTCACTGTGCTATGGTGGTGATTTTTTTCTGCAGGAGATGGTGTCTGATTGGGAGCAGTGTGTGAATAGCCCTGTCACACTCGATAAGCCAGCAAGACGACCTGTGACGAGGACATATGGCATGTTTGACAGGGAGAGAGGGTGCGAACCGCACTGAATGATAAAATGGTGTTTTTCCCCCTTCGGCAATGTCATGCTTTCAGGCAAGCGTGTGGACCATCGCTCACTCAAGCGGCTGACTCCGGCCTCCTTGTGACATCTCCTTCAAGGTCCTGGGTTTCTCTGCCTCGCGCCTGGCCAATTCTGACACTGCGAGCCTATGCTGCTCACAGCTGCTCCGCGAGCTTGTCGATGTGGAGAACATAATTGGATATCAGTTTAGTTTAGCGATACATACTAGGAAATTCATCTTAAGAGCCTGTTCGTCAGAGCTCCTCTTAAAGCTCTCTGGCACTGCAGCCCTTCATCCTGTCTCTTCTCAGCCTGTCACACGCCTCATACTGTTGATTAATACACACACAGTCTCATCAGACGACTCTAATTGATGGGTTCAGCCTCCTCAGGACCCTGATTTATTTAAAGGGCCATGAACACTGAAGAAATGATAAGAAAGGAGAAAGGAGGAAGGAGACAAACAGGCTTGGATTTAAGTGTGTCAGGGAAATTATTGAGTTGAACTGCACGCCTCTCATCCTCACTGTCAGCTGGGTCTTGGCTTCTGGTGTTGCAGCCTCAGCTCCTATCCTGTCAAGTGTCACATTGTCTGTGTTTGTGGCCGTGACAGACAGCCCAGGTGTCACACTCAGGCTTCAGTGCACCATCAGGCACCTCTGCTCCGGTCCCCAGTGGCTTACAGTCAGAGAGACAGCACAGTCCAATAACCCAGCATGTCTCGCTCCCCGGGGAATCCCCTGTAGAGTTTACTCTCTGTCCATTGGGCCAGAACTTAGAAACTCTGCCAGCGGTCACATGATCCTGCTTTCACTCTGAATGCTAATTATAACACCCCAACTGTTATACTGCTACTTCTACCACCATTATGACTATTTCTGCTGCTTCTTTCTGTAAGAAACAAAGAAGTAGGGCATGTCCCTAAATTCAGTGATTGATGCTGCTGAGGGGGTCAAAAGGTTTCAGCATAGGGTGGATGAGAACTGACGCTGTGTTGTTTAGATCCCTGTAGGTAATGGGGCGTTAAAGCTGATGATGAACAGTTTAAAGCAGTTGAACATTTTTCCAATAACAATGCATCAAATGATGTCTTTGAGCTCACTGTTGTGGCTTTACGGCCTGCACCCGTACTGTTTTGGTTCACTCTTATCACTCTTCTAGTGTTGTTTTCATCCACATCAGGCAGCTGTTTTTAGTGAAAAACCAACTGAACACTACCTGACCAGCAACAGCAGGCAGATGAAGTTAGCTGGTGAGCATAGCGGAGCATTTAGCAGCCAAAGGCACAGGAGTTCAAGAAGACCAAAAGCAGAGCTCAGAGGAGAGTGAATATTAGACGTACATCACCTAAGAAACCAAAAACTTAGTGAGTTATAGCATGTCAAATTATTTATTTACTAGTCTACAACTTTACTTTTGTCCAAATGATTAGTTCAGTGTAAAGTTTTGATAAAAAACAAAAAACAAACCTAGAACAAAACTAGACAGTGAGGTTTTTGTTCCAGATTTAAAGAGTCCCGTCTCATGTAATGCATCATAGTGGACACTGGTGGAAAGTAATGAAGTACATTTACACAAGTATTATATTTAAGAACAGCTTCACTTTAGTCTCAGCATTTTCTGCTGGATAGAACAAAACAAGATCTTCTTGTAAGATATGACTCTTTGCTATTGATGAAACTACCCAACTGTTTTCTCCTCAATGTGCTGCAAAATTAAAATGCTGCTTACAATCAATAATAACACTCCAATAATACACTATTATGGCCTAAGTAACATTTAAAGCATTGCATTTACTTCTAATGGATCAGAAGACTTGCTCCTGACACTTTGAATCAGTTTGATTATTTTAGGTGTGATATTTCATATTGCTATGATAATTCTAACCATATGACCCAGTGCTAATACTGTCAATTAGGAAAAAAATGTTTTATGACTTGATAACATTTTGATAATTAGTTACTTATGTTTGATCTTATTAAATTCAGATGGCTTTTTTTTTTTTTTTTAGTCCGGCTCCCTGTTTGTGTTTACATAAGTTTAGAGGATGATGATTCAGTGACAGTTTGGCCTTCAGGTCTTGCATATCCATAAATTGTGTTGACATTTTCCCATTTCTCTGAACTGCTGTCCATGCTTGTGTGAGCATTTTGTGACAGCTGCTGTTCCACTGGACACCGTTTCAAGCTGAGCAGAGATAGGCCAGGACCTTCACTCACTGACCCCACATCAGATTTTTATTTTTTTTTTTGTGCTCTGGATTCCATCAATAAGGCTTGAGTGGCAGGCTCTCCTCTCATTCAGCCGCTCTGTCGAATGCTAAAGCGACCTCGGCCTTGCAGCGAGAGATGACCTCCGTTGTGTGATCGTCCTGCTGCTGTGCCTTCAGGAGGCGAGGAGGGGTCTCTGTCATCCAAGGCAAATTAGTGGTGTGTCTTCTCTCTGTGTGTGATGATTGTCTGTTAATCAGCTGTTAGGGTCCTTGGTCGCCAATGAAACTTTTGTCAAGTAGCCATTTTAAGGATTTTGTCATGTTTTCTTTCATGCATTTTCCGAGAAGATTACAGGGATAGCTGGCACTACAACAATATTCATAAATATGCATCGGGCTTTGTTAAACACTAGAAACGCAGAAGTGACCATTTTGCATGATTACATTCACTTACAGGAGGATAATATTCTGGTGGAAGCAATTTTAAAGAATCAACTCTTTGATTAGCCCAACATAATCTCTGACTGTTTTGGAAGAAAGGATTTCTTTAGGACTGGAAACAAACAAGACACTTTTAAGTGTAAGTGTTTATCAGTGTGGAGGATGCCTGTAAGATTGTGTGTTCAGATTATAGTGTATGGATTAAATGCAAATAATAATGTGATTATAAAATGTAAACCAAATGTAGCGGTTAAAAGAAAATCAGAATGCAGATGATTTTCACACTGATCATGTCTCCCTGAAAGCAAGGACATTTTATGATCATATTAAACATCTGTACAACATCAAATATTAATTTAATTACCGTCTTATTGAAAATCACAAACAATGTCTCAGTTATTTTGATGGACTACACTGAGATGTCATGTTTCCTTCTGTTCCTTTCACCGCTATGTGTTTTGCAGTTAAATATATTCATATTCTATTTCGAGGAAGTGATAATGAATTCAAATCACTTTAACAGTTCAAGAGATTGTTACCGATTTCTTTTAGCAGAAAATGATTCAACACTTGCGGAATACATTTTAAAGTATCATGTCTTAACCAATCACACATTACATACATAACAGGAATCCAGTGATTATTTTTCCTGCCTGGACTGCTTCTCGTGTACTTGTGATCTTTTTTATTAGATAGGAAGTGAGACGACGGAAAAAAAAAAAAAAAAATCACAACCGTTGAGGATGAACACTAAACTATTTAGTCCTCATCTGTAGTCATGAGGGCATCAGCGCTGATGAGCGCGGTCAGGGTCACAGCACTTAACTCTCTAAAGGAGGACCAGTGCTTGTAATCACATAATATGTATGATCTCTCATTCAAGTGGAGCTGACGTTTGGCAAATGCAAATGGATTTCATGGACTGTGTAACTGTGAGAGTTTTGCTCTCTGTGCGCTTGGTGTGATGTGCTGTATATATCCCTTATGGAAGACATGCCAAATGCAGCCTGCAATGCTTAGGTTTGAAGAATGATTGACAAAATATTGACTATTATTTTTATCACAGCATGTGGACTATACATACTGCAGTAGATGTTCAATTTGCCTGCGTTCTGCCGCTCAGAAATTGAAGCCGAGGGGACCACGCTGAAGCTACAGCCCTTCTCTGCGCTGTCTCTCCCATTCTGTAATTAAAAACAACATTTTGTGTTAGATTACAGGGAGACCCATCATGCCATTGAACTGGTCTGCCTGATTAATAAAAGGCAGCTAATTTCAGTGGAGGAAGGCAGCGCTCCAAAATGGCTCCTAATTACACATTAGGAGTGTGAAAGGCTCCTGCCGCTCCGGCCTCAATCCTCCACCCAACCAGCAACCCCTCCCCAGTCGGGGTGCATGTGCTGGCCCACCAGCACATTAACGCCGCTCCCAGGAGTGGCTAATTCCAGCCAGCCCGTCGGCACAATCAGTGGCAGATGTCAGGAATCGAAGATGATGAATTATGAATATCCCGGAGATGTGGATAGGATACCAGCGTTAGGGGAAAAAGATTCCTTTTTTTTTCTGTGCCATTTTGGGCGTCCAAATAAGCAGACAGATTCAGGAGGAGTGTGAAGCGGTTGGAGTGATTGATTTCTATTCGTCATTATAAATAGGGTCCGACTGAAATTGGATGTTTTAGTGAAGTCGTCAAGGACTTTATGAGTTGGAGGGGCTGTCTGGCAGTGGAGGGACTGTGCCTGACTGTGATAGCAGTAATGACTTCCTCTTCTCCCTCCCCTGAGTGGTCAACTCAAGGGCTCAGGCAGCTGGGAATGATGTCCCGGAGAGAGCAACATGAACCTCTCAGTGCACAGCATTTGCATGGCCACATGATTACAGCTGAAATGGAGGAGGTGTGGTGAGGGTCGGGCTGGGGGTGGAAGGTGGTGACAGTAACAGCTGCAGAGAAGATGACAGGAAATGGAGAGCAGTTGTTTTTCTTGCCATTGAGCCACATCCACAGAGGCATGACGGGAATGTTTTGATGAGAAAGAACCGATACCTTGACACCAGTGAGAAGTATAATAAAACTGAGCTTGAGGTAATTACATTTCAATAACGTTTTCTTCTCATTAAGACTCGGTTTTTATTAAAGATTGAGTTAAACTGAGCTTTAATGTCAATAGATTGTTATCCACCATAAGATCAAATGTGTCGCTTTTAAGGTGGAGGCAGGTGCAGGTGCTTAAAGTATGCCTGACCTTTAAACATACCCTTTTCATATGGATGGAGGAGAAGCAGTGGACACTTGCTGCTGTATCCGGGGACCTTGATACAAGCTGATGGAATCGGATTCCTTGTCAAAACAGATGTCAAACTGATGCTGTGGTCTATTACTGACCGGCCAGCCGACTGATGAGCTGGCAGCAGATATGTGAACGTACACCTGGACATCTGTGGGGGGTCACAGCCGTGGTGAGGTGGAAGCCTGGGGCAGGCTGCCAGGTCAGACTTCACCTTGCCACCTCCAATGAGCCCACAGTACATTTCCTCAGCCTTCCTGCCATTCATCACCACGCCATGACAGGCAAATTCATCTGAGCAGGAAGGAGGAGCTGATCCTCTATATCTGAGACAGTGATAGACTTGCTGCTCCACAGGACTGCTGCAGGACCGATGAAATTAGGCTAAAACTGCTGTGGGGGTTCACAGGAAATTGGCCTTGCCAATCATACACAGCAACCCAGTGTTGTACCACAAGCCTCAAAATTAATGTCAATCGAGCCTGCATCTGTTCATTTACTCTGCCCTATTTTCATAATACAAATGTATCTGTCTGATTTTGATTGCTCTCTCGCTGCAAAGTTGTTGCTCTCTCTAACATGATGTAGAGATTAATGCAGCAAATGTTTTGAATCCATAATTCGCGGACATCGGCAGTAAACAGCAACCCTATGTCCACACTAGAGGATCAAGTATATATTATTTTAGATCTCTCCAACTCTCTATGTGGCTGTATTGATGCAGTTTCAACCCGTTTTCCTGATGAGTGCCTCAGTTCTGACGCCCACACAGCTTCTCATAATCGCAGCGGTCAGCATATAAGTGGGCTCTCCACCAGCAACTCAGCAATATTGAAAAGTGTAAATCTATTCATCAACATGTTTTTCCGTTAACTACATCTGAATGCAGAGTGGAATCCCGATTTGGGTTGAGTCATTACTTTCAGTAAAATAACTCCATTAAATGCGAGCGAACACAAAGCTGTCCCCCGCATGCAGCCCCTACTTTCCCCCCGAGCTGCAGTCCCTCCTGCTGTCTCCCAGAGCTCTGGGTTCAGAAACGCTAATACTGTCTGCCAGTTCAGTTCTACATAGATTTGTGAGGGGACCAAGGGTGATCATTTCTTCTCCCCTTTTTTTTTTTCTCCCCTCAGGTGACACTCTGAAATATATTTTGTGTGCCCTTTCACTTCAGACGAGCTCAGTGTGGAGGAAGCCCAGAGGAGACTAATGAGAGAGCGCAGGGGTATGGCTCCGTCTGCCTCCATGCCTCATTTTTCTTGATTTCAGCTGCTTCAGTGTCGGCATGGGCTCCTGCTGGTCAGGTGATGGCGGTGCCAGCTGGTGCATCCAGCTCGGACGGACAGCGATTCATTTCCCCCAGCTGGTGATTTATGGCACGGCAAAGCAGAGAGAAGCTGGTGTGCATGGCACCAGGCCGCCTGAGTTAGTGCACTGTCCGGCCCCGTCATGCTTTACCACACAGCGGGCTGGACTGCCTAATTTACGCTGGCAGACAGTCACATATATCACACCCCGTCTGGCCAATGAAGATTGGTGGTGTTTGAAAGGGTCTGTATACACAGTCGATTTTACCCACGTGTTACTCCCTGCCCAACATTGCACCGAGGAATATTGTTTTTCTTTTCCTCTCCTTCTTTGTCTATTTGATCTTTCATGCTTCATTTCTGCACCTCTTTTTGTTCTCTCCCATCTCTATCTTTCTCTGTCGCCCCCTCTCTCAGTGTGTGGACGTAATGTGAAGTGACTGTGTTGGAGGGAGGCCCTCTCTCACTGGACCAGCTCCTGAGGACTGTGCCCTTCTGTTCAGGGAAACTGGGGGAGGTCACAGTAGGTAGCTCCCCCGAGCCATGGCGTATTAATGCCTGGGCTGACCTCAGTGATAAGAAGGAAGCTTCGGGCGCATGTTTGATTCATGAGTCCATCCTTAGTGGGCCCTAGGGGGCTTTTTCCACTGCTGTCCTTTTACTGGCAGGGTGGAGGGTTGCTGCAGGGGAGATCAGTCCTGTCTGTCACAGAGAGGTTGGGGTGTGATAAAGGCACAGGGCTGGGAGTGGGCCAGAGCACACAGATCAGCCCCTGTGTCGGACACAAGCATTGACTTAATGGTGGGTGGTGATGCGACAGCCAAGTGTTGAGGGATATTAGAACGGATATCAGCGATGGGGCCTGACATCATGAGCACCCCACCTGCCTGGAGGAGGGTTTGTTCAGGATTGGGATGAGTAAGTGAGTTGAAGGGCACTTGGCAGCTCCACTTCCTCCAGCTTTAAAAAAAAAAAAAAAAAAAAAAAAAATGTTTTATCCATATTTCACATTTTCTACCATTTCAAAATATTGGACGTGTCTGAGGGCTGGCAAGAAGGAGTTAGATGGCTCAGATGGGGTGGAAGATGGGGTTTGCGGGAGTAAGCCGACACAGTTTCAGTTCCAGCACATATCTCCAAATTACATCCTCTGGAGTTTGGTTAGGGATTACTCCTGTCTAATCCTGACAAATGCTGCAGAGTGAGACACATCTCTGACAACAGAGCAACTACACAGCCTGCGATGACCATGGTGATCGGTTTAAATAAGTGCAGGGTACAGGGCGTACTTTCATGTATTCACAACATAAAAGCTGCATTTGCTGTGATGACAATTTGGATATCTTAATTATTAAAATAAAAATATCCAAAAACAGAGTCACAAAGTTGAATTTTTGAGACATTTAGAGCATATTTGGCTCATGAAATGGTCAGGGAAACATTTAGGTTGTGCAGAATGTGATTATTCAGGCCATGGTTGCATGAATCCATGAGAAATGTTTTTCTAAAAGCCCAGATCTGGGTAATTACAGTGCACACACACAGAGAGAGAGGGAGGCACATCCTTGAACAACAGTATCTTGCCAGGCACTTCAGAGCTCCTAATGCCAGCTGTTTGAATATGGCTATGTAATACATAATCCTGATTTGTGTTCCTTTCAGTCACCAAAAGATCTGTACATGCCTCAAAGAAACTTGTCAAGGCTTTTCAGCGCACATTGCCTTCTCACAATCAAGTCGATGCTTGTCAACGCTACCGCTATCAAAATAGTCACAGTAGGGAGGGGCAATCCACTTTTCACATATCCCATTGCTGTCACCTCCTTCTGCCCGTCACTAATCTTTAAAAGCTATTTGCAGTTTTAATATAGATCTCAAATCCCGTTTCCCTTTCTCTCTTCCCTTCCTCGTACACACACACACACACACACTCATTGTTCTTCTTTTGTGGTTTGCTGGAGAGCTGGGTTTGGTGGGTAGAGCGAGCCTTCTCATGCCTCCATGCGTTCCCATGGTCTTGCTTTTGTTTTAGCTAAGCTGGTGCCCCCGGATTAAAGGGAAAATAATCCTTCTTTCATTGTTGTTTTTGTTTTCAAAACCTGCTGAAAAGCGATCTGTTGATTTTTCTCTCATCTTTCACAGATTAAGTTTAAATTGAACGATGAAAGGAGAATTTGCTGGTAATGTCTGTTTTCTCGTTTGTGTGTGCTAAGGCAGAGGTAACGTTGACTTTGTGTTTTTTCTGGTAATTTCGTTTGAATACGGTTGAGTGGAAGGAGCTCCACAACCTTTTCCAATTTTTACAATGTGTAATGCAGATTTGCTGGGAAATCTACTGTATGTTTAATTCATCCTATCTCTGATTCATATCCACTTGAATTATTGTCTGGCCCAGCAGCCAAGCAGCCCATTTGTGTCAGATGGCAGACTAATGGTTATATTAATGAAGTCATTGCTTTAGTCAGAAAATCAATAGTCACTCGAAACAGTCAATGCAAGCGAGTGGGCTTGAATGGTGACCTAGTTCCCATGTAATGACAGCTCTTAACCCATTCTGTATTGTTTGATGCTCGCAACATCTGCTACCATACAATCATATTTATGCAACAAAACACAGTCGAAGACAATGCACAGCAGCGCAGAGTATATGAAGAGGAACTGGGGCATCTGTAATTTCTTTATTTGTGTGTAGCAACCAACACCGCCACGTAAAACTGAATTTGCTGATGCTTCGCACGAATACTAATACCGATGTTATTCCACATGATTGGCTCTGAAAAACAACTCCAAGAAACATCAACCCACGTCTTCTTTGGGCCACAGAAGGCAGGGGCCAAGTGGGGCCAGGAGGTTAACCTGGGTTTGGCATTAAACAGCGCGGCCGTTATTGTTGGGTCTTCGGAGTATGTAAGAGACACAGCGTTCACAGCGTTGGGAGTTTGAGTGGGGCCACGCAGAGGTCAGCAGGCCTCGGTGGTCAACTGAGCAATGAGGACAAGGTAAGGGGGCCTGTATATCAGCTCTGCTTCCTGCTTACAGAAGCAGCCCTGCGCCTCACTGACATCAGTCAAAACTCATGACTGTGTTATTACTGTGTTCTGTTGTGCGCTCTGAGATGAATAGGCTCTGCATTCAGTCTAACAAAGAGCCTTGGCATGCATACAGGAGCAGGAAGTGGGAATTCTAATACTGCTTTATCATGGGCAGTAAAAGAAGACAATGCGAGCTGTCCCCTCTGAACTGGTTTGGTGAACGCTCCCAACCCTATCTTCTGTAAAGAGACACTCCCTGCAGCTCATTTCACAGAGAGGGTGTTTTTTTTTATTTTTTTCCAAAGTGGCTTACAATGGCACGAGTGTATACTGTATGTGTTTCAGCACTGATAGCTCCAGTAGGAGTAAGTCACCATATTTGGGCAGTGTCATGTCCTATATTATCTGTGGAGTTACCATACGACAGTCACACTTTTCTTAACAAGAAAATTATCTTTTACACTTTCACACAGGTACCAATTACTTCAATAAATGGTTCTAAATGTCAACTTTCATTTCATTCATTCTCATAAGGCATTTTCACAGCTAACGATTTGACTTGTCATTGTAGTAGAAAATAAGACGTGCTACTAATAACATTTCTATGACTCCTCGCTGTTCAAGTGTCCTATTAAGCCATGAAAGTGTGACAGTGAGCCAGCACGAACAATACGAAGACCTTGAAACTGAAGCAGCTAAACGGGATTCAGCCTTCATTCATTTTATTTTATTTACACGTGTGCTTTTCCTTCTGTGAAATGTCAAAATGTCATATGTGAAAAAGAAGCCTATTATATGTTAGCTGCTTTGTCTACAGTTTTAGTTTTCAGCTTTTATCCAGTTGTGCGTGTTCTCAACATCAGCTGATATCTACCAGTCATACCAGCCACCTACCGTTCTTTCAAAAAGTATTCACTCCTGTGGCGTTTTGATGAAGATAATGGAGAGTGCTCATTGGCATATTAGTCTAAAATTTTCCATAGGTGTTCAGTTGGGTTGAAGTCTGGTAACTACAAAGGGTATAGCATATGATTCACGTTACTGTCATACTTCAGAATCAAATCACTCAGTGCCCCCCCTCATGCCTTGTATGGAAACATCATTTCTATATATCCTCCACTTTTTCCAGCTTTTTCTGGTCATGTTTTTCATTTCTCTTCACCAGTACTGAAAAGTGTATAATATGAAATGAAAGAAGCACCTTAACTGATATGTGCCACCCTGTGCGTTGCCAGCGGCTCTGTGTATATATCTACTCAGTGGGCGGCCCTGGCTCAGGAGGTAGAGTGGGTTGTCCGAGAATCACAGGGTTGGTGGTGCCTCGACAGACAATGAGACGGGATCTGGAATCATGAAATCTGGAGCCAGTGGCTTTAGCTTTTTAACAAGGCGTCCTCATTAGAGTTACTTGTGTACAGTATATATTTGCTGTATGTACTGTACTGCCTTACCTGCACAACAGTCCTGTGAAATTTGAGCATTAACAGTGGAGTATTTGATACAAAACTGATGTAATAATCTGCCCAAAATGCATGTTTTGAGTATCAAACACTCGCCCCCTGTAGGCTTGAAAAGTGGCAGTAATCTGTGGAGGAGCAAACTACATTTTTTAAAGACACCTTTCAAACCTAGAGGCGGATCAGTGAAGTTTTTTATTGCTTGAAGTTCTAACACAGATTCACTTGTAAAGATCAAGTGTGACATGATGTTGTGTTTTAGCACTGGACATGATGATAATGAGCACTAACATAACTGCACTAACACAAGCACTAACTTAACTGTATAACTTGGCTGGTTCAGTGTATATGACATTAAAATGCCAGATCTTGCATTGACATTTACAGTTTATATATCCTACTCTAACAACTTTTATCCCCCCTTTTCCACTATGCAAAATGACTCTCTCTCTGCTGTAACTTTTTTTTTATCACACATACCTGCCTTATATTACCTGTTTATCCGTGTGTATATAAAATATAGACTTGTGTGTATATATAGCCGTATTGGTCATACGGGGTGAAGTACAATAAACGTTGTTGCTCAAGACCGAAATACACAGAGGTTAAAATGTGAAGAGCTTAATAATAATGATTGTTTGTGCACAAAGGGCCATAATCTGTGTCTGTGGGGCTAACCGAGGAACAGTGACGCGAGTCAGCGTCTCCTCTGTGGGCTGCAGAGCAGATGCAACTAAAATGCTGTTACCAGAGACAAGCCTGGTCCTCGGGCTAAGCTCAAATACCCAAATGCCAACCCCCCCATCCCCACCCCCTCACCCCTTCAGCACAACTTCCACATTTTAATCCAATAGTGTGCATAGAGCTCAGGGAAATGATATTTAGGAGACAATGAGTGCCCTGCAGAGAAAAAGAAGGGAGGGGGGATTAGAGTGTGTCTCTGAAGTGGCTTTGACTCCCCTACTGATGGAGAGTAATTAAAGCAGCCTACTGTGTTGTCGATGTAGCTAAAGGGGGATAATAATGAAACATCACAACTCACAGAGTTTGGGCCTGCAGCACCTTGCGTTGGCTTAGGAGTGCAGCCACTATGTAGGTTGTTTCCTTGACTCAATACTTAATACTCAGACGAATGTACACCAAAGAGCAACTCCTTTCAAATGTCAGGTTCTGATAGGTAAGCTGGGCACAAAATCTTTACTCATAAGTAAGTGTAGATGAAGTGGGTCTTGTTCTGTGTGATTTTCTTGTGAAATTTACCGTTTTGATCAGATAATACGTCAGGCAAATATGCAGACTGGCTGGCCCCTCTAATTACAACTGAGCTGAGAGGACATCAGTAAAAATGAACTATCACAGTTATCTAAGGTCACTATTTCCTCACAGGCCAGTTACGCACAAACCTGTATAAAGTCTGTGAGTCATCCTCATCGCCTGACTCCTCTTATCTTCCTTTAAGATAATCTAGCAATCCCTAAATGCCACTGCTTGTATCTTGAAGCATGTCAGTGGGCTCAACAAAGTCTATCTTCGATACAGCATGGAATAAAATGGATGACTGACTTCGACATAATGTACAGGCTTTGAGCTGTGGTGTCGACCAAACACCTGCGATCTCCTGTCTCCTCTCCGCAGGTTACTGTGGGTCACATCAGCTATGGGTGCTCCTTTGAAATTTTTACTGAAACCCATAGAAATATTGGAGCCATCAGACACCTGACTGATGAAGTGACCCTGTCAAAATATGTTGCTGGCATAGTAATTTGTCTTTTTATTAATGTCTGGATATTAAGTCCATCTTGGTGTCATCATGTGTTATCCAGATGTTCATTTTGTGCTTGTGTTTATTTTTTTTTTAAAAGGCAGACTCAGCCAGACTGTTCTCAAACATTGCAGTTTGGTTTGCATGTGGTTAAAGAGTGGAAAGGGGGACTGCAGGTGAGAGACAATGGCAGGTTTTACCTAGTCTATTTCTGTCAAGAGCAACAGTTGCCTTCTCATCATGAGTGGTTTGGTTTGGAAACAGTTCAGAGCGTATTAAGGCAGAGATCGCGGCTACAGAAAGAAACAGCTGGGATAGAACTCACTCTGTCCAAACACATGTGGATAATGGATCATTTTCATTCCAACTCCCATGCGTTTGCACAAGTTAGGGGGTATAGAGCAAGGGTGGGGAAAGTCAGCAGATGTTAAATTAAGCATGGAATGAATACATAATGAGCTATTAAGGCAGGAAAACATGTCCTAAATACAGTGGTATTTTCCACACAGATCCCAAATGGTCAGAAGAACTGTATCTCAAAGACTCACCCCCTGCAGCGCTCCTGGCAGGGAAGAAGATATGGGAGGGATGGATTTTGAGGAGGGCAATTCTGGTGCTCTTTGAATTTTGGATTTGAGCATTTAGGTCAAACTTTACCACGGGTCCTGCAACCATCTGCTCCTGGGATGCAGGCCAAGGCCACGGGGCAGGGTTCTGGTAGCAAGGAGGAGGCCAGCACCATCTCAGGCTTTATGAAGAGGCCTTATAGAGCTCAGCGTATCCCTGCGATGTGCCCTCTCCCTACCCTGTGTTTCAGGTGTTTTCCCTTTTTAGCTGCATCCTCCAGGGAGCCAGCTTTAAAATGGATGATTGCCTGCGACCGTCGCATTAAAAGCATTAATCCCGCTCTTATCAAGCAGGGAATGATGAATTAGGAGCGTCAGCTCTGGGCTCACCTTTGTTGTCATTTGAACAGAATCAAAGCTTTAAATCACAGGGCTGCACCTGGTAATAGGAGGGGGGGATGGCGTTCTAATACTGTGTGTGACAGAGCCGCACTGCTTCCAGCTGATTTAATAACTCCAGAAGGAGGGGGTGGTGCTGGGCTAAATGAAAATTTGAGCAAGGTTTTAAAATATATGATTGCAGAATGAAATGGCAGTTGCCCTCATTTCTCTTTGGTTAGCGTTCCTTTTCTTTTCTGTGCATTACAGCTCAGCTGAATCTCAGCTGTCATTCAGTCATTGTCAGGACATTGCAGTGTTACAAGGTTTGTAACACTGCAGCACTGTATGTGCTCAGTGTACAATACCTGCTTTCTTTTTTCCTGCTGGGGCCAGTGGGAATTCAAGTCCTTTTTTTAATGATCAGACTCACTTGTTGATGTTTTTGACAAGTTTCCACTGGGGAAGGCTTTGTTATAATCAAGGTTGATTTGTTTAGAGGTAGAGAATGTGTCATTACAGGAGCAGAGAACATGCTCTACCAGGGCTAGGACATTCACTCCCAATAGTGCTGAGCTGCTGCTGCTACAATATTTGGAACTCATAACAATAGCAGGTCACACCGCTCTTATAACACAGACTACTGATCTGCTATAAAATTTCCATGGTGATGTAAATTCTACTGACTGAATGGTAGTTTAATTTAATCCTTTGCTGTCTTTTCACATAATTTTGATATTGAGGTGGAGTGCAGCAATTGAACATGACAGAACAAATCAACCCTGGCTTTTTATGTTTACATGTTTGCATATTTTAATGAAACTGAATTGTTTATGAGCAACATTTAAGCTGCTAACCTCTCTTCTTGTTTATGGAGTGTATTTATGATAAAAACAGGATTGGAATTAAGCAACTGTTTTAATGAGAAAAGACAATGTAACTCTATTATTTAAATTATTTTACCATGTTCATTTCTGTAAATTCCCACATCAAAGCAGCTCATTACATTTTGTTAATTAGACCTAGAATAATTGAACCTTACTTCAAAATGCAGGAATACAAGAGTAGATTTCTGCTGCTCATTGAAATGTGGATTGGACTTCAGTAGCCTAGTTTTCTGCAACATCTGAGGCAGCAAAAGGTGATTTTCCACTTTCTAAATTATATTATTATTCCCCTGTCCCCATCTTATATCCTCTTCCTATTTTTCCTCTTTTCTCTGGCTCTGTCATTTCTTTTCTGAACACCCACAAGGTCTGTAAAGCACTCAGCCAGCTCAATCCATACCCGTCAAGTAGCATGGAGACCACTCTCCTTTGAGTCTGTAAATGCTGCAGAGAAATATGTGAAAAGACAGTTATGTTGCAGCGAATATTAATGGCTCTTTGAGTGCTTGCTCCCTGGTAAACAGAAGGATTGAGTTGACATGTAGCCAAAGACATAATTTAAATCTGGGGAGGTCACAGGAAACATTAGCAAATTATCTACCCAGTGCCTTCCAAGATCTCTCTGCAGATAATGGAAAAGCCAATCTATTTGGCTGATCGGTATCTTATCGGAATAGGCTGAGAAAAGCTCACAGTAATTTCACTTGATATGATAGAAGATTTCCCTTCACTTTGAGATTAGGTTTGCCTCAGGGGTCTGTGCAATAATTGTAAGCTTCTAACAAGGTGAAACATTTGTGGAATTCACAACTATATTTTTCATGAAACATGCAAAGAGAGGGCAGCACTGTGTGAGATGTGCATGTGGGGGTAAACATGCATGTCATGAGGTTAATACTGACACAGGTAAAGGATATAGGAGGGGGATTTTTGTTAGCATGTTTTATTTGATGAAATGTCACTTTTCATTTCGACACTGGAATTCCATGTGTTTTGTAATTATGTATACAGGTCTAATAATTTTCATCATAGTTTCATTACTCCTAAAAGGTATTGTAACCTTGGTTGTGTTTAGGTTCATTAAATATGTCATTCATTGAACATATAGTCCACATAAACATATAGTTTAGAGAAAATAAAATGGCACATAGATGAGATATGAAAAGCTTTCAATATAGCGTCAGAAAGATGTTGGAATGTAACAACTCTAATATCGACAGACCTTAATTTTTGGAAATGAAAATTGGGTTGAGGTTACAATCCAATATTGGCTAATCAACATGTTGACTTTCATTAGACGAGGAGTTTTTCTCACGACCAGAACGTTGATATTTTATATGTCAAGATCACTTTGGCATGAATTGGATGGAGGGATTTTGTTTACCTAACGACACAACTTAAAACCAATAAAATGTCGACGTCATCTGTCGTCAGTATTCTACATCAAATTAATGTTGGCTTTAGACGCTAACCTGTCATTGAATTTGGTACCTGCTGTCATAAACTACATTCAACCAAATACCTGCGACTAACAACGTTGGTGGCCAGCTGCGTGCCATGTTAATATTAGCAGGTATAATCTTACATTGTCAGTATATTAGTTTACCATGTGAGCATGCTAACATTTGCTAAATAGAACTCAACACAAATTACAGCTGATGACAACGGTGTGACAACGAGTGCCATTAGTTTTGAAAATAATTTGGTCATAAATTAAAGTATTGCATGAATTAAAATTTTGAGCTGATGATGGTGTCAGATGAAAAGTCATATGAATTTAACCTCTGGATATCTGTACCAAATTTCAGGGCAATCCATCCAGTATTTGTTAAGATGTTTGACTAACAAATAAACATGTCAACCTCTTTGAATGAAAAGTTAAGGGATCAATACAAAATTTGGACTAAAGTGTTGGACCAACCAATAGACAGACTGACATAGAGCCAAACTGCTAGCATGGCGAAAGATTTAAAATCCAAAACAGATGAGAGGATAGAGGGATGGATGAATCGATGGATGGTAGCAGGAATACAGTAGGTGGATGGAGGAAGGAATCAATGATTTAATCATAATACTATGTTTAGCAAAGCCAAAATACCATAAAAATCTGTCTAAATTATGTTTTATTATCATTAAGGGTGATTAATGTTTGCACTTGGTGTTGGTAAAGCAGTTACCAGCTGTGCTAGCTGTGACCTTAAAGATGTGGAGATGAGCCATCAGTGAACTTGAAGCCATCTGTTGCACATCTGCAGTATTGTAGATCCAGCCACTTGCAGAGGAAGAGCATGGTAGAGAGAGAGACAGCGAGGCTGAGACAGACAGAGGGGAATCTTACCTTAATCTTCTGTCTATCCAGTCAGATTCCATCAGACTGGTTTCTGCCCCAGAGTACTCTGCCCTCTAAGGTTTTGTTTTAGTTAAGCCCAGCTGAGCTACCTTCAGAAACGGTGGTCTGTCTTGACGGGAATGAGCTCTGACAGCTGTGGCTATAAAGTGGAAACCGATCCGTGGCCCTGTGTATGGCCTCTGGAATTCCACAGCTCTCTGGGGCCAAATCAGCTGTCCTTTACACTGATCGATCCAAGACCATTGATTCCTCCGCCGATTTAATTTTCTTTCTGGTGTCTGATTAGTAATGATTTACAGAGCCCTTTGTTCTCCACGCTAAACCTTGAAACAATAATTCTGACGAAATATCTGATTTTTTTTCTGTGCCCTTCCATGTATGAACCTTAAAAATACATAGGTTATGACCCCACGCACCCGAGAGGAGCATGTCCTGCCCTCTGGTGATCAGTGAGAATACGAGCAGCTTGTTTTCACCTCCCCACAGTAAATCTAGTCGCAGAGGTCAACAACTCAAGAGACACTTTCACGAAAAGAAGAGCAGACAGGTTTCTGCTGTTTGCCACCTAAACTATTGACAAACTGTTTTTCTTTAACTATAATGATTGAATATATACTGAATATTAAACATTCCTTGATACATATTGTAATATAATAAGCCATAAACCAATTATGGTAGGTTGTTAAAAATGATGTCTGTTTTTTGTTGTTGTTGTATGATTAACACTGCAATTGTGTTGCATTGAAGGGAAAGGTGGTGTCAAGCAGCGCCCAAATAGATGTTTCACAGATTAAACAGAAGCCTAGAAATATAAATATTGGTATTGTTTGAATTTTGGGTCTTTTAGGTATGTTTTGGGTATGCTCAAATGTTTTAGTCAGCATTTCTTTTCTGGGTTAGTAGTAACTTCTATGCTGCACGTACTTGAAACACACCTGCGTGCATACACAATGTCATCTGATGTATTGCAGTTATGTAGGTATGTAGGTAACCACTTTTTGCAGAAAAATAAAAGTAAAACCCGCGTACTGTATGTTGCTTACCGTTTTCCCTTCACATATGTGGGGAGAAATGTGTCTCTTTACATTCCAAAAAACAACAACAAAAATATATATGCACATAATGTCTACGATGTCATTTCTGAAAAATGCAGGAGCTGAGAGTATGAAGAGTGAGCATACAAAAATAGCCTACATTAGTTAGAGACCAACCCTGCATGCCATGCTCTCCACTTGTTGTAACCTCCTCCCACCATGCAGTGCAGAGAGCTCTGAGGTCACAGCTGCAGTGTGCGGGGGATGTCAGGGCAGGCCGGGTGGAAACCTGGGCCTGAGAGGAGAGGTTTTGTTGAAGGGAAGATTTAGAGAGAATCTCTCCTGCTGTCAGGATGGAGGGCAGGAAGTGAAACTTGTACCAAAGCAGCCTCTTAAACAGAGGCCTGTGGGTAAATTGAGCTTCACAGCTGGAGAACCCCGCCCTCCCCCACTGTGACCCAGTGACTCCTGTGCAGGTTTCTGTGGTGTTTACAGCCCAGTGATAAAACAAGAGAACAACTTGCATGCGCAACAAAGTATTGACATGAAAACTGTGCGGCAAAAGTTCTGTAACCTGTAAGAGATGCTTTTGCAGTCCTAACATCGTGTCTGACAATGCAGGAACAGTTTTGGTGGGAAAATGCTTTCAACATACTGAAAAAGGTTTACGCAGTTCTTGATAAAGAGCTCACATATTGTAAGAGATTAGTAGATCCGGTTTAAGAAATATAGTGAGATGAGAAGATGATATCTATTATACTGTGTCTGTTCATAAAGTATAGACTCTAGACTATAGGTGTTTAGCCTAGCTTAGCATACAGGCTGGAAACAGGCCAGCATGTTCATCCTAATAGCACAAACTGTCGCTTTTTAAATTTCTGTTAATTAACAGAAGTCTTCAGGTCTGCACTTAAAACACAGACATGAGAATGATATCAAGGCTCAATCTGGGCGAATAAGTATATTCCCAAAATGTTGCGCTTTTTATTTTACAAGCCAAACAAGGACTAAGATGTGTCACTTTTATGTATAGGCACAATGAAATCCTCATATAATGATTTGATTATTTGACAATTTTAAAAAGAAATGCAACACTTTCATATTTAATAGTGACTATCTTCTGTTTTTTTTTTTTACTATCGATTCTTTTAATCAGATCATCCAATATTAATTACTGGACCATCTGTACCTTCAATGGCAGCTACTTAACAAAGCCTTATTTGTAAATATCAATTTAACCTTAATTATGTCAATATTGAGAAAAAATGTTTGAGAAACAATAAACTTATAGCAGATATTAACACTGCCTAAAGCTGAGCTGGTTTAATTAGATAACCACAGAATAATAATAATAAAAAAAAATAGCCAATATTTATTGTAATGATCTCACCAACACAGTGTGTGAAACAGAGCTACAGCACTTACTAACTACCATATGTAAGAGACTGATTTCCATGTGGTGTGCTCCTGATGTGAAATAAAGGAAAGGCACATAACCTCTGGTGTGTAAATGTGAATGTTTGCCCCAAGTCATTTGCCTGCCAACAGATACGAAGACTCGGGGGAAATGAGGTGTGACACACAGGCCCACACACGCCAGGTTGTGGCAGTTGTTGCTTTGATGATCCAGCGAGCTTATGGATCTCCAGGTGAAACGCAACTCCTTGTCCCAGACGTTGACTGTAAATATCGTACTGTTGTCTACACCGCGCAGGTAGGGGTTTGACTTTCCCTTCACACCCTTTCATGTTATTTCACCTTATGTGTTATTCACAATCTCCCTGAGAACTTTCCTTATTTCTTGCATTACAAAGCAACAGCTCCGTAGATTATTATCCTTTGTTTTGTGCGTTCTGGACTGTCTACTTGGAACAATGGGAGGAGATCGTCTCTGATTATTCTGAGGGCACTGATAATTGATTATGGTGTTTGAGCTTCGTCTGCAACAGCCCAGTAGATTACAAGCTCTGTTGGCCAACCAGCTTCATGATAAACCCACACCTGGCCTGATGGTGAGATAGAAACAAAAGGAGCCTTGATCAGCTCACGATATCCCAGTTTAAAATCATCTAAAGCACAACAGTCAAACAGTTGGGGAAAACAAACTTCTTAGAGATGAAAGCAGTCTGTGTTCATGCATTCCCAAAAATCAAAGACCACCTATGCCTCTTGGTATGTAAGATCATGTGAGGTGACATTGGTAATAAATCCAATTTGTTTTCAATCGGAGAGAACATCTTGTGCTGAGATTCCTCTGTGTTTTTAGAAACAGGCCTTGATTATTGTTCTGCCCTTGCCTTCAAAGTAAGCTTCAATAACCCTGCCGCACTCACAGGTGTCAAAAGTACAAGGCCCCCGAATACACACTGTCACATTCCCTCTTTCTGTCAAATTATTCCTCTCTGTCTTTGCACTTTGTTTGCCATCAAAAAACATCAAGCAGGGGCCTGTGTGTTGTTTTCAGGCTTCTGTTTGTGTTTGTACATGTGACTGTGTGAGCACGTGCACTTCATGTGCACAGTGGCTGTGCACTCAAACACAAAGCAAAGCCGATGATGGCTGGTGACGGCTTGATTGATTTCTGTCAGAAATCAAGCAAGCCAAGGCTGCACTGAGACAGCAGGTGGAGATTTCTGTTAATGGCAGTGCAGCCCGGCGCGAGACTCCACTGAGACACCCGGAGTGAGTGTAGCACTCTTAAGGTCAGCATGTTAAGCACACAAAGTGTATTTCTAGAGCAAAGCATATTGTTTGACACAGACTTGCATTTTATCCACATTCATTGAAGAAAAGATAATTCACTATTTGCTAAAATCCTCCCCTACGCAGTAACTGTCCAATCATAGCTTAGCAACGGGCTACCGAAAGACAAACAGGGTGGTGTCTTTTTCTAACCTTTCCAAAACTAAAATTACACAAGCAGAAGTGTAAGTAATGGATCAAACAGTGTGTTTGTCTGCTCTAAGCTAAGCGACAAATGTTAGCATGTCCAGCTAAATCAATCATAATTAGCTAACTACATTTTATGGGGTTACACATTTCCATCAGTCAATTAAGTTTTGACTGGCACGCGAGAACGGAAAACTTGACAGTTGTAGCTATAGTAATCAAGGGGGGGTGGGGCTTTTTGAATGATCAATTGTCTGTAAGAAGAACCTTTCATGTCCTGTCTGGCTGCTTCCTGCCTCCACCCACACTCTTCTCCTGTTTTTTCCCTTGTCCTCTCCTCTGCTGTGGCTGCGGTGGCAGTGGTCGGGTGTCCTCTCACCTCTCATCCCCAGAGGGCCCTCTTCCTTATTCAGTTCCCCCTTATCTGCCACATCAAAGGATCTCATTACGAGCCGCGACACGAGCCCCACCCTGAGCCAACCTGTTCCTATCATCACATTTAAATAGCATCACATTGTGTTCATAATAGGTAATGTCATGCACTGTGGTCTCTGATGTCTCGCAGACCCCCCCCCTTCCTTTCCTTTCCTTTACTTTCATTTCCTTTCCTTTCCTTTCCTTTCCTTTGCTTTCCTTTCTACTTCTCTCTCCCTATTTCAACCCCACATGCCCGACAGACGCCCCTCTATAAAATTCTCTTTTATTTATAGCTTGTTTGCTTTTTATAAGGCAGCTGTGTAGACCAAAGTCGCTCGTCTTGTTTGATGTGCACATCTCTCATCTGTGATTACGAAGTGAATCTTAAAAAAAAGGACAGGCTGTTAAATGAAACGACTGGAGTGGAGCCTCCTTAGTGAAGATTATTCTGCGCGCACTTTATTTGCCTGCTCTCCATCGACAGCACATAACTTGTGTCTGAGATGCTTTTTGAAGACCCCCAACACTCCCTGCTGCAGGCAGAGGGGCCTGGTTTGACAATCCCACCTGGAAACTTCTCTAGCTCCGCAGTCCCGGAGCTGCAGCCAAGGCCGTAATTAACATGAGTGGGGTCCCACTCTTACCGCTTGCCGCCCTCATTTACTCACTTAATTTATTTACTAAACAGAGCAGTGCCGCTCATGTTCCCGGTAACACTCTCCACACTGTCAGGGCTGTTAAAGAACAGAGCAGTGCTTTCCGTGTGTGTCGTAAATAATCTCCATGGCAGACTTTTCTGGGGCCACTGAGCTCAGCCAGAGATGAATCAGATTGTAATAGCGGATGGGGAGCTTTCGTGAGCTGCATTTATCATGACCAATGTGAAGACAATAGAATCCGACAGGAATGATGGATCTTTAACTTTGTCTCCTCTTTGTGCTCGCTAGTTTGACAGATATCATTCATTCCCCACCTACAGACAGCCAATTAAAGTGGTATACAGTCTAACCTATACGCTCTCACTCGACTGACCCAGCTACAGTATATGCAGGTGTGTGTGTAGCCGTTTGGTGGGGGAGAGGGCACATGCAGAGTTTAGGCAGAGAAAGCACAACTGCAAGGACAACTTCTCCATCTCTTCCAGACATTTATCTGACACTTGAGAGTAATAGATGAAGGTTGCAGCATTTTTTGGAAGGGGATGCTAGAGTTTTATTTCACAGGATGTTTTGTTTTTCCCGTGGAGGATTTATTTTGGCAAGGCTGTTACTCAGAAGTGCTGCTCTTTCCTCCCTGCTCTCTTCCTCTCTATCTATCTCTGTCCTCTCTTCATCTCCATCCTTTATTTCTCTCTGAGGCGCTGTCTCTTTCTTACAGCCTCCCCTTCGTTTGATAAACTTTTGAGATTTTGTATAACAAAGCACACAAGAAACAGCAGCCACGAGGAAAAAAAAAAGGACAATCACACTGTCAAGGTGCTTTGAAGAGCAGAGCACTGCAGCAGCAGATTAATGTCCTCATAAAGCGAGGGAGCTGATTTTGATGGAGGACTTTATAGATTTTGTAGGTGGACCACCTCCTTTGGGTGATATTTCTTTTCTCTTTTGTTCTACATACTTGAGGTAAGAGAGGGAAAAGGTGGAGAGATATAACAGTGGGTGCGAGCACAGGGGTTGATGGTGACAGTGACAATAACCAGATCAGCTACACAGTCAGTCATGTATATGAAAATCTCCGCCTTCTGGGAAAATGGCGTACAGTTTCAATGAATATTACCCCTCAGGAACAATAGACAGTATGCATCACCTTTAGCCTTGCCCTACCTAACACACACGCACGCATGCACATGCGCGGGCACACACACACACACACACACACACACACACACACACACACACACACACACACACACACATACATACACACACACACACACATACACACACATTCACACGTACACACACACAGTTTTCAGACAGCTGAACATTGCCACTGATATTGCACCATTAAGAGGCAATTGTCCAAGAATGATTGGCCCCTTACAAACAATGAATCAATAGTTACTATGGAAATGGAGTCAAAAAGAAAACAGCAGTGGCTATTGACGTGGGCAGGTAATGAAATGATAATACCTCACAGATGGAACGGTTGTCAAGGAGTCATTGACCTTGATTCCTCCCTGAGTTCCTTTTTGTTCCCTCTGCACATGGTTGATAAGAGCAAACAAGAAGAGGGCAAGATCAAAAGATCTTGCACATAAACACATGTGTCTCATTACACACATTTAACGTGTCACACACATTTGAAATATTTCCGAATTTTTACCGATACCATGCAATGTGTATCTGTGTTTGAAGATAAACAAAAGTGAGGGTCTATACTTTACTGGTGAGTAAAGTCTACTGGAGAGATAACTCAGATGGTGTTTGCTTTTTATAAAATCAAAAGCAAACAGCAGCCCTTCCTGAACATTGACTATATGTGATTGCATATTTGTCTGGAGGACAAATGGAGAGTCTGTGGAATACAAAAGCCTTATGCTATATATCTTCCCTTTTTTGTTGAGACCTTTTGATGAAATTCAATTTGATGGCCCAAACAGCAGTAAAAAGAGAGGCTTGATGGAGGAGAGTTGAGTCTGAGCCACACAAGCCAGGGTAAGGAGACCTCCCTCTGGGCCTGGCAGCCCAATCCAGTTTATTGATTTTCTGTCCTCTCCTTCAATATCTGGAATGCGCCATACCCAATAGATTATGACAAACGTGCCCGCCAGAGACCACCGATCCTCTAATTGAACTTGATGGAGTACAGCTGAGGATCAAAGGTTGGGAAAATTCAGTGACATAGCAGGTTTCTCTACTCCTCCCAAAGATACTACCTCAAAGTCTATAAAACAGACCGATGTCTTGAGGAAAAAGGTGTCTTCCTTCCATCCAACCATCTCTCCTCTCTTGTCTTCTCCATGGCCATGGACAGCTAGACTTTCACCGCACCGCTGAGCACAATGGAGTCAGTGCTTTACAATAACAACCTCCTGCCAAAAGCACAAAAAAACAAGGCAGGAGAAAAGCTCAGTGCTCTATTTTGATGAAAGTAACAAGCACAGCTTGTTGTAAATAGGCTCTCTGAAGCCTGAGGCAGCTTTTCTCCCCAGGGGACGTGCTTTCTGCATCTCTCCCAGGGTTGCTGTCGCCAAAAGGTTCTCTGTAAGGGAAAAAGGAGGCACAAACAAGAAGTTGCTTCAGCTCTTCTGGCAAGAGGAAATCATCCCTCAGTAGGGTACACTAGCTGGGATTTACCATCCATTCAGATTAGGAATAAGATGTTTGGGTTACAATACACGATTGTGTACGGACCTTTTTGTTAGCTGTATTGGTAGGATTACAGTCCAGGTGCACACAGAGGCACATTGTTAGCTGACTGCGTCGAGGTGTTGAGCTACTGAGGAAAGAGGTAGCGCCCTGTCTGTCTGTGAGCTCTTCCTCCTGATCCCTGATAACTCGGATGTGTGCTTATTCAAATGAGTTCTGCTCCGGGCACCCTCTTGCAAATCAGGTGCCATCCGCACTGGCATTGTCACACAAATTAGAAACGGATGTTTTGGGCAGAGCAGAGGTGCAGAGTCTGTGGACATAGTTAGCCCTGGTTTCTTTGACATGTTCATATCTTTCTCCACACCTCCACAGGAAGCTCTACCACAAGACCAAAATCTCCCTCACCCTTTTCTCCCTTAAGGAGGGAAAAGGAACGTAAAAGATGATTGTCTCCAACCTGCCACCCACATTTGAGAGCGTAGTTTTTTCTTTTAATAAATCTCCTCAAACCTCTCTTCAGTTACCTTTCTCCCCAATGCCTATAAGCCCCTCTGATCCTTTCCAATAATAATGGCATTGCCAGCCAATCTCTCTGAAAATGGGTTCAGCGCATACCTAATCCCATTTAATTACTTAGACACACAGGGCTCAGGACACACTCCTCAGGCGGCGCACCCCCCCCCCCTCTGTAAGCATGCCCTGTTTGCACCCCATCCACCTCTTCTCATGAATTATGGATCCCTGGCTGCAAGGCGAGGGGTGATCATTCCGCCTGCTCTGTCATAAGGCTCAGGGAGAGCCTTAGCACAGTGTAAATATGGTGCCTGTCTGGGGTTGAGGTGCCCTATTGTGCTTGGTATTAAAAGCTCACCACTCTCCCTCTCAGTCCCTCTACCGCTGCAGTGCTCACAGCAGGGGGGCAGGGGTAATCGCACAGGCCTTCCAGCACTCTGCTCAACTGCAGCCGGGCTCACGCTGACCGGCATTATGGCTGACAGTCATCATACCTGAGAGGGGGGGAGAAATGAAAAGGAGATGGAAACTGAAAACTGTAGAAATGGGCTGAATCAGCTCAGTTTTACTGTTGATTTGTCAGCACAAATGCCAGTTTACACAGTGAGAAAACATCAACACTTTCAGCGTGATCGGATGTCAAAGTCCGCCCGACCCCTGTGCTCTGGGTGATGTAATGGTGATATGACTTGAACAGACAGTCCCTGAATGATAAGGCAGTGGCTGTTTGCAGTTTTAACAGGGGTATCTGTATGCTATCTGAACACTCTGAGTTGCTGCTGTTGATTCCACTTGCTGCCACAGCTTTAGCAGCTGAGTAGAGCAGTGGAGCACACTGGATAAATCATGCTGTCCGCTCCTTATGTGCTCAGCTGACAGGATCAGACCTCTCCTTTCCAGCTGCTATCAGATGCTTCAACTGCACACACTTCTGGGCATGATATACCATTCTCCTGTGTCACTACCTGGCTTGAAGCATGATGACATGTTTATTGTGAATAAAAGTCTACAACTGCCTTCGTCAGGATTGTATACATTCACAGAAACAGCGAAATAAAGTACAAGATGGCCACCTAAGGACTCTGTAATTGGCAATGTCACAGTTCTCCTCTTGCAACATAGGAAAAGAAAAGAAAGATGATGTCTTTGTCAGCTCTGAGATGGTTCGATGCTGTCTGTCAGGGCCTTGAGCACATTTCCCTGAGCTTGATACAGACAGGGCTTGTCTCGCTGCCCTCAGCAGCAGACAGACGTCTCATCTTTATCTCTCCAGATTTCTACCTAATCTGTTTCTCTCCCCTTGGCCTCTCTTCATGAATCTGTCATAAATCATTTTTGGATTCTGGCCCCGTTTGCACAGACGGTTTCATAAAGGGAGAGGAATGGGCATCAGATATCCAGACTAAATAGCGATCAAATTACACGGGATATGAAATGCTGTAGTTTGGAATCCATTATACTACTCAATAAGAGTCTTCTCACTGTAATATGTCAGCTCTGGCCCTGAAGGGACAAAAGCGCAGATGGTACTGTATATGTGCAATATGCATATGACTGAACAATCTAATAACTATGGTTGACAGCTGAGTGAACAACATATGAGCTGAGTGCACACAACTTGTTCAAAATACAAGCCTGCCATGGTATTAGTCTTACTGTATATACATCAACATTTGCCTTATTGCAGCTATATAACACAAAGAAGCTCAAAAACACAATAAAACGGTTGGGGACCTTGAAAATGAGTTTGCAGTTGCTTTCAAACCGCCCACAGCAGGTGCTCTTATCCACAGAGAGGGTTCATCTCATGCTCAGCCTTCTTTACTGGTTGCATTGATTCTGCAGGTTAATTGCAATGTTTTTTTGTTTTTTGTTTTTTGTTGTGTTTTTTTTTTTTTTTTTTTGCTTTTTTCATTTTGTGGTTCACATGAAAACAACTAATTACATTCAATAACAAACAAAAGTGATGATCGCACTAAATGGACAGGACCTATCTGCCTCCATCTGTTAAAACCACTGTCTTTTTTTTTTTTTAAAGGACTCTTCATTTTGACAAGTATCATTGAAAAAATTCCGTCACCATGGCAACCACAGACTCATTACATTTAATCCACTAATTGGTAACTGGCTCCACAATTGGCTGTAATTGCTTTGGGGAAACAGTTAACCCCTTGGTTGGTATGCAGAGCAAGGCTACTTCTGCCGGCGTCGGACAAAGGCCAGAAATGAAAGATGGTGCAGTGGAAACCTTGTCCACCAAATCCAACCCCCCCTGCACCTAAAGACAAAAAAAAATCTGTGCACACTCTGTCCTCATCATCCAAGCATTGCTAAATCTCCCAGTGCAATATTAATTAATGGGGATGGTTGCCATGGTGATTGATCACCATATTCTCTGTCAGCAGTATTTAGTCAAATGGGCCTTAACGTTTGTTTGTTAATGGAGCAGTAAACAATACTGCTTGAAGTCTTTTATTACCTCCTCAGCAGCTCTGCTAGCACCTGGGCCATTCAACAGCACACTGTACACCCAACATCAGATGGAAGAGAGGAAATCTACTCACTCTGATAAATTCTATTTCTTTTGGCTCTCATGGTTAGAGAAAATGGCAAACATGACAAAATGTGACCAAACGTGACCTAATGTGATGATAGATATCGTGATATATGTAACAATATTGAAGCCATTACAGACTGAAAAAATCCCTGCCACATCTAATGACTCGAAAAAAAATTAAGCGACATTATCAGAGTGTACTCTGGTCAGTACTATTTATTTGGGTGATGTCTAGGTTAGGTTAGGTGATGTAGTCATTAAACTGACTCACACAAATGACTGTGATGATGAAACATACAGGGGGACCAATGGGAAAAGTGCTTTTACGTTAGTGTGTGTGTGTGTGTGTGTGTGTGTGTGTGTGTGTGTTCACATGCACATATTGGTGTTAGACTATGTTTTAGTGTGTGTGTGTGTGTGTGTGTGTGTGTTCACATGCACATATTGGTGTTAGACTATGTTTTAGTGTGTGTGTGTGTGTGTGTGTGTGTGTGTGTGTGTGTTCACATGCACATATTGGTGTTAGACTATGTTTTAGTGTGTGTGTGTGTATGAGTCAGGGCACTGAACAAACCCAAACCCCTTTGAAGAGTGAAAGGCTCAAAGGATGGAGAGGCAATCCGAGAACTTCACAGGCACAGAGGGGAAATTGCCTTGAACCTTGAGGTGTATGAAAGTGCAATTTGTGTCCCATCTGTTCTGCTTCCCTTCCATTAGGAGGAAGGGTGCTCTAAGGCCACCGAGGAGAAAATGCCCCTGTGAGGGTCTCTGGGTACACAGAGGCTCTCCTAGATTTAATTTGCCAGACTAGTCATTCACTTTTCCTCTCTGTATTATTAGAGCTTTGAATGTTATTACTTTAGTCCTCTTTGTAATTTTTTATAAACAAAAGAACAATGTATAAAAAATTAAAATGTACCTGATAAAAGTAGCTTTTGGATTCATGAATCTGTTTGAGCCAATAAGCAATTTGGACTGTAATATTTCCACACCATATTGACCATCTTTCCAGAGGAGATGGGAACACTGGAGAAGAGAGAATGAAAATGAGAGCGAGACAACCCTGCAGCTCTATTGAGAGAGGAGTCTCTCCACCTTCACTGAATTCTGTCTACTGTCATACCACTCTGCAAAGTGGATGGATCGACTTCCTTAACTTTTTGCCCTTTCTTCAGAGGGATTTGCATGACAGAAGCCAGGAGAGAAGTTTGTTGCCCGGGTAACGGATTGCCTCCATTTGCAGTTGGAGCAGAGGTGTTACTAGAGGAGTCTGAAACCATGGCATCAGAGATTAGATGGGCCCAAAGGATACATGTTTGTCAGAGCTAAGGTAGTAGAGTGCATTACTGGCACCAGAAAGAGCCACTATCATCGATTCAGATTTGAAATATAGCTTTGGAGGAGAGAATCTTTGAAGTATCACTGGTGCATTAGGTCAACTGTTGACCATTTCCGCCTGCAGGGATCGGCACGGAGATTTACATTTGAATAGATACAGTATCTCGACACATTTTACTTTAAATAGTTCAAACTGGTGAATTTAGCAGATTATTCATGCAAAATCTGTGACAGGAATGTTTAAAGTTACTTAATTAAGTTCCAAGTATTCCAAATGATGCATAACTATTAGTTTTACAGACAAATTAAATATGGCCATGTCTAGATACAGGGATGATTGTTGTAGGAATTGTATGCATAATGGACAGCAGAAGACTGGGTGTTCCTACAAGGGCAGCTCTTGCTATTGAATTCCTGTTGGGAGCCATAAAAGAGCTGTAATGGACTGGAGTGGCCATAATTGTGCCCCTTTTAAGGTATTTTTTTTTTTTGTTCTGTTTCATTTTAGTCTATTTTATTTCTCCCAGAGCAACTACACCATGACTGCAGTAAGATGTGAAACTGCATTTATTGATTAACATGTGTGTCTGTGAAGAAAATAAGGGGAAATTTTACTTTCTTAGTTTGCATTTACGTTTAATAATGACATGTATGTGTTTCTCAGTGAAAACTAGGAAAGTACGCCTTCACATACAGTAAGCTCACACTTGTATTGTGAGTAGTGCCTGTGTTCTTTTACTTTACTCAATCATGGCATTTTTAAAATATTCTATTAAAAGAGAATACTAGGAAACTCTTTTTTAAACGGTCATGTCAATTTACATCTTTCTGCACATCATGAAGAAAGCTTTTTTTCTTCTTTTAGGTGTGGTCTCTTTGAAGGAACGCATTTAAAAGGAGTAAGGTCATAGGTGCAGACGCCTCAACCCCTTCCCCGCTGATATTAGCAAATCCTAATGGCACCTTTCAGTGAAACGCTCATCTCGACAAATTGATTTCCATGTGTGAAACAGAGAGTTGTCCCCGGAGACAACAGCTCCTAAAACCCTCTTCGCACATATATGCTGCTAATTCAGAGGAAAGGACATAAAATAAATGTGAAATAGAAATGGGGTTGCATTGCGAGAGAATATTAACAAAGGGGTGAGGTGGGTGCGTGCAGTTGGCGATTAGAGCCACAGTTTATGTAGAGGAGAGTGCACACAGTCCCTATTGCCAACTGTGAAACAAATGGCATCTAAATGGAATAATTCAGTATGGGGGAGAAAGATGTGGGATTTGCACACAAAGACTGACTGACAGATATAGTGAGAGGAGACGCAGCCAACCTTTAGCAGAGCTGGAGAGGAAAAACAGTAAATGGCAAGTTAGATTAATAGATTGGCAAGGTCTCACAGAAGATGGGATAATAATTCACCAAGCAAAAGAAAGGGAGCTTTTTTGAGGTCAGAGTTGAGTGAGGAGGAATGATGAAGATGGAAATATGAATACTGAATAATGCAGTCCAGCTCCTTCCTTGAAACAAAAAAAGGATTAAGAGTGGTAGAAAGAGTCAAAGGTCAGAAGCAGTTGTGGAGAAAGATAGAAATGAGTCAGGTGGGTGTAGAAGAAAAATCTGTGAAGGAACTGAAGCGTATTGGAGACAGAACAGCTGGAGAAAGAGGAGTGCTGGACAGAGGTCAAGGTGTTATTATAATCCACATCCAGCACCGACCATCTAGCTTGAGCATTCACCTCTGTCTGTGTGCCATCTAACCCGCGGCTGACGTGCAGACATGAAGCTGCAAACGGACATGTAAATGAACACCTGGATTCCTGAGAGCTTCTTTGGATCCAGTTCCTTACACTGTAATTTTAGCTTAACAAATACAAATCACTCTGAAAGTCAATTATGTCATGGTGGAATGGGAAATGGACTATTTAATTTTTACAAAGCAACCTCTAACTCCGGCTAATTGCATACTTCTTATTTCGGCTGGTTTCTCCTCCCTTGAGAGTTGACTGCATGTTTCTTCCCTGCACCAGCTTTGTGCTCCCAGATTTTCCTCTGATTTCATTCATACTTTGTGCTTTGAGCTAAAATGTCCTGTTGGGATTGTTAACTAGCTTCCAACACAGACTTTTAACCTGCTCTCTCATTCCTGGTTATGTCCAAACCCTTTATTTCCTACGATGTCTTTCATCTTATTTTTGAGAGATCCTTTGTGTCTCTGAAGCAACCTCTCAACACAACTATTTGTATGTGAAAGATGTTGCTCTTTGTGATGGTGAACCCACAGATAATTATAACTACAATCTGCTGTTTCCTTTAGCATCACAGCGCTTTTTTTTTTTTAGCATCTTTCAGTTCATCTTTTTGTTTTTACAACCTGCAACTTTACTGTTTCCGTTCACTCTCTGTGCTTTCAGCAGCATTGTTTTGAGACAGAGCCGGCAGCTATTCTCAGTAAAAATACTCCAAAAATCCATTTTGTATGTATATGCCCAGCACCAAGCAGCATACAGGTGAAGTTAGCAACCAGCTGGTGAACATAATGGAGCATTTAGCAGCTACAGAGCTAGACATTTCCTTCAGGAGTTGGTGGAGACCAAAGCAGAGCTAAAAGGAGAGGACATGCTATACTTAGGCTACATCCACATTGATAGATTTCATTTTAAAACATATCACTTTTGTTTAGTTTTCCAGCCCTTAAAATGGAGACCTTTAGAAATGCTGGTTAGGACTGAGCAATTAACTGAAAAAGTATAAAAACCGACATTTAGAACCCCTCACCTCATGTCGGTTAATTCGGTTAATACTTCCTCCGAATGCCCGAATGCATGCGTTCATGAACTGTCCCCTTAAAAAAATACTACCTTGTGTTTGCTCATCTGCCTCCACTCTGTCCATGTCCATAGCCCATGTTCCCTCAAAGTAAGGATGCCGATATGGATGACACGAGCGTTAACACTGAGCCCCAGGCTACTTTCACACTACATGTCTTAGTTTTAAAACGCATCACTTTTGCTACATTTGCACCTGGTGTCCACACTGCTCCAGAGTTTTCAAGCCACTAAAACTGACAATTCTGGAAACTGCTGTCACAGGAAGAAACTGAGACTTTTGGAAACGATGACAGACACACATGTCTCACCTCCTGATTGGGTCTTATCAGTCAGTACAGTGGTGAATGCAACATGGATAGCGACCAAAGCTAATACCATTAATTTGTTTAATCACTTGGAACACAGTCGCATTTGCCGAATATGAAGATTGCATGGCTCGAAAAAAGAGAGAGACTGATAAGCACCATGTAAACGTTCATTAATCATAATCAAGGTAAAAGTGAAATAATTGTGACATTGATTTAAAGTCAAATTACCCAGTCCTACGGCTGGCACTGTTTGAAAACTCTGAGGGTGTGTTTTAGTGTGGACGGGCAGAAGCAGAAGCAGTTTTTTCAAAACAATGACAGACACCCACGTCCGGTCCCTGATCAGGTCTCACCAGTATCGTCTACCAGTGGCGTTTCTTGTTGGTAGTATTTTCTGCAACTAACCACCTCCAGAGTAGACAATATACTTCTTGTTCACACCGCCAATGAATGAGAATGGTCATGTGATATGCCATTTATTTGGATGGAAATTATTTCTGATATGAAGCTAAAATGTTTGTCTGGACGGAGATTGTCTAAAACATATTAGTGTGGACATAGCCTTACTCTCATCAGGTGGCCAGAAACATGACTTAGCATCAAGGCTAGTGTAACTGCTGTATGTGTAAATAGGCAACTCTTTGTGATTAAGGAGGCCCCAAAGTTAAAATGTGTTTACAGCTTGTTTCCACTAAACTAATTGTTGATTGTTTTGGTGATTTGTGGGCAAAGTGAGACTATCAGTTTGGTAGAAATGCAGAGTCAAAAGTCACCCAACTGAATTAGTATAATGTCTAAACATACGTCTATAACATTTGCCATTGGCCACCATAAGCTTCTGGTCATACCAGACCAAGATAAAACCCCAGTTGAATAAGATTGGGTGTGTTTGAGAGGAAAACTATGTTATTTCTTCTCGTTCTAAATAACAAACACCGTCTTCTCTATAGTTGATAGAAAATCCTGTAAGAACGACAAATGCATTTATAAAGGCTAAAAACAACAAGCTAGGAAAGCTTAACATCATCATGGTCATCATTATCATTATCATAATTATTGTCATCATTGTCATTATCATTATGTTTATGCCTCCTGTAGTTAAAACTCCCCACTTTAAACTATAAATGTCGTAATCATTTCAGCTTCTCAATTCAGTTGCATTGTGGACGATTTGTACAGAGTTAAGTAATTGGACTGAGAATCCAATGAGAGTTTCAACGTGGTGATTGCTTCCAGGAGACAGCGGTACGTAAGTGTTGTGGAGAGGCTGTCTCTAATGTGATTAGCTGTCTGTTTCAAATTAAACACAAGCCAATAATGTAACTAGGGACAAAGTATCCCATTGTCCTGAGCATCCCTACAGATATCCTCACTTCTCTGTTTCTTTCTTTACTCTGACAGCTTTTGTTCCGCCTTTCATTTCCAGCCCTCGTCCTTTTAAGAGACAGACAGTAAAGATGAGGTGAATGTGTGTGATTGTGTACTATATGTGTGTGTGTTTTGGGGGTGCAGGGTGGGTGAAAGGAGGGAGCACTCAAATCCCAGTGGCTCTGGGGAGCTGTCAGAACTGATAGTGCTCTATCACTTGCGAACGGAGGTGCAAAATTGGGCAGAGCTGAACACTGTGCAGAGCAGAGGATGATGGTCCCTCTGTCCACTGGAGCCAGACTGACTGAGATGGAGAGACATGGAAAGTGTTCAACCAGCTGCCTTGACAACTCGAAATGAACAAGCTTAAGCAATTCAAAATGAAAGATGAAGAATTCAGAATACAGTAACAGGCAACAGGGACGGACAAAATCCTCTGAATTTTTTTTTGTCCATTAATGCAAATGCAAATGACCGACTCTGCAGCTTTAAGGCTGTTATTTTTAACAGATGGAAAACACTACTTTAAAATAAGTCTGCCTAAAACATTAAAACAATATTTAAAAAAAAAAAAACCTTTTGTAGAGTATTGTTTGCAGGTAGTATAAAATAAAATAAAGTACTATATGGAAATGGTATAAGATGAACATCAAACTATGCAAAGCTAAGCTGCAGTTACATATGGTTGAGAGCTGCAGGAAAGGTTAGTAACCAGTTCTTGAGATGGGATTGTTTTGTGAAACTGAAGACTCGTTGATATGGTTGAAAACTCTCACAAAGGCTTGGAAGCAGGCCTTGAGTTGAGATGGTTTTGTCAAACTATTTTCTTGCAGTTTTAATGTATTTTTTTGTTTTTTTTAAATGTTCCTGCAGCTCTCTCACTGCTCCTCCAGTTCGCATCACATTGTGAGACAAAGTGTCCTTCAACACCACGCTCAAAAATCAAGTAAATCAGTTTGTGTTTAATCAGTATACTTTTGTGAACACACTACATACTTGAAATGTGGTTCGAATAAGTATGTAGTTGGCTATGGAAGTGGGGCATAGTGAAGGACTTTAATCAACTTCTATTGAAATTACAGTCACATATTCAGAAGATTAAGGTATCTAATTAGAGCAGAGATCATCACAATCCTTCATCACTGAGCAGAGAGGAACAAGTAGGGATAGAAATCTGATTTAAAATGGACTTTCTTTGCGTTGTTATACCCATGTTGATTATATAGCCTGTGGTTTAGCTGTTCTCTCAGTGACATCTCTTTAACTTAAACAAAGCGGCCCATCACCTGTCACAGACACCAGTGCTAAGCTGACCCTGCATTGTATGGAGAGAGGGGAGCTAGAACACGTGAAGCTCTCAAACAACAGGAAGTATAGCTGTGTTCTTGGCAGATCTGCCTTAAGCAGCTGCTGTTAGGAGAAAAACAACCGCATAAATATACAATTCGTATGTGTGTGGTCACATGAAGGCTTCCTTGATAAACAGCAGCATCAGCCAAGTTGTTTAGTACTTCAGCTTTTGTTGGATGCTGATATTTTTTTATTTTGATATTAAGGTGCAAAATATTTAACTTGGTGTAAAATATGATTCATCTTTCGCACATTTGTATTACTTAATAAATAAAGGAATATGGGTAAGTGTGCCTTTTTTTAATGTGCTGCTGGGAGCTGCAGCTCGCACAAAGGTGCTGACAAACGCCATGAAAGGTGTTAAAAAGGGTTTTATTTTCTTGCAGGGTAGTGACAGCTAGATGTAAGAACTTCTGCTTCAAAGCTTTACAATTACTGAAACATAACGTTTTACCTTAGATATAACAAATTCAAATAGTTCGGGTGCCTCCTCTCATGTGTTTTCAGTTTTTATGAGGAGGAAGAGCTGCCATCAGGTTTAACAGGTGTGACAGTGGTCATGCTGTGCCTGACCTTCCCACACTCAAGCACTTTTATGCTTCTATTTAATGGAGACGTGTTAAGACCTGACAATGTGAAGTGAACAACATTTCATCTCTGATCATGTGTGTTTTGTCGAAAGACATTATAATATAAATGCGCAAATGAACATTGTCATTTCTCATTTCTCGTTCAGTCTCTGCTTTTCACACCCTCACGCTACTGCTGTAATTTGATTTAGCCGTTTTTTGGGGTTTTTTTTTTATTGAACTTTGGGCCCGTGAATAGCAAATAACAAATCCCCCCCCAAAAGCACAGTCATCCCACACATTCGGGGCACCACACATAACCTCAACTCAACCTGTCTGCAAACAGCTTCCTGTGTGTACTCATGTGTGTCTCATGAAGACATCTCTGACTGGTCGCACACAGGAAACCAGATGCTTTCCAGGGTTGAACCAAAACACTGCTCAAGAAAACAGCCTTCCAAGACATAAACAAGTGACAATCTTTGTGTCAAGTCAAGTCAGCTTCACTTAAACTCCACCTTGAATACAAAACAAGGTTGCAAAGCACAGTCACTCTCAACCAACTGTTCAGGAACACCTTGTCCTTTTTTATACATAAACAAGTGACAGTCACTACATTTTTTATTATACCTTGAACACAAAACACTGATACACAGAACTTGACAAAGTTAAATTAAAGAAGAAAAAACACACACACAAAAGAAAAGTCCAAACGTAGACTAAATGGGTGAAATTTCACTTTCTTCACAATAGCAAGGCTGTAGGGAAAATGTTTCTTACTATTTTATCAACCAAATACTTGGTTTCTCCACCACAGTAGCACAAACATGTAGGTCTCCTTCAGTTTCATTGTGGACACGTGATTGCCAGCAGCCAGAGAGGAGACAGATGTTGTAAAGATACCAAAGTTCAGGGAGTAACACCTCTTCGTCTGGGTCTGTGCTGCTGGATTGGCCTCTGATCTCTGTCCTGGCTTCCCCTCTCCTCAACAACATTTGGCTGTCAGTGTAAAGTTTCTGGGGAGACATCTATTTGCCAATTGCTGAGACTTAAAATATTGCAAAAGATGCTTGGCTTTGTCAAGCACTTGCAACAGTGGGATTTGATATATGCTTACTCACACGGTGTTATTGTAGCCAACAGCCTTTGACTTCACACTGAATAAACCGATGATGGTCTGCTGTTGTGCTTACAACAGTTAAAATAGGGATCAGCTGAGGTCTTTTCATTTAAAATGTTGATATTGTCAACAGGACAGAGAAGTCTTGGTTTTAACTGGTGTCTTGGTTCATATGATGGTTTTAGCTTCAGGCCTTTTGCTCTTTCACTAAGCTCTTTGCTTTCATGCTGATCTCTTCTCGCTTCTGTCAAAGACATTTAACGCAACACTATGGAGACTCAACCCCGCGTAGTGCTGGTGTCATCCTTGCAACATTATCCTCTCTTATCAAGCTTTTCGTCTACCACCTTCACTCCGTTTGATACTTCATGCCCTCGCTCCCACTCTCAGTCTACTCTTCCTCCCCTGCCACCTCTGGCTGCCCCTGATCTCATCCTCCACCTCTGTGTCCTCTAACCACTTGACACCTTTTCAGATTCATCCCCATCAGTTGGCAGACAGCGTGCATTTCACCCGGAGGGCACAATGCAGCGATCCTCACGAATCAATGGCAGATAAATCAATGCTATCTCTTTTTTCCATGCCTCTGCTGCCATCGATTTTTTTTTCTGTTACTTTGCTGTTTGTGGAGACTTAAACTTTGCTCAATTAAACTGAGTCCACTTTCAGGAACAAATTGTAACAGCGTAAGGCTTTCAGCTCGGAGACAGTCACTAATGTTAGATCTGGATGGGGCGTACAAGAGCTTTATTTATGAGATACCCCATTCAAACAGAAGCTGCAGTGGTTTTTACTGAAGCCAAACCTGGATTTATTGGTATTGTGAACCCTCTCTCGGATGAGGCATGCCAAAAGCTTGCCTTGATAGTGAGGTCTTTCATTTTGAACCAGAGCTAATACCTTAAACAGAGACAAAGCAAATATCCTTTGATCATATTTACTAAGAAAGAAGGAGGCCCAATTAGCATGTGAATAACCCTTGCTTTGGTGTTTCAGTTAAACGCTCATAGGTTTCTTGGCAGGGAAATATCTAATATGATTTCATATCCAATCTCCAGGCTCTATATCCTGTCATTGGGAATGATTCCTGGGAAATGCATAGACTCAGACATATTATTTTGAAAACTACATTTAATATAGCCGACAGAAAATTATCCACTGTGATATTTCGCTAGTCTCCCCCATAAATAATTCATTGTTTTTATGTGCCCTCATGCTGCCTTGGGGATTGGAACAGCTGAGTGTTTTCACAACGTATTTGTGTCCAATCTTCTGCGTATTGGGCGTACTCTAATCAAACCACAGTAAACATGCCTTGAATGTTTGTTGAGTCATCTGCTTATCAGCTAATCAAATGGCTTATTTGCCTGCCTGCCTGCCTCACAGGAGCACAACAGAGCTCTGGTTGAGTATTTTTCAATTAATTGTTCATCTGTTTGATTGACTATGCAGCCACATGGCGTAGGTGATATGATTGAACTCCACAGGCTTTAATGTATGCTCTATAGGTCCACTGCAGCAGTGAGGCGGAGATGTGATTGGAGCTAATACATTTAAAGGATTGACTGAGCCAAGCGCTCCAATGCTCTGGTAATTTTTACCTCTCTGAGAGCCGCTGTTCACTGTTTTACTATCTGTCATGTAGGTGTAAGACCACATAAAAGCACCTACATGTACATACAGTATGTAACTATTTTTCTGTGAAAGAACTAGCATGAAAGTGCAAGTCATAGAGAGTATTTCAAAGGCAGAAGCCAGGACAGCGACATGGAGCTGCCAGGGATTGGTGAGCAATCAGATAGGGCAGAATTGATGACCTGGCTCAGGATGGATTTCTTGGAGCAGGCTGCCAGACCGAGGTAATACTTTCAGGCTCTTATCAGCACTGGCATAAGCTGAGTGCTGCATCACCCACTTCCCAGCGTCAGCTTATTATGAGAGTCCATGATGTGTGATTGCTTGTACTGCCTTTGTGTGTCCCAGGGTCTGTGTGCACCGGACACAGTTGGCAAGACGTAGAAGAAGAATACTAAAGGGCCTCTGTCATAGTAAACCCTCCGCTTCCTCGCTGTTGTAATGACATTTAGCAAAAACAGGTGTTTTGCAAGGTTTCTGTGACTCATATAAGCTTGAGGTGTCAGTGATGGAATTCTGCAAAGGTAAGTAGCCACAGATATGTCATACTTCCTAAAAGATCCTCTTGCTGAAATATATTTAGGTAATTTAACATTGGAGGTAGTCAGGAGACCTACACACTGTATGTGTGTGAGCGACCCTATGCATGTTATAAGTGCTGCTGCAAGAACATTGCATCCATAAAAATAAACGCTTATAGAACACAATAAAGTCCGTGTCTCTGAGGTTGCTCCTTGATGATCACACAGTTGCCAGACTCTTCATATTATAAGATGTTTATTATCTGTATGGAAAATTTGTCCTACAGGAGTTTCAAAACAATTAAGTTAAATGGCATTTTCAAGTTACCAATTCATAAACAGTAGCTTCATTTAGCATGCTAATCACATTTAATTTTATTCAGGTTGCATAATAATACTTTATTTATCCCTGCAGACCAGCTGCAGAGCAGCATTCTTGCAGCTCGAAGTAATTCAATGTGTTGCTCAAGGGCACTTCTCTGCTTGCAGGTTTGAGCCCAGGTCGTCCCATTAAAGGATGGTGTCTTTAACCTTTAACAAGGCTGCTGGGAAAAAAGGCTGAAACGCTGTTAAGGATAAAAGAATGATTAAAGATCTCAATCTGCATTCTGCCACGGCAATTTATGCCTGAGTTTTTTTTGTTTTTTTTTCCGCGAATAAACAACGTGGTTTCAGACGCTTGGACGCCGAGCATCTCTATGGTAACAGTCCTCAATTACCGATGATTGGCCAACCCGTGGGAATGTTTCTGTTCCCTCGGTACAGTGATTGGTCGGTGGGCGGTCTGTGCAGCCTGACAGTCTGCAGCGTTCCGGGTTATTGTCAGTCTCGGCAGCTCGGCACAAGGGCAGGACTGCATCCCGGAGCTGCCTGAAGCAGCTAGCTCTTTATTCACACTTAACCGTTTCTTATTTGGTTAATACACCAAAGAGAGCATCTCGGAGCTTTGCTATCGAGGTTACTCCACAGCCTCAGCTGGAAATCTGAGTCTGAATCGGGAGGCAAGACATCTCAGAGAGGCTGCCGACACCACGGAGAAAGTGACGGACGGAGCAGAGCCTGATCACCGGGATTTTTACATCGCATCGCATCAGTTTAGGATATTTCAGGCAGCTGCTTTGACCCAGCCTTGATTTCTTTCAGGGTACCCTCACACAATATTGCCTAGGTAATATTAATAACATTTGCATGTTACATTTCACATAAGGTCGTCTATAGTGAGCAGGCGGACCACTTTAAACCCATGCGTAACAGCGGAGGATTTTGGAGTACTGCGTAGTAGTTCAACCATCCAGTCTTTCGACTAACAGCTCTGTTATTTGGAAATATCTACAAGCTAAAAGAGGAGCAACCTGGACCTTTTACTTTGTTCCGGAGGCTAAACGTTGAAAACCCGAAGCGCACTCTGTGCGCAATCCTGCCGAGGACGCTCCTGAAATTGCCGACCTGCGCTTTTGCCCTCGACAAAAATTGGCAGCCGAGTCGAGAAAAAAGGCAAAGCTTATTAACTTTGCATGCTAGAAGCTAGAGTGTGGAATCTAATTCGCAGGGTTGCCGGTATATTTGCATTCCATCGGAAGAGGATAAACTTAATCAGCATTTGACATCGACAAAGCGGCTGCTGGATTTTGGAGAACAGAATGAATCCTTTTTAATTTGGACCACAGAAGTATTGGCAGATTGATCAGTGAATGCTACAATCTGCATGGAGTTCTAGTCTGCACTACGGAGCAATTTATGGTAAATATATTTTAAATTTCTGTCTTTCTAAGTCTTGCAGATTTTGAATGTTTCGGGTCATCCTTTCAAACCATTAACGTAGTTTCCGTCAGAGCCTCGCTGAAGCCTTTCGGGATGGTAAATAGAGGAACAGCAGAAAATAATGATGTTTGTAAATGCTCCATTTTCCCAGGATGCTGCTCATATAACGATGCCTCAGATTTAAACCCTTTGTTTCCATGCGTGACCCACAATAGTAAAGGAAGTGTTGTAAAAATCGACTTGTTAGAGAGCCGCTCCCGAATGGCTTTAGGAGCTGCTTTGATGTGTAATATTGGTCTTTTCAAGTATGGGTAGCAATTAAGTGTATTGTCGAGGGTATTGCACCGCAGGCACCACAGGCAGGAATATGTGGCACTAGAGGAGTTGCGACTCAGAGCAAAAGGTGCGAATTTCTCATCTGCACGCCCCCGTGCGTCACTGCGTGTGGGGAGGGTGACTAGTGTCTGCTGCAATTAGTGATTTTTCACCCTGGTATGTTAATGATATACACTCTATTTTTATGGCGTGCCTGCATATTGTGAGTGGCTTTTATCAAGGAACTCATAAAATTCATGGAGATGTGTGCGTAACGCTGTAAAACTTTTCACTTTGTGCTCGGCGACATGGATGATGCTCTGTGCTGCATTGAGGTCTGGAGGCAATTTGTCATTGTCCTGTGAATTCTTTAGCAAATGTGTCCTCTGCAGCCCAAGCCTCCAATGCAAATAGATTACCCCGAGTGTAACTGAAGTTCATCTTCTGTTTGAATATGAATGTTGGCTGATAAAGTTAAAGTAACCTGTGAACTTTGAACCTTCTGGGATTGCTGAGGTTGCTTTGCAGCATTTAGCATCATCGCTCACACGGCACCTAAACGAGCCTGCACCGTATGCTGACTGTGCAGTGAAAAAGCTGCACACAGTATGTTTTATCATTAGACTACAAGCGTCCTCAAAATTGATCTTCCTCACCACCTCCAGTCGTTCTCTCTCCAGCAGCCCCACAGACAGGCAGCTCCCTGAATGTAATATGGGCCCCTACAGCAGGGCAGGCGCCCCCACAGTCAGGGCACCTGCCTTCCTGGCTGTATTGAATAAAACATCCAGTGATGTATGAGGCAGGGGCTGCACCCAAGGGGGCAGAACTGCCTCATTTACTTCCTCTACTCTGCGCCTCTGACCTGCTGAGCAAATTGTGCTCATATTAGCTCTGCGGCTGCTCCTCACCTAAACAAATAGTCTTCCCAGCATAATGCTTGCCTTAACTCAACATGATGGTTGGACAAGGCAGGGGAGAACGAAATGGCAGAAAAGCTTTAATATCTAGGTCACTGAATTACCTTTTGGAGTTTGTAGCTCTTGTTTTGCCTCTTTATTTCCTGGCTTGGTGTTAGATCTTTTGTTTTCCTGTGACATTGGAACTTTAAGGGTCCTGCTGCCGTCTCAAGACTTTACACACTTTTCATTCCTCTCACTTTCACCATGTTTCCTCTCTACAATCACCTGTCTAACAAAGGCAAAAGTCATCAGTATAATCTGGAAAATGACTAGTGCTTTGTTGGTTGAAAACGTGTGTTGCATAAACGTTAGTCACACAAACAGTTAATTGCTTGCTTCTTCACTTGCTGACGAAATTAAGAAAGCCTAAATTACGAAAGTAAAATCTGATCTGCTGTAATCATTTATGCCGCCAACTGTCAGAAAGTGAGGAACATAGCATCGTATTAACAAAAGTAATACGCTAAGAGAAGCCTGGCATTTTATCAATTTGCAACTCAAATTGCATATCATTTTGATTGATTGATAGTGTTTGGGTTCCTTACTGTATTCTTTGCTTATTAAAGTGCCTGCCTGAAGTGAATAAGTGAGCTCCACTCATGAATATCGTTAAAGTCACTGAAGTTTAATTTCCTGCGCTGTGTATTAATCTTTTTTAATCCCTGCATGGCTTGATTGTCTCAACACCTACCCAGAGGCAGCAAAACTCATTTTGGCACTTAAGATGACTAAAATAGTAGATACACACACGTGTGTGTGTGTGTGTGTGTGTGTGTGTGTGTGTGTGTGTGTGTTACTAAAGCTCTACCCACCCCCGTAGTGTCTAAGATGTGCATGTCCATTCTTGTGTGGTCTCTATTGCTTTTATTCACACAAATGAAATAACATTACTAAAACAGATTTACCATCCACAGGCTTCGTTTATAGAATGAATAATCCTGAAAAACATTTTCTTGTCCTGTCAAAGAAAAGAAAGGACAACCCTTTCTAGATTAGCCGATATCCTAGAAAAGCACAAATGTTCTTTCTTGGAAATATCATCGGACACTTTAAGCAACATGAACGTTTTCTCTCAAAGCCATGTCAACGGCAGCTCATTAGGTACCTGATCAAAGTGTTTCATAGCAGGAAAAGTCTCACACAGCCCTTGTTTTACCACTTTTCATGTGCAGGCAAACAGAAATGACGTGCCCTTTCTTGTACTTTGCAATATTACATGATTTAATATAAACTCCATTGTTCCCGCAGCGAGATTTGTCTTTCACATCAGTGCCCGGGATGTGGAGACAGAAAGCGACATAAAACAAAAAGCATTACACATAAATGATTGCGGAGAAACAAACACACCCTTCAGCCAGCGGGCGTGAATGGAAAGAGGTGAGAGCGATGTTCGTTTCCACTGAACATGATGGTGCTGATGAGATTTGACATTAAATGTACAGGGATGGTTCTTTTAGTGTATTTCCCATTAGTGATTGAAGGTAGCACTACCAGTACTTTGTGCTTGACATTTTTGCCATGTATACTTGGCTGCTACAATACATCAAACTGCATACTATTTCTATTCTAGCAGTGAATCATTGACCCTCAGTCTGACAAAGTCAGAGTCGCAGCTCTCATTTTCTCCCCGGTCTGTTGATCTTTCCACTGTGTTGGGGTCAAACACTCAAACACAGACTCTTTTAAATGGTTCAGGGTCACCCCTGGTAAAAGACTGGTTCTCAGGTTTCACTATTTTATTAGCTATATATACTATGAGAAAAAAAACAGCTTTCTCCGTGATATTGACCTTGTGCAAATGAACTAAACCATGGCATTTTCATGAACACTGGTTCAACTGTGTGATGCCCGGATGAGATTCCACTTGTGCTGTATATTAAGTTTGCGTTACACAAAAGAGAACAAAGATATTCTTCTTAAATTGGTAATAATTTTAAATACATTGCAGGCTTATTTCATTCTATAAACAGGAGCTTAAGTAGCTGCACAAAAATAGACTACAGGCATGTGATTGCATACATGCACCTCTGCAATGTTTCTGATGAGTGGTGTATGTTAGCAAGACTCCATGTGGTTCTCTGCTCTGCAGATCATTTCTTCTTATTTTGGCAGCAGTAAAAGGTTTTACCTGACCACTGTGCTCTGCTCATGTGATCTGATCCACTGCGATGGCGGACATTGGCAGCTCTTCATCAGGCGTTATCTGCAGCTGCTTAGTGCATGATGGACAGTGATGATCCTCTGACCTCCTTCCTCGCTCCCCCTCTCACCCTCTGTCAGGTTGAACTGAAGTCACGTATCACTAGGCCTTGAGGTTAATGTATAGCCTTTAATTTGGAAAGGTTGGGGCGGTTAGTCCATCTTTCTGTTTGAAAACGCTCTTGTGCATGTGAAATATAGTCAACAGGAACTGTGGAGTTTATATGTGGTTAATGAGTACAGTAGTATGGAGCGCCTGAGTGCTGTGTAGATTATAGTTTGCTCCATAACCCAGCCAGAAAAGTGAGGGGAGGCATGCTCTTTCCAAAGAGTTCTTGGGGGAAGAAAGAGAATAAAGCAAATCTGACAAGCTCTCCAACAGCGAATTTGCTCTCCTTAAAAACAATGCCGCTCTTGCCTTCCTCATGGTCACATTGATTTGTTCTGGGTGACAGTGCAGGCTGCTGTGAAATCACCCCAGCGCCATTGATCTCAAGGAGAGGAGGAGGAGAGGGAATGAGAGCCTGGCGACAGTGAGCAACATGGGAAAATCCTCAGCGTGCCCTCTTCAACCTTAACCAGTAATAAAATGAAGGCCTTGGTTACTATCAGATCAGCCCCTGCTGTACTTCTTCAGCCACCGGATCGCAGTCTAGTCGGCGCTTTGATTTGTTTTGGAGGCCCGTACATGCTGTTTGATTTGCTATTGTGCCTCGCCATGTTTCACATTATCAGCTGAACTCTTTATTGCCACTGTTTTCCATGCCAGAAGCAAGGCTGTTTTTATCTCATGCAGGCCTCTGATTAATCTCTCCCTCTATGCTGGTGTACTTTAATCTTGAATGGGAGATATCTGATTCTCCTCGGCTATTGAGGAAGATCAAACTTTAATGGAACAAGGAACTGCACATCATCCTAATCTCCATCTCCCTGCATTTTGGTTGACTGCTCTCCCTTGGGCTTTGTAGCTTTCTGCAGAAGCAGGAAATACATCAGACAGATAAGATGTTTTCTCTTCATGCTTTGGTAATTTATTCCCTGTTGACAATGGCCACCACTTTACATCTCTGCTGTTTGATTACCTGGTTGAAGGAACAGCGGGTAAAAGCAAGGAAATTGATTGACACTTTACAAATGGCTATCCTGTATGACCTAAACATGTGAAAGTTTTCCAGAAGCTTTAATTGGGATTTCTTCACAGTTCAGTCCTTCCACAGGAAAATGTGCTATAGCCCTCTCTCTTTTTATTGACATGCGATAGATGGAGCCATGTGTGACCTATGTCATCTGTCTATAATAGCCGGAGGAGAGATACGTTAGCTGCATGGATGTATCAAGGTTCAATGCGTTTGATTACACTACAGTCAATCCAGGAATTAGCTATTGACCGCTATTTTCTCCATTCAGTTCCTCCATATCACTGAATAACAGTGCACATTATGCTGACCAGCATCCAGACTGCGACTGTCTAGATGCATATTATTGCAAATGGATAACACTTATGGGGTGTCACACCTCCCACAGACGGTTTGTGTCCCTGACAAAAAGAGGCTATTACCCAATTCTAAGGCAGTTGCTCTAAGGTAATGAAATTTCCACTGACTGGAGAAAACAATGTTGTCTGGTCCGGATTGTAATTGCAGAAGCCACCTCACCATTTTCCTGAGTTCAGCGTGAATGCAACACGATTTAATAAAACTCTGGAGATTTTTATCATTTATTGCCAGGACTGGCAGCCGCATCTGGGAGAGTAAGCTGAGGCTTGCACAGATAAAACTCATTCAATTTACTTGTTGAATTTTAACCACGCCGGAGACCATTTACAAGAGAGCCGGCATATGACCCATAGGGAAACGTTTATGTGTTTGTGTAGGGCTTGTGCAGGTCAACTATATTGATAATATAAAGCCACCATTTCCTTAATCTAAATGGAGGAGTAGCCTGGAATTTCCGTCATTTTCTCCCATGTTATTATTTGTGTCAAAAAAAGGGTTGAAAATCCGTGGGATATTAGACCCCGAGGCCAAAGAGCTTCTGTGTGCCTGCCTCCACTCACATACAAAAACATAGGAATACTGACATGAGGACATGTATGGACACACACACTCACAGACACAGACACACACCCACACAGACACACACACACTCCTAGCCCTGTTTTATTACCTCCTGCCTGCTGCTGGAATTGCTTTCCTCCCTCGAGTGAGCCAGGCAAAGCCGGCTTTATTGTGTTAACCTATTTGTGTGTCAAGAGCGATTGCAGCGTTCTTTATCTCTGTTTGTATTCGGACGGGGAGACGGCAGAGAGAGAGAGAGAGGGAGGGAGCGAGAAGGCGAGGAAGAGGGGAGAGAGAGCGGCGGAGGAAAGGGGGGGGTGGGGGTGGTGGTGGGGGGGGGTGGTTTGCACAGGAGCCAGGCGAGCCACCGGAGTTAGACGGATGGCCGGTCACCTCGCTCCACTCTGGAGGATAATGACTGGTTGCTTAGCAATAACCCACCCCCACCCACTTCGAGACTTGCATCCAGAGTAATCACTTTTTTCCTCTAAAAGATTTCATATGTAATTATAAGCCCACTGCCGGCCTTTGAAATCTGCCTAATGGGTCTTTTCATTTATTTAGCAGAGTGGGTTGAGGGTGCGAGCTGGAATTTGAGATTTTGAGTGTGGGGGTGCTTATCAACTCCTGGTTGTTGTAGGTTAGAGAACTGTGCATGTGTGTGTGTTTGTCAGCATGTGTCTATATCTGCTTTGTGTTGAGCAGTTGGTGGAGTTTGACCGGGATTACAACTATGGGCCAAAGCTATATTTCCTTCTAGATAGCTGCTGCTGTACGACCTCTGACCTACGTAATGCCGCAGTGGCGACACTGTACTCAAATAGATGCAGCCACACAAGCAAACACATTCACATATTCATGTTTTGTTGAGCGACCAGAGGATATGAGTGCTTGTTTTTGTGAGCTCTTAGTTTTATTAACATTTTTATTGAGTTGAACAAATTGCTGACCTTTTGTGGCGTAATGAATAGCCCGGCCCGCTTAGCAAAAATGAGAGTTTTGGCAGAAGTGACTGGCGTCAATCCAAGCTGTTTAACTCATGATTTGTAGTGTGTTTATTCAGCAGGTGAAAACATTTAATATTGCTGAGTGTTTTCAGCATTTCAATTCTTTTTCAGCAGTTTTTTTTTTTTTTCTTCAAATTTTACTCCCCCAGTCGGGACATTAATCTATATGCTGTCTTTAATCGGTGCCATTCTCCTGCAGGTCTCCATAATTTTAGGTACTGTGTTTTTAAGTGGCAGGATAAAGGTATGATATCAGAACATGACCCCAATTTAAACTGCCTTTCATCACCAGCAGTCACTGATGTTGGCACAAAGTCCAGAGTGGTTTTAATGCTCAGCCAATTATCCTTTCTGCTTTTGAAAATAGATTTTTTTCCTCCCCTCTCTTATGATGAAGTAAAAAATTAAGTTGAAATTCCCTGTGAAGTTCATATTAAACTTTTACTTGTTTTGATGATAAAAAGTCACGGCTGCTCAAACAGACTTCATGGATCAAATGAAATGTTTTGACTTATGCCAGCGTAGCCAGTTGGTGTTGCATTAGACTGTTCATTTTCAGATAGACAAATTACAATTTACAAAAAAAATCTGTTTTGTTATTGGAGCTTCTTTAAATAATGTCAGCCGTGTCTGATATTTACCCATCTGTGCTGTCTCCCCATATCCTGTTCAGTGCCATCTTTCCTTATCCAGGCTCATGCACCATTGCTAAAAGTGACAGCTTTGCACGTCCTGGGAACTTCATACAGATAAACTAAACATACAGCACTATCTCCTACCCCCATCTCCATGGCATGCTTCTGTGGCTGCGTCTATAGGAACAGCTGTCCAGCTGTCACCGCAGCCAGCCAGTCAGCCGCTCTCCAAGGCAACATCTGTAGAGACTGAACGCATAAGGGCAGCCTGCCATTCTCTGCTCGTCCCCAAAGACCGTGGAAGTGTGTCAGGCCTTTTGGCTGCACATTATCACTGACCACATCAACCGTATCGCTGGGTTTTGATTGAACGTTATCTGCTCCTGTGCCGCTTAAATAAGCTCTGCGAGGCATCAGACTGTTATTTTTTTGTCACTAACTTGCAGCGATCTGTTACTGAAGCGATTCGTATTATCACAACAGTTCTTAGAAACAAAATGTGTGACTGTACAGCCAAAAGAAAAAAAAAATACACACCACATTATCGTATCCATTAATAGCCATCTGCCTCTGCATGGATGTGTGTGTGTGTGTGTGTGTGTGTGTGTGTGTGTGTGTATGTGTGTGTGTGTGTGTGTGTGTGTGTGTGTGTGTGTGTGTGTGTGCGCACGCACGCGCGCGCACTTGTGTGTGTGTAAACAAAATCCCAGCGAGCAAGGTGCAATGGCCTGGAACTGACGAGAACCCACTGGGAGAGTCTCTCCTTGATGTAGCCCCCCCCCCCCAAACTCCCGCTCCCCCTCCCCACCATCTTTTCCTCCTGGCAGTGGAGCGACAGCGAGGTGGGTGGCGGCGGCAGGGAGGGGGGCACAGAGCCATGTGAGTGGGGAGATGAACAGAGCTGCAGTCCCCTCTGTCAGCCACAAACTAGGATCAGGGAGATCGCATGGGACTCTCTCCTGGGATGAGCAAAGGGAAGAGGGGAGAAAGCAGCTGTTCAGAGTTTTTCTCGTACTTCTTCAGCGGCTCACTTGTGTTTTTTTACCCTCCCTGTCGTCTTCTCTCAGGCTGTCATTAGCTTCTGTCATGCTTTTTTTTTTTTTTTTTTTTTGGTGGATTTGTCTTTAAAGGAGGAAACGCTTTGAGTGTTTCTGTAGACATGGATGAGATGAGAATTTGCACTTTGAAAGTGTTATAATCATTCCTGTGCCTCTTCTTGAATGTTTTTAGGAACCATTAAAGGACTTGATTCCTTCATCAGTCCTCTTGATAACTGAGGGCCTCTCAGGCATACTGTGCCTCTCCCCACAGACAGCTGCAGACTCATACAGGCTCTGGGCGAAGTTTGATGGATCCTGTTTACTGGAGCTGAGAGAATGCCTGGGTGTCTCAAATTAAGTGTCACTTAAAGCTTGTCTTTTAGTCAGCTTTCCATTTTGTTCTCCCATCTCTAGTGACAGCACTGTGCTGCCAATTGTAACAGGGTTTGAGAGGAAGACATTTGGTGATTACACATTCTGTCATGATTGAGGGGTGAAGCCAGCAACTTGAGGCAAAACCAAATTCCATATGGCTGCAGTGAAATCTCTCCACCCATAGTGAGTTACACTCAAACAGCCCCTGTCCTGATGACAGGGAAATCGCCTGCTCATGACTTATCGTTTTATCATTCAAATTTACCCCATTGATGCTTGCTGCTGTGATTGACAGCTGGGCTTGAAAGCCACAGCTATCTCAATTGAGCTGCGGCAGCCAGTTGGTAACCGTGACAATGGTCTCTCCTCTTTGCCTTGTTTTCACACTTTTTCTGCTGTCACAGAAACCTCACTGATTGCTTCTCTGCCAAGACAGCATCCTATTAATCTTTTAAATAAGGGCCGCAGCCCAGCAGCATTGTTTGCAGAAAACCGAGAGGACCTTGTGAGACCACACTGAAAAGGGAAAGGGGGCAACCGGGTCTGAATCTGTCTCATTATGGCGAGAAGGCCGAGCCTCCTTAAAACCAACAATATTAGAAATCTCCTGTGCTCTAGCTGCTGTGGCGATAGATGGTGCTGAGGTCTGAATATAACCACCGCTTTCTGGCCCCACCTGATAACTGTGTGGGCTTTCTTGTCTTCCGTCACTCTCAGCTTTGCTCTCCAGGTGCATTCTGTGCTTTCATCTGCATCGCGGCACTCTGAATAAAAGCCTCTGTGTTTATGGCCATTTTCTTTTTCTGTGCACTTATTGATCCCTTTCAGTGTGGTTGGAATAGGCTTTATTTTTTTCAATTTCTGGGCTCAAACAACATAACAGCGGCATATTCTGAAATGGCAAACCATTGATGTCTTGTGATGTGACCTAGGGAAGGAAGAATAACAGCTCAACCCTTTGTCCCTCTGTACTTAGCTGACAATTTGTTTGAATGAGACACAAACATGAATGAAATAACAGTATCCTTGCACAAACCTATGTTGTTTTTTTTTTTTTTCCCAACACAGAAAACACTATCTCGCCTCGGTCTTGAAAAGGCTTTCTGCACTTTGATTTCCATGGACGAGGCTTTTGCGTTTAATTAGGTGTGATTTGTGAACATTTCCCAAGTGGTAGGAAGTCTTTTTTGAGTCTCTGTCTACTTTCTTGTCAAGTGGTTGTTAATGGAGAATTGCTGCAATGCTCTTGACACCTTCTGCTTTGTAATGAGTGCCTTCCTGTGCAGAATAGCCCCATAAACCAAACCTTTCAAGGATGGGGAACATGTGGCGGCAGTTTTTGGCATCTCAGTAGTAGGGATGTTTACGCCATATAAATATAGAAGTTATGGGATCATTGTGTACTTTCCTCATGCCTTTGTCTCCTGTCTGGCCATGGAAACCCAGCGAGGCAGGGCAACTTAGATGACTAATTGACTCCCAGGTCAGAGCCACATGATAGCAAGCCTGCTGGTCAATGGAAATGGATATACTTTCCTCTACAGGGAGCTACGACTGCTTTGTGATCATCTGTGTGAGCACACACCCATGCATGCAGATATGCATGAGCTTGTGTGTATGCATCTATACATAGCTGTTCATCCTCTGTGGCTCACAGTTGCTCCTCTACTTTCAAAACACAGGAAATCAGTCCATTAATAATGACTTCAGAACAATATAACACCACTATTTATATAGGCTTAAGTCTGGCACTCCTCTGTAATCTCACATGATGCTGCTGGGAGAATATTGAGAGTTTGAACAATAATATGAAGCAAACGCTGATGTGAACAAATGTTGAAGCAAAGCATTTGTTTTTTAATTATGTGCTCTAATAACTAGAAAGAATAGCGGCCTAGTTTTGTAATATTTGACACCAGTTTTAAGCGTATCCACTTCAGTGTTTTATAAAAAAATGTCCTCAGGGCACTGCAACTGTTATGCAGTGGTAAAGGTTTTCTCTCCTCTCCGTGTATAAAGCCACACTGAAGTGCTTTTTCGTTTTTTTCTTTTTTTTTTTTTTTATCAACAATGAAGTTCTCTATGCTTTACGTGCAGTTTTTTCTGCACAAAGACGAGCGAGTGTCTGTAACAGTTGGTCCTTGGAATGTGTGTTAAACTGCGAGTGTGTGTTTCCTCTGAACATGCGAATGTGTAAAGGCAGGGTTGTCTTTTTGTTCTTGTTTGCAGCTTAAACACAAATATTGCCGTCCCAGATTCACACGCAAGCGCCCTCCACCTGAGCCTGATCCCCGGCAACCAGCCCCAGCGCCTCGCATGCAGCCACGAGCCTCCTCCCCTCCACCCATCATCCAAAAAGAGATTCTCTCAGTTCCTCCGGTTTCAAAGCGCTCGCATAGCTCGACTGTGTCGAAGCATGCCCCTCCTCCCTGACCCCCCTCCTCCGAGAGACAGCACTCTTGACCTGCTGCCCCATTGTTTCCAGCGGGGATGGATGGGGAGCCGCCTCTGCCGGCGCGATCCTTCAGTCAATAGCGGCTCCATCTGTTGACTGCGTGACTCTGGGTTACAAGCGGGGATTTTGCTCCGCCTGTGCAGGGTGTGAAAGGAGCTATCTCAGGGGGCTTCCTGAATAGGGTTTTAAAACTGCAGTAGCAGGGTGTTGTGATGCCCCTCACAACCCACCCTTCTCCCCTCTCCCCTCCACCCTTCATCAGCCCAGCACAGCCGGCTGGGTGTGTGCAGGATGAGAGGCCTTCATTGTGCCTGTTCACAGGCCCCTAGGCAACAGGGTCACCTTGTCCCCTAACAAATGCTGCCCTCAGTGGGATTGTTGGCACTGTGTGTGTGTGTGTGTGTGTGTGTGTGTGTGTGTGTGTGTGTAAAGGGGGAGTGGGTATTTGAGTATAAGAATGCATCATCAGGAAGAGGGCAGAGGCCTTGGTTGTGAGGACATTTATCTAACATCTCCCCCTTTCACATCAAGGCCTATTCAGTGCAACCCTTCTGCATCAGGCTTTCAAAGCACATCACAGATAGAGAAACACTCTGGCCTGCTTTACAGGTCAAACTGCTCTCACTGAGCATTTACACCAACAAAGCTGCTGATGTCATTTTCTATTTCTCTTGTATATTCAGCTTGGAAAGAAAATAAAAACCCCTTTGAAAACATCATCCGTGTTTTGTCTCTCATGAATTTGAGTTCCTGTCTCTTGAAATGGTGGTGGAGCGCTGCTTTGGGCCTTGGAGGTTGGTCTGTTCTATGGTTCATCCTCTTAAACAGAGGGTGTTTGTGAACAAAAAGAAATCTGTGGCTGTTTTGACAGCTGCTTCACCTTCAGTAATTAATGTTGAGATTGCCGTCTGCCAGACATTTGTGCTCAGGTCCTCTGTCTATCTGTGCGGGAGTTGTTATTTGGCATTTCCTCTTAGGTGAAAATAAGCAGGATCCTGCCCTCTGGGATCCCTTTCTTTCCCCTGAATAAAATTCCCATCAACTATAAGAAAAGCTGCTTTTAGAGGATTTAGTTTTGGGAGATACATTCTTTTATTGCAGTACAGGTCCAAATAGTTTCACATACAATATTTATCATGTCGATGCTGTTATAAGCTTCTTTTCTCTCTCCCATGCCTTAACTTGCTTTCGACAGTATAAATAAGTCAGTTGCAGTTTAATTCAGTTCTCTTTCTTTTGTTTGTATTTAATGGAGGGGTCTTACTCTTGCCAGGAGCTTAGTCCTGAAGAGGCACAACTGAGCAACCTCATCCCCCCTGTTTCCCGTTCCTTTCTTTTATCACAGAGCCACAGTCAGCCACAGCTTGGCCACTGGGGCCCGAACCCCTCAGCTGTCAGAGGATGTCCCCAACACACCTTTACCTCAGTTAAGATGATTTAAGTCGCAGGATCGCTCTCCTCATGTCTTCTGCGTGTCTTTCACCTCCACCTCTCTCCTCAGGCTGAAAACAAAAAAGACGGAGTGAGCAACAGTATCAGACAGAGAAGCAGGCGGTTGGTGCAGGCGTGGAGGCCCCTCACCAGACAACACGGAGTTAAAGGAGGAGGGGGCTGTTGAGTGGAATGAGTGGAGGTAGAAAACTGCAGTGACAGCAGAATGAATAAATTGAAAAATTCTCTCATTGTAAATTGTCTATCGCTCATGACAAACGATCTGATAGACGAGCGGCCCGGGTTCCCGACGCATCCGTCCCAATAGAGCTGTGAATAACTGGTCTATCTCCACACTGCTTAGCACTGGCCCCGCACTTAATAATTCATACAGTGTGAAATATTTTCCCCGGTACAGATATGCCAAAGAGCTGCCGCCAGCAGGCGGGGGCGGTGAGGGGGGTGTCCCTGCGGTGCTAATTTGGGGGATGGTGACGTGCATAGATTTCTAAGGGGGCTATAGTTTATAGGAGACGCCTCAGACACATTTGCTCTCCTGCATACTCTGCCTGTTATTGGAAAGAGCTGAGCTGGAGATGCAGAGAGTGAGAGAGTGCAGATGACATTTAACTCATGGCTGATCTGCCTGGAACTGGGAACACAGAGGCGAAATACATTTCCATTTAAGCTGACTGAACACAGTTATCAGTGACTGTGGGGACAAAGGGAGGCTGTAAACCTACTAAGTAGTTTTTGCTGTTTGCCCCGGTGAGTGTTGTGGTCACAGTTGACATCAGTGGCAGCAGGTGTCTGTGGACACCTGGTTTATGTCTCCTGTTTCCACCAGGTGACTCCTCCTGCCTCAGGCTCCTTCATGAGCTCAGCAGCCCAAAGCAGCTCTCATGGTCCCTGACCTTATTGTCCCCTTCATTCACAGTGCTGAGCTCACACCACGTTATTCTCCACAGCAATGGACCCAAAGCTATAATGGCCTCACTCGCATGTGCGTGCACTCATGTGTTCAGAAGTGTGCTCGTCTGTGATAGTGTCCTTATTGCATGTGTGTCATTTCTGTGCAGCGGTCCTGTGTGGTTTTGTCTGACTCGTTCCGCAGCTCAGTTCTGTACAAACTGGGTTTTTATGGTTCGCATTCAGGCCCTGATACCAATTATGCAAACTATTAAAAATTTAAGGAGGACAGTCTTTTATAATTTAATCCTAAAGTAATAGATTCTATTAAAAATGCATGAGAGGAGCTTTATAGATGGAGCTAGAATTAGTGTCTATCAAAGACTCCAGTCAAGGATGCAGGGGGAATGGGCAGCAGGAGTGGTGGTATTGCCTCATTATTCAAATAGGATATGATTACCATAGAGCAGGAGTCCCTCAGAGCTGAAGCTGAGCTCGCTGGCCACTGTGATCACAAATAGGAGGAGTCTAGTTGGGCTCCTCAGAGGCAGATCTCTCCTTTTTCTGGGGAAATGAAACTGGTTTAAGATTTCCTGTTTTAACTTTCACAAATGGGATTGGAAGTGACACGTGGTTTGTTGTGGTTTAAAGAATTCTTTTGTTGAAATACTCTTTGTCTTCTTGGGTTTCTGCTCCCTGGTGTTTCACTTGAGATTGTTTAGTCTTGTCCTAGCTGAAAGCATGTAGAAGGTGTTCAAGCATGAAAACAGGAAGCCTGCAGTGTTGTAACTTAATGGCTTGCGCAGCAAGTGAGAGGCAGACTTTTTACTGGCCTCGCCACTCTTTCTTTTACCCCACAGAGCTTCCTGAACAGGTGAAAAGAAGAGTCAAGAAGTCCCTGTCATACTTTCCTCAGTGTATGTGCTGTTTTTAACAAAGCAACCGTATTTGCACTGTTTAACTTTAGAAAAATTTTCAGTCATTTTGTACTCTGCTTTATCCTACTCAGGCAGGGGAGCGAGCTAAACAGTTTTTCTGCATCACAGGTTTTATAGAGTCCAGATAACAGTTGAATTTCACTCTGTTGTCATTGTGATTTGCTTCAATAATTACAGGTACAGAACTGCAGTGATTCAGATACAAAAACAGCTTCTGAAAAAGGTCTGTGGTTATTAATGTGCTGCAAGAAGTGGATTGAAAAAACCCCCCCCAAAAAATTGGAGCCTCCATGAAGCTTATATGGATTTTAAGTTCTGCCTCTGAGGTATATTCCTTGCCTTTTTGATGTAATGGTTGCCTGTTTATGGAATAAATCCAATGAGCTTAATCGATCATCTCCGTGGAAAGGTCAAGAGGAGAAGCTCTGGTGTTTGAAGTGCTTATCCCATGGAGGAGTGCCAGAAATGTGACACCTCCTTATGAGTGGGCGGTGGCGGGCAGATTAGTGACGGACAGGGTGGCCCAGGGGGAATGATTTAGTGAGATTCAGCTCTAAATACTCTGTGTATATCAGAGAGAGGGAGGAAAATTGTAAGCTGCCTTCCCCCAGTCCCTAATTTCAACAGAAAAGCATATTAGTGAATTAAAAAGAAAAAAATCCAAAAAGAAGAGAGAGAAAAAAAAGAAGAAAACAATGGGGTCACAGTTGGTGGCGAAAAGTGAACAAAAGTTTATTGTTTTTAACCCCCTGTCTACGCTTTATGTTTAATGTGGCTGGAAGTTACCAGTCGGTTTCATCCCTCTGCAGTCTAATCTAATCTGGAGTGGGTGGCTGTGGGCAGCATCTGTGCTCCGAGTTGAAATAGGGCTTTCTCTCTGCCTAATCCTCTATCCAGGGATCACTCAGTAGGGTGAAGACAATTACCAGCCTGCTTTCTCATGCTAATGGAATCTCTAACTAGATCTTACAGAAAGAGGAAAAAAAAATAGACAGAGGAAGAAGAGAAGCAGGGACAATGGCGCAGAAAGATGACCCAACTAAAATGGGTTTTTAGATTACCATTTAATTATTGATGGAGATCCAGTTGTAAGGCCTAAGGTCGGGATTTGGAGAGCATTTTCTGAGAAAGGAGATGGATTATCAAGTTATTTTGGTGTGTGTGTGCGTGTGTGTGTGCGTGTGTGCGCGTGTGTGTGTGCCTGTGTGTGCGTGTTGTGGGTGTCGGGTCAAAAAGTTGCTGAGACAGGACTGATGTCACTGACATATCAGCAGCTGTGTGCCTTTCACCTTTTTATCACCTGCCTCCAGCAAGGTGTCTGGAGTGGTTTTAAATTGCATTAATATGCAGGAATTTATAGATTGCCTCCCTTGGCATTTCTGCAGGGAGGGGAAGAGAGTATTACAGTCTCCATCTGCACTAATTACTGGGTCTTGGCAGTGTTACCTGTCTCTTGTGAAGGACAAACCAAGGCACCGAGCAGTAACATGCAGAGCAGAAGGAGCTCATCTGCTGGGGAGTCTTCAGCAAGAGGGATGTCTCCGGGGCATTTTTACTCTGATATGTTTGAAGTGTCGGGAGCCTTGACTACCATAAAAAAAAAAATAAAAAAATCTCTGCTAGCAACATCAATAAACTAAATGACTTCGTCCAACTTCCTTCATCTAGAGCTCCAAAAGAAAAGCTAACAGGCTTTGCACCTGATTTCACTGACAGTTCCACATTCCCTCAAACTGTTATGGTTAAATATATCAGCATATATCTTCTGTTAATCCTGGTGGAAACTTAAATTGACTCTCTCCGGTGTGTCAGTCACGGCAACTGAAGAATAAATCTTAACAGGTGTACACCAGCCGTGTTTAGCCTTGACATGTAGTTCTGAAACCTGAAACAGAAAACAAGTCTTTGTTCTACCAAATAAATCACAGGAGCAACGAAAGGTATCAAAAATCCTTGAGAGGGAGGAGATAATCAGTCTGCACCTATGCCGTTATCTCTGAGATGACCTCGCTTCTCAATTCTCTCTGTGGATGGACAAACTCGCTGATAACGGGAGCCCTTATCGGGTCGCTTTTGTCATGGAAAGCGTCGGCCATTTTAAATCATTACAACCTGCCCACTTTTTCACTTTCCCCAATCATCGAGTGACACCAGGACCTTGCCTGTGAACACAAGAGATCAATGCTTTAACTCTTTGTGCTTCAGGTTCACCGCTAGGTTTGCCAGGTTTCTGCATCAAATCTGCATAAGTCCTGAGCTCGCTGTGAGTTTCTCAGGTTTCTGTGTTTGTGTTGCTGGGCTGTCAGAAATACTTCTTGGATTGGTGCAGCATGAACATCTTGCTGGTGTTTGTGCCATCTGTGCCTTTAGCCAGCAGGTGATTACCAACCGCAGCCTCACCTCCCACTCTGTCCAATTGGATTCCCTGTGCTGGCATGGCCAGGGCCAGCTTCAAGAGGGAACAGGATGACAACAGCTGGATGGCACACATTATGGAGTAAAGGGAAAGGCTGCCGAGTCTCAGCGACGGAAACTGCAGTGAGGAGAAAATGTGTAGAGAAAAATGCCTGCTTCCTTCCCAGCTAGCTTAGCTGTGAGCACTTGTGTCATCCTCTCTTTTATAGTCCTTAATATCCAGCAGAGCAAAAATGGCTTTGTCACACTTCAAATATATCAAATGAGATCAGTGTCAACATTTCGACGGTGCACTATTTGATTGCCTTGTGGGCTTCACAACACACTAATGTTATGCATGACTGACTATTGGATCTGTGACACCCTCCAGTGAAAGACGGCTGAGTTGTCCTTCGGACCATGGGAATTGGGGTCACCTTAGGCCCTGCAGAGAGCGATGTTTGGAGTCTAGGCTCCGGCAAGTGAGAGAAAAAATCACATTGTTTGAATTTAATTATATTCCATTGATTTATTGAACACCCATTAATAAGCATACATTTCGAGGCAGGGCCATTTAGCGTGAAGGTTTTCTCCCACTCTCTCTCTCTCTCTCTCTCTCTCTCTCTCTCTCTCTCTCTCTCTCTCTCTCTCTCTCTCTCTCTCTCTTCTCTCGCCCGCTCACTCCATTTCATCATAAATTGACATAAGCCTTTCTTTGAAGTTCAGGAGCCAAGCTGAGGAATGACAGCACAACAAACAATGAACAAAACACAAAAAGACAATGAACACTGTTTGAATATTCAAGTGAGCCACCATAGGATGGGTAGAGGAAAAAAAGAGCCCTTGTTTTATTGTTGTTGTGTTAAGCCGTGAATGGACCTGTCTAGGACAATAAAGGATTGTGTCACATTCGGATAAGAAATTTTGCAATATCAACAATGCTTTACAAATGGTGTGTAATAAGGTTTACTGAGGAAATATAAATCCCAGCATGAAAACCAAGAAAGCACAGCTCATTTTTCACATTTGGCTGAAGTTAGTGTGGAGGGTTTGTGATTTATGTTTGGAAGTCCTGCCTGGTGAGGCGGCATCTGCTACAAAAATCTTTAAAAGAATCTGTTTTGGTTTTTTGGGGGGTTTTTTGTTGTTTTTTTGAGTGAAATGTATTTCTTAATACGACTGTGTATCTGTGTTCAACATCTGGGATGAACTCCACAGCTACCCCTCACATCTGTTCAGCATGTCAAAGCATTCACAGGGTTTGTGGGTGAAAGTGGTATTAGATTGAAACTGATGTTGCTACCTTGCAAAACGATGCAAAACAATAAGACTGCAGCAATAGTTTCCAATGTGGTTTGTTGAGCTTTGTCAGTGGCTGCGAACAGGCCACCTGAGAAGATTAGTAAGACTGGAGCTTGTTCATTGGTGCAGCGTTCGCCCCTGCGTATTGCTGTGCTTCTTCTATTTAAATGCCACCTGTAATGATGGAGAACAATGCTCGTCGACGGCTCAAGACCAAACAGTTACGGCCAGCCGGACACCAGGCTTGTCGTATCAGACATTAGGGTTAGGGTTAAAACCCACTGATTTGCAATCATGTGATTGTATCGTATGATGAATGATCATGAATTAGTATTTAACTAGGAACCTAGTCAGTGGACACGGAAGTGTGTGTAGAACAAATCACAGTGTGATCTTTTTGCATAATAACTAGATAAAGTTAAAATGTTCTCGCCCTGGAACGCGGCCACAACCAAAGCTCAGTTTGTCTGACAATCTTAAGCCAAGCTCTCGATTCTCAAAGTCGCTCGCTGGCGTCAGCAGGAGCGTCATGTTGTAAGAGCACCTTGTGTTGTACTGCTCTGGACATGAACAGATTTAACTGACGGAGCACGGGCATGTGTCGGGCTTTTCTGTCATGACTTTAGTGATTAGTTAGGGCTAGGTTGTTGTAAGGTTGTTGTGCCCCTGTCCTGTTTTACATCCTATTGCTTTTTGCTGTCTTTTCATTTGTTTTTGTTAATAAATGAAATTTTTTTAAAGAAAGATGTTTTCCCTGAAATGGTGCTATTTATTTATACTCTTGGTTGCCACACAGATTTCCTGTTGCACGCTGTTGTTGATGTATAGCTTAATGAGTTTAAAGTTGTTTTCACTTAAACACTGTCATTCTTGCTACAGCTACTTTTAAAAAGAAGTCAGTGCTCATAGCCTCCGCCACAAGTGACACAAACATAGTGTTACTGTTACAACAAAAGAACATATCAAATATTCCTTTTGCTACATGGCAAACTGGCCCGACCACATGACCAACAGGTGTCAGTCAAGCTGATAAGGGCGTAGCTTGCTGCGTTCACTGCTCACCTATAGTGTAGGTGTAAAAAAAAAAAAAAAAAAAAAAAAGCAGTATGTAGAGACTTACATAACTGATGCTTTGGTAAATCCTACTAAAAGCTGCACATGTAATTCTTCAGGGAATTGGCGACTGTGGTTGTTTCCTAGGATTGCTGTAGATGATGCATTGTTTTCCTCACTAGCCCGGGTGGTCATGGTAATAGTAGAGGAAGAAGCCTGCTACAGTGTTTCAAATAGTTTAAGGCATTTTTTATTCCAAAATGATTCAAGCAAGCAGTGTATGTTATGGTGCTGAACCAGGTGAGCATGACTGCACGAATAAGTTGACAGTACTTGAATGAGCCTAAGGGTCCCATCCACCTAAACCACCTGTAGGTTAGTGTCTAATCAAACTCTTTGGTTGGTAGAGCTTCCACACTAAGTAATTTTCTGTATTAAGTAAATACTACCTGACAGGCCAACTCCAACCCCTCTAAATTCACCCTCAGAATGCAGCTCAGGTAGTGGCTGAAATATATGGTTTAATTCAGTATAATATTCTCAATTATTCATAGGACCTTCAACATTCCTCAACCCAGTATTTGTAAAACATCCACCCAACCTGAGTTTGGTTTGCAGGTTCAAACTCAGAACTGCCTCTGTATGAATTGAAATCTGAATTTCATATTTGCTGCACCTCAGCTCTTTGCATTTTCTACATTTTAAGTGTGGTTGCCACGCATCCATAATGGCTCACTGCTTTGTGAGCCCGTTATTTACCATTAATGAAACCTAGCCCAGCACAAAGATGCAGCAGTTGGCTGTGAAGTCAATTAGTCCTCATCGCTATTACAGGGTTGACATTAGTCTAGGCAGGCGTGTTTTGATTAGAGATGACAGACGACTCGCTGCTATTGGACTGCCAGACATTCCTCACCCTTCATCCCATGGGTGAAGCTATTGAAGCTGACTGGAATATGGAAAGCTAACAGCTGAGTGTTTTTGCCAAAATGCCCTTCATCTGCACAGAACCCTCTTATAAATACGACTGCATGGCACACAAGGCTGTATAAGCCTCAATAACAGCGACATGCTGCATCGTATATATAAGACTCAGCTGCCAATATGTTATTCCAACACTGTATATCATGGCAATAATGCCTAAACTGTAGGCTTTTACACACAATGGCCTTTTGTTGTGCAGGTTATTTATTGTGCTGGTGTGAGGTTGGGCAGAGGGAGTGGGTGAGTGCATCCAGGGGCTTGTATTGTTAGGGAATCAGTGGCTCTTGTTTGTGGAGCTGGGAGGGTTTGTTAACAATGCCTTTTTTATGTCCCAGAGTGCGTGCCTGTCGGCAAACGTCCCCTCAGAATTTTTGTTTGTGTGTTGTTTTGTCGTGGGTGTGTTTGTGTGTGTGTGTGTGTGTGTGTGTGTGTGTGTGTGTGTGTGTGTGTGTGTTTGTGTGTGCGTGCGCGTTCGTGCTTGCGTGTGTGTGTGTGTGGATCAGGGTCGGCGAACATAACCCTCTCATTGTGTGCCATGTCCAAATAGACCAGTTTTATATCAGGCACATGTGAGCGTTAGAGTGTGTGTGTGTTTTGAATATACAGTATGAGTGCAAATTATTTAGTGTGGATGTGTAGAAAGTGCTGAGCCGAAGGGGTTTACTGCCAGTCCTTCCTAATGGAGCCTTTCACTCTCCCTCCATTCATGTGATGGTATGGTGACGGAGAAGGGGGAGCTGGGGATTAAGAGGGTAGAGGCAGTGCCTTGTTAAAGAAAAAGAAAGGGTTTGAGTGTGTCGATTGGATTAACTTGTTTGGGCTTATTAAGAGGGGAGACACAGCAGCTTGTTAAAAGCACTGCATGGGGCGTCCCACAGTGAGACGGCAGGGTCACCATTCAATTAGGCTGAAGCTCCACCCCTGCTCATTGTGGAGGCTGTCTGCCAGGCTCTCGGACCACGGCTGGTCCTGCACTATGAGGGGGAGTTTCACTGGAGACACTTTAACTAAACAGTTAAACCTCTAGAAGCTTGATGGTTGGTTTTCTGTAAAATCTACTGAGAGAAAATATTAGCTAGGGCTGGGATTTGTTTGAGATGTTCTGCTGTACTAATGCTGATGCAATATGTTTCAAAATTGATACCAAAATGACCTATTTTTGATACGTTACTCTGAGAAATATTAGCATGTTTGTAACATCCCTGTCGCTTGACAAGAACATTGACATCAGACAATTCTGGCCAACCACACATTACATGATTTTTTTTTTTTTTGTTTAATGCTATAACATTTTAAAATTCATGCAACTGTGCATGACAACTGAAGTATGGTTAGGGTTATATAAAGCTCATGGTCATGACAAATTACAGTATGGTTATCGTTAGGCAACTAAAGTACTTGGTTTAAGAGGAAAAGATCATGATTACAGTTAATAAACATCAATTTCAGGTTGTAACAGGGGATTAAGTTTGGTTTCTTGTATTTAAGTCAGATATGCTACATGATCATTTAGTGCTTTAATATAGATGTAATGCTTATGGGCTAAAAAATAGTAGAAAATTTGAAAATTTTGTTTGAAATCAGGAACCATCTGATCAAAGAATAAACAAACAAGACTATGAATCTGAATACCAAAAAGCACTGAGGTTCAGTACCGAGGCTCAGTGTCATGTTCCTCACTCTTTCTTTCACCTGAAACACGTATAGCTCAAAAAACACACACATACACTCCGTTTATTCACCCATGACCACCCTGTTACACAGGATGCTTATCTGGGCAGACAGCTTTGGGAGCAGGGAGCCATCTCCTCTGATCTCCTCTGGAGTTTAAGAACCTTTTAACTAAGAAATAGCCCTCTGCCAAGCCCACCGCCTCTTGATTCCGGCTTATTCCCTCATCTCATGGGACTGATCTTCCGCCCCCATTGCAAACCCTACAGCAGCGTTAGCAGAACGGGAAAGAGCCGATAGACATCCTGGCTTTTGAGATATCCCCGCACTGGTGTAATAGGAGACCTGTGAGTGGATTTGATGAGTGAGTGAAGTGCAGGTGGTTTTTCAAGCGGCGAGTAAGGCAGCGAGTGCGAGTGCGCGTGCATGTGTTTGTGCTCGCGCACATTCTGCAGCACCTTCACGGGGATTGACCTGGGCATGGCAGGCTGTTTTAGGGCAGCTGGATGATGGGTCACAGGGTTTTGGTTTGGAGATAATTTCCTGCCATTGATAGACATCTGCTAAGTAGTACAATAACCTAATAGGAGGAGATGAGGGGAAAGGGGGACATGACAAACAAGCCAAAGACTTGCTCCTTCTGCCTCGCTCTTAAAGGCAATAATAGGAGAAAATTGGTTCTTGAAATTGAATTGAAAAAAAGCAGGTCTCTCTCTGCGAAGTATAATGCCTCAGAATACATTTGGCGAGCAGCAAATGGAGAAAAATGGAGGGTAGTTACACGATTGTCTTTCATTTCAGAGAGGGGAAAACTGCAGAGGTATCCCCCGTTAAGACTAGCTTTTAGTCTCAATCTACAACATCTGTCCCTTTCCTCTCTCTCAACCACTATCTTTTAACAAATGGGCTGTGAGGATGGACTCGTTGTGAAATTAGTATCCTCACAGAGAGGACACAGAGAAAGGATTATGTGAATAGCCAGTAATGAGCTCAAAGTGCCAGTGTGTTTGGGCCAGGCCTGCCTGTGTGTGAGAGGAAATGGCACTGCAAGCGACCTTTTTTGCTCAAGCACCTGGCGAGAAATAGAGTGGCCCCTCTCTTCCATCTGCAACATGTGCGTTTGTGTGTAAGCGTGTGTGTGTGTGTGTGTGTGTGTGTGTGTGTGTGTGTGTTGTGTGTGTGTGTTGTGTGTGTGTGTGTGTGTGCGTGCCAAGGAAGAGAGAGTGAACTGTGGAATTAACAAGAAATTCTGAGTCTGAAAATTAAATTTACTAACATTTATTAAGGAGGAGCATTTTCTATGAACATTTTCACGCTGTTGGGTTTGTGCTAAAAGTGTCTCTTTGTGCTGCTTCTGACAGGGTTTAAAAATACACTTTTGACTTTGAGTGTTAAGTGTTTTATACAAGCCTCGGGGTCTGAGGTCACATTTAATGTCTTGTGAAAAATGTTCTATTAAAATGTTTCCTTATGGGTGAAAGACTGAATTCTTTGCAGGGATGATGCATTTTTCTGTAACACCTGCTTCTGATCTTTAACTATTCACACCAGGAAAACCATTCAACCTTAATTATAGGCAGCAAGATGTTTGTCTATCATGCTTCCTTCCCCCCATTTCTTTTTTTAACAGGTTTTTCTTCAGTTTTTCTGCTGCTCTGAGCTCTGTTTTCAAAAGTTGGGATCTGTGAAATCTGTCACTGTTAAAGTGTAGACACATATAGCTATTAATGAAAACTGATTTAAATTACATTTTAAATGGTACTATGAATGAACATATTTAATCGGCGCAGGATTTGATTTCATGGGAAGAAATTTGACAACAATCTAACTGTTCCTCTCAAACCAAAAACTGTATTGTTTTCAATTTCCATAAGATTCATTGTTCAAGGTCAGATGATTTAACATGGTCTTAAAAGAAGGCAGTAAATTAAATGTATGACAAATAACTATCAACTTGGTTCTTTGATACACTCCAATTCATTTTCAGCAATGAAACTGCACATAAATATAATTTTAATTGTAACTTTTAACTAATCGTACTTTTAAATCATGGTTTTCCACCTTGGTCGATATTGTAGGAACATTTTGTCATTTGCAAAGGTTGTTGTGATTGAATGCTTATATTAGTGGTTTAATATTTGGATGTTTTTCAAGGGTGATCTATATTTTTCTTTATTCCTTAAATGAGCGACAACAGGAGCTGGCACTTTATGAACTGCCATTAATTCATCTCGTAATCATTGTAATTGCTTTCTTTCATATTAAAATGATAATCTATAAAACTAAGTAATGGACTGATGGCAGGTGGCTAAATGTTCATTTAGTGATTCACTGAGAAAATAAATAACAGGGGACAAGCCTGTGACAGGCGCATGAGAAATCATTTTTCAATAATCTGCCACGCATGATGGCAGGAGACGCTGGCGTTGACAGCATAGATGAAATATTTGCCTCTGTTCTTTGTTTTAATATGGGAGGAGGCCCAGATGGAAACGATAGTGTTTCATATCGATGCATTTTGGATGAGAGACTCAAAAACAATGCTTTATACAGAGACAGCCATGCATTTGAGGTGAGAGTGGGCTCCGGCAGTGTTATACATAGTACAGTAACAGCACACGTTTCCTGGAAACCAAACAATATCCGCTAAGTGAACTACAGTGGAGTGAATCTCGATCCTTATCATATAAAAACACTTTCTGGACCTAAATGGTTTGCTTTAGCTGTTCTCATCTGGCACATAATCCAAGTAGAAGACTTTGTAATCAGTCATCATTGTGCTATGTGACATTGGTATGTTGCTGACGAATGATACCCTCCATGCTACTCGATTGTTGAGGGTTCTTAGTGTGGGAGCTGTGGGTTTTCTTATATATATATATATATATATATATATATATATATATACTGTATATAGATATAGATATATATTTATAACTGTGTCCTGTGTTTCCACTGGGGCTGTGATGGGCTTTTTGAGAGGAAACTGGCAGCAACTGCCTCCCTGTTCCTGAGTGAAGGTGGCTGTGGGGAAAAGGGGGAGTGTAGAGTTGGAGATTTATGGCCTAGAGGGAGATTGATTAGTGCCGTCACTAGCCCTGATGTACGGTTGGCAGTCTCCCCCTCCCAATCCATCGCATTTGCTCACACACACACACACACACACACACACACACATGCAGCCATACAGTTGAACACACAGCTACACATACATGCAGACACCGCTCCATCCCCCAGGCCTTTCCTGACAGTCCCCCAGAGCTGTTGCATGTTAAGTTGTAGCAGACAGACTGCTGTTTTCTCAGCATTACCATTTTTTTTTTGCTGTCCATAGATAATGCCATCAATCACCACATACACACTGCCCTGGAAGGAATGTGTCTGAATGTGCCTGAGTGTTGCTACTTTCTGTGTGTGCCTGTGTGTTTGTTTTGAGGACGGTTTCATAGACAGGAGATGTGGTTGAATGGCTGTGTGGATGTGCTGTTTGAAGCTGCGGAGTGACTGGCCTGGGCTGTGCTCTGAACCCGTGTCAACCGTGCTGCCCCAGTGCAGGTGTGTGTTTATCATTCAGCACACAGAGCTGAGAGGCAGGCAGCTGTAGGCATGCTTTCCCAATTAAATCCTGGGTGAGAAACCTAGCCTATCTAGCCCAGAGCCAGCTCCTGCCGGCTTACCGGACACGGCCATGGAGCTTTGACCTCGAATCATCCCGCTTAGCTCACTCAACGTCCCTCTCTTTCTCTGTTTCTTGCTCTTTTTCTGCTGCAGGTTGGCCGCAGAACTCCCCCGGCTGTAGTACTGTGCCCACCTCGCCATGCTGGCCTGTCTGCAGAGGAGGCAAAACCCTCCACCCCAGCACCCGGTGTGTGCCAGCAAGACCCTGGAGCCACCGCAAGCCCTTGGACGGAAATGTAAGTGAACAAAGTGACGGGGAGCAATGGAGGTCAGGAGTTCAGCTCGCTTAAAGCTAAGGAATGAGAGAGGCTTGTGTTTGTCATTTGTATTTAATCTGTTGGTTGTGGTGAATGATGGAAATGGGTAGTTAACCCTGACTGTGAATAACTGAAGGAGAATAGACTTTCCGGTTTGTGTTTGTCACTGTTCCCCTGATACTCTGAGGAATTCTAAACAGTTTTATTCGCTCTGCACTTAGACCTTGGATAGCCATGTTGTTTGGCTACTCATTGAGAGGGGGGCTGTTTAGCTGTGCTGATTGTGCAGTCGTGGCAACAGGGCTGAGCAGACAGTGTTTAACGTGCCTCGCTGGCCCCGGGTGACCCTGAGGGTCTGTAAACATTTACAGTGTCTGGCCCAGGCTGTGCCGGCCGCCTGTAAAGCATGACAGCTGCTCTGTTTGCTCCCCGAGCACCACCCTCTGTCCACTCACAAAATGGTGTAAAGGGACAGAGATGGGCCAGGGTTGAAAACTGTTACAGAGCTGGCAAAACTAGTTCAAACCAGTTTGGGATTAGAGTGCCGCAGCACTCAGGAGTCTGGAAGGTGAATTTCTCTTTAATTTTGCTGAAGCTTTTGGATAAGCCTTTTACAGTGAGAGTCTGTTTTCTGACGAGAGGAAGAAAGGTCTTTCCTCCTTATTGAATGCTCCTCAAGTCTTTAGTGGCCTTTGTTTACATGGCAGGCCTATGAGCTACCTCAAGCCGATTAAAAGGACTGGCGGATGGAGAGCAGGGGAGCACTAACCTAGCAATTTTTACCTCAGCTTAGAGAGGCTTACTGGGAATAGCACTGTGCTTCTTCATCAGTGGGACATTGTATCAGACCTGTAACCAGCCCAGTGAAAAGCTTTAAAGAGACTTTGATTGGCTCTGGGTGAAGAAATGAAACAGTGCCTGCATTTTTTCTGAGCTTCTCACCGGCCAATTAGCTACTTCTCAGCTCAACATCACACTCCAATCGCCTCCTACAGAGGAGAGGAGAGTCAGAAACAGCAAGGTGACTGGGTGCTACCCCCGTCCTCAGATCTGCAGTTGTTTTTGCCGGTCTGTTTCGATGTTCCTTATGGAGCTGTAAAGGTGTGTGTGAAGCAGAGAGGGAACTACAGGGATAAACAGACCCATGGGGGCATCTGGAAAGGGGCAGCTCTTCAGCTGAGTGGGATTCAAATGGGCTCACTAATGGGGATTCAGAGAGAGGTGAGGTGAATGGGAAGACAAAGAGAAACTGTGCAAAATAGAATTAGAGAAGGTAAAGATGGAGAGGAAGGCAGAGAAACGGAGGGAGTCCTCAACAGTTGTCTTAATCGATTCCCTCCTTCCAATTTCGCAGGATTAGCCCACTTCCTCTCAGGGTCCTTTATTGAGGGGCAGCCGGTGGGAGTCAGGACTCAAATCAATAGATAAAAAGAACAGTCTCCAGTCTTCCCTTTGCCCTCCCTCTTACTGACCCTCTCTGTCTGACTCTCCCTCTCTCTCCCTCTCCCTCTCCACCTGTTAAACCCTTTGATTGAAAGACTACCACAGCGACTGACTTAAGGTTCATAATGAGGATGTTTGAACATAATAGCCTCCTTTCTGTCCTTGGAGGGGGAGGGGGGGAGCAAGTGTTGGATTTCCACCAGTGTGCAGCTCTTGGCCTCAATAAGGCAATTGTTCGTCAAGGCCCAGAAGGGGTGCAGAAAGGCAGACAGTGGGTCTGGCTGCAGAGGTGGGCACACTCAGGTCACCATGCTGAGCAGGTCCCCATGATTGATTGTTCATGGCTCAGTTTGTGCCAACATGGAAGGGGGTTGTGGGTAAGGTGACCTGGGTTCTCCACAGGAGGATGAATACCAGAATTCACCCCTCAAAGAGACAGAGTGAGTGAGAGCACAGGAGGGGGATTTACCTGTGAGTGAGTTAGAGGTGAGCTGTATAATTTGCATGTGCTGTCCTTTACACAAAAGTTGTGTGTGTGTGTGTGTGTGTGTGTGTGTGTGTTTGTGGGTGTGTGTGTGTGTGTGTGTGTGTGTGTGTTTGTGTGTGTGTTTGTGTGTGTATGAGGACTGGGGTGGCAGAGCAGTTGGGATGAGAGGGCGAGGAGGGTTTTAGAAAAAGCCCCTGCATGCAGATTCCGAGTGGCTGCACAGTTCATTGATGCGACTCCCATTAAAAATCCCTCATACCCTCAATAAAAAAGGACTTAACTGGCTCTACCATCAGCTGGAAGCGTTCAGATCGGCTCGCCAGACAATCAATTTCCCCCAAGCGCACAGAGCTTAGCGGGAGAAACGGGAGGCGGAGAGCGGGATGTTTCCATTATCACAGCCCACTCTGTGTCTGGGCTCTGGGGGGGGTGGGGTGGGGTGAGGTACTGTAGAGCGGGGAGGGAAAGGAGGGAGCGGCAGAGGGAGATGGGGAAAGACAGACAAGTGGAAAGGAGAGAGAGAAGCAGAAAGGGAGACAGAGAAGCTGGCTTTTCAAAAAGCCATTGACCGCCTGCCCTTAAAAATATCATATTGGATTAGCCTCACAGGGGCGGCCTTTTGATATTTTTTTCTTTGGCCGTAGAATTAAAAGGAGTGCAGAGCATTACTTGAATTATAAATCATAGGCACTTGCTTTCAGTGCGCCCAAATTCCGCGCATATGTGGCTGCACTCTCCAGCGCCAGCCCCTGTCATTTTTAATTAAATCCCCCCTTATGGGTGACATTTGTAGCTTGCCCCCTCCTTCGTCCTCCCCGCCACGTCTCTCTACCACTGCCCTAGATGGAGACATGAAAGGCAGAAACGGCAGCGGAGCCAGGGCCTCTCATCGTGTCGTGCCCCAGAGAGAGGGCACCCATCCAGACAGATGAGAGAGAAAGGCCCTGCAGGGGGATAGGGGTGAATGGATGCCACTGACCCTGGCCACCCTCGGCCAGCGGCGACCTCCCTCGCTACCCATCTCTTTCCTTGGTCGCCGTTCTCGGCTGTGTGTCTGGAGGTCCGGGGAGCAGGGGTGAGCGTAACAGCCCTGCCCCTGGAGGGGAGAGGGAGGTGCACCAGTCCAGTGATGAGTAACACTGAGATGGCTGGACAGGAGGCCCAGCAGCGCCCACCACTACCCTCCCTCCTCCCCGGCCCAGACAGCAATTACTTTGCCACATGTCAGCTAAAGAATAACTGGTCCAGAATCCCTCAGTTGACTGGTTGATGGGGATATTTCTACCTGGCTATTTTCCAAAATAATATAAGATTTCAGGTTTCAGCAGGTTTTCATTTGTTTATTCATTACTTAGCAGTTACATTTGTGCCAGCGTGACATTTTCTAAGATTGCCATTGTCACACTGGGTGTTCTTTATCCAGACCCACTGCAGGTTCTGCCTTAGTAAACCACACAGCTCACTGCCACTCCCATATTTGTCCTGTGATTGGATCAGACTTTGGGCTAAAGCTGGGCATTCCCTCATGTCTGTAACCCCAGCAGTGCCTGACTGTAACTCTTACACACACACACCCACAGTGATTTCACATACTTTTGGTGGCCTCTCAGTGACCCTAATTAAGACAGAAACTATTTCACATCATGATTAATGCAATTGCGGTGAAATCAAACTTGGGAAATCTTTTTTGTTCCCACTTAAATGTCCTCAGTCAACTGGTGTGTAGTTGAGAATTTGTCCCCAAATCTGCCTTGTAGCAGAGACATGCACGCATGCACACACACATACATGAGAACACCTGCAGCCTTAACCCTCTGTGACACCACCCAGGAGGCCCGAGGTGCCAATCAGCCAGGTGTAGATGAGAAGTTCCCAGAAGGCCTGATATCCCAGGTTCATGCTATGTCAGGCCTGGTTCAGCCCTCTTAGAGCTTGATCGACAGAGACAACCTGGCCTTGTCACACACAGCCTCAGGACATGACATGGAGGTTCACCTGGGGATTGTAGTTTTCCTAATAGCCCTGTGCCTCTGCAGGCGGAGTTGCCAGGGCCATTAGTTTGCTTTGCTTTTAGCAGCCTCTCTTCCTAAGCTCCACCACCAGCGAGAGGTAATATGCTCAGGTAATGACCTCCAGCCACCTCTCTGCCACTGTTGTCTGAGGCGGTGAGAGACATTACAGCTGAATTAGCTGGCAATATCAAATTGCAGCACGAAACTCCAATGGTTGTTATTTGGGGCGGGGGGGGGGGGGGGGGGGGGGGGGGGGTGTTTTCAGTTGAATATTTAAAAGAGGTTGCGAGCAGCAGCAGAAATAACAACCTTTACCCTGATTGCCTCAGTACCCTGGAGGTGGGGGGCATAAAGTGGAACTGGGGGAAAGGGAATGGAGAAGGAGCGAGGGAGAGAGAATCTGCATGCACTTGACCTTTTCCCACTGATTGAACTACCTCGTTTCTAACTCCCATTTGGAATTCCACAGAGTGCCCACAGAGATTGTCATTATTCCACAGTCTGCAGCAGGGAAGCAGAGGTCATGAGGTATTTTTCATGGTGAAAGGTGATTGACAGCTATCTATGGCCCCCATACCTCCTTGCGGATGTCTACTTATGCAATCTCATTTTGGAGCTTGCTGGGTTTGCATAGCCACATGAAATATATCATTCACACTTTCATCACATTGCTATATTGCAAAATCCAGAGTAGTAAAAGAGTTGCAGTGTATTTCAGAGAGACGGCCGTGTGATATTGGTTGTACTAGTCTTACCTCATGCATACTACAGCCTCTTCTGTCATGTTGGCGTCTCAGCGCTGGCACACAGAGGATCATTTCCGGCTGGTGGCATCCCACAGTGCCATGCCTTCCCTCTGCCCTCTGCCTTCTGCTGTGAGCACGGGGGGTGAAACAATCTTATTGCCTTGGGAGGTGAGCTTGAGGAAGAGGGGCTCTGCTTTAGTTTTGGTCACAGCAGGATTTGGGTTGAAAAACAGGTTCCTGGTTCCAAAGCCTCTGAGCTGGCATTTGGGCGTCCCAGGTGCAAGGCATCGAAACCCTCTGTCTTCGCCTGCCAGAGACTGGGGGTGGGATGGGGGATGTGAGCGAGGGTACAGAGAGTGTCCGCAGTCCCTTGCTGTCCCACAGGAAATGACACGCAGCCTGTGCCATCTCAGAGCTGAGCCCACCACAGACTGACCAAGAGAGGCAGTGAGGAGGTGTTGCACACTCCTAGCAGGAGTTTTTGAGTGAGATCTTCATTATAAAACTCAAAAGAAAAAGGGCGCCATGGTCCAAAATTTGGACTCACAAAGTGTGTAAGTGGGAGGACAGGTTGCCGGAGTGAAGATTTCCAGCCTTTGATATCTCTATTTCTGGCCTGTCAGTTCATTCAAATCATCAGGGCGCTACAGCACATTTAAAAGTATGGATCCAAATGTTTAGTTTATCTCTCTATATACATGCTAAAGAAATACTATATAATGTTATTATATTGTTTTATAAGTATACAAAAAGAGAAAAGAAAGTTCAGCCTTTTTTCCTTTTCCGGTCATAGAGGGTTACAACCTTACCTACAGTTTTTTTTTTGTTTCATAAATTACATCTTCCATATCCGTCCCTGTTATTGTCGACTTTAGTAAACTGGCTCACACATTTTAACCTCTCAGTCGTGATTGAAATTCACAGAAGGTAAATATTGATCAGTGTGTTCGTTTCTAGGAATCCTCTGTAAGGAGAGCCGTTATGCTGGGAAAATGCTTAAGAAGTTATGTGTGAACAAATTAAAACCAAAGAGCCGACAGCAGTAGAGTTTGAGGTTTTGGTCCAAATCAGTCATGAACTTGCACCAAATTTTGAAACCATCCCTGGCTGTGGTTTTGCAGTCTACTCTAATAGTGTAGAGGGTTTGGCAGAGGAAGCTGACCACAGTGCAATGTTGAAATCATTGCTCCAGTGGGACATTTAACTACAGTTTCTGTGGTTTGCTCTTCCGGCTCATTCTCATCTTCACATGCATTGGATGCACCGTCATTTTAGGTTACAGAAATGGTGAGTTTTAGGTTTAGGGCCAGGGCGTGCTTTTTTTGCTGACCTCTTAATGCCAGTTCCAACTCTAAACCTTCATTTTCTCTCGACCTCAAGGCCTTTGAACAGATTTCTAACAGCCAGTTTTTCACTTCCCCTAGCCCTAGAGGCAACGCCTGTATCTGTAAGCGTCATCATGGAGCATCAAAAGCCTAATTTGTAAAGTTGCTTTTACCTTTCTGTTGTTGCTAGGCAGTGAAAATGTTTTTGACCTACTAGGTAACATGAAAGGAAAAGTATTTCTTAATGAAGTGATAAAACAGTGTGTTGGCTCTGTCTGCCAGCGAGGTGTGACCCAACAAACCCCAAACACCTCTCAGTGATAAAATCTGGAGAGCAGATCCACACAATAAATGTACTGTTTTCGATGTTTCACCACAGTCCAATAGATAGATAAATTATAGTATATTATATATAAAAAATACAGGTTTCACCTTTAAGGAATACTTGAATTAAAACATTGCCTCCAAAACTCCACAGACATTAAATCTTTCAAAACAGCTTTTCATCTTTCTGAAGATTTACCCATGTATGTATCACTTTATACTCCTCTCCTCTCCTCCTCTCCTCTCCTCTCCTCTCCTCTCCTCTCCTCTCCTCTCCTCTCCTCCTCTCCTCTGCTGTCCTCTCCTCTCCTCTCCTCCTCTCCTCTGCTGTCCTCTCCTCTCCTCTCTTCTCCTCTCCTCCTCTCCTCTCCTCTCCTCCTCTCCTCTTCTCCTCTCCTCTCCTCTCCTCTCCTCTCCTCTCCTCCTCTCTCCTCTCCTCCTCTCCTCTCCTCTCCTCCTCTCCTCTCCTCTCCTCTCCTCTCCTCTCCTCCTCTCCTCTCCTCTCCTCCTCTCCTCCTCTCCTCTGCTGTCCTCTCCTCTCCTCTCTTCTCCTCTCCCCTCCTCTCCTCTGCTGTCCTCTCCTCTCCTCCTCTCCTCCTCTCCTCCTCTCCTCCTCTCCTCTGCTGTCCTCTCCTCTCCTCTCCTCTCCTCTCCTCTCCTCTCCTCTCCTCTCCTCTCCTCTCCTCTCCTCTCCTCTCGTTGGCATGTGTACTGCAGCGGAGTGCCTTGTTGTCTGTGCAGTGTTAAATATTAATTGGGAATCAGTGGAGGACTTGTCTCCTAAATGATAGAACAGAAGGGCCCAGGCTTGCCTCAGGCAGCCTGCAGGCGCCTTTCTTCTTCCATTTACCTGCAGGCCTGTGCACCAGCACTTCCTCCAGTCTGACAGGCCTGCCCAGGCGCCTCCAGCCTCCCCTCATCTCTCCCTCTCTCTCCCACTCTCTCCCCTTTTTTCCCTCCCTCTCTGCTCTCTGCTCTGGTTCCTTTTCTTATCTCTGTATGCACTCACAATCTCTACCTCTGGGGTCCTTTACTCTAAACCTGTGTGTGTGTTTGTGTTGTTACTGTGTCCATTTGAGTTTGTGCATGACTGTGAATGCTGCTGGCTCTTAGCTGTACATGTAAGAAAATATTGTCACAGCGCGGCATATTCTCTTAAAGACAGGACAGGAGGGGGGGCTTGACATAAATCTTTCAGGTCAGGATTTTAGCTCGTTGTGTTTCTTTCTTGGCTCTGTGTCCTGCATTGCTCTCTGCCTCAACACTGAATGGTTTAATCTCTGTTTCCTTTTCGTGATGTTTCCCCATAACTCGCCTCACAGTTTATCTTTCTTTCTTCTGTGGGACTCGCTTTATTCCTGTCTATCAGCCTTGTCATCTGCAGAGGTTCACCGAGACAAAACAACCCTGGCACCGGCCGCTCCTTGGTGCACCGGCTAGCTCTAACTTGTGGATGACCCTTCTGGATGGAGTTAACTAAGCTGCAGAGATTTGTTTTGAAAATCAAACCAGTCTAACCTGTTGTTATTTTTTCACTCTGTATCTGTTTGCACTAGAGCACAGCTAGTCACAAGCTCCATTGAAGATATATTGTAAAGTGGTGGGGCTGAATGTAAGATGGAAAAACCTAGAGAAAGATGAGAGGGCAGCGTGGAGGCAGGGATATAAATGGAGGAGAGTAGGGGGTGGGGCTGACTTTGATGCCATAGGAATGAGTTCACAGGCTCATGAGCACAGGCCTAATCGCACATGACAATATCGGCTGGTGTGCCAGTCGCAACGCATAACCACCCCACTGCTTGTGCTGACTCGGGGTATTTGCTGATAAAGCTCTGCTTTCTAGACCATGCTGTATGCACAATGAGGGTGGCCCAGGCAGGCCTGAGGCCTGGCTCATCACAGGCAGCCCACAAACCAGAGCCTCGGTCCCCTCATCTATACAGAAAGCGTCCACTCCACTAAACCCTTTAGCCAGACTTGATTATTAAACAGTGAGCAGTTCTGTGATGAATATAGTTATTTTTCTCCATTTATAATCTATTATGTTGCCCATCCAGGCCCATAAATTATTGCAAACGGAAAGAGCTCCAGAATGAGGTCGTGGCTGTGAGGGGGCTCTGTTCACAGTGTGAAATTTTTAGCGTCGATATTTTTCTATTGAAATGCCCTTTTTTGGGAGGGTGGGGGGGTGGCTGCCATGGGAACAAACATGGAGCTGGTTCTTTTTGTTTGGCCGTTTTGTTTATGTAGTGCAGCGTGTAGTGTGAGGTAAACATGTTGCCCCAGTTTCTGTGTTTGTTTGGTGCACGGGTGTCCCACAGAAGGCCTGACATGGCTACTGCTGGCCCACATTCCTTTGTGGCTCAAAGAGGACATAAACGGCCCACTGATGTTGTTTCTGCTGGACGCTCAGCTAGATTGTCAGTAATGAACACGTGCAGTGATTTGAATGAAAGGGGGATCCTAGGTTTAGTTGTCTATCATAGCATGCATGACAGAGAACTAAAGGCTGTAAGATGTGTGCCTCAACATCTTTCTCTTTTTGTTTTTTCATAAGCCATCTTCACAAAGGGTAGTGCTGATGATAATGTTTTTGATTCCCCAGAGAGGCAGTAGGTCTGCTCTGGTGGTGCCAGTGGTGTTAATGGGGCAGGAATGCAGGACGAGTGCTTTCCCACGCTGTTAGTTTTCTTCTGCCGGGCGTGTTTGAGACGAGGCTCTGGGCCGGCTAGGCTCTGCTAATGCAGCCAGAGTGCAGACAAATGGAAAGTGACACTTGTGTGTGTAGAATGGTATTTGTGGTGACGCTTTGACTACAGATAATAAAGTGTTCACCCTGAGGTAATTTCGCCCGGCAAGCACCCCAGATGAAACTCACTTACTCAGAGAGGGAGACGGAGGAGACAGAGAGGGGGATGAAGAGACAGAGAGGGGGAGCAAAGAGCAAAGGAGGAGCACAAAGAGATAAATAGAGGGGGGGAAAAAGAGGATGGAAAAAGAGAGAAAGCAGCAAAAAGATCAAGAGATGTGTAGGGGAAATTCAACCGTTTGTAATTTCAGTGCTTTATAGGTCAGAGGGTGCGACTGTTGTTTCAGCGAGTGGTGGATTTTAGAGGTCAGAGAACAGAGATGGTTGAGATTTGTCCTTTTGACTCTACCTGATTTTAAGTGTATATCATGTTCATTCACCTGCTTTTTAGAATGAGAAATAAAGAACATGTGCGCAGCTTATTTAGATTTATCTGTTTTGACAATTAACGGTTATTGATGTTGTAGCTACTAAAGAGAAAGGATGTCAGGTTCATCTGGAGGTTTAAAATGTCTGATTCAGTCGTTGTTTGCAGGGTGTGTGTGTGTGTGTGTGTGTGTCTCTGTGTGTGTGTGTCTCTGTGTGTGTCTCTGTGTGTGTGTGTCTGTCTGCCAGGCCATGTGTACAGAGGAGTCCTTCAGGATCAATCAATTCTCAGTAATTTCCCCTACAGCCCATAAAAGCCAGGTCTGTCTGGAAGGAGCATGAGGTTGCCACATCAAACCAGCTAATTAATTTTCATGGCTGATTCAGTAACATCTGGCTTTAGAGATAAATTCTAACGAGAAAATGTAAACATGACAGTGCTCTGGTGGTATAATATTTCACTTTTCTTAGGTGGAAACCTTTTATAATTTGAACCTAATTAGCAGTTTTGATTGGACACATTGTCCACCGTCACATTATACACATATGTGAGACTGTAAAAGAATTATAATATTAATAGACAGATCTTGTTTTTCTTCTGCTCCTTCCCAGTGTCATCTGTACCTGTGGACCTTATGTCTGTTTCGGTGTACCGTATTAACCGCACACGTGTACTGCCTCACTGCAGGCTCACTAAATGACCTCATGCTGCAGCCCGTGTGAGGAGGAAGCCAAAATTAGGCTCTCAGTTTGGTATTCCTTCTATCTGCTTGTGTAGGAAATAGAGAGATTAAATCTTAGATGAGATTGGCTTTAATGAAATGAAAGATTAGATTTAGGAGTTTCGTCCAAGGTTTTTTTTTTTTTTTTTTTTTTTTTAAATCTCTTTTAATGATTAAATCCATTTTTGACATTGTGCCATGTCTGCGTGCCTGTGAAGGATCAGTGTGCAGATTGCTTTAACATTCTCATTATCCTCTTTGCTATTTGTGAAACATGTTGGCAGGTTAAAAGCCCAATATGTGGTTGCAGTATGGCACCCCCTGTTGAAAAATGTTGTCCAACTACTGCTTTTATTTACATAGTGATTCATTCAATTAAATGCATAATTTTCTTTCTATTTAGTGTTTGATGTTTGATTTAAAAGTAACTATATGTGACTATGGAATATGACCTGATTAAGGTTTATTTGTATAGCAAGATACATTTTTTGATTTAGATGTCAGCTGATCAATAATAAACATGAAGAATTTAGAAAGACAGAGAGGAGTTAGGTGAAGAGCACATTTTCTTTTCAGCTGTCTTACAATATGCATTTGTTTGATGATTATGATGACACAAGCAGCCGTGTATTCAGACAGCTCTATCCTCTGAGAAATCATTGCAGTTTGATTTTTATCTTTGCAATTATAGATAGCAAAGGCCTGACAAATAATTTCCTTGATTTTTTTTCCCCTCCCTGTGTTGTTGCACAGAAAAGATGAGTGTTCCTAAAAATGGCTTTTCTGATATCAAGCAAGCAGCAGGGTTCCCTTTCCCTTCACGTGCACTTGAATTGATTAGCACTCTGGCTGAGGGCATATTCAACATGTCTGCCCCCTGCAAGGCTGCTCTTCCCTGTTGATCACTGGCTCATACATGTGCTTCCTCTGCTCTGTCTCTCCTCAGGAAGCTCCTGTGGGGCACTGAGGCTTTGATTGACTGGCGGCCGAGTCCACAGGACGCCTCTATTATTATCATCTCTACCTCGGCAGAGGGGCGGGGGGCTATGTCCAGGGGGTCTGGCCGACAGCCCCTGCTTTGTGAGCCCAATAGTCAATTAGAGGCAGCACACTGCCGGAGACGAGTGGGATGCAGGGTTAATTGCAGAGGACCAAACAGCTGGCTCTATCAGGGCCCATTGTGTTTGCAGCAGTTGTCACGGCAATTGAGGCCTGGCTGTAATCGCTGACTAATCAGCCCTGTGCCAGATGACACCTCCATTAGCACAAGGCAGGTATTGTTCAGGACGCGAAGCTGCCTCTGGCTCCCCCCCACCCCCCCACCCCGCCTGCCCGTCGTTTTACAGCAGGCTAACGGAGGTGGAGAGAGTATGTCATAGACCCTGATCCTATCTGCTAAGAGCTAAACAATAGCCACAGGTCAAGGGTTCCTCCGTGGAACAATGCTGTTGAATCTAGGCTGCAACACATTTGACTGGTCAGACTTTTTCCAAGCTGAGGGATTCTGACGTAAAGGATTTGAAGACTGCTTTATCCATGAATTATTAATTTGATTAACTGAGGTTAAGGGCAAAATGTACATTAGTGGTGGAATGTGGTACGAGACTGTGGAAAAAAGAGGCGTCTTGCTGGCCCAGAGGTCACATACTTGAAGAATCCCCAATTTTTGAATCCTGTTAAGATCCTTTGTTGCAAGCAATTCGGAAAAAGAAAAAAAAATACCATCAGACCCAGCATATAGCTGCATGATGAGCTCAGCAGCTAACGTCTCTTGGCTCACACACATTTAACAGGGACTGTTGCTCTCAGAGGAAATGGCTCGGAGAGAGTGCGGTTGATGTTGCACCGAAGCTGACCCCTTGCTGTCTTTCATCTTTCTGGTAATCTCAATGCCTGGTGTTTGCCCTAACCTCATCACAGACTGCTCTCTTTGTTTGGCCAAAGTTTATGTGTATTATGCACTCGTTGTTCTGTGAAAACTTAATTACAGTTCAACCAAACGCTTCTCTCCCTTCATCTAAACAAGCGCTCTTTTCCTCCTGCTCACCAACGAACATGGTCAGAGGGGATCAAAGCGTGCTGTAAGTAGGCATACAGGCTTGCAGGAGTGAGTGAGAAAACGCTGAGGGCTTTTTGATGTGTTGGAGCATTTTCTCCACTAATAAGAAGAAACTTCTCCAACCTGCTCATAATTTGAGAACACTTGGAACACTAATAAATGGGCATTTTAGGCAGTTCTCTCAGACTTTTTCCTCTGCTTATTCATTTAAACCTCTAATTAAAATGCAAAGCATTCTCATGGTCTTCTGGATTTGGTGCTGCACTCTCACACAGCCTCTGACTCTCTATCTCCTCTCTTTTTTTTTTTCTCCGCTCCCCCCCCCCCCCCCCCCCCCCGCCTCCCCCTCCTCACCTAACTCCCTGCTCTCATACTCTCCGTGTCTGCCTTTGCTTCTTGTGATCAACACAATTTGACCTCTCACTTGGAAGAAGTGCACAGAATTTAATGGATTTTTTACAGTCTAATCTAACCAGTTCCCTCTTTATTGCTGTTTTGTACCCAGTGGACCTCATCTTTACCAGACGCCCCCCCCCGGCCTCCTCCACCCTCACACCAAGAAAATTAGTTCATCAGAATTCAAAATGTACTGCTGGCTAATTAAAGGAGTGTTAATTGAGTGTTCAGAATTGGGTACCCCCTTCACCAAATGCACACAGATGTACACACACACGCGTGCATACACACAAGCACACACGCAATCACAGTGACAGAACTGGGTACACCAAGGACGTTGCGCTTGGGGAGTTTCATGCCAATCAAAAATGGAGAGAAAGGAGAGTGCCCATCCTCCAAGTGAAATGGGATTTCTAGATCATATCATGGCCTACTGCAGCTCAGTCCGGCTCGGTGCTGCCATGTTATCCTATCCCAGCCTTGCTATCTCTGTCTGACCGCTGGAGAGTGTAACACTGCACAGATAGCCTCTCTCACTGCGTGCATCGTGCTAATGAGGGATGGCATTTAGAGATGTGCTGCTCTGACACATGGGCATTGTGTGCCAGGCACTGGGTGATTAAGGACGAAGGTCAGCCCATTAATTGCCTCCCTGCCATCTCCGCTCCCTGGCGCGTGATCTCTCAGAACTAATGCATGTGTTTGCCTGAGCTTTTATCTCATCTCCAGTGCAGTTCAATCATATTTTGTTTGTTTACATTCCTTTCATGTGAAAGTTTTTTCTTGCTTATTGCAAAAGCAGTGCTAGCCCAGGTTCCCCTGTTCATTTACTATAAGTTGTTTCATGTGCTTGTGAGTGCACATAGCCTCCTGCTCTTAGGAAGGGAAAAAGCATATTCTTCCATCCCCAGGGGAAATAATTAATCCTTACAAGGCTGTCGCATGTCGAAATGAAGCGAGTGTGAAGCATTTAGCCCAGGAGGCATTGCAGGCTGTCGCCCGCACAGGCACCTGTTGTTGTCCCTGCCCTACATTTCATGAGAGAGCGCTGAGCAGAGGATAACAACATGCTCCACTGATGGCAAATGAGACACACAACTGCAGATGCAGGTTTGTGTGCGTGTGTGTGTGTGCGTGTGCGTGTGTGTGTGTGTGTACTAGTGTATGTGTATGTTTGTGCCTTTTTTCTGTTTTCATGCATTGCGTTTGCATGCATGATCCACGCTGGAGAGTTTTCACAGGTGCAGGAAACCCCCTACCTTATGAGGAGGTGAGGGCTCACACAACGGGGCAGTACTGGCTGCCTCAGAGGGTGTTTATCAGCCAGCACCATCTGTATGCTGTTGCTCATAGCTATGATCTACTGCAGCCTAAACCAATAAGTCACAGAGCGTCAGCCTAAAAAGAGACTCTCTCCTTTAACCTCCATGTCCTCCCTTATAGACTTACTGCTCTGGAGGAGAGAGATGTTGAGACCCTGCACATCAAACACACAGAGTGTGTATGAGAGTGAAATTACGCCCCAGTTTGTGGCCATACTTACTGTAATCAACTTTGCTATAAAATTTATACCATGGAACTTTTTAAAGAAGAAGCTGGAATCAGAAGCATCCAGATGCTCATTTGCCTCCTCCTCCTCCTCTTCTTCCTTTATGCCTGTGGGTTCTAATAACCGGAAGCCTTTGTGGAGCTGAGATGGGTTTTGTAGGCCTGAAAGGCCTCTAATCCCTGTGGCCTGTGAAGTGTGAAACCCTTTGATGCCAGGTTGGTGTGCCAAAGGCTCTGCCTATTGACAAACAAGGGCCAAGCTGGGAAAAGACGGAGGGAGAGGGCTCCCTCCTCTCTCTCAGAAGAAATGCAGGCTCAGGCATGGAAAATATGGACTCAGTCAGTGAGAAGGAATAGAATTAGCCACCCTTTAATGAATTTCCTGGCTGTTTTTATAGTTTTTTTTTCTCATGTGGCAGTAATTAGGTGGAATGATGGGCATATTGCAGCTGGGGGCTTGTAGGGGCGGCAGGGCACAGGCCCTTGATATGCCTGAAAGCCACGTATCTTCCCTCATTTAGACCATGTGATGATCAAAGATGTTTTTTTTTTGCCTTCATGTAAAGAAGATCAGAAAAAATGCTGCCATTCCATTTGCATGTGGACCAGCAATGTGCTTTGAAATGAGCATGTTTTTCTCTTCTGAGCAAATGAAATAAGTCTTCTGTCAGTTTTCCACTGCAAGTCAGAACATCAAAGCAAATGGCACTGCTGTCACCAGGGAAGCAGAGCTTTGCCTCAGTAAGGTTGGTTAGATCTCAGATAGGCTGGTCTGCCACACTCAGCCTAGCCCATTAGGATGGCACCAGGTTCCCTCACTCTGATTAAAACTAAGTCATTAATGTCTTTTTCTTTTTCTTTTTTTTTAACAAATTAAATTCTAATTTGAAGTCTAGTGTTTCTGATGTTGTCTGCAGGATGAACCAAACTGACTGGAATAGGTCATGCACTAAATTTGACTTGGGAAATTCATAGTCTCTTGTCTCTGCTGTTAAATTCCCAATTTATTTCTTTTATGATATGGATCTTGTAGATTTAATCATTTTCACAGTGGGAGACCCATAGGGTTGTTAAAATGAACTCCCCATGCTATCTGTAATGGGAGCAAAGGAATGAGAATTGTGACTACTTGGCTGTGGAGTCTCTTTAAAATGATTTTGCAATAGGAAAGGAAATGGAGTGAGTCCTAGTCACAGGCTGCACCCTGCAGACTCCTTGGGTCGCCAGGACATTTGCTGACGGCACAGTTATGGCAGTTAATTTTTGTGCGTTTTGTTAGCTTTTGCATAAAAATGTCATTTTTGAAGGGGTTGCAAGTCATTTGTGGCAGCTGATATATTGCTTGTAAATTGAGTTCTTTTCCCAACCCCCCACCCTTTTTGTTGCACTGAGCTAAGTAGCCATGAAATTGCCTGAATAATGTCGTTTAAATCCAATCTCACCGCGGCCCCTCACCTCTATGCCCAGCCCCCAAACAATGACACATGGTGGGGTTTTTAGAAATTGCCATTTTCCTGTTTGCCACCTCAATTCACAATGGCCAAGCATTGGCTCATTGAGCAAGGGCTATTGCTAGTCTCACTTGCCACGTTCACTGTTGAATTGAATTTCGGAATTGGAGTGGTTTCATATGGCGAACAGTGGAACAGAGCATTTACATGTACATTAATAGCAAAGTCTTTGTGACGGGAGCATGCACCTGCCTTTGTCTGTTCCAACATGTATTATTTTGTTCATTTAAAAGAAAGACATGTAGTTACAATCAATAGCACATGTGCACAAAACACTTTGTCTGCTACTCTTGTTCATTGAAATATTTCATAGACACACAAGGACAAACCATTGGTGCACTTTATGTTTTATTTATTTTATCTGAACAATGATGTGTCTTTTTTAATCCTTTCCAGCATGTGTTCAACTCCAAACCAATTTTTCAGTTTTATCCTTGTCCACATTTGCAAATAGCAGCACTCTAGCGTTCTTGACTTGGCTTGTTCTGATATAGTTCACCTTAACCAGGCTAGTAATTCCCGGTAGATGTTTAATTGGTTTTTTGTGAGGGTCTCTTCATGTACCCCTGGATTGAATAAATGTGGAAATTCTGTGGCCAAGGGTAAGACCCAGTAAGTGATACCACTTATGAATCTCAAATGTGCCACTGCAATTAAACAAGCTTTTATCCCCTCCCTTCCGTCCCTCCTTGCCTGGTATCCAAGGCTAACCCAATTCAATGCTAAAGAGAGTCCGAATTAATTTCACAATGCACTGATTTAACAGCGCCTAAGGTACCAGGCTTTGACAGAATGAGTTTTTAAAAAGATCCATTTGTCTAGGGATGAACTTCCACAGGAGGGTGTGAAAATGAGATGGAAGAAAGCTCAAATGGAGGAGGGGTGTGATGGGACATAAATGAATGTCAGTCCTGATTTACAATTTGCAAACTCTGTTTGGGTTGTTCAGCAGCGTGTCTGCCGTTTGCATCTGGTTTTATTCACCTGCTCTTTTGGAAACACTGACATTTTTCAGAGTGCTTTAGATTTAGTCACTGTAATGCTGCCAGTTTTTTTGCTGTTGCAGCAAAGTGGTTATTGCAATTGATTGATTGATCTGATTTTGTGGTTGCCTTTGCTGTTGGCTCCTAAGATATTTCTGGTAATTAAACCCCCCTTCTGCTGTTCTCTTTTTCTACACATACAGCCATGTGAATGTGTGTGTTTATATCTCAATCATTCATTTCACTCATCCTTTTTCTCCGTTTGTCTTGTAGGTGAGCTCTTGGTGCCCACGCATTCCCCACGCTACCCCACTGCGGCAGAACTTGACGCCTACGCTCAGAAGACGGCCAACAGCCCTCTGTCCATCAAGATCTTCCCCACCAACATCAGGGTTCCCCAGCACAAGCACCTTAACCGGACTGTGAATGGATATGACACCACAGGGCAGCGCTATAGTCCCTACCCACACCTCCACACAGGGGGCTACCAGGGCCTGCTCGCCATCGTCAAAGCCTCTGCCTCATCGTCATCATCATCAACATCCACCTTTGTCCCTACAAAAGGTGTCCTCAAGAACTCTGAAGGCAGACGGACTAAGCTCTCTCCAGCCCACATAGCCGTTGCCCCGTACCCACCCCCTAATAGTAGCACTTTAGCCAGTGGCCACGGCCAAATGGTATACCACACTGGGCCCTCAAAGCCTCCAGAAGGCCCCGGACTGTCAGTTCCCCCAAATGTCACTGTAGCTGGCTCAGTGATTCCTGTAACAGGGGGCCGAGGCCTGGCCCTGCCCGCACAGTCCAACCTCCCCTCCATCCAGAGCATCATCTACCAGATCAACCAGCATTGCCAGGCCCAGGCTCTGCAGCAGGTGTGTCAAGGGGCTGCCACTGCACCATCAAATTCTAGCCCCTCCAAGCAGGGAACAACTGTCATGGGGGTCTCTTCTAGCTCCTCAGGTGGAGGCTACGTGGTAGGAATGGGTCCCCAGGCTAACATGGTGTACACAGGGCCAGGGCTGCCGGCTCAAAATGCAGAGGCGATGAAGACCGGTGTGTACACAGACGGTATGGACTATATTCTTTGGCAGAAGCAGCAACAACAGCAACAACAGCAGCAGCAGCAACAGGCTGTGCTCCGCATGTACAGTGGAGGTAGTGGAGGAGGGGGCGCCATCAGTAAGTCCCCCGAAACTTGTGTTCCAGGGGGAGGGATTATGGCGTCCCAAGTGTCCTCCTCTTCCTCCAGACCTTACCACCTGACAGCCAGTGCCAGCGGAGGAGGCGGGATGGACAAAGTCAGCTCTTCCCCTTTGAACTGCGTGGGTATGCATGGAAATTTCTCAGTGGGTCAATACTTTGCCCCGCCGTGGAACAGTGTGCTGGTGACACCTGACAGTGACTGCTACAACACCCAGGAGCTTTTGGCTACCTCTACAGGAGGGCCGGCCACGGGGCACAGAGAGATGGGTTACCCCCACCATCATCACCACTACCACCACCATCATCACCACCCTGCTATAGACAGCGGCGGAGGCTTGTGCTGCAGCCTGCCCAGCAAGAGCTTGTGCAACACATCAGTGCTGAGCAGCAGCTTGCAATCTCTGGAGTACCTGATCAACGACATCCACCCACCCTGCATCAAGGAGCAGATGCTTGGCAAAGGCTACGAGACTGTGTCTGTGCCACGTCTGTTAGACCACCAGCATGCACACATCCGCCTCCCTGTTTACAGATAGAGGGGGAAGAAGAGGAGGAAAAGAATCAAGAGTTGTGAATTTGTGAAGAAAATCAAAGTTAAAGAACCGAGATGTTTTTTTGGGCTACGAGTGGCACTGCTTTAACTAGTGTGGGAGCTTAGACAAGGGCAGTTGTTGTGCTGTGTGACCCTAGGTTTGGTGGTTTTCAAGGCAGGCTGTGGGAATCCCAAATATGAAAGGTGGTAGTGATTGCCAGTGGGAGAGAAAAGGGATTTCAAGATTCTCCAGATGTTCCATTGTGTGGTTTGCCAATAGGAATTATGGATTGATTTTCTTCTGTTTTTTTGTTTTTGTTTTTTTGTGATTTTTTTTTGTTGTTTTTGTTGTTGTTGTTTTACTTGCCTGAACTTTTTTGACGAGAATCATAGCGTGACATGAAGTGCATACAGCACTTGTATCCCCCTTCCAAATACTGAGGATGAAGCTACTGTGTAGGTTGTCACTGAAATGGCCTTAAAAGGGCCGAAGTTTAGGGCTGCTGTCAAAATCCAAAACTCTTTAACAGTGCACACATAAACACAAACATCCAGATACTTATACATGAGAAGAATAAGATTATAGGCAGTACTCGGGTGTAATTTACAAGGATCATAAGGTTGAATTAAAAGGATAGTACAATATTAGTTATTATTGCTGTTATAATTGATACATAAATTGCACTGCTTGAATCTTGTTAACTTTGAAGTTTGGAATTGGGTAGTGTGGATATGATATATTTAAGAAACTTGAAAAACTTGAACCTATTTTTTGTTGTTTTATATATTTGTAGGTATATTATATGCATTGGCTGCTATGGGGAAAAGTGTCTCAAATGCATTTTTTTTTTTTTTTTTTTCCAGTTTTGTTTTTATGATTTAATGATTCCTCCTCAAGCTGATGTGCAGTTTCTTATGTCCTGGTGTGAGGCATAGTCGCTGCTTTGGTTCTGTAAGAACCTGGTCTGAGAGTTTCTGTTTTTTTTCCTAACCAACACTGGAATCTACAATAAATCTTGAAATACTTATTTAAAAAGAAAATGTCGCAAAAAAATTCAAGAAAAGAAATGTTACAATGAAGAATGTGATTGGGGGGGTTATCTACATAACCTTACGTGTATGTTAATGCGTGTATGTGGCTGAGTGCATGCGCGTGTGTGCATTTTAGTTTGTGTTCTTCAAAATCCTCAGACTTTTTTTAAAACATTTTTTTATTGTGTCATTTCAAGATTTCTACCACCAAGACTGAAAAGCTGATTCACCAGTCCCGTAAACATCATATCTGAGTAATGTACAGGAGATCTTTTCCAAATCTTGCTCCCTTTTAGTGGAGGCTTTAGATATTCGCTGGAGGTAGTAGAGATCAAGTTCTCACATGACTCCATTATAACTGTAGTGACGGTACTGTAGCCCCTTCCACTGTCAGCAGGTGTTATCATAATGACAGAGAGAGGCAGACACAAATGGAAATCCTATTTTGGGGGTACTCCTCACCCCTGATCCTGCAAACAAAAACAAAATTAAAACAATCATGCCCTGTCCTCTGGCGTCAGCTGAAATGAGACGACGCTCAATGCTTTCCCTTGTCCTTTTCAGCCCCTGGTTGGGATGCATTTAGCCTGGGCCAGTCTTAACTTGATGATTCAGAGCAGTGAAATATTTATAATGACTGTGAGATTCCCTTGAATGTACTGCACTTAAATTACTGCGATGTTTCATTGCCTTGTGGGACTCAAGTGAAAGAGAAAAATTGGATCAGTGCAGCAGTCCTCTGGTCTTAAATTAGCATTTCTTTTGTCAGTCAAATTTCAATGGTAAATTGAATTTATTAACTGGAGAGAGAGAGAGAGAGAGATTCGCAGCTTTGTTGTGGGGAAATACTGGCATCAGTCTAGATTTATGAAGTGCAATTATTATGACTGTATTAACATTTTTTCTCTGAGCTTACACCAAAAAAATGTAAACTACAGTTGTCAATACATTCCCAATGTACCACATCCCTAATCCCTATTCTTTTTTTTTTTGTTTTGTTTTGAGGTGTAAAATAAATTTCTTTAAGAATATATTCAGAGGCCACATCTTGGCTTTGAAGTCTGTCATTATTTTTTAACGTATGTCCTCTAGAGGTAAGTGGAAAGTAAGTGGGCCCTTGTTTCAGCAGCTCTGTGAGATGCAGAGTGGAGCATGATGTGTGATCTTGTACTGTACTGTAGTAGTAAAACCTCTGTCACTGACAAAACCTAGTATACTTAATTGACCATCTTTTAAATGTTTACACTTTGGCCATCCAAAGATAAAAGGACAGACAGCATTGTTGGAAATTATTTACCCATGAATCCTGAAGATTTTTTTATTTTATTTTTTTTAAAGAAGAAGCAGGAATTAATGTTTCTTTGATCATTTGCGCTCCATAAATAGACCTTTTTCTCCCTCAAGATAACCCTTGCTTAATCTTAACTATGAGCCTTAAATTTTTGAGCCACTGTCTTTGAAGGCTGACAAAGATTTCAGCCTAAAGAATACCAAGCCCCTTGGCTTAAATTTGCACAGTAAGCCTCCTTAACATTCCAGTGAAAAATTTTCATGTTGTTTCAACAGCTTAATACCCCAGCCACAGTCTGATTCCAGCATATTTTCTGTCTTGTAGAAATATTTTGACAGATTTACAGATACATCCCGTCCCTAAATCCCCTCCGTTTGGCTTCTGCATCCAAGCATTAAACCCTGTCACATGATGTTGAAGTGAAGAGGAGACACTTGAGGCAGTGGAGTTTCTGGTGTCTGGCCTTTCCCACCAGTGGAGGTCTGAAGCACCAGGCCTCTCTGCTAATGGGAATATTGGGTGACGCCTGGCTGTTGGACAGTGCCAGTGGAGAGTATTCATTCACTCAAAGGGTTGAAATCAAAACCCTTTTCAAATAGCAAGGGATTTCCTATTAGGTACTGAGAGGAATCTGGCCATTTCGAGCCAAGTTCAACTAAATAAAACACAAAACGACATGACATGACATAAAATAAAATTATTTTTTTATTGCAAAATTTTGATTTCCAGAGGAGTTTTATTACATGTAAGGTGGTATTTAGTTACTTTTAGCGTCTTTGCTTTGTAGCCACATTTTCTACTGTACAGGCTCCCAACTGTCTGTCCCCCCCAGTCCTTTACACACATTAATGAGCTCCTATTGATGGGATGCATCTTAGCCCTGCATCTCTGGTCCATTCCACTATTCCCGATTTGGACAATGGACGCTTAGCCCATATTAGGATAATAGAATTAAATTTCAAATAGATTTGTGCCTGAGCTGATCCATGCACGGCTCACTCAGCTGCAGAGGCAGAGTGGCATATGGCATGTCATTATCTAAGCCCACCCTCCCCCTGTCCGGGGCCAACAGGGTTCAGCAGTGCTTAAACAAACTGAAGGTTAGGACTGGCTGGCTGGCGCTGAAGGGGAGGACAGCAGGGTTTGTAGAGGAGGGTGGTGGTGGGGGGTTCGGGGGGTGGTGGGGTTGCTAAATCACAGCCTCCACAGCGTCTCAGAGGGCCTCAGCACCACACCATGGCGCCTGGGCTCAGAGGCCTGCTTTAAAAGCTGGGCTGTGTTTGATCGAGGGGATTTGTTTTCTGTTGGATTATACATGGTTGCTCCCTGCCTGGCTGAGGGGCCCTGTGCAATGTGACAGATCTCAGCAAAGGAAAAAAAAAAGGGAAGAGAGAGAAAGATACAGGGAGGGATTTTACAGGGGAGAAGCCTCGAAGCATCAGTAATCAGGATAATTGCCATGTTCCTGGTGCCGGTTTCAGCCTCCCCTCTTTGGCTCTGCGGCCTCATATTCAGATTCAAGCTCTGAAGAAACCACCTTTCTCACTGAAAGACTTATTGTGCCTCAATTTACTAAATTCTAGTGAGTAAGAGCTTCATTTATAATTAAGTTTTTAATGCTTGGAAAGTTATGTTGCCCAGGAAATGATAAATTACACCACTCAAACACCATCCAAATGAGGACGTTAAGATCTATCACTTATCTCCGTGGTTACAGACTATTGACTGTTAACACGTTTTCAAGGGCAATGAGATACTCACAAGGAAGGCCTGAGGGCAAAGTGGAGGGAAATTGACTTATGCTGGTTGTAAAAATCCCTTCGTAAATCCCAATAACTCCATGAAGACCTTAACCTAGTGCAAAGGTCTAGTTGCATATTATGCACCTTAAACACTGCTGAGAAGGAAGGAGAGTGGACGGACCCGTTCAGAGCAGGGTCAGCTCTTTCACTCTCAAAACAGAGGGGACGGGACGGGAGGGGAGGGCAGGGTTAGAAAAAATAAAGGCAGCTGCTCGCTCTGTAGAGTCTTGGCGCTGCTTCTCTAACCTACAGATGACAGAAAGGGTGGGGTGGGGGGTGGGGGGGTGACGTCCCCTCTGCACCGCTTTGGTCAACCTCAGTCATGTCCCCTGGCTGCCCTTGGACCCCTGGTGCTCTCATCTCAGAGTCCTTCCCAACATCCCTCCTTAGTGGCTAAGAGAAGATAAAGTCATGTGGTCAGTCCTCTCTATTTGGCTCCTACCTAGCAAGAAAATACTTTAGTCAATAATTCAGATGGTCCTGGGGAGGCTTGTATAGTTAACCCACCAGCCTTATAGCTGTATTGCACAATATCATTAAAAGATTTGCTGTGTTTTGCCACAGTTAGAGCACATTGCCATCTCTTTAGTGCTACTGAATAAAACTGGATGGGTCACATGTGAGTACCACACAATTTTTTTATTTATTTTTTTATTAAATACAACACAAGTTAAAAATCAGCACAGATCACACAATAAATCAGGATCTTTCTTCCAAAGGCACAGCCCCAGAGCCCTTTTCTAAAAAGGCAGTGCAGCAGGTCGTAATTCCAGGGGCTTACAGCATTTTATTCCTTCAGCGTCACAACTATGTATGTTCAGCTGAAAAAGCTTATGGCCTCCAAATATTCATCTAGTTTATGTGGTGGGTATATTGATGTATCCAATCTAAACACAAAAGTCTGGGGATTTTGCTTGTTTTCTTCCTGTTTCCTTTTACTGTTTGTGTGGCTCTCAGAATGTTCCTGTGGACAAACAGGGCTGTTTTTTCCCGAATGATCTCAAATGCACCAACGCTGCCAAAGTCTGAGGGTGCTGCAACCTTGAGAAAATAATATATATGGAAATGGGAAATCTATAAAGCATCTCTCTTATTGTTCTCCCTGCAGTGTTGTATTTATGTTTAAAAAATGATTTTGTCTCCTCAGGATGAAAAAATGTAAAGGATACCTTGCTTTTTTTTCTTCTTTTTTGAAAATGATAATATATGAGTCTTAGATTTCGAAATAAGAAGTCTGAATATTAAAAAAAAAAAAAAGCTGTAAAATCCTTTAGTCGTGGGGTTTTCAACTTTTGAATGTGCCTACAGCCAAGCATCCCAGTGATTGCTTACCTTCTACCCCCTCTCCAGTTCTGCAATCTCCCCTAATCTCCCCACAACCATCATCTTCAATTTGCTGAAACTGCCACTGTCCCTCCTCCATCCCAACGACCACAGTAGATATTTTGTCTGTTCCCTACTTTTTGTCAATCTCAGGACTGAAATTTCTTTATTTTAATGTAGATGGTTGGTTTTCATTTGACCTCTCCTCTCTTATGTATTATTGTTTGACATAAGTAAATAAAGCAGATGACTTCTATGCCTGTCCTGTTACTATACTCATCAATAGTAGACTCCTCTTTCTTTCTTTCTTTCTTTCTTTCTTTCTTTCTTTCTTGGTGTAATAAGTACATCTTCTTAAACCATTTTTAAGACCGCACTGTGAAGACAGTAAGCATATTAGTCTCAGGATTCACTTTGCACATCACCGCCATATGTCGGCCCTCTACAATGCTGTTGTTCACTTGACCTTTTGTCACCTTTGCAGCAGCATATTGTGGCATCATAAGGCATCACAGTTTATGAAGGATGTGTTCTCTGTGCCATCACTGGAAAACAACCTCACCTCGGGTAATCAAACAATCACGAAAGAGGGAAAGAAAAAAAATGGGATAGTAGCCTTTTATACTGTGGGAATGATTGACGTTTCTCCTGGGTGAGGATTTGGAGAAACTGCTCTTAAGCAGAGGCAAAGGCAAGCTAAGTCTCTTTACACGCAATTTACTAAAGTGGCCAAGACAAGGTGTCCTCTTCTGAAGCCTTGATGTTCAAGCCATACAATAAAGGAACATCAGCTGTCTCAGATAGGCTCACCGTTTTTCTGAACATAATTTGTTACAAATCAAAGCACAGCCACTGATCTTTGTCTCTTATTGCAGCTCACACCCCTTTGCTCCATACGCCTCCTCCAAATACACACAGCAATGACAAACATTAGTGCTTTAGTTCTGAATTATATTGTAATTTCATCATTGATAGTCAGTGTTTTTATTTGTAGGATTTTGCCAGCACGGCATGGTCTTACTGCAAATCCAATTTCTGAGGAAAAGCAACACAACATGCACCCAACCTAAATATTTAACAACACAGGTACCTTCAAGAACTCAATATTGACGCTTTGTCCTCTTTTTCTCTCCTCACTCCCAACCTCTCCACCCACCTAAAACATCAGATAAACCATAGACTGATGAGCCAGCCGCCTCCACCAGAGCGTGTGGTACTGGGAGACTGCACACTGATTTCATACACGCTCGCTCAGACAGAAAAAGAGCTCTGTGGAGCAGAAATGCTTCTCTTATTAGCAAAACTCATTCACCTGCACGCCACATTGAGTCCCTGGCAATTTCACAATAAATCATGAGAGATGCCTACAGAGGCCGGGGCAGCAGGCTGATGCTCTGCCGCGGCCGTGCCCTCGCCTGTCAGTTTAGACACTCTGAATCATTTCGGGTTCAGCAGCCTCGTTTCATCTTAGATGAACTGAAAGGTCATCTCACACGCCACCTTACCAATATGTCTCTGGCTCCTCATCTCCCAGTGCTTCCAGTGATTGCTCATTCCATTTAGAAATACCACACCTTAGTGAAATATTTCACTGGGGATCATGGAAGGAATTTCAAGAAATTATTTCAAGGAAGAGAATCAGCAGTGACCTAAAACTGTGAGAAAGCTGCCCCTGAAGTTATCTTTTAGGTCTGAACCTAATTTGATCTTTTAGCTCAGAGAATGATTCAGTGATGATCTCTCCACATCTTTTGCAGTATTTGTTTGTGAGCGAATTGTTTGTAGTGTGACCGATATGTATCCAGGTTTCCTCCTCTATGTCAGGCTGCTGGACCTCGGGCAGACTATGAATGTTGCACTTGAAGTCATCACACAGTCTGGAGTGTTGTTTAGTGAATAAAGAATGAGTTGGCCCAAGTCCAGCCCAGTATGCGCTTGAGTCTCATCAGCCTAAACACCTTAAAGCTTAACTGGCTGGACAATAGCTGAACAATTTGTACTGCCAATATCTAAGCTAGTTAGTTTACTTAAGACCTTTGGTTGAGACAGTCAACTTTCTCTCATGTGTGGTTTCTAAATGAGGGCCGTTACAACATGATCCTGCTTGGCTGTCACTTGGTTTGTTGAGACACATTTGTGGCAGTGAGCACACATGCTGCAAGCAAGTGAGCCATTTTGTTAACAGCTCACACTTCCTGTGCAAGTGTGCGGTTCCAGAGTTGCTGACAGTGACACTTGCAGGACCGAGCCCTGCCCTACTTAACAGGCTGCAGGGAGGAGGGCAGGCCAAGTTGTCAGCAGCGCTAGGTGCTCACTGCTTAGATAAACCTGGAGGATTAGTGGCCCAGTTAAAGTTGGGGCAAAGAGGATTAGCCTCTTCTCTGAGGTGGCGAGAGATTCCCTGTGTCCTTCAGCGCTGCTGGCCTCAGAGAGAGAGAGAGAAAGGAAGGGGAGGAGGAGGATGAGAGGTGATGGGTGAGGCCCTAGTTATCGTGAGTAAGAATCACCACATTTTAAAGAGGAAAACTAAAGGTGAGGTGTAATGATGAAAGGGGAAAAGCAATGAACTACTTCATAAATTCTTGCCAGCTTGTGGTTTCATTACGAAGGCAAAAGCCCATAATTACTGGCCAGGTGTTACAGCGAGGTCAATGAGACATGAAAAAAATTATTCACAGGTGGACTGCATTCTACAAACTAACCTATTATAGTGAAAACAGTTAGCACTGAAAATACTACATTTACAGCTATAATTCAAAAACTATATTTTTGTCCTACAGCATCTGCAGGGGTAGACATGGCTAACACTTGTCTTCCTCATCTGGGATCTGTACATGCAACACAGCAGAGGAATTTAGACCTCTGCAGCCATCAGCAGGCCAGAGGAGGAACTACAAATGATCATTTACAGGTGAAGACTGAACAGAGCTCTAGATCCTACTAATGAGTTCTTGAGAATTGGGTTTAATGTGGAGTGTACACTTTGTAAGAAATACAGTGAAAATCATTTTTACACCTGTAATGTCATCAAAACCTTCTCGGAAAAATGATATGGATGGTTGGCCACCAACAATGGAGGATACTTCTTGACTTTCAGTATGGTAGTATAAGATTTGGGTTTTTAATCCTAAAAGCTTCAAAACAACCATGAACATAACTATACCAATATCATATTTGTTAAAGCACAAAAGGAAACTGCAAAACCAGATTAACAAAAAAACATAAAAATCCCATATGAAATTATTCTTTCTTTTAGGCTTCTGTCATTCTGCATGCCAATTATAAAATGGGTATGGACTTCCCTGTCTGGTTGAGTTTGATTATTGGAAAATAGTCTAGGATAAAATAATGAAATTGATGATTCAAATACTGATCAGAAAACATTTTCTACAGAGAAAAAAGATCTCGACTCAATGCTGGAATTGCAAGACAGACTTCTGCATGCTTTATAAAATAATTTCAGTGTTTATTGTTCTATGCAGCAATGTGCAAACCATACAAAAATGCATAGACGTGTCTCTTTATAAAAGCAATGTAAACATAGTGAACCTGTGACCTTCAACAGTAATAAATGAGTGAAAATGAACTGTATGGCCTATCTGCCCTTAATGAACCCTGTCATATAGTGCAACAACACAAATACATGCATATATACAGTAGAGATACATAAAAAAGAAGATGCTGTATAGGGCAAGGAGCCAACTGCAATGAAAACACTGCAGCAAATAGAAGGGAGTACATAATGGCAAGGCCTGAGAGTTGATTATGCAAATACCCCAGCTGCAAAGGAACAATAACTCTGGAAATTCAAAGACAAACCATAACACGGAGGCTATTGTCTCATATTTGCACATTTGCTTGACAACTACAACCTGCTCATCATGCCCATCTTGTTCAAAACAATGTCTTTGTATTCGTATAATAATGCACACATCGGAAATTGGCACAGTGTATTGTTTCAGTTAAAATGAAAGCTATGCTGCCTGAGCTGGCAGTCCAAGCCTGAGACTTTCATAGTTTTGAAACTATTTTATTGATACAATATAGAAAATAGAAAGAAAATATAATGTATAACCCCCACACCCCCACAGCCTGAAAAATAAACATTCAAATCAGCATATACAGTTTAATCTTTATGGACACATCATATAGGGACCTCTCAAATATAAATCAAGCAACTAAAAGCTGAATTCTACTGTATAAGTCTATAAATATTTATTACAATATTTTCTTGAGAAAAGATCTATTGCGATTATATCTGTAAATGGCATTTTTATCAAAACTTTTGTTTACACTGCTAATGCAGTGATACAGTAATTATGCTGCCCTTCCCTATTAGAGAACCCATGATACTGTTTTCTGTAACACTATATTGAGACTGGAAATGCTGAAATATTCTGACTCTTAAATCCCTGAGTGATCCGCTTCTGATGTCTGAAATGTGAAAATACAGAACAATTTTTTCTTCAATAATTCTTATTGAGTAAAAAGAAACAAATTTTACAGCACACTGTTTCAACAATGCCACTTTTTTCTTTTTTTTTAAATCTCAGGGTTAGTGTTGTTGACTGTAGTGTTTTCCAGATCATAGATTGAGTGATTTTCAAGACATTGTCCATCAAGTGTCTCTGTGAGTGCTCAGTCCTCTGTCCTATTACACTGACTGTGCGACTGTAATATTTTCTATACTTTATGTGAACAAAAGGCACATATGATTTGTGCAAATTAGTGCACTTAATGGCAAAATTATCCCCAGAAGAGTGATGCCACTGATGTTGATGGCTATCCACTGTCTCTTTACACGAAGGACTCCACTAGTCCTCTGCGGGTGTCAGCGCCTGCGCGTCAGGGGCTCCATCTCTATCACTGCCTCACGGCCTTTACTTAGCTCCACCACTCGCGGGACCACTGTGGACCAGCGATCTGGAGGGAGATAAAAAATGGCTTTAATCTTTATGAAGGAATGACTGTGTGGTCCGTATGAATCAAGGACATATATTTGCAGATGGACGGTAACAAAATTTTGGGAGGACAGAATTGTCCCTTGCAATATTTGTGTGAACTCGTTCACACTATGTTTAGAGTGAAGTCATAGTAGATTATTCCAATGTGTTCTTGATGCCTTACTATACTATGATGTTTTTTGACATTTTTATGCCTTACTATACTATGAAATTTCATGCCTTACTATATTATGATGTTTTATGACTTTTTCATGCCTTACTATACTTTGACGTTTTTTGACTTTTTATACCATACTACACAATGACATTTCAATTCATACTTTGATGTTTTTTGGTTGTAAAGAATGTTACTAGTATACTGGTTAGACCTCTCTTTCTTCAATGAGCAGGTTGTGAGTTCAAGTCCCATCTGGGGCCACTCTCTTTGGAGTTTTGCATGTTCTTCTTGTGTCTCTATGGGTTCTCTCAGGGCAATCTGGTATCCTGTCACAGTCCTTAAAAATGCATTTTAGGTTTATTGCCAACTGTAATGCCTTACTTTAGTATGACGTTTTATGACTTACTATACTATGACGTTTTTTGACATTTTCATACCTTACTATACTATGACGTTTTATGCCATTTTCATGACTTACTATACTATGATGTTTTTTTTACCTTTTTATGCCTTACTATACTTTCACATTTTATGACATTTCATGCCCTACTATACTATGACGATTTAATCAATAGTTTACCATGATGTTTGTGAGTTGTAAAGACTGTTAGTAGTGCAGTGGTTAGAGCTCTTGCCTTTCAGTGAGAAGGTTGTGAGTTCAAACCCTGTTTGGGGCCAATCCTTAGGAGTTTACTTGTTATTCCTGTCATAGTATAGTAAGGTTTAAATTGTAGTAACAATTTAAACCTTACTATACTATGACGTTTTATACCTTACTATATTATGACATTTTTTGATATTTTTATACCTTACTATACTATGACGTTTTTTCACCTTTTTATGCCTTACTATACTTTCACATTTTATGACATTTTATGCCCTACTATACTATGACGATTTAATCAATAGTTTACCATGATGTTTGTGAGTTGTAAAGACTGTTAGTAGTGCAGTGGTTAGAGCTCTTGCCTTTCAGTGAGAAGGTTGTGAGTTCAAACCCTGTTTGGGGCCAATCCTTAGGAGTTTACTTGTTATTCCTGTGTCTTTATGGTTTCTCTCAGGACAATCTGGTAGCCTGTCACAGTCCTTAAACATGCATTTTATGTTTATTGCTGACTGCTTTACTTTAGTATGACGTCTTATGATTTACTATACTATGACGTTTATTGACATTATCATACCTTACTATACTATGATGATATACTTTCATGCCATTTTTATGACTTACTATACTATGACGTCTTTTGATTTTTTTTATGCCTTACTATACTATTAAATTTTTTTGAAATTTTTTACCTTACTATACTATGACGTTTTATGCCATTTTTATACCTTACTATACTATGACGTTTTATGCCATTTTTATACCTTACTATACTATGACGTTTTATGCCGTTTTTATACCTTACTATACTATGACGTTTTATGCCGTTTTTTATTCCTTGCTATACTATGACGTTTTATGCTGTTTTTATGACTTGCTATACTATGGCGTTCTTTGACTTTTTTTTTGCCCTACTATACTATGATGTTTTTTGACATTTTTATGCCTTACTATAGTATGAAATTTTATATTTTGCTATACTTTGACGTTTTTTGAGTTTTTTATGCCTTACTATACTATGACGTTTTATACCTTACTATACTATTACATTTTTTGGAAATTTTTTTACCTTACTATCTATGATGTTTTTTGACATTTTTATACCTTACTATACTATGATGTTTTTTGACCTTTTTATGCCTTACTATACTATGATGTTTTATGCCATTTTTATGACTTATAATACTATGACGTTTTTTGACCTTTTTATGCCTTACTATACAATGACATTTTTTCACCTTTTCATGCATAACTATACTGTGACATTTTATACCTGACTATACTATGACGTTTTTTTAGTTTTTTATGCCTTACTATACTATGACGTTTTATGCCGTTTTTATACCTTACTATACTATGACGTTTTATGCCGTTTTTTATGCCTTGCTATACTATGACGTTTTATGCCGTTTTTATGCCTTGCTATACTATGACGTTTTATGCTGTTTTTATGACTTGCTATACTATGGCATTCTTTGACTTTTTTTTTGCCTTACTATACTATGACGTTTTTTGACATTTTTATGCCTTACTATACTATGACATTTTTTCACCTTTTCATGCATAACTATACTGTGACATTTTATACCTGACTATACTATGACGTTTTGTGCCGTTTTTATACCTTACTATACTATGACGTTTTATGCTGTTTTTATGACTTGCTATACTATGACGTTTTATACCTTACTATACTATTACATTTTTTTGAAATTTTTTTACCTTACTATCTATGATGTTTTTTGACCTTTTTATGCCTTACTATACAATGACATTTTTTCACCTTTTCATGCATAACTATACTGTGACATTTTATACCTTACTATAGTATGAAATTTTATATTTTGCTATACTTTGACGTTTTTTGACTTTTTTATGCCTTACTATACTATGATGTTTTTTGACTTTTTTATGCCTTACTATACTATGACATTTTTTCACCTTTTCATGCATAACTATACTGTGACATTTTATACCTGACTATACTATGACGTTTTGTGCCATTTTTATACCTTACTATACTATGACGTTTTATGCCGTTTTTATGCCTTGCTATACCATGACGTTTTATGCTGTTTTTATGACTTGCTATACTATGACGTTTTTTGACATTTTTATGTCTTACTATACAATGACATTTTTTCACCTTTTCATGCATAACTATACTGTGACATTTTATACCTGACTATACTATGACGTTTTATGCCGTTTTTATGCCTTGCTATACTATGACGTTTTTTTAGTTTTTTATGCCTTACTATACTATGACGTTTTATGCCATTTTTATACCTTACTATAGTATGACGTTTTATGCCATTTTTATGCCTTGCTATACTATGACGTTTTATGCTGTTTTTATGACTTGCTATACTATGACGTTTTTTGACATTTTTATGTCTTACTATACAATGACATTTTTTCACCTTTTCATGCATAACTATACTGTGACATTTTATACCTGACTATACTATGACGTTTTATGCCGTTTTTATGCCTTGCTATACTATGACGTTTTTTTAGTTTTTTATGCCTTACTATACTATGACGTTTTATGCCATTTTTATACCTTACTATACTATGACGTTTTATGACTTACTATACTATGACGTTTTATGCCGTTTTTATGCCTTACTATACTATGACGTTTTATGCCGTTTTTATGCCTTGCTATACTATGACGTTTTATGCTGTTTTTATGACTTGCTATACTATGGCGTTCTTTGACTTTTTTTTTGCCTTACTATACTATGACGTTTTATACCTTACCATACTATTACATTTTTTTGAAATTTTTTTACCTTACTATCTATGATGTTTTTTGACATTTTTATGCCTTACTATACTATGATGTTTTTTGACCTTTTTATGCCTTACTATACTATGATGTTTTATGCCATTTTTATGACTTATAATACTATGACGTTTTTTGACATTTTTATGCCTTACTATACAATGACATTTTTTCACCTTTTCATGCATAACTATACTGTGACATTTTATACCTGACTATACTATGACGTTTTTTTAGTTTTTTATGCCTTACTATACTATGACGTTTTATGCCGTTTTTATACCTTACTATACTATGACGTTTTATGCCGTTTTTATGCCTTGCTATACTATGACGTTTTATGCCGTTTTTATGCCTTGCTATACTATGACGTTTTATGCTGTTTTTATGACTTGTTATACTATGGCGTTCTTTGACTTTTTTTTGCCTTACTATACTATGATGTTTTTTGACTTTTTTATGCCTTACTATACTATGACATTTTTTCACCTTTTCATGCATAACTATACTGTGACATTTTATACCTGACTATACTATGACGTTTTGTGCCGTTTTTATACCTTACTATACTATGACGTTTTATGCTGTTTTTATGACTTGCTATACTATGACGTTTTATACCTTACTATACTATGACGTTTTATACCTTACCATACTATTACATTTTTTTGAAATTTTTTTACCTTACTATCTATGATGTTTTTTGACCTTTTTATGCCTTACTATACTATGACATTTTTTCACCTTTTCATGCATAACTATACTGTGACATTTTATACCTGACTATACTATGACGTTTTTTGACTTTTTTATGCCTTACTATACTATGATGTTTTTTGACTTTTTTATGCCTTACTATACTATGACATTTTTTCACCTTTTCATGCATAACTATACTGTGACATTTTATACCTGACTATACTATGACGTTTTGTGCCATTTTTATACCTTACTATACTATGACGTTTTATGCCGTTTTTATGCCTTGCTATACCATGACGTTTTATGCTGTTTTTATGACTTGCTATACTATGACGTTTTTTGACATTTTTATGTCTTACTATACAATGACATTTTTTCACCTTTTCATGCATAACTATACTGTGACATTTTATACCTGACTATACTATGACGTTTTATGCCGTTTTTATGCCTTGCTATACTATGACGTTTTTTTAGTTTTTTATGCCTTACTATACTATGACGTTTTATGCCATTTTTATACCTTACTATAGTATGACGTTTTATGCCATTTTTATGCCTTGCTATACTATGACGTTTTATGCTGTTTTTATGACTTGCTATACTATGACGTTTTTTGACATTTTTATGCCTTACTATACAATGACATTTTTTCACCTTTTCATGCATAACTATACTGTGACATTTTATACCTGACTATACTATGACGTTTTATGCCGTTTTTATGCCTTGCTATACTATGACGTTTTTTTAGTTTTTTATGCCTTACTATACTATGACGTTTTATGCCATTTTTATACCTTACTATACTATGACGTTTTATGCCGTTTTTATACCTTACTATACTATGACGTTTTATGCCGTTTTTTATGCCTTGCTATACTATGACGTTTTATGCTGTTTTTATGACTTGCTATACTATGGCGTTCTTTGACTTTTTTTTGCCTTACTATACTATGACGTTTTATACCTTACCATACTATTACATTTTTTTGAAATTTTTTTACCTTACTATCTATGATGTTTTTTGACATTTTTATGCCTTACTATACTATGATGTTTTTTGACCTTTTTATGCCTTACTATACTATGATGTTTTATGCCATTTTTATGACTTATAATACTATGACGTTTTTTGACCTTTTTATGCCTTACTATACAATGACATTTTTTCACCTTTTCATGCATAACTATACTGTGACATTTTATACCTGACTATACTATGACGTTTTTTTAGTTTTTTATGCCTTACTATACTATGACGTTTTATGCCATTTTTATACCTTACTATAGTATGACGTTTTATGCTGTTTTTATGCCTTGCTATACTATGACGTTTTATGCTGTTTTTATGACTTGCTATACTATGGCGTTCTTTGACTTTTTTTTGCCTTACTATACTATGACGTTTTTTTACATTTTTATGCCTTGCTATACTATGACGTTTTATGCTGTTTTTATGACTTGCTATACTATGGCATTCTTTGACTTTTTTTTGCCTTACTATACTATGACGTTTTTTGACATTTTTATGCCTTACTATACTATGACATTTTTTCACCTTTTCATGCATAACTACACTGTGACATTTTATACCTGACTATACTATGACGTTTTGTGCCGTTTTTATGACTTGCTATACTATGACGTTTTTTGACATTTTTATGCCTTACTATACTATGACGTTTGATGCTCTTTTTATGCCCTACTATACAATGACATTTTTTCACCTTTTCATGCATAACTATACTGTGACATTTTATACCTGACTATACTATGACGTTTTGTGCCGTTTTTATACCTTACTATACTATGACGTTTTATGCCGTTTTTATGCCTTGCTATACCATGACGTTTTATGCTGTTTTTATGACTTGCTATACTATGACGTTTTTTGACATTTTTATGCCTTACTATACTATGACGTTTGATGCTCTTTTTATGCCCTACTATACTATGACGTTTTTTGACCTTTTTATGCCTTACTATACTATGACGTTTGATGCTCTTTTTATGCCCTACTATACAATGACATTTTTTCACCTTTTCATGCATAACTATACTGTGACATTTTATACCTGACTATACTATGACGTTTTATGCCGTTTTTATGCCTTGCTATACTATGACGTTTTTTTAGTTTTTTATACCTTACTATACATGACGTTTTATGCCGTTTTTATGCCTTACTATACTATGACGTTTTATGCCGTTTTTATGCCTTGCTATACTATGACGTTTTATGCTGTTTTTATGACTTGCTATACTATGGCATTCTTTGACTTTTTTTTGCCTTACTATACTATGACGTTTTTTGACATTTTTATGCCTTACTATACTATGACATTTTTTCACCTTTTCATGCATAACTATACTGTGACATTTTATACCTGACTATACTATGACGTTTTGTGCCGTTTTTATACCTTACTATACTATGACGTTTTATGCTGTTTTTATGCCTTGCTATACCATGACGTTTGATGCTCTTTTTATGCCCTACTATACAATGACATTTTTTCACCTTTTCATGCATAACTATACTGTGACATTTTATACCTGACTATACTATGACGTTTTATGCCGTTTTTATGCCTTGCTATACCATGACGTTTTATGCTGTTTTTATGACTTGCTATACTATGACGTTTTTTGACATTTTTATGCCTTACTATACTATGATGTTTGATGCTCTTTTTATGCCCTACTATACTATGACGTTTTTTGACCTTTTTATGCCTTACTATACGATGACATTTTTTCACCTTTTCATGCATAACTATACTGTGACATTTTATACCTGACTATACTATGACGTTTGATGCTGTTTTTATGCCCTACTATAGTATGACGTTTTTTGACTTTTTTTATACCTTACTATATTATGGCATTTTTTGTCCTTTTTCATGCCTTACTATACTTTGACGTTTTTTGACTTTTTATACCATGCCATACTATGACGTTTCAATCCGTGCTTTACTATGATGTTTTTTGGCTGTAAAGAGTGTTACTAGTATACTGGTTAGAGCTCTTGTTCTTCAATGAGAAGGTTGTGAGTTCAAGCCCCATCTAGGGCCACTCACTTAGGAGTTTTGCATGTTCTTCTTGTGTCTCTATGGGTTCTCTCAGGGCAATCTCGTATCCTGTCACAGTCCTTAAAAATGCATTTTAGGTTTATTGCCAACTGTAATGCCTTACTTTAGTATGACGTTTTATGACATTTTAATACCTTACTATACTATGATGTTTCATGCCATTTTTATTGCTTACTATACTATGATGTTGTTTTTACCTTTTTATGCTTTACTACAATTTAAACCATACTATACTATGACGTTTTATACCTTACTATATTATGACATTTTTTGATATTTTTATACCTTACTATACTATGACGTTTTTTCACCTTTTTATGCCTTACTTTACTTTGATATTTTATGCCATACTATACTATGAAGATTTAATCAATACTTTACCATGATGTTTGTGAGTTATAAAGACTGTTAGTAGTACAGTGGTTAGAGCTCTTGCCTTTCATTGAGAAGGTTGTGAGTTCAAGCCCCCTTTGGGGCCAAGCCTTAGGAGTTTACTTGTTCTTCCTGTGTCTGTATGGTTTCTCTCAGGGCAATCTGGTAGCCTGTCACAGTCCTTAAACATGCATTTTAGGTTTATTGCCGACTGTAATGCTTTACTTTAACATGACGTCTTATGATTTACTATAGTATGACGTTTTTTGACAGTTTCATACCTTACTATACTATGATGTTTCATGCCATTTTTATGACTTACTATACTATGACGTTTTTTGATTTTTTTTATGCCTTACAATACTATGAAATTTTATACCTTGCTATACTTTGACGTTTTTTTAGTTTTTTATGCCTTACTATACTATGACGTATTATGCCATTTTTATACCTTACTATACTATGACGTTTTATACCTTACTATACTATTACATTTTCTTGAAATTTTTTTACCTTACTATCTATGATGTTTTTTTGACATTTTTATGACTTATAATACTATGACCTTTTTTCACCTTTTTATGCATAACTATACTGTGACATTTTATACCTTACTATACTATGACGTTTTATACCTTACTATATTATGACATTTTTTTATATTTTTATACCTTACTATACTATGACGTTTTTTCACCTTTTTATGCCTTACTTTACTTTGATATTTTATGCCATACTATACCATGAAGATTTAATCAATACTTTACCATGATGTTTGTGAGTTATAAAGACTGTTAGTAGTACAGTGGTTAGAGCTCTTGCCTTTCATTGAGAAGGTTGTGAGTTCAAGCCCCCTTTGGGGCCAAGCCTTAGGAGTTTACTTGTTCTTCCTGTGTCTGTATGGTTTCTCTCAGGGCAATCTGGTAGCCTGTCACAGTCCTTAAACATGCATTTTAGGTTTATTGCCGACTGTAATGCTTTACTTTAACATGACGTCTTATGATTTACTATAGTATGACGTTTTTTGACAGTTTCATACCTTACTATACTATGATGTTTCATGCCATTTTTATGACTTACTATACTATGACGTTTTTTGATTTTTTTTATGCCTTACAATACTATGAAATTTTATACCTTGCTATACTTTGACGTTTTTTTAGTTTTTTATGCCTTACTATACTATGACGTTTTATGCCATTTTTATACCTTACTATACTATGACGTTTTATACCTTACTATACTATTAAATTTTCTTGAAATTTTTTTACCATGATAAAATGACATTTTTTCACCTTTTTATGCATAACTATCTTGCTATACTATGACCTTTTTTGACAATTTTATAGCTTACTATACTATCACGTTTTATGCCGTTTTTATGCCTTACTATACTATGACGTTTTATGCCTTTTTTATGCCTTGCTATACTATGACGTTTTATGCTGTTTTTATGACTTACTATACTATGACGTTTTATGACATTTTTATGACTTGCTAGACTATAAAGTTTTTGACATTTTTATACCTTAGTATACCATGACGTTTCATGCTGTTTTTATGCCTTACTATACTATGACTTTTTTTGACCTTTTTTTGCCTTATTATACTTTAGCGTTTTTTCATCTTTTTATGCATTAATATACCATCACATTTTAAATCTTGCTATACTATGACCTTTTTTGACATTTTTATACTTTAGTATACCATGATGTTTCATGCCGTTTTCATGCCTTACTATACTATGACTTTTTTTGACCTTTTTATGCTTTACTAAATTTTATTTTTATGACTTAGTATACTATGATGTTTTATGCCATTTTTATGCCTTACTATACTATGGCGTTTTTTGACCTTTTTATGCATTAATATACTATCACATTTTAAATCTTGCTATACTATGACCTTTTATGCCGTTTTTATGCCTTACTATACTATGGCGTTTTTTCACCTTTTTATGCATTAATATACTATCACATTTTATACCTTACTATACTATGACGTTTTATGCTGTTTTTATGCCTTGCTATACTATCACGTTTTATGCTGATTTTATGACTTACTATACTTTGACGTTTTATGACGTTTTTATGACTTGCTATACTATGACGTTTTATGCCGTTTTTATGCCTTACTATACTATGGCGTTTTTTGACCTTTTTTTGCCTTATTATACTATGGCGTTTTTTCACCTTTTTATGCATTAATATACTATCACATTTTAAATCTTGCTATACTATGACCTTTTTTGACATTTTTATAGCTTACTATTGTATGACGTTTTATGCCGTATTTATGCCTTACTGTACTATGACGTTTTTTGACATTTTATGCCCTACTATAGTATGACGTTTTTTTTTTACGTTTTTTTGCCTTATTACACTATGGCATTCTTTGACTTTTTTTTGCCTTACTATACTATGACGTTTTTTGACATTTTTATGCCTTACTATACTATGATGTTTTTGACTTTTTGTTTGCCTTACTATATTATGGCGTTTTTTGTCCTTTTTTTGCCTTAATATACTATGATGTTTTATGCCGTTTTTATGCCTTACTCTACTATAATATTTTTTGATTTTTTTTATGCCTTACAATACTATGAAATTTTATATTTTGCTATACTTTGACGTTTTTTGAGTTTTTTATGCCTTACTATACTATGACGTTTTTGACATTTTCATACCTTAGTATACCATGACGTTTCATGCCGTTTTTATGCCTTACTATACTATGGCGTTTTTTCACCTTTTTATGCATTAATATACTATCACATTTTAAATCTTGCTATACCATGACCTTTTTGACATTTTTATGCCTTACAATACTATGAAATTTTATATTTTGCTATACTTTGATGTTTTTTGAGTTTTTTATGCCTTACTATACTATGACGTTTTATACCTTACTATAATATTAAATTTTTTAGAAATTTTTTTACCTTACTATCTATGATGTTTTTTGACATTTTTATGCCGTACTATACTATGATGTTTTTTGACCTTTTTATGCCTTACTATACTATGATGTTTTATGCCATTGTCCTTTTTATGCCTTACTATACAATGACATTTTTTCACCTTTTCATGCATAACTATACTATGACGTTTTATGCCGTTTTTATGCCTTGCTATACTATGACGTTTTATGCTGTTTTTATGACTTACTATACTATGGCGTTTTTATGACTTGCTATACTATGACGATTTATGCCGTTTTTATGCCTTACTATACTATGGCGTCTTTTTACCTTTTTTTGCATTAATGTACTATCACATTTTAAATCTTGCTACACTATGACGTTTTTTGAAAATTTTATAGCTTACTATACTATGAAGTTTTTTTTTTGGGTGGCTTTTGTGCCTTTATTGGACAGGATAGTGGAGAGAGACAGGAAATGGGGAGGCAGAGAGAGGGGGAATGACATGCAGCAAAGGCCGTCCGATCCAGGACTCGAACCGGGGCCAACTGCAGCGAGGGCTGTAGCCTCTACACATTTATACCTTACTATACTATGAAGTTTTATTCTGTTTTCATGCCCTACCATACTGTGACGTTTTTTGGCCTTACTACACTTCGGCAATAAACCTAAAATCCATGTTTAAGGACTATGACAGGATACCAGATTGCCCAGAGAACCCATACAGACACAAGAAGGAAAAGCAAACTCCTAATGATTGACCCCAAACAGGGCTTGAACTCACAAACTTCTCATTGAAGGGCAAGAACTCTAACCACTACACTACTAACACATTTCATGCCCAAAAAACATCAAAGTAAACTATGGATTAAAATGTCATAGTATAGTAAGGCATAAAAGATGAAAAAACGTCATAGTATAATAAGGCAAAAAAAGGTGAAAAAATGCCATAGTATAGTAAGGTATGAAAATGTCAAAAAACGTCATAGTATAGTAAGTCATAAAACGTCATACTAAAGTAAGGCATTACAGTCGGCAATAAACCTAAAATGCATTTTTAAGGACTTTGACAGGAAGCCAGATTGCCCTGAGAGAACCCATAGAGACACAAGAAGAACATGCAAACTCCTAATAGAATGGCCCCACACAGGGCTTGAACTCACAACCTGCTCATTGAAGAGCAAGAGCTGTAACCAGGATACTACTAACACTCTTCAGAACCAAAAAACATTATAGTAAAGTATGGATTGAAACATCATAGTATAGTATGGTATAAAAATGTCAAAAAATGTCAAAGTATAGTAAGGCATAAAACGTCATAGTATAGTAAGATTTAAAATGTCATAGTATAGTAATGCATAAAAAGGTGAAAAAAAGTCATGGTATAGTAAGGCAAAAAAAGGACAACAAACGTCATAGTATAGTAAGTAATGCTTTACTTTAGTATGACGTTTTATGATTTACTATACTATGACGTTTTTTGACATTTTTATGCTTTACTACATTTTATGCCTTGCTATACTATGACGTCTTTTAACATTTTATGCCTTACTATACTATGATGTTTTAATCCATACTTTACTATGATGTGTTTTGTTGTAAAGAGTAAGGCACAGTGGTTAGATCTCTCACCTTTCAATGAGAAGGTTATGGGCCCCGTCTAAGGCCGTTCTGTTAGGAGTTTGCATGTTCTTGTGTCTTTTTGGGTTCTCTCATGCCAATCTGGCTTCCTCTCACAGTCCTACAGTCCGACTGTAATGCATTACTTTAGTATGACGTTTTATGATTTACTATACTATGACGTTTTCAGACATTTTCATAGTTTACTATACTATGACGTTTTTTGACCTCACTATACAATGACATTTTAAACCTCACTATACTATGACGTTTCATGACTTTTTTTTGCTTTACTACACTATCGCGTTTTTTTACCTTTCTTTGCTTTACTATACGATGACTTTTTTTGACCTTTTTATGCCTTACTATACTATGACGTTTTTTACTTTTTTATGCTTTACTTTATTATGACGTTTTTTGGCCTTGTTATGCCTTACTATAATATAATGTTTTTTGACCTTTTTATGCCTTACCATAATATCACATTTCATGTCTTACTATACTATGACGTTTTATGCCGTTTTTATGCCTTACTATAGTTTGACATTTTTTCACCTTTTTACATCTTACTATACTATGATGTTTTTATGCCTTAGTATACTATGACTTATGACATATATATGACATATTTGTCCCAATATCAAGAGTGATGTTACCATATATGTCATTACAAGAGGATATATTATTATGATATATACACATCGTTTGGATATATTAAGATATGTTTATAACATACATGAAATTCTCAAAGTGAAACTTTATTACAACATGCTTTAAAAGTTTATGTTTGTATATTATTTTCTCAATATTAAATTTAATATAGTTTATATGTTATATTTTCATATATAATGGAAATATACTGACAGGATTTGGGATGGATATATATTTATGTAACATACAGTATGTCTATAATATAAACCTATAATATAAACAGACACACTAAAATACATGTTTCTGTTAGCTTGATCGATATGTCAATATATGATTTCATATGTAATTTTTTACATTTTATACACATATATATATTCTGTATATACATATATGATTTTACTTAATATGTACTTATATTTGATATATGGAAATTAAACACATGCACATATATTACATTTGCATATCTTATATGTTAATAAACCATTTGGTTGACGGCATTAAAAAGTCAATCTCTTTGTTTTGGAGGGGTGGCGGTGTTGTTGCATCCGTTCCAATGTTGAGACCAAACCTACACCCTTGTTATGAATATACACACTTAGAATCTCACCTCTCCTCATGACTCCAACGCCCTGCTGCAACACATTGGCTTGGCTGGTCTCGCTCTTGCCTGGATCCTCGTTGATTATTGCCAGGTTCTGATTCCAGTGACACCAATGAACCTCATCCACCCTGATATAACAAGACACCCCTGTGATTGACAGTTTTCTTTGAAGTGGCATTGGCGCTGCTGAGTGAGTGGTTATGAGTAATGCAAAATACCTGAAGCACCAGCGTCTGTCTGGTGTGCCATCCCAGTTCTTCCCAACAGTCACCCTCTCTCCGGCTCGAAAAGACTTGCGGAGGCAGACTGGGAATGAGCGCTCGATGTCCAAGATGGTTGTTGCCCACTATTTGCCCAGTATACATTATATATAAACATGTTCAGGTAGAGTATTTATCCCTCTCTATTTACAGAAACATATTTTCTCAAACATCTAGTGGTATTTAGCCATTCAGACAGCTTTGGTTTTATTTGTCCAGGTTGTGAGATATCTGACTATGAGATTTCTTCCTCCACTCAAATACAAATAAAATCATAAAATGAAAATCAAATTTTGTTCAGAAATCATGGTGCCCAGAGGATGACTCCTGATGACTTTTCCTCTAGTGTCGCCATGAAGTGCACATGTAGTGTTGAGCGAAATGTCTCAACATTTATTAAATAGATTGCCATGAAATTTAATACACACATTCACGGTACCTACAGTATGAATGGTAAAAACTTTAGTGATTCATTACCTTTTTTTAACCAGCATCAATCTCAATACCTGCTAAACTAATGACATTCCCATCAGCCTCAGTTGTAGTTTGTGTTAAGAGCTTATTAGTAAATGTTAAAATGCTAACATACTAAACTAAAATAGTAAATATTATACAAGCTAAACAACATCTTGTTAATCATTGTTGATTTGAGCATGTCAGCTTAAAGCACCCTGTGCCTTGGTACAGCCTCACATAGCCACTAGAGTGTTTGTAGACTCATAGGCTTGTTTAAATTTCATTTTTCAAAATTGCATTTTGTTTGTTTCACCTAACATGTGTTGTTGATGGAGGCAGAAATCTTAAAGATGAATCTATGAAAACCTGGACAATTTAAGCCAAAGCCATCTGCATGGCTACATACCACTCAAAGTAATGAGACAAACAACCAGCTCACCTGAAGTTTCCAGATCTTCTTGCTCTCCTTCGACACCTGCCCCACAGTCTCCCCCATCAAAGCGATCAACATGTTGAGCAGCAGCACAAACGTGAGGATGATATAAGTAATCAACAGGATGAGGAAGACCGCTGGATACTGTGCGCTGTGGATCATATCCAGTTCTCCCATTCCAATGGTCAGCTTGAAAAGGTCCAGTAGGAAGGTACTAAAAGTGTCTGGGTCCCGGCACTTGGGGTAGGTGGGGCAGCCCCCTTCACATTCAGTGCCCGGTGGAGGACACACTGTCAGCAGGGACACCAGGGCTGTGGGTTGGAACAGATAATGTTGGATTGGATCTATGAGCACTTGGAGTAAGGAGTAATTCAACTTTCTGAGAGCCACGCTAATTCACTTTCTTGTCTAGAGTTAGATTTGGAAATCCATACCACTCTCATATCATATCGTCTCTTAAGCTATACTTAAGAGACGATTCGCTTGGCAGAAGGACTGGAAACAGGGTGAAATAGTCAGGTACATAACCCTCTGTAAAACCACTGGGTGATGATTTTACACTGAGGTTTTTGTATAGATCAAACAGAAATATTGTGTAAAGTAGTCAGCATTACAAGTACTAATAAGCGATTTTTCTTTCCTTTGAAGCCATGCTACAAGCCAGAGTACGCTAGCTTAGCATAAACACTGGAAACGGGGATATACCCTGTTAGAGTTAACAGGTAGACATTTAGCTTACCTTAGTGTAAAAGAGAGAATGTTTTTATTATTATATATATCCCAATCTAATTCATGGTAAAATAATGAATTTCCCATAACTATCCCTTTAAGTAATGCTGACACAGGCCTGTAAAATTAGATGAACATAAGCCTACCTGATGCATATCCAATCATGAAGAGCACATACACCAGCAAAAATCTGAAAAGGTCTTTGAAAAGAATCTGAGAACAAAAAATAAAAGGAGTGTTAAGACTCATGGATGCTGACGTTTAAGGTTAATTAATTTTCTGTTAATTTCCTCCAGTGTCTAACCTTCTGTATCATAATGCTGTAGGTGCCAGTGAGCTTCAGGCCTCTGGTGAAGTAAAGTGTGTTCATCCAGCCAAGGACAAGTGCAAACACCATCACAGACACATAGGCTTTAATGCCAGACAGGTAGAGAGCAGCTGTGACTACAATCAGTACAGAGTAGATGAAACTAGAGAGGACAGAGAAAAACTTTGTCAAAGAACCAGTTCCAATGCTAAAGTCTGTGATACTGATTTAATACATGAAGGCTCGATTGCTAGTATTTGACATTGTTACAGAATGTAGACATCACAGCCATGTTGCTAATGATCTAAATCAACACGGTTCAGAGAGGTGCATGATATTCTCTGCTCTTTGTTTGTATCATGGGTTTAATTAAAGATGTAAACTATGAAACATGCCAGCGAGGAGGTTTAGATATTAATTAGATGACTCAATTAAAAGGATGCAAAATTTGCCCCTGGTAAAAGTCAGCAAGAGCTGCAGCAGATTTGAGGAAGAGGCGGAGGAGGGACAGAGGATAGGGACTTACTACAGCAGCTGAAAGGATCCATCAATAAATAAAGACTTCACCCCGGGACACTTCTTCAGGAAGACATCTTTAATCTGCAAAAAGCAGGAGATACATTTCCATAATGACAACAACACTGTCGTTCTAGTTTTGAATTTGATGCAAGAGTCTGGGAAACAGTGGAGAGACAATCAGTGATTAATCTGTAAAGATGCATCAAACTCACATTAGTGAGGAAAAAGAAGATTCCCGATGCCAAGGTGACAATCTCTCCCACCATCCGCAGGTAGTCAGAGGATGTTTTGTAGGGGTACGGAGGCTGAAGGGAGAAAGATGAGACTTAGTGATGACATTAATTTAATTTAGATTCAACTCAACCTGAATTTTTTTACATTAAATAGCTGTCTGTTAAGAATAAAGCTAGAGTCGGCTGCTGGTTAGTATAGTTTTGTATTAACACATAACCCTCCATCTGTTTTTACATTTAGGTGTGTGTATTGATTAAACAAATAGAATATAATGTGTAAATCGGATTCAAAAAATTAAAGGTGGATTTTGGAAGATTTTTAACTTTGGACAGAGAGCCAGCCTAGCTGTTTCCCCCTGCTTCTTATGTTTATGCTAAGCTAAGCTAACCAGCTGCTGGCTGCATATTTACTGTACAGATTTGACAGTGGCATTGTCTACTCATCTACCTCTTGCCAAGAAAGCAGATGAGCGAATTTCCCAAAGTCCCTAAATACATGATGCATTAGCATTTCGTTTGAAAACAGTTTTTAAGGGATCTAATGTGCAGCACATGTGGCCTACATAAAACACAGCACATATATATTAAATAAGCAAAAATTTAAATCTCTTCTATGGTATAAATATGTTCACATGGTGTATTGAAAATTCAGCGCTGCAGGGGCACATTCAACAATTTCATATTCTGAATCACTGATCAGTTCCCCCTTCAATCTAGCCACACTGAGGACAATTGACATTTTCAGTTGTTCCGCACCCACCGTTTCCTGTGTTGGGTGGTAATAAGCCACTAGGGTGAAGGTGATCATGGTGATGAGGTAGGAAACCACACTGATGTAAAAGGTGACAGCAGCAAACTTCTGCCATTTGGCCCTAAGCAGCTCGTTGATGGGCTCCACTGCCAGCATCTCATGGCGGTTCTGACAACAGGACCAGAAACATGACACAAATACAATGTAATCAAAATAAAATAACAAAAGTCTGATCTTTGTACACACGAGACATTTTTCCTGCATGCTCCCGTACATTTCAGGCATTTTTATGTTTAGTCTTATTTTATAGTCTTTTTTTATATCAAGCCTGGTGTTTTGTTGCTCTTAATACCCTGATCTTGAGAGAAATAACATTTCATTTCAGCCTTTTGAATGACAAATAAACAAAAAATTGTCTTCATTCACCTCATTGCGACTGTTGTAGACAAGGATTTCCAGCACAGATGGTTCCTCTCCACATGTATCCAATGACGATAGATCATAGAGGGAGGAGTACACTGGACCGTATGCCCAGTCCTTAAACTTTCGAGACAGATGACGGACTTCCTCATCTTTGATCTCACGCCGGATAATGTGCTGAAAAACCTGGAGGAATATGGAGAAGGTAACCTAATGTAGAAATGTGATGAGGAAAACTTTCATTATACCCTGATACATCATCATCCCTACCCCTATCTTGCCCAGCTTGGCAGCCATCATGAGAGGTGACATGCCATCACTGTTGAGCACTGTCTCCAGGCTGCATTCCGGGTAGAGCTTAGCGCTCTTGATTAGCAGCAGGTCGTACATCTTTGTGAGGAAACGTGTGTTGTCCTTGGTGTTGTCCGCAATGTGCACTAGGGCGTGCAGTACTGTGTTTCCACGTGAGTCCTGGCGCCGCAGGTCGGCTTTCTTGTGTGGATTCTCAGTCAGGTAGTGCACAATGTCAGGCTGGTTAGTGCATGCAGCCAGTGAGAGAGGCAGCTCACCTGGGCAAACAGAGAGAGAGAGAGAGCACTCACTTCACACTCAATTCACAGGAGATTAAGAGAACTGCATTCCAGCTTAAAAATAAGCAAATCAACAGGAGGGTTAATTAGGAACTATAGCTGGCGTCTGTATGTTTTTGCAAAGCATACTAAACATGGATCAAAGATTTGACTTAAATCCCTGCTATGAAAACAGCACAATTAGCAGTTGTTTGAGGGAGGGGCGCAATGGGGCCAGAGTGCCAAAAGCAGCTGCTGAAAATGAGCCGTTGCCATGGGTGACAGATTACTTTGTCACCTCACATAGAAACGCTCCTCTTCATGGATTTGCACGGGTGCATGCAGAGTGTTAGCGTGAGTCTAAATCCCATTAGCCGTCAGCCCTGCCAGGTTCCTGTTCACCTCACTGCAAAGCTCCGCAGCAAATTACTCACACTGTGCCCGGACACGCTGGGATTTGGGAATGACAACCGTGCTAAGTGCAAATAGAAATCATCTCCTCTGTGATGAGTGAGGAATATAACACTTGAATGTAATCAAATAAACAATTCTTAAATTGGGTTGGGTAAATAAATAAAACAGAGTCCAGAACAAGTCACTTCTACCTTTCTTTTCATGCTTTTTTAGAGTAACATTAATATCAATTATATCTGCCATGATTATCATCAAAAAACTAAAGTGACATATCGTTATAAATACAAACATATTCTTCTCTGGGTATCACATTGTCTACTGTGATGGAGGAGATAGGGCCTTTACAGAAGCCAGCAGAGGGCAGTGTTGAGTTTAATTTACAGGCTGATTTATTTTTCCTTCTGGTCGGCAGAGGATGTTTACTTTTCTTAACTGCTGAATACAGACACCTTTCACTGGACGCGCCTCTTGAACATATGACATAATGCTTGTCTTTTCATGTGTTTTTGGAGCATTACTAATGACGGTTCCTCGTACGACACTTCAAAAAACATTTGGGTGTAAGGTGGAGTTCACCACTGGACCACTGCAGTAGCTGACTGTATTAGTCCAGCCAACACTCACCACGTTAAAAAGAGAATGGGTGGGGTGTAATGTCACTTAATTTCTGTACGGCAACAGAGATTTCTTTGCCAGGAAAATGTACCGTTGGTCAACTATTTTATCTTGGCAACTGCAGCACATTACAAAACTTTGATGTCAACTCCAGGTTGTAAAAGACAGAAAGGCCACTTGTGTGTAAAGCAGAAACTTAGAGCCAACGTGGAAATTGAAAAAGTGATGAGTGAAGTCACAGAAACCTCAGACAAACCACATCCTTACAGCCGTATGAGGCAGAAAATACAGTAACAGCTTTTCAGAACCCAACGTCTGAATGTTTCTGTCTTTTTATCTCCTAAATACAGATACCATATAAAGATACAGAAACACAATGAACTCTGTTGTTCGAAAACATGGTTTATGTGTGTGACAAAGGTCATTACCGAAGTAGAAGTAGCCCCCCTCGTCTTTGGGCTGGAAGAAACGTCCCCTCGCCTGGGCGTGAACATCAGCCCCCTTCTCCACCAGTAACTCAACGTACTGCTTACAGCGTCGCTCTATGGCAATGTGGAGCGCCGTTTGACCTGACAGTGCAACAAAACACAACACAGAGGCGTTATTTCATACCACTGCTTTGTGTGCTGTGTTCAGTTGAAAAAAAAAATCATGTGAAAGATTGTTTTCCAATAATAACTAAATTGAGGTGTATGGAGTTCGTTATGTTGACAAATAAGCAAATAAGACAGTTACACGAAAGAAGGAGTATCCAACTTGCCATTTGTCTACAGATATTTGTCTTTTGTGAAACTGATGCCCAATTATGAACATGAGGGTGCAGGTCGTAAAACACTATAAGCTGTGAGGGGTTAGGGCTAGATTTATGTGCAGGTTGTTTCTCTGGAATCACCCGTAGAAACTGAGCCCTTAAAGATTTTTATGTTTTCACATAAAAAGTGTTTCCTGCATGAGCAAAAAAAAAAAGAAAATAAAAATTGTGAAATTACTTGTGAAAAGTACAGAGATTAGGTCAATATGTAAACAATAACAATGCAACATCACATTTTGTATTACAAGGTGAAAAGGCTTCTGTCACAGGCTGTATACAGTGCTGTTACACACAACTGTGTAATAAAGTCACTGCAAAAACATTCTTTTTCCCTGCTAATTGGGCCTCACCCACCAGTCTGGCGATATAGTAACGAACCACTGCTTCTGGTAGCTTCAGTGCAAGATGAGGGGATTGTAGTCTACTACAAAACTGTACAATTCAAATTAGATGCTTATTTCTTAAACAACTCATTTAAATTACAAATGAGTTTTATGTAACTGCGTGTTCTCATTATTGGGCTGTTTCCATACCTCTGTAGTACAGATCCCTAAAGGGAGAATTTATGAACTCTCTGAGGTTTCCCGTCTTCTCTGCGATGTCGACCAGCAGTGGGATGGTGTCGTTCTGACCACCATAAAGGTTCATCAGGGCCTTAGGCAGGCACGTCTTACCCGTGGATGGCTCTGTTAGCAAAGTGAGATAAAAAAAATTTCTTTGACAGAATTGTTTAGAGAGGATAGTTTAAGATTCTTTGTGCAGTCATACATACCCCCTAAGTCCTATCAGATGAACTCAAATACACCCTCCTCAACACTACACTACAACACTTTTAAACTGGATGTTATTTACCATTAAAAACATTATAAAAGTGGATGCTGTAGTAATCATTTTTGTTACAATTGAATTGTCATTGTTTAGGTTGGTTTATTCAACCGTTTATTCGTTACTTTAAGCTATTTAACTATTTACCCATTACTTTCAGCTAAATATTTCAAACCTTTGTCCATTACTTTTCCACAACCCAGGCAACTGATGAAGTGGGTGCCTTTGTTAAAATCTATTGTCATGTAAGTGACTTCCTGTTGTGTTCCTCTTAATGTACTACGAGTGAGTACAAAAGGAAAGAAGACAGCCAGAGTTTAGTGAGCTTTGTGAAAGTCACTTTCAGGGTCATAAGAACAAACTGTTGAAGATAGGGGTCATGGCAGCCCTTTACAATTTTTAGTTTCTCAGTTAAAAAAAAAAAGTCTGTAAGCCAGAGAGATGACAGTTTGCTGTGATTTTTCTCTGCTTCTTGTTATAAGCCTGAAAAAACTCTTCAAATAAACAGGAAGCTTTCTTGGGCCTGCCCTTAGGAGACAAAGACTGAGACATTGCTCCACCTTTTCCTTCTCACATTGTCTGAAGCAAAAAACTGCAGAAAGAGGGAAGCAAGGGAATACAAAGGTCAAAGGTCAACCACCTAGATAAAGCTGAGTTTCTGCAAAGGCAGAGTAGAGATTTAAAAGTTAGAAATTTGACAGAAACTGTGTAAAAGAGTGAGAAATGAACCTATGTTTTTTAGATCTTAAACCCTTTTTATTCCCTTATAGTCTAATTTTTCAGCGGTTGTTTGGACAGGTGAAAAATAAGTACATAGAAATCTATACACATTTTAGTTTCACCTCTGAACTCCTCATCAGTTAACCGCTTTCCATGACTTTGCAGGTACTCCATAAGGCCCTCGAGGGCCTTGGGGTCTCCACGTGACACACAGTCAAAGAGGACAGAGCGGTTGAATGTTTTCATCACCTTTGGTGGTTCTGAGCTTGGACCATCATCGATGGATGTCTCGGTTTTACTGAGGAGACAAAAAAATGACGATGTTATTGTATATCACACATTCAAGATGTTAAATGATTACAACAATATTTGGAATTATCTTTAAATCCATTAATTCTTTTATACATTTTGTTGAGAGAAACCACCTTTTAAGTAATCACCCACACCCTTCAGCGCTTCAGTAAATGGAGCTCTGTGTAGTATATGTGACAGGTATGGCAGCCAGAAACAGGCAGCAGCCTAAATATTACCTCAACGGCTGCAGAGGAACCAACAACATGCTCTCTGTTAGATCACTGAATGGGCTGAATGAAGGACTGCACTGTGTTTGTGTGTGTGTGTGTGTGTGTGTGTGTGTGTGTGTGTGTGTGTGTGCATGTGTGTTTGTTTTTATGACAACATTTTTCCAAATCAGGCCTTTTGTGCCAGTCTGGGTTTATTACTACCAGTAAGACAATAAGGTAAACCCCTAAAACCAAGAAGTCTAAAGGAACACACAACCATTACATCCTGGAAACACAAATAAATTAGTTAAGAGTCAGTGAGGCCCCCTCTCACCCTCTTGGAAGCTTCTTCCTGCGTCTCTTCTGGTTGCTCATGTGGCCGTAGGTACCATAGTCAAAGAGTGAGTCCATGGGTGCTTTCTTGGGGCCTGGAACCACATTGGAGTCATATATGGTGGATTCCAGTAGGTCCATCGGGTTGGAAATGCCCTTTTTGAAAGCACCCTGGAATTTCATCCGCAGGTTCTGTCTGCTGTCTGCAGGCTGGTCGGGCTGAACCAGCTCCACAGCTGAATCCTGAGTTGACGGGGAGGCATCCACGCTCTCGAACAGGTCTGAGAGCTCAGACAGGGGGAACGCCACCTCGCTCTCAGGCTGAGTGGCCTCGCCATTGCCTGCGTCCACAGAGAGAGCAGCTTTGGCCGGAACAGAAGTGAGTGTGTCGGCCTTGGACAAAGCAAGGTGGCACCTTCTGAAGAGAGCAGAACGGCCCTGAAATAAAAACCATAACAAAATGTTCTGAGTGAGCTGAATGGCCTTCAGGTAGATAGGAAAGTCTTGTGGAATATGGAAAATGGAAAAAGAAGTCTTAATCTCTTCAAACCCATCAGTACACATTTCATTACTCAGAAACTGTCATCTTAAAACTTGTCTCCTTTCTTTCCTCGCATGCACATGTTCTTACTTATCAAAGCAGCAGATCTGCCGTTCAGTTCAGTTTCCAGATCACATGAGGACAGAGGAAGTACAAACCAGAGGAAGGAGGATAGGAGGATATACAAATAATAGATAAGAGATGCAGTCAGTAGTAATCACCAACAGGCCAAATTGGATACAGAACGGTGTGACCAGCAGCACAGTATTAAAAACTATGAAAACCTTTTTTACTCACAGTTAATGTTGTGATGTTTTTGTTATGATTTTAGATGAGATTTTCAAAAAGGGGTAAATATAAGCCCAAGAAAAATCTTCAGTCAAGATGGTAAACCACCCAGATCCTGACTCATCTCATCTCATCTCATGATCAGTTTAGTTAGTAGACACCAGCCTTAAAAACAGCCAGAATTTTTAAATATATGGCATTTGCTGTCTAAAGTTGTACGATGCTCTTGTTGCTCTTTAAACTTATAGTTAAAGTTTTATTTAATAAAAATGGATCATTTTTCAGGATCTGAGAAGGTGTGGTCTTTGCTCTTGACAAGGTGGTGCATCTCCGCTACTCAAAGAAATAGCAATGGGGACAGGAGCAACTTGGACAAAAAAATAAAACAATTTAACTGATAAGAAATTGTTTTAAGCCTAGAATTACTAAAGAAACCCTGGAAATTTGAAGCAGATTTTGAAGTATACGAGTGACATTTTACCCCTCTGTACCTCATTCATCCCTTTTATCACAATGATGTGCCAAATTCCTCTTCAGCGGAAACTGGAAATGATGCTGAAGCATGTGGGCACCCTGAAGAAACAGAAAGGAGCAACCATCATATGAATTACTGCCACAGAAGTACAGACAAAGGCGACCTGTATGTCCTAAGTCATAAAAAGAGCTCAGTCATTTTTGGTTCAGATCTGTGGAAAACATAGCAAAGGACTGATGCCAAAACCAACATGAGTGTGTCCACTCATTGGTCAGAGGGACGTGTTTCCTCTACAGGCAGAATCACACCACCTGTCTGTTTAACACAGGACACACGCAAAAACTAAATCAATGCCCTTCCGACGTACTCATTACAAGCGGTATACAGTATAGCCCTATATTTCCAATCCTCTCTGCACCTACAAACACACTCTACTGCTGCAGCATGCTATCACAAGGGAATTAGAACAACATGACATCCTCACATGTCCCTCCGCAGGCTTCCTTTTGAGTGATACTCTTTCCTGAATTTGTTCATGACATTGAAAACTTATCTAGACCTAACTGTGCTGTAAAGGGGCAACACAAACAGGGGAGCTGGGGTCCTGCTAAGGGAGAGGAATGACTCATAACCCTGTCTGACACATGGGATTATCATACCTTCACACTTGAGCAGGCATTTGATAGTAAAAAGACAGAGGAACAAAGGGAGGCTGCCCTTGCTAAACTATTATAACAGACTAAGAACAAAGGATTAAGTTGTTTAGTGGAGAGAGGAGCCACTGTGTATTAAAACTGTCAAGGTGATAGAATGGGATCATAAAATATCAAGTAGACCCAAAGCTCTCATATCATCCACTTATTGGGTCGGGAAGTGGTAATCCACTTGTGAGAGTTTCTAAACGTGAGTGACTCTAATGTCCCATCAGAGATGTGGGACTTCCTGTTGTGTCACTGCTGATGTGACATTATCCAGAGCAAGAGAGGCTGGAGGCTCTTAATGGGTCCCAATGGCTGCTGGAGATTACACAACCAGTGGAAAATAAATAAAGATAAACAAAAAACAAAAAAAATCTGATGTTTTAAAATATTAGATTGTAAGGGCTCTAAAGATAATGCTGAGGATCTAACAAAAAGATTTTATATATTCATGAATTAAGTCGGTGTAAATAAAAAGAAGCAAAGAGGCAACTTTTAAAGATGCAAAATGATATTTAAGTAAAAAGGAATAACATTAAACATTAAAAACTAAATTCCTAAACTTGAGTAATAACTTCAAAGTTCGGCTTCTTTCTCATTAATTATTGAACTTATACCAAAGTCACACAAAGTTATAAAAAGAAGCCATCCAAAGAAGAATAAGAATCAGAGGTGTTCCTTACCTTGATTTAATCGGTTGCTCTTATTCTCTTAAAAAAAAAGAAAAAGAAAAAGAAAAAAAGAACAGACTATTTGAGCGCAGTTTTCTCCTTAGTTTGAAGTAAGTTTCTCTCTCGCCTGGTGAGCGCTCCTCTGCTGCCTCTGCAGGTTTAACGTGACTCCAGCCAGATGCATCCAGCCACAGCTTCCCTCTGCTTCATGGGTCCGCCTCAACGAGCGATTTCACAGATTTTGGGTGGGACCAGGGTGGGACAAAGTTTCCTGAAAACTGCAGCCAAAGCGGAAGTGTAACACGCAGTACCGGTCGTGGCCGCCAGGTGGAGGCTTCAAAAGAAATCTACGCCCATCAAGGTGTCTGCTTCTCGGAAAATAGACACCGCTTTGTACAGTTTACACAACAAGACGTCATGGTCTCAAAAGGATGTGTCTCTTCTCTTCGTGAAAACTAACCTCAGCATAAGGTCCATTTTGTAGCAGTTCGGGGGCTTTCCATCATATCAGATGGTCTTCCTCAGCAGATGGAGTGTGTTTAGTTGTCACAGAATAGTAGCCCACACGTGTTCAGTCATCTTTTTGAGCACTTACAGGAGTTTCTCGTCCACACTGACTTGGAAGCTGTTGCTTTCTATCACAGAGTGGCCTTTACAGGTGGCATTCACTGCTGAATGAGCAGAACTTCCAGGAGTAATGGGCTATTACATAAATACTGACCCATTTCTCAGCTATACAAACTCTCACAGTCAAGTGGAGTGCTGCTATAAATAAACCTTTGCAAGGAGGGTGTGGTGAGAGCAAAGAGAGCACAAATAGTCATTCACAAAAGAAAAGTATCCCTGTTACTTACAAGCAAAAGTCCAGCATTCATAATTTGAAAAAGTAAATGCACTCAGACAGCAGAAGGGCAAGATTTGATACTTTCTAGATGTTAAATTGTTCATTAAATAGTAAAAACTCAAATCAAATCCCTAAAGGTAATGGGCATCTTAAAAATATAGCATTTCTTACTGATGCATTAACATATAAGCAGCATTTTAATGTCATATCTGGTCCTAATGAAGATAATTAATTGTATTACTAACTATTAGGTAGTTTACTTTATAACAATGTATCATATTTTATAAATTGACCATATGGTTTACAGTGCATTCACAATGTATTCAGCACTGTGTATATAAAATTCCAAGTAACAAGTAGATGTCAGAAAGTTTATTGGTGTAGAAGTACAATATTTCCCTCTGAATGCAGTGGAGTAGAGATATAAAGTGGCAACTAAAAATATGCTCAGGTAAAGTACAAATACTAGAGAACTAGTAGTAACTAGGAGTAAATGGACTTATTCACCCTCCACCACTGCTGATTGCCTATTCTGAAATGTGTTGGAAAACTATAGAGACAATACAACTTCAAGAAAGAAACTGGAGAAGGAAAAAAACACGAACACCATATTAATTGTTGCACATATTTTTTTATTGCAAATAATGGTTTACATGAGTTGAAAATACAATATTTGTTATTTCCACTGTTCACACTGCAACATAATTTCAGCCACAAGAGACATCAGACAAACATATCAGAGCATGCACTCAGAAGAACACAGACTAACCAGAGGTCATCAACAAAAACTTCACCTTCCCTCGAAAATTTGGTTAAAAGAAAATATACATCTAGTTTTATGTAAGAACCTGAGAGCAGAGTGGACTGAAAAAAACACTTGACAAAGCATTGCTTTGGAAAAATAGAAATATATGCAAGTCCTGTGTAACAAAGAGGTGTAATAGAGGCAGACCAGACCCTCAGTGATAATTAACATTTGTTATTAATTGGTGTCCCTGGTTTACACAAGGTGACATGTATAAAAATATATATGATTAAAAGCAGAAGAGCTGACATAGTCACTTCAATGATCTGTACCTCCAGCTTAAGGCACCAACAGGTGTGCAATGTTAAAAGCCATTTACAACAGTGGACGTACACCTTCAAAGTATTGTGTGGGGTCCAACATGTGGGATATCAAACACTTTGTACAACTTGTACTGAAGGTAATAAATAACTTTATAATAATGTAATACTTAGATTTGATACTTTCTAGATGTTAAATTGTTCATTAAATAGTAAAAACTCAAATCAAATCCCTAAAGGTAATGGGCAACTTAAAAATATAGCATTTGTTGCATAAGATGAAACATATGGCGTCTTCCCTCAAATATGTGGAATGTGTTTTGGATTTCAAAATAGAAAATAATAATGTCAAAATAAAAGCCATAGGCCTGTATTTCAGTGAGGTAATTTAATATGTTCTACTACTGCTACTGCTGCTTAAAGGTACCGTGGCTATTTCCTCATATAGGAGAAATCAAATGCATTAGGAAAATGAACAGTTTAAAATCGTATGTAATTTTCTGATTGTTGGTATAATTTCAAATAAAAACAGCATCTTTCTTCCTGCTGATAAAGATGAAAACAATGTTTTCTTCAATATATGTAGTGTTAAAAAAAATGCTAGAAGCAAAACAATACCACTATAAGATGCCAATTACTGTAACAAAGATTATAGTTTTGCATTATGTTGTGTAGCTCATTAAATCAATAAGTTAGCTTAAGGTTTTTGTAACAGTCCTGTTGCTGGTTTAAAAACATTTGTTGAGTTAAGTAGCACTTTGATTCTTGGTATAACTTATATAACTCATATTTGTGAGAGTACCCATGATCATTCACATAAATATCTGGCAATTATTTTAACTTAACATGGTCTTCCTATAAAGAGACCTGACTCTTCAAATGGAGAACAAAGAAAATACAGTGTTTAAATCAAAAAAATCAAAAACAGTGACTAAAAGGCATACAGAGAAAAGCCAGAGCAGGCAAACAGATGAGTAAAAGTGCACAAATATTTGATGAGTATAATAAATACACTCTCAGAGTGAGCTGTCAGAAGACCTGAAGGGAGCCAAGTCGAGATGTGGACTGCACAAGTGTAGATTGCATAATGCAGATGACTTCGTAAACTGAGTAGATCACAGGAGGAAAGAGGAGCGTCCGGCAGTCACACTGTGTAGTCAAGGTCAGCATTCATCTTATTGTACAGCTCATAAATGGCATCAACCGTGGCAGAGAAGTTGATGAGGAATTTCCTGATTTTTTCCAAGCACTCCTCTTCCTTGATGTCCCGACCCTTGGAGAGGGCCTTCAGGAAATCGGACTTATATGGAGCAGCGAAAAGAGTTGCCTAAAAGCAAACAAAGATGCAACATTTGCATTTTTCAACAAATTACACAGACCAAGCCATGTCTGCTCTCTAAGATACGAATCTCTTATAAAACAAATATTAGGCGACTCACCTTGAAAAGCTGCTGCACCAACCAGCCATGGTACTTCTTCAGGGCTATTTCATAGGCTTTGGTGACATTGACTCGAATGAGGTTTGGATTGTTGTCATCCTTCTCACCGTCCACCAGGCTCTGAAGAAAGACCTGGATAAACCGAAGACCCCTGTTGAAAAAGAAGGCATGCGTGGTGGTTATGGATACAGAACTTGCCAACAATGAAAAAAACACGCAGATGTAAAGTTTCTCAAACCTTTTGAGCCACATGAGAGCCAACGTCGCTCCAACTTTGGGCCATTCTGCTCCGTGCATTTCCTTCTCTGCCTCCAGAATCTGCTGGAGTGTCTTGAACCGTCCTGGGTTTGTATCATAAACTGCCTTGATTTTCTAGTAGTTAAAACAATGTATTTTAAAGTATTTGAAAATTAATGAGCAATACAAGAGTAGAGAGACACATTTAACTCAAGTCACATTAACAGTACTTACTGTGATGTTCCCAAATATGTCAGCTTTAACTGGTGCAAAAATAGTAGAGCCAAGGCAGTCTGAGGAGAAACATTAACACAGGATGTGATTGAGAGTTTAAAGAGCAAGTGAGAGTGAAAACCGATATATAATACACATAAAGAAAAAATTATATTGTTTTGAGAATATCAGCATTCTTTGGAGCTTTTAACAATTACCAACATAAATCAACTAACTCAGAAGCTAACGAAGTAACTTGAGTGCAGGTTTGATGTCTTATTGTTGGATATTGTCAGAAAAGTTTAGATTTGTTATCACTTTTCAACCTCAGTTTGTAAAAAAACAAACAAACAAATATTTAAACTTGTCAGTGACTCTGGCGTTGCATTTTCAGTAGTTAGCTTTCCTTCTTGACTCTTTGGTGGATCTGTCTTTAAAAACTCATGCTGAACACATTCTAGTCAAAACTGTAGTGCTTCAGCGTATCCAAAATACATTAAACGGGCAAACTGTGCAGTTACAAAGTTGGTAATTGGGTTTAATATATTTATGATATAGTGTGGCTGAAGTGCAGCGCTAGACCAACCAGATATGAAATCTATATGTAATGCTGTCAAACATTGTCTGAAGAAATGTTTAAAAAAAAAAAAAACAACTTTAAATTGCATATTGGAAAGATTTGGCTTGAGTAGTTAAAATACTCTTGCAGCCGACAAGAACAATGGAAGGTAAAGCCAAAGTACCTTACCAAACGCCTCACCACAGTATTATCATTAGGTGTCTTTTAATTAGGCTGCTAGAGGACCTGAGTATTTGGTGACGGGACTGTGAACAATGAGACATCTCGTGTCCCGACCACACACGGCTCCTGGTTGACCCACTGACACAACAGACAGCTTTCAGCCCCTGAGCTATTAGTGGAAACTACTCATGACAAAGTCTGTTGTGCTGATGTGATGCATCGCCATAACACCGATGGCAACATATCTTGTTTCGGAGACATCCTCATCTTCTATGGTTCTGTCAATATTTTCCACGCTATTCACAGGTTAAAGATTTGTGTTATGCATACATTGCTTCTGGAGGCTGCACGCAATTAAACAGACTATAGCTAAAATGTATTCTAACAAGAATAAGCCGATGAATAATGGTGTATTAAAAAACAGCATCATTTGTTCAGCTCTTGGCTCGTGAACAGTCCTGCACACCCACACAGTTGTTAATTATTCTGGGTAATTAGACCTGTTCTCAGGGTGAAGTTGGACAGAGGTGGGAGGTGGGAGTTTGCAGAAGTTACTGAACAACATAGACTTAATGATACTAAATAATCATAAAAATATCAGTTGTGCTGCAACAGAACTAACAGAGGAGTGATGGAGTTGTCAGTCAAGCCCAGAAGAAGAGATCATTTAAAATACCTGTGTGTATGTACTATGAGTGTGCAGGACTTTAATGGCTTGTAGGAAAGTTGGCCAAGAAATTTCTAGGTCAGGAAAAACAATGGCGACAAGGAGGAAAGAGCTTAATGTCGACATCAGACTTGGTTCCTCTCAAGGGTTTCACATGGCAAATTCAATAGAGGACCTTTGGCATATTAATACAGAATGAAGTCACACAAAGATGCCCTGGTGCACCATGCCACCAGTGAATGGGCAAGGGGAACTCAACACCATACTAATCAATTTTCACAACTTAAAATCCAGGCCAGTGGATTAAATTATGCATGCTAAAGGATTGTGGACAGCTTGATGGAGAGTAATACGATCCAAAAAAAGATTATCATTTGGAAAGAGCAAGATCGTTTCATTGGGCTTGACAGAAGTGTTGTGACAGATTTCCCTCACAACAAATATTGTGCTTAGTAGTCAAATTGAACAAATCCCACATGAAAAATTTACAATGGTAGAAAAAGCAGCCATTGCAGTGGGTTATTTTCAAATAAAATCTTTTTTGTGCCAATTCAGCCAATTTAACAGTCAGCTGCACTTGAAAGATACATTTCTATAAATCAATATGCTTCAAACTAATTATCACTTTGTCAGTGCCATCAATCTGGCCTATACTGTCACTATAAGTCTCTGACAACTCAGTCATTATAACAAGCTGAATAGAAATACATTGTGAGTAGAGGAGCACCATTTCTCTGCAGGCAGTGACATCTGAGAATACGTTTTTCACATTTATTTCCACAATAACTTCATGTCTAGGAATATCACTACATGGTGTCTGCTGTGTCACACTGTGGAAACTTCACTTACCAAAGAACGGTGGAAGGTATGACACAGCCTCCAGAAACGGTCTCGTTTCCACCTGTCTGTCAGCTGGCAGCTGTCTGAACTGGTGCTCCATTAGCAGAGCCATCTCTTTAGTCCGGATGCTCTCTTACCTCTGAAATGATAGTAACAGGCTGTCAACTCTCCACTGCTGATTTACAGTGACACCAGTAGAAACTGTGTGTTGGAGGGGTGGGGTGGGGGCAAACACACACACACACACACACACACACGAACACACACACACACACACACACACACACACACACACACACACACACACACCTACTCACCTACTCTGAACCCAGGTGACGGCGGGATATCCAGCCCCGTCGGCTCATGTGATCGACTTGTTACTGATAGATCCGGGTCATCGCCACCTGTCGGGTAAATGGTCCGATAAACGGCGCTTAGAAAGAAGTCCAGAGGAAACACAAGAACGGCACCTGATGTGCTCCAATCAGCTGACACTAGTCTTCCTCTGCGTTTAATCACATATGCTCCTTTACTGCCAACTAATGGAGTTTTGTGGAACATCTCAAAATGTAGCCTACAGTCACACCAGGTTGGTGAACTGTCATTTAGTTGTTGTGGCGGGGAGTAAGCAGTTAGCCTACACATAGCAGGATTACATAATTCAATTAAAAAAAACAAATGCAATTCAAATCTGTTACAGTTACTAAGAAAAAACTAAAACTAATCAAGAAAAAACTAATCCAAAATGCTGGTGATTACAAATGGGTTAAAACCGAATGTATTCTTCGGTAAAAAAAAAAAAAGGTTAAATAATAACATTAATTCTGCTGCTTTGCAGGAACAACTCCTTTTGGCATATCTGCAGACAACGTGGGACAGATAGGCGATAGGTGTGAGGTCTAATGATGCTCACCAACTTAATTCAGCATTGTGTTTTTATTAAATATTAACTTGGAGAAGTCACTGTTGGGAAATTTCTATAGGGCACAGACTAACAGACTAAAGTCTATACTAAAATAATCAAATGTAATGAGTACATTACTTTAATGAAGTATTTAAAACAGATTTCGTATTACATTTTTAACAGGGTTAGTAATTGGAAATTTCCATTTCAAAAGTAACATTATTTATTTATTAAATATTAATTATTAATTCATGTAGGTGCATTAAAAGGTCTGGAACCAGATCATATATTACTGTTATATACCTATCTTGTATTATGTCATTCTAAAACAACAGCAGACAAAAGGGAAAGAAAAAAGAGAAACACTTGCTGATATTTAGTAAATAGTAGTAATGAGTAGAAACACACAGTCCTAACAGCATGCTCTTGCAAGAGTCTTTACTCAAACAATAGAATGAGAGACTCATACTGTCAACATTTCACATTTACTGTATTGTTCTGCCTAAATTTGTACTAAAGATAGCTGCAGATGTCATCAGCTAATAAAGGTTTATATATAAAAGTCATACCATAATACGTTTAAATATAATAAATGTGAATAATCAGTTAATAAAAGATTGTGGTCCAGATGTTGTGTATCCCTATTCCAGAAGATAACTGGTGAAACAGTCCATTGACGAAGTCTCCTTATTGCATTAAAGAGCTAAAAAAAGATGTGAACATGTCATGCTGAAGGAGTATTCTCCACAATCTGGCAATAACAATAAAAAGAAGAAAGCCTTTTGTACACTGATTTGGAAGGAAATACGTTTCGCGTTTTCACCCTGTTTTCTATCAATTTTGGCCTTTACTACACCCCTTAGTGTGGGTATAACTAGGAAGTGTATCGGTTACTAAGGAAAACGAAAACTGGGGGACTGGTTAAAGGCGAGTTATGTGTGTGGAAATTCAAAACATCGATTGAATTTGACAAACACCAAGAAAAGGCAACCCACCTCACCATCGAGCAGGTAAGTGATCATTATTTATCGAGCTATAAAGGCTCTTAACTAAGCTACGTGACTGTTGCTGGGTAATGGGAGGTGTAACATTCAGGCTTTGTTCATATTGTTTTGATTTTTTTTCAAGTAAAAAAAAATGTTTCATGCACAACAACACATGTAACACAAGCAGAGACGTGAAGGTAAACTGGATCTCTGTATCTGTGTGAACAAGTGGTCTTTAGCATCTACCTAACACACACAATAGCTCGTGTTAGGATACGCCAGTGCTAAGTTGGCCAGGTACCTCGTCAATAATAAAACAAGCAAAGTTAGACAGGATTAGGTTGCGGTCATATCTATTTATGCTGTATGTTAATTATGATACAGGTTTATGGCTCTGCCCACCCTCTCGGCCCATGTGCCAAGCCGGTCCCGGGTGCTGGCCGGACAGCTGGCCCGGCAGCGGGAACAGGAGGCCCGGTGTCGACAGCAGTGGGAGCTGCATGCTCGGTACTTCAGAGAGCAGAGTGTCCGCAGCCAGAGACAGGCGGTGTGGAGCTCCCGTCACTCCTACCAGCAGAGGTAACTTCATCCACCCGAGCTGGACAACTTCAGAAATCTATTAAACATCATGAGAAAGATAAAGCAAGCCAGTGGCGGGAAGTAACTAAGTAACTTTACTCATGTAGACTACTGTACTAAAGCTGAGACTCTCTCAACTACATTTCAGAGTTAGATATTGTAGATTTTTGCATCCAAAACACACAAACGAATGTCTAAATGAAACTGGCCAACAATGTATATAAGTACAACTGAAATGGTTAATTGTTTAGTCCATTGAAAGAGCATTAATTGGCAACTATTTAAATAATTGTTCGTAATTTTTCACGCAAAAATACCAAATATTTCATGGTTCCAGCCTCTGAAATGTGAGGTTTTGCAACTTGATCTTTTGATTAATTTAATAATTTTTATTTATTTTTTAAAATAAGTTTGGCCTTTGGACTTTTGGTCGGGCAAAACAAAGCATTGTGAAGATGTCATTTGGGCTCTCGATAATTATGTCAGGCATTTCTCTCTGTTCTCAGAATTTTTACAAACCAAATCAATTAAGAAAATAATCAGCAGATTAATTCATAATCTCCACCTCCATCTCAACCATCTAGAATAGTAAAATCCTACTTTTATATTAATGTGAGAGTAATAATCTAATGATATAATATATGATAGTATGACTCTGTAAGTAATCATCCCATATACAAGGTCTCTGCACTACAAAGGTAACAAAACAAATTTAAAAGCGGCAACGATTCACAAAGTCATGATCCCAGTAAATTGTAACATATTCAGGCAACACTTGAGGCTCTCAATGGTTATTTTGTGAAGAGCAAAAAATCAGCTGGTTTAATTTTTCCATCACACCAAACAAATCACCAGAAGAGTGATCTTCAGGATTTTCACCATAAATAAATACTCACACAGTACATGTGGTGAAACACTATAAATATGTGTAATTAACAAAAGATCATATCAGATATACAGTTCCTGTTGTTTAAGGTGTGGTTTCTCTGCCTTTTATGTCTATAAATAGGGCTATCTCTTGCTAACTAATGTGTGTACGCCTAATGATGAGAAAGACAGAACATTGATAAATATAGACAAAATTTACAGTACATTGATGAATAAAAATGTTGGTTATCTTCCAACTAAATAATATCTTAAATATTAATTATATATTGAAGGTAATAGTGTACAAATCACTGCCTCATTTACAGTATTTAGTTGCTTGTTGATTAAACTGTACGTGCGTAGAATATCAGCGTGCCTTCCCTTAAATCTGTTTGGTCCATTTATGTGAAGTGATAGTACTTTGTCTCTAGTAGTTTGACTGCCTGTCAGTTGCATGAGCAGATAAATGGCAGACAAATATAAGTGTTTTTTCGCTGTTTTGTCAGTATGTCAGCGTACCATAAACAGACACTGAAAGAGGAAAAGAAGGCCAGCCTGGAGCAGCGCAGGAATCGGCTCAGGGCCATGCTGCAAGAGGAGCAAGACCGGCTGGAGGCAGAGCTCAGGGAAGTGGTCCCTGACAGAAGCACATTGGCAAGTCACTTGGTGCAAAAAACTGAAGAGCTTCGTACAGCAAGAGAGGAAAGAAGAAGAAAGGTAGTTGCATTGAATTGGATGCATATTTCCTCTTCAGTGCAGAGTACAGTGTATAATCCCTGATATTTCTTTTTTATATCCCTAGCTTGCTCAAGAGCTGTTGAGGGAGCACTGGAAGAAAAACAACCCAGAGTTGCAAGAGGTAGCCAAGTTTTGACTATTAATTCAAAAGTGACAAGTTGCCAAACCTCTTACCTCAAAGCCTGACTGTTGGTGAAGTGATAAATGGCCTAAGGAATCCATTGATCATCCTGTATGTCTGAAGAGCCCAGCAAGTAGAGAAAGTAGGACACTTTTTGTCAAGATGTCCATTTGATCTGGAAAGGAATAGGGCTAGTGATGCAGATATTCCATGACTTTCTGCTAACCTGAGTCCAGTGTTGTCTTAAAAGAATAAAATGTTGTGGTATCCTTTCCGCTTGGGGTCAGGTTCATCAGTATCTCTGTCTCGTCCATGTCAGATATCAGCTCTTTCAATCTGTCCACAGGTTGAGTCGGGATTACATAAAGATCATGTTGTCAGCCAGTGGCAGGAGCAGATATCTGAGAAGAAAAAGGTAGGAAATCCATCACAGACACCACACAAAACAGTTCACTTACTGTTTATTCAAGCATTTTTAATAACCATCTAAGGATAAGAAGTGTTTTTGACCCGTAGGAGTCGGTGTATTATACTCAATTTTAATCAAACCTAATAGTGAAGAAATTGCTCCCTAGTACTCTGAAGCATTACCTCCATCAAGCCATGGGTGACACATAGGACCTGCAAGTCATTAAACTGATTATTTATGTAACAAATCAATTTTTAATTAAAGAGTGCTCATGTCATCTGTGAGCACAGTATTAAGTCTGAAATCTCAGGTTAGTCACCTCAACATGGTACATAATTGAGAAAGTTTAGACACCTACTGTAAGTGACCCATCTCTTCATACATGCAGCAAGAAGTGGCAGAGCAGGAGGAGAAGCGGCGCTTTGAAAATGAGTATGAAAGGACCCGAAGAGAGGCTCTGGAGAGGATGAAGCAGGCGGAGGAGAAAAGGAAAGCAGAGGAACGCGAGAGAACAGAAGAACTTCGCAAACAGATGGAAGAATTGAAACTGAGGGAAGAAGAGGTATGCAGATCTTTGACACAGTGTGAAAAGTGGTATTGCAGATTTAAGCATTTTTTCACCTTTTTTTTGTTTTCTCTCAGGCCACTCGTCTAAAGAAGGAGCAAGAGGCTCTGCTGGTCAAGCAGTGGGAGCTGGAGAAGCTAGAGGAGGAGAGGAGGAAGTTGGAGGAAAGGCAGAAGAAGTCTGAGATGGGGTAAAGGGAAACTCTTTCTGCAGATAACTGATCACAAGTGAGATGATACTTGATACTTGAGCTCATCGGATTTATGTTCCACCAGGCATTTCTTGATCCGTCAATATCGAGCTCAGCTGAAGAGGAGAGCGCAGCAAGTGCAGGAGGAAATGGTGAGTCTACCTGCTGATACCACAGTGTATTAGTCCAGATGTAAACCATCCACTTTTTTGGTTTTGACGTCTTCCTGGAATTCCTCTGTGCCCACCAGGAGGCCGACCGTAAGATCCTGGCCGCCTTGCTGGAAGGAGAGCAGGACGACAAGAGGCTGGAGACCACACGAAGGGAAAGGGCTATCGCTGATGCTGCCTGGATGAAACGAGTGATTGAAGAGCAGCTTCAGTTGGAGCGGGAAAGGGAAGCTGAGTTTGACATCCTACACAGGTGAGCATTAAGATCCAAGTAACCTGACTCCGCAGGAAGGGACTCCTGCTTGTCCTCAAATATAAACCAATGTTTCTCAATCATTTTAGAGAAGAAGCTCAGCATGTATGGGAGAAACGAGAGGCACAGTGGGAGAATGAGAGGAAAGCCAGAGAACGGCTCATGCATGAGGTAAATTTGTTTCAAATGACTTTGACACATTGAGTGAAATTTAAGCGATGACATTACAGATTAATACCTTTCCTGTATTTTTCTTGGGAAGGTGCTTGCAGGGAGACAGGAGCAGCTGGAGCTGAAGATGCAGAAGAACCGTGAGGCTCAGGAGGAGTCCCTGAGGAGACGAGAAGAGCTGATCCAGGAGCTTGAGCTGGAGAGTGAGATCAGGCGGCAGGAGAAAGTGCAAGACGAAAGCCGTAGGACAGCACGGATACAAGAGTTAAATGCTCAGGTTAGCAAATGTATCAGTTGTTTGTGTTTCATCATTGAGAACAATTTCGAGCAGCTTACTTGTGTACATTTGAGTAAATTGTCACAGTTGAACAGCATCAGACTATATGCAGCCCTAATATTTATTTGTGTGTATACACTGTAGGTGGAACAGCAGCGTCAAGAGCATTGGGAGGAGCAGCGCAGGATAGAGCAGGACGAAGAGGAGGAGAGGGAGGCTCTTCGTATCCAAGAGGAGGAGCTGAGGCTTGAGAAGCAGAGGATGGCCAAGAAAGGGTACCAGGAGAAGGTAAAAGACGAAAGTTAAGCTACAGGGGACTGACAATCCTGAATGTTGATATTCCAAGTTCCCAAAAGTTCTTATGTTATTAGTATTAAAAAGAGCATCAAACTGTCCCTTTCAGATTCACAGCAGACCTCGATCAGCCTGGACATGAGCAACCTGCAAGACTGAAGTCAAAACAGAATTGTGAGATGTATATTTTTCTAGATGTAATTAGCCTTAAAGGATAGGTTCACATTTTATGTCTTAAAACAATACTCACATGGCTATTTGTAAACCATAACAGTTAGTGGTCATTGTAATTGTTTCTCCTGTCCCTACGGCCCTGAAGAGATCACTTTCTGACATGATGCCAGTGTAACAGATGGGTAATAGCATTCACAGTCCTCATTCAAGTCAAGTGAGGATTGTTTCTTTTTGTGCAACGTCCCTGTTTTTGCCTCGCCAGACTTGGTTTTTTTGCTGAGCCACAGAGGAGGGAAAGTAATACAAGAGGAGAATCTCATACTAAAAAGACTGCAACTTCTTAAGCCCCGTATTTGGTTACACTTTAAAACACATTTTTTCACAGATCGAGGAATGTGAAGTTTGTCCTCCATCTCTTACATTGGAATCGTGTTGTGGGTGGATCTTTTCATGGAGAAGATGAACAATTTCATGAAGCCGTAACACTTTCAGTGTACATACGGACATGCAAGAATAAAAAAAGTCTTTAAAGAAATGAAACATTCATGTTTATGAGACTATAAAGTTTACCATCTCGATGTTAATAATTCAGTGCTTGTTATTTTTGTATGTAGAGAACTGATTGATTTTTTTTGTACTTTTGGAGCTGTGTAAGGAATATATTTTATATCTGTAATTTTTAGATTAATATAAATAAAAGTTGAAAAAACTGTCCAATCAAATCAATTCAGTGTTCTATATCAACGCATCAAAAATGGCATGTGATAAATACAAAATCTGGCAAAGCACAACAGGCTATATTTATAAATTACGTTTATTTAGAAAATAATTTTTTTCCCAAAGTGGAGCTTAACAGCTGCATTCACCTACATTACCTTGATCAGATTTCAGAATGACAATGAAGTCTGAAACACGTGGTGAGGATGAACGTTGGGTTGCACAATAATACAGAAGATGTCTACAGTTCTATCCCACATGTTGCACATTAAATACAAAACTAGCAGCAACGGAACAGAGCACAAAACACATGGACATACATACAGTATGGCTCTTAGCTCTAAATATCTTGTAACATCACCAACACTGCAATGGCACACAAGACGGCAGAATACAGTGCAGTGTGGAGCCTGTTAAAAACACACCAAATCATTATAACTTAACACAACAACATCTCGGTGCTGGTGAAGAATATAACTTGCCCCCTGAACAAGTGTTGTTTGCATTCACTGACTTGGCAACATAAATGGCTGCAATAAGTGCACTGCAGACTGGATTACACTGGGACAGGAGACAAACCATATAAACAGCATTTTCGATGCAACAAACATTAGCATTGCAGAGCTACAAAGTGTGCATTAATGAAGTTCCCAACATTTAATGGAAGTTAACTAAATGGTCAGTTTGTTTTTAAAGGTTAAAATTTACAGTATGATGATGTTTGCACAGTGCAGTTAGTGAGAGGAAGCTCCTTTAGCTACAGAGTGTTTACAGTACACCTTCAGTGACAATTGATTCATGACTCATTTATGGCTTTTCAGCATCTTTGCCTGGCTTTGGACTGATAACATTTACCTGTATCGTCATATAGGTTTACTGTACTGTGCTTAAACCCTTCTCTAAATGTAAGGTATTTACATTATGCACTAATTAAAAATTATTTGTAAGTAAGAGGGAATTGTACTCAAAATTTTTAAAAGTAATCTAGAAACCATTATGTTTCCCAGGCCTGCTCGCTGCTGTACGTTGCCTTCACCTCAAGAGAAAGTGTGCTATTACAGCAGCTCGGAATCCCTAAGTAAAGCTGCTGACTTTTTCCCTTGACACTCAAATTTTGTCCAGAGTTGGCTTTAAATATTGTCAATATTTATTCATAAATTAAAAAAAAAACGAATGCATGCATATACCACAAATACAAAAAAAACAAAACAACAAAACGATTTAAAAAATATAAAAACAAAGCTGAGATGCTAACGGCTTTGCAGCCTTGTAAGTGCTGTTAGTTGGTATTCTCCTTTGTGGTGATGGTGACAAGCTGCTTGGCGGCCTTGGCAATATCATAAGCACATTGGATGACCTGCTGAGTGACCAGCTGCATGTCCGGTCCTGGGCAGCCCTCTGAAGGCACCGCCTTCCTGCACTCGCTCTGAAGCCGGTATGCGCTGGAGGTCAACAAGCGCAGAGAGCCTCTAACAGTCTCTGAGCGTGGCCTCTGCAGAGGAAGGTTAAAATATCTTGATACTCATGGAAAGTGTCCATTCAAAAGTCAACAGATTTGTGCAAAGGGAGACAGGTTGATGGATATCCTTTAGAACGACATTGACCTCTGCTGGCCTAGGACTGAACCTGGCCAGTCTACTTTGGTTTGTCTACCAAACTACCTCTTCTTTTAACACATTTACACACACACACTTAAGAATTTGTATATTTATCATACAACATTATGTTTAGGAGCAACAAATTTTTAATTTAATTTGAATAAAAAAACAAGTAAATTAGGTATAGGTATTCGTGCCAGCTTTTATAATAACAAATACACTAGCTCATTGATCCATTCTCTCCAAGCTTAATACAGAGAAGGTTGTTTCCATACCTTGGGAAAAAGAGCAGCCATTTCTGTTACAGCCACGTGTATTCTTTCTGAGCAGGGTATGAAGCTGTGAGGAGAAGAGATTTGTCAATGAGTTCAAAATATTGATGTCACATTCATACAAATCTCTAAATTATTGAACAAATCTTGATAACATATCAATTAAACAAAAGCTATTACATGCAAGTCAACTTACAGAGCAAGATACTACATTGTACTCACAGCACACCATGCATTATTATCTACAACTTCAGGTTAACATCAACTAAAACATGCTGTTGAACAGACATTTAGTCTGTAAGAACAATTGTGTATTTTAAAATGATGGAACCACAGTAGAAACAATATCAAGCTGAAAAATCCATAAAAAATATCTATCAAAAACAAGCTGCTGCAAAGATGTAACTTTTAACTTTTCATCAACAAACTGAAGCCAATTCGGAGTCAGTGCTAAAGAGAAGAAAAATCAATCAAGGGAAGTTGTCAACTGTTATTCAACTGTTTCAATAGTTTCAAGCATTCAGTAGCACATCAAAGAAAAAGAGAAAGCTTGTTAGCAGGTGAGAGAAGAAAAAGCATGAAGCTGAAACTGTTTGAGGGAGAGGAAAATGAAACTGTGCCTGGGAGGCAGGGACAGAAGCCAGAGTACCAGGAGGTGGGGTCAGGGGACCGGAGGCTTAGCGGCTGAAGGGGAGGGGGGGCCTTCTCAGCCCAGGGTACCAGAGTGCTGAAACATCCCAGGCTGTGCCTGAGCCGACGCACACCTTCACGCTCACATGGTCTGCTCACAGGAGTGAGGGGATGGGACAACGCAACACCAAAACAACATCATATCAGCGGAGCAGAGTGGAAGTAGAATGAGGGGGGAGAGTGAAGATTACAGAAAAAAAGGGAAATGATAGAAGGTACACACAACTAAACATAACAGAATAATGATGAATGTAAGAGGAACTTCAGGTTTAACATGGAAGTAAGGAAACAAAAGCTAAAAACCAGATCCTAAACTAATTCAAGACCAAATCCTCTTCAGATTCTGACCTGTCATGTTTGTTCTCCTGAGCAGCTCGCAGCAGCTCTTGGATATTTTTGGTGATCTGCTCGGTTTTGCGGATGACGTCCTCTGTGCTGGGAAGTGTGGGGTCTGACTCCATCTCCAGATCATCCAGTTCAGGGATGGAGCTGCCCTCACCTAGCCAGCCACTGCTCCTCAGCCTCCCTCTCCTGCACAAACTACAGGAATAAAATCACAAGAAATTGTGTCTACTGCCAAAACCACTGCTTTTTGTTTTTACTCTAAGACAAAACAGCAGATAATTCACTTTAAAACCCCTTTAAACTGTATTTAAGAACCAGGAAACACACTTATCGTCTATGACTCGTCAACGAGTACAAACTTGCTCTTACCCTGAATCATCCATCTCAGACTCATAGAACGTGTTGTCATAGTCACTTTCTGGCATGCTGCTTTGCTTCTCTAACTTTGAGGCCTAGAGGGAAGAGAAAAGAAAAAAAAAAAACTGATAACGTGTCTCATGCAAGACGTCCCATGTCTCTGACGATATATAAATCAGAAACAGCTGTGGTGAAATCACAATTTCAATGCTACACGTCAAGTTCATCGACAAAGAACGAAAGCAGGTACTGAATGTACCCCTTTCTGTTCGTTGTGCCAACATCAGTGTGACAATGTCAAATTGGAATATAAACACGTAAATGTGGTGCAGATGACTGAAACAAGCCAATAAAGCTGTGAAGCAAGAGCATATAATACATTTACAGCATTCATTATAGGATTAGTAAAACAGATTTTGCAGAGTTCAGACAGTTTATTGATGTCAGTATGATATAATCACCACTGCTGACTTGCTTAAAATTTACCTGATCTTCATCAAATGTGACAACACGTTAATTTTTGTATGAAAACTTTCAACCTCCTGAAGTAAGGGTGGATTCATGGATGACAATTAACAAAACAGTCAAACAAAGAGACTAATAATCAGCAACACATGGCTACAAACATTACATCAGCACCATGACACACAAGCGTTACTCATTCTCCAAATTAAAACTGAAGAAAACCCCTGAGGGTCATTATTTGAGGATGGGAAGTCAGGGTTCAGATGAGTTCATAAATAAAACTAAATCACACGTAGCACAACTACAAAGTGAATCACACAAAAAAGGACCGCCTTATTTTCACTGCGAGCAGAGATGTTCATCGTAACTTAGACTTTAGGCAGATTCCTTATCAGACTGAAAGCTTCACTTATAAACAGGAAGCAGAGACGAACGAGTAAACTGGCGTCACACAGGCCGAAAGTGCACCACGTTCATAACGTTTCAATCCGTGTCCAAGAATCTAAACAGAATCTTTAACCTGTATGCAGTGGAAAACTCTATGCGGCACACATGAGCTTGCCTCAGGGAAGGCGATTAGTTCATACATGTTTAGATAAGCCTTTGTTCTGCCTTAAGAGATGACTAAAACAACTCCTGGGTCAAAAGTGTTGAGAGCATGCTGTTGGAAGCTCACTGTGCAAAATGGCCAAGCATTTGTTAGAGACAGAGTAAAACAAGCTTTTCTTGACACTGAGAGCATTTGAAATGAAAAACAGGAGTTTAACAACTTCAGATGTATAAAATATACATTTAACAATCCCACAAAATACTCAAATCATCATTATTATTATTTTTTTTTTTTTTTTTTTTTTTTTTTTTTTTTTTTTACAGACAGGTGGTTGTTAAATAAAACACTATAAACTTTTCCCAACTGCTTCACAGGTCTCTGGAGCAAAGAAAGAAAGCATTAAAATAAGCAGAAGCTGCATCAAAAGCGCAACTTTCTGCTCAACGTTCCGCGGTCAGGCAGAGGTTTTGCCATTACAAAACCACACAGTTCCACTTGTTTAGCTGCACAGTGAGGATGATGCTGATGAAGGCAGGTGTCTGGTGGTGAGGGCAGCCGGTGGAGGGTTGGCTCATGCAGCAGGACAGATAAGGAGCAGCGTATGGAGGACAGAGGAAGGTGAGGCAGGAGAAAGAGGAAGTAATGGTAAAGGGCTCCGGGTGGATTTGCTGTGTCCCACGAGGTGTGGACCAAGTGAAGATGTACTTAACCTTTTGAGCACTTTCGTCCTTCGACCAAGACAGGGTGGATGGAAATGAGGGGAGGGATGAAGAGGTGGTCACAAAAGCGCCCCTTTCCGTCTAAAGACAGGGTTCAGATCACATTTTAAGGACACATTTCTTAAGTTAAAAAAGAGTTGTTTTTTTTACAAACTATAAAGCGGGATGAATGAGATTAGATGTCCAACAAGCCTTTTCAAGCCAGGTAAGGCTTAACCCAGATACTGTATGTCGAGAATGGAGCTGATGGAAAACTTTATCTGTGCAATGAACATGACAATAAAGTTGAAGTATGAAAAATATAATTATTTATAAGGATTAAACTCAAGATTAATCAATGATATGTAGACAACTTGAAAGAGCTCAGTTGTTTTTTTCAAATCATCCAACATTTACTCCCTGAGCAGTGTCCTGGAAAAAACATGACTGTAGACTCATTAAGAGAAATGTACCAGAAAACCATGATTCAAAGGCTCAAATATAACTGCATAAATCAAAAAGAGAATTTAAACAGATGAGAAGGTGAAGTGAGTGTGTGAATTTGACATGCATTACAAAAACACAGAGTATTTGTATGGTAGTTTTAATGCTTCATCAACATAAAAACACAGTACAAACCTTCAAAGTTTATCATAATAACAGCATCCCCTTGCTTGTACAACTACGTTTTTGTCTAACAAACACTCCAGTAAACAACAGATATATGCAGATAATAGTCTTGTGTATGTTTCAAAACTGGACAAAATGAAATGTGACTGGCTGTATCTAAATGAATACCATTGTGATGTTTGATGGCTGTCTCTGATGCAGCAGAAAACTAACAAGTGGCAAATGAGTGAGGATTTTTTTTTTTAATAAATAAATAAATGAATTTTTTTTTTTTAAATGGCAGAGAGAAAGGTTTGCAGACAGGGTGAAGACATGAGGGAAAGTCATGGAAACAGGGCAGTGGAGAGGAAATGGCAAAGGAGAGCAGGGAACAGGTCTTACTTACATGAGGTGGGAAGGGTTGCAGGGTGGGGATACCCTCCTCTGGGTAGGGAGTTTCCCCTTTAGGGAGATAAGGCTTCAGGCCTGAGCCGGTCTCATACATAGACATGGGCCGACTGGCCCGCGCAGACTGCCGGCGTTTCAGGGCTGAGGGACTGGAGGGGTCAGGGTAGTCTGAACCGCTGGGGATCTGATAGATATTGGTTGTGACCTGCCGCCTTAGAGAGGTGTTCTCGCTTTGCAGAGATTGCAGCTGGAAGAGACGGTCAGCAATACACTAAGAGGTGCTTTCAGCAAAGCAAGCTTTGTTCCCTGTCCCGATCCATTCTGTCTTTACAGTATACAGCTTTTCTCCCATTCTTCCTCTAAATATTTCTATTATACTTTGACAGTCTGCTACAGTCTGTATGCTAAAAGTCACGTTATTACAATTCTGCTATATATATATATATATTCTGTATATTATTATTCCCATGATACAGGAAGTTCAGAACAGCTCTCACAACAAAAGCCAGAGAACCAAGTTTCTGACTTGTCACCATCATACAAAACCTGAAGCTGCTTCAATGATAATGAATTACAGAGACTCTCATGTCTGTTGGGTATGTACTTGCTATGCGTACTTGCTTAAGCTTCAGAGAAATATCTGCTGAGGATGCTCTTATAGGATAATGTACAGGGTTACATTTTCCCATAAGAATAAACTTGTATTGTGCTGCAATATCCACAAAGTTAATCATCCTTGTCACTGTTACTCAAACAGCTTCCAGTTTTCATGATGACAACATCCAGTAGTTATCAGCTGTAATTACAAACATAGTCTTATCTGAGCCACCTAACATCACAGGAATAACCTGAATTTTCCTTTGGGAGGGATTTTTCCTCTGGTCTAAAAATGCAAAGCAAGTGATAAGCAAGCAAAAGATTGTTGCACAAGTAAGCAACACAGGTGCAGTTTAAGTCAAGGGTGTAGCTACAGTACAGACAGATTGAGAGAATCAAGAATGAACAAAATCAAGAAGATTTTGTCAAAGATAAACTGGCCTTAATTAATGCAACCACTTGCATTCAATGCAGAGACAACGGGAGATCTTGTGTGCTGGTCAGTAAAAGTGGGGAGGTGAAAATACTAAGATGCATGATGACTTAGTTATTGACATCAGTGTTTGGTCAAGACTGATTCCAATTAAAGTTGAAGACTGTGCTGATTTGTTCATGAAATTGTGTTTAAATATAACAGGAAACTGAATGAGAAATATGGTATACATCTGTCCTGTGACAGAACCATTTGTAAGGACTACCATAATATATCATGACAAGTCGTATATCCTACATGCTTCTCCACCACATCTTTATCTGGATGTGGTCTTTGCTGAGAATCTTTGAGCCATGGGTTAAGACAATGTACACTACAGTGCTGTGTGTCTACTGCAGGGGAGTGAAAGAACGACCTCCAGCGCAACCAAGAGAGAGAGTCGCCCCAAACGATCTGCATCCTCCTTCCAAACCGCCAAATTAAAGCAATTTTAAACATAAGAAAACAAAAATGTAACCTCACTGTCAGGGATCCATTTGAACAAAATATCTTGCTAGCACATTCTTAGAACATCTGTGGTCAAAAATATATAAAATATATCGATATATCAAATACTAAGGACAGTTTGGTGTAACAGAGTAATCCAGGTTTGCATCAGCTGAGGAGTATGCTTTCTATGAAATTTCTATAAATTGTAACAATTTCGAAAACATATCAAATAATAAATGCACATGTACTAAAGGATGTTACCAAAAACAACAGCTGGAAATCTTTTAAAAACATTCTACCTAACACAATATATGTGATGAAGCAAGGCACACACATACAATTTCAGTTAGTCACTATGTACTATGAAGAGATTAAAAACCAGTCAATTATGTCATGCTCTCAAAACATGCTTGTTAGTAACATTAGATAGCATTGCTTTAACTATAATTTATATATTACAAAAAAAATGTGACTAAACTGTGTTTGTTATTAACTGGAGCTAGGGTGCATTCGTTCTTCTCAAATCCACAAAACAAACCAACACACACAAAAAATAAAAAAATCTCCAGTTTACATTCAAGCTTTGAAATTGAACATGCTGGCCAAAACAGAGGGTGGACCAGCAGGGTGTCACAGCAGCCTTATCTTGCAACAGAGTATCTCTATTCAGGTAGCTCGGCCCTCAATACAACCCACAGCCCGGGCCTCCACACCAGAGAGCGATCGCACTGGGCAGGAGAAGAGCTCTGCTGACCGCTGTGGCCCCCCCTCAGGCTGGCCCCCCGGTGTTAGTGATCTTATGGGTGGAGCTCGGTGGATACCTTTTTCTGCATGAGCCTCAGCTCATCACTCAGGTTGTTGTTGGCTTTCATGAGCTGCTGGATCTTGGCTTCAGAGGCAGAGAGCGCATTTTTCACCTCCAAGTATTCTTGCATAGTAATCGGGCTATCTGAGAGGTCAGAGTCCAGACTCTGTGGGGTTGAAAACATAACAGTGAGGGCACCTGGGGAGAGAGAGAGAGATGGTGTCTGCTTCCTTTGTCATAGTGATGCTACGGTACCTTGGTCCTATCTCCTTTGCTCGAGGGGAGCTCTTGATCTGTATCCTCATCAGAAGCAACACTATCATAGTCAGGCTGGTCGTTGTCCTGGCTATCACTACAATGCCTGACAGTCACACTCTTCAGGATGAGTTCAACATTGTCTGGAATGAAGAGACACAGAGTGAAATACTTACATCTGTGCTACACTTGTCCAGTGTCTGTAAGATCTTGGAGTAAAGTAACAATTAGTCACTGACCTTTGGGACTGGCTATTGAATTCCCTTGTTGTCTCCGCTTAGCATCACTTAGTATGTCAATCACAAGAGTGGCAAATTCATGTGCGTTAAATCTTGCAAGCTTCTGTCGACCCTAATTTAAAAAAAAAAAATAATAATCTAAGGTCAAACTGAATATGTATAAAGAGAAATTATTAAGTGTTAGTGTGGGAGCTCTGTAGAGCTGGCTTGCCTGGTTTCGTGTTGATGAATACTCTGGATTCACAGGGAGGAAAGGCACCACCGTTGTCTCTGTCACCAGGGTGCTGTGATTCTGCGTGGCCAACCACACTACAGGTAATCAAGAAATCAATAGTGTTAAGTTCAGAGTTTTGCATTTAGCACAAGAACTGCAACAATAAAGCCATCAGTGTGAGTAGCTGTCAGGATACAAGACAGCACAAAAAAAACTTTGCTTTTACCTGCATCGGTCTCTCGTCTGTCGACCTCATCGTACACATCCATGGCCAAGTCCTCGAATAAATGATTACTGAGCTGCATTAAAATTTTGGAATTACACATAGTCAGACATTAGTCAGAAGAGGGAAAAAAGCTCAGTGCAGTGAAATTCTGAAATTGATCACTGCAACGATACTTACAGACTGTAGTTTCTTCTTTGCTGCTTTGGCCAGTTCTGATAAATCTAAACTGCTACAGAAAGAAGAAAAACTCTAATAATTATATGCTGCTGAAGTAATAGGTCAACATGGTGCATACTTCATTCTGATTAATACTTACATGTTCCTATCCATCATGAGAGAGCAATGAAAAAGATCAAACATCACATTTCAGTTTAAGAGGAACAGTGGTTGCTCTGCCACAACAGACTTGTTTGGAGTTACGAGTTGAAAGTTTAGAGTTGTTCGATAAATTATTTGCAGCAATTACACAGTTAGTGGGTATGTCAACTATTTCACTGGGCCTGTTTCCTCCACCTCAGATAATAGATGCTGCTGGGAGCTGAACAGCGTGTCAGAACAGGCCTCAGAGCAAAAACAACCACAAACAACTGCCCCAGCACTTTACTCTGCTGGCTCGATTCAAGTTAAACCCAATCATTCAGGCACATGACAATTTAAAGACAAATCACTTAATATCCACTTAAGACTTATGCGTTCTTACCTGTCGGCCATTTGTGGAACAATGAAGTGCTGGCCGTTTTTATGATCTGAAAGGAACGACAAGAAAGTTCTGCATGACTGCCAGAATCAATGACGACTCATCAACTCATCAGTGCTTGTTTTTATCTGCTTGGAGTGCAACATAGATGACTGATGACATTTTCAGCCAGGTTTCAGGTATCTTCACAATTACAGAGAAGTGTACGGGGTCAAACCTACCTTTCTCTCCAATTAGGCGGAACAATCACACAGAATTACATGCACATGTTCTTTGACCCATTTCCTTTTAAACTGATATACAATTCATTTGTAGCTATCTCTCACTGCATACCTGGTTTCCTCCCACACAGGTAGAACGCCAGTCGATCAGTTAGCTCATACTGAATCTCCACCAGTCTATCTGCCAGGTCATGGTGGCCAGCTTCCCTACAAAGGCGCATGTTTAAAAAAAACACTTAAAAAAAAGGGAGAAATTACCCAAATTAAGCCCATAAGTTTTTGTGTTTGCATTTTAAAAGATTATTGAAAATAGCTTACCTTGCATAGTCAGTGGGAGTTTTGCCATTGCTGTCAGGGGCCCCAGGATCTGCCCCATAAACAGTTAACAGCTCAGCCTGAGATACCTGCCCTGCCTTTGCAGCTACATGCAAGGGAGTGTTTCCTTTTTCCTAGAGGAGAAGCAGATTTAAGGCCTCAAATCAACATAAAAGGTTTTGTACAAATAAAAATTCAGGTTTGATAGTGAGTAGGTGAATCTTACAGGGTGAAAAAAATTAGCTTGTGCTCCCAGGGATAGCAACCTCAAACACGTCTCAAGATTCCCGGTGCGTACACTAGAGTGAAGTTGCTGAAAAAAACAACAACAAAAAAAAAAAACACTATTACTATGAATTAATAAAATTCAATGATAAAGGTTCATACAAAACTGTGTTTCAATTTTCTCATAATCAGTGTGAGCGGCTTCACCTTGCTTAAATCCTTGGCTGTTGAGCTGTCATCCTCCCGACAAGGCATGCGATGGACAAATGCCAGCATTTGATATTTGGCTCTTATAAACTCTGATTTGTTTGGACTGTTGGGACAATGTGAAAAATACAGGTTCAAAAAGAAAAAAGAGAGTCTATCAATAAGCAAGCGGCACATTTTAACACTAGAACTTCAACAATTAAGTTTTTTGTTTATTAAATTAAAATCTAGCAAACAAAAAATAGTCCATAATGATTTTCAAACAATTATGACTCACTGCAGTTTGTCCTGAGGGTTGGCCTTGCGTTTTCCACTCATCACAGATGCAGGGTCCAGAAGGGAGTGCTCCCATATTGAATTTGCACCATTGCTATATAAGGTCTGAACCATCTAGGTGAAATCAAAAAAGAGAGCTATAAAATGTGTCCTGCTGGTTTAGCTTGTAGAATTCTGACTGGCTGTTAATAATTCCCTCCCTGAACAAACATTTTCTATATTTGGACATAATCAATACACCTCAGTGAGATCCGATGCAGAACTGTTGTCAACAGATTTATCTTGAGCAAAGAGACAGTGCAGTAATACAGATTCTGTGCAAGGATAAAGGTCACTTTATCTTTACACAGACAATTCAGCCTCCGACAACAACTTCACGGCCGCAAATACAAAGATTTGTAGCAGAGGCAAATATAAATCTGCACGACGTTATTACCTGTAGCTGTGTAGGAGGCCATGGCGTGTGCGTCAGGTGGCGGACTTGGGAGCTATGTCTTCCCAGACTTCGATGAACACTGCAGCACTCATCGCAAATTAACACACCCCTGTTCACAGAGGCCCAGCGAGGTTCTGGAAGGACAAGAAATGTGTCACAAGTCATCTCCTCTCTTTACATTCTGTACCATTACTCAAATTATTTCCTTGCTGATCTAAGCAAGTAAGTGGACCCCAATAATCTCTTGTTTATATTGTTCTAAACTGACTATTACTGATTGGTGCTTAAAGGTTAAGGTCAGAACCAACAATTAACAGATCCTACTAACACACATTGTTTGTGTAGCCAAATACTGATACAACATTTTGTTCTGTCTTTTTTATTATGATGTAGCACCAAATGTATTCATCCGTGGCTGAAAACAGTCCCCCAAAAATGCACTGTTTACACCTGCCTGAGTAGCATTTGGTGAAAACCAGTGTTCAGCTGTTTTAGGAAATGAAAAATGAAAAATAAAAAATATACAGAATGATGCTTGTCAAGTGCCAAGTCAGACCACTGGAAGCATTATTAAGACTAATGTGACATAAACAGTTCAGACAAAGTAGGGTTCAAATATTACAGACTGCAAAATTAAGGTTAGACTGACAGAGTATATATAAAGAAAGAAAGAAAAGTAAAGAGCCAAACCTAAATGGCCAGTCATAATAACTTTAGTAAGCATTTAAGGCCTTTTTCACCCCAGGTTTAGGGAAAGCCTTGCATTGTGAAAAAAGGAAGTGAAAACTAACAGTCGTTGGCTGAAGCTTCTCAGCTTTATTGTTGAGTAAGAGAGCAGCTTCCTCTTTCAAAAACATTGTTAAAAAATAGCAGATATATGTTATGAAGATTAGTGATGCGTATTCAGGTAATGTGTGATGTTAGAAATAGAGATACAGTGCACTTACAAGATAAAGTATACTCTGTGACCAAAATAAATATGTGTACTTAACCTTGATCTATTTAGTGCACTTCATCTAACATAAATGTCACAGAGTTGTATTGTCTTCCGTCTGTACCGAGACTCTTCTGGCGGCAAAAATATCTCAAGATCAAAAATGCTGTAAATGTATATGCCACTCCCTATAGCCGATGAACTGTTAAGCAGATTGCATGGCTGGCACTGTGACAGGACAGACAGTGAAGACTGTAAGTGTCTTAGCAGCAGCTGAGGTGTAGGAGGAACAGCTGCATGGGCTGCTAGTTGGACTCTGGCACCTGGTGCCGAGTTTTCAGGGTCTTCTCCTATCTTACTCTCCACCAAGAACAGAGTGTTAGTGCTGACATGCCTCTTTTACTCTTTCCTCAACAAGTGCTGCTAAATTTAATACCACATCTTTGAAACTCTAAAAATATTCACAGCCAACAACTGGCGACAGTTGTATGGAAGGGCAATCTAGGCCAGCTGCTGTGGAGACCTGGAGGGTGGGGGGTGGGGGGGTTTACTAGCTTGAATGACATGATGAGAAACAAGGTACTAAAACTTGAGTAATCCTGAATATTTGGTATACATGTTATTGATTTTCATTGAGTAGACATGTATATCGGTTAACCATGTCCAAAGAATACATTTCTAAAAACAATGTATGATCTGCTCTCAAAGTATGCCACACTTACAATACATTATGGTGCCACTATAGAAAAAGAAAAAATCTTCTGCATTGAAAGCATGCGGTCAATTCACTCAGCATCCTGTTTTGCTTCCTGTGCCTGCCGAAAAACATCACGTCATTTCTATATAAATGGGACTTCTGAAAGTACCTCAGACACAATGCAGCAACTACTGCTTCAGCTTTCACAGAAACATTTCATTGTAAAGGCTTAATTCCCTTTTTATCTCATCCCTAAAACTATTTAGAACAAACAAATATCTGTTAGAGGATGTCGACATTGCTCTCATGGCATATAATGGAGACGGTATTAAGTTGAGTCTAGTATTTCATCTGGAGATATCATTGTCTAATAAATCTGCTGCCATTCACTACAGATACTACAGTAGGTGGAACAGGTACCACGGGTAGCAGTAGAATATGATAACCATGTTTAGATTTGGGTTCAGGATGTAAAATTAAAAAGAAAAAAACAAAAAGAGTCCTTTCATACAGTTTAGATTAGATCATTCACACTTTCTCAACATGGGACAGACCTGTCTTTCACTACCAGTATTCATGTGTGGTTTACAAAAAGCACCACGGCAACAGACCACAGTGCCCACTACCTTTTTTTATGAACGATGCAGTCATCCTACCTGTGCTTCAGTCATGACAGAGATCTTACAAAACAGTTTCCTGCTAATCTAGGATGACATTTCATAATAGAAGATTACATTTCAACTATGCTGGAAACCTCTTAGTGTCTCATACGTAACAAGCATATGCATATTATTTGTTACCTGTGACAAACTTGCATAAAGCAACTGTGCAATAATATTGATACACAACAAAAATGATTTCCTGATCATTTAAAGCAAACAACACCGGATGGAAATGGTTAAACAGACAGCTGCTACAGGTCTAATTGCATCCTCAACCCGGGAGCTATACCGTTAGTGGCCTGTCAACAACACTGACAACTTGCCCTGTCAAAACAACTGTAAACTGCATGTCGAAATAACTGCAAGCGAGAAAGCAGCATTAGCTAGCACCAATAATCTGCTTTAAATCCGAGGTGTGAAGTGCAAGGCTTTGGCTTACTGAGCATGAAGGAGCAAACGTCAGTAGATAAATAATGGCTAACAGCTAAACCCTGCAGGGATGGTCTTAATTTGCTTACCTGGAACACTGCAATCAGCGCACACCTCAGTATTTCGCAGGCGTTTAGACATCCTTAACTCAGGAAGAAATGCCTTTTAAAATGAGCAGACTGTGTCCGTTAAGCCAATCATTGATTATTCTGTGTGGATGCCTTCCACGTTAGCTACACCTAAGTTAGCTAATTAAAAAAACAACCGAAACAACTAGGATGCTACTTCATTCAACTTTGGGCTAGCGTATGTGTTACGACCATTACAACGTTGCCCTACGGGAGTAAGGTACAACGCTACTGCCTACAACTTGTCTGACTTAGCACCTGACTAGCTAACTAGCCTATGGCCGTTTGGTAGTTTACTCCTCAGCCTGTGGTAGACAGCCAGGCTACATAGAGCTACAGCATACCCAGTGGCAGCTGCTACCACTGTGACCTATTGTGAGAGTACACTGTGCCCACAGTTTAGACACTCAGGAAACAAACGTCGAGAAATAATGGCATGATAGAAACAATTCCTCCATGTGTTGCGTCACCCTGATTTTTAGAGGTACAGTTAAGAACAAAACCTATACAAAACAATATATTTGTTTGAGTTTGGAAGGTACACACCCTGACAGACGTAGCTGAGGGCGTTTAAACACTGATGATTTCGGCACAAGAGGTGGGTTTGATCTATGCACCCTTTGACACGGTGTCACAAAAGAGTGCAATTTAAAACTAATAATGACGATAAAGCTTGCTGGCTGGATTCCTATCCACCGACGGTAGTCTTTTAAAACACACCTTGCATATCAATATTACTCCTGCACTTTTAAGTAAATTGTCTACAAATAAAAAAAAAATCAATTGTATTACACAACTGAGGTCAGCCGTGAGACTGAAAGGAAGAATAGAACCGTAAAACAGCAACAGGTACTAAACATACGCTGATAGAACAAGCCACCGCGGGTTATTTAATATAACTTGTAACTGTATTGTTAAAATATAGAGTATATATAGTTTAAAATGGCCATGTGTCCTTGTGTACATCTCCTACACGATAGTGCGCTGGCGGTAAAGTTTCTGATTTTCAACAAACCTCCCCGTAGAGGCGCTGATTTCATTTCAGCATTAATATAATTATTAATGTTATATCATTTCATTTATGGCGTTCGTTTTTGTAAATGTTTGAAGGACAATGTTGCGTTAAATTCAGTAATTTAAAATATCGAAGTGTGGCGCAGAATCAAATTTATACAGGCAGTGTACTTAGATTGAATGTTTTTCGACCCCCATGCCGACATGTGAAATGGTTGCGTCCAAACTGGAACTGTCTATTCTTTTTTTTCCTAAAGGCGATAATTTTATCTACAAATCATGTTTCTGTCGTTTATTGACCAAATAAATAATAGCTAATACTCATAAATTAAGTCCTGTTCTTAAAGGTTCTTGGAAAGCTGTCTTAATTAGATGTTATTGATTAGATCGTGAGTCTGTTTTTATGTAAGACACCCCTATTATTATTGGGTACTACTCCTGGCACTTCCTTGTTCAAAAGTTTTATTTAGGGGAAGGCTTGGGCAAAAGTTGGTGACCGGTTTGGATATTTTCGATGTTGTTGTTGTCAGATTGTTGGGCATGGATCACATTTATCGTACATTTTGGCATAACTAGCGTGTAGCTACCGCAGTTTTCCCATGGATGTAATCATTAGAAGCTGGCTAACGTTGCACTGAGAGGCTCCATAAAGAGGAAGATGTCCACGGCTAACGTTAGCGATGACATCCAAGTGAAGTTTCCCCTGCACTCCGCAGTGTGGGAGAATGATTACAGGAAACTGGAAGAACAAATAACGATACCACAGGTTGGTAAATGCACTGAATATGCTGCTAGCCCTACACACTCATGCTTGTTAGCGACAAGGACCCAGGAGTGAGCGGTTTAATCTCCGTAGCCATCTAGTTAAAGTAGGCCAGTCGTGTTGACAGATGCGCCCTAAGCATCAGACACAGATGACGTTTGAAATGTTTATGAAGACGAGAAGTTAGCTGTTCATTGAGCAACATGTTTGCAAGTTTAAAAAATGCACTAAAGACTGATTGCCTGTTTCCAGGTGTAGTATAATCTACAAACCCAATCCAGTAGATCAACATAGTATACATTTGAGTAGATATGATGACATAAGAAATGCTTTAGCTATATACACATTTGTGGTATATTGTGCATCTGACTATCATATGAATTGTGTAATTATAATTTTAAAATTTAAAAGCTCAAAGACTATAATGATGAATAAAATCTTTGTAATCTTCTGACTAATCTAACAAATTATTACTACTAGTTTTCAAATGCATCAATAATCTTGTAATAATACTGTGTATTGTTGCAATATAATGACTATGATCCAGTCGCTCTAAAACAATGCTGATCAATAACACATTTACCTCAGCAGCATGACTCATATGAAGGCCAGACATGATGGTGGGTCTTGTCACCGTACTGACTGCTGCAGTCCTATGTCATTATCAGTGTTGACCTAATGCTCTTTTGTTCATACAACAGCTTGTCATGTTTTACTACAGTATTTAGTCTAACCAGGTGTCTAGATTATGTGACACAAACAAAAGTGCAGGGGAAACATCTGGGTCTTTCTTTGATTTACTTAGAATGGCATCGAGACTGTGGATCCCAGGGGTCGGACACCTCTGCACTTGGCTGTGTCACTTGGGCACCTGGAGTCAGTGAGAGTCCTTTTGAGACACGGCGCTGAAGTGACTAAAGAAAATGCCAAGAACTGGACAGGTTAGTTTTAAAACTTTTTACAGAACAGACGAGGAATGATACCGTGAATGTTTTCTTCACTTCTCTTGCAGATTTTCAAGGATTTACTTGATCACTTAGATCCCTTTGTTCATTAATCCAAGCATCATCTGCTGTTAATGGTGTTTCTGGTAGAAAATGCATATCCACGCTCTGACTGACAGTAAAATAGTTTCACTTTCCTTGGTTATTACCGTCATTGTTTAGGTTCTTTAATGGATAATCGCTGCTCTTGGGGAGCAGATGTGATAACCTTAAAAGGTTTAGTGGTTTGTTTATGCTTGTCTGTCTCTGTACAGTGCTGCAGGAGGCAGTCAGCACCGGAGATCCAGAGATGGTTCAGTTAGTGCTTCAACGCAGAGACTACCTCAAAGCCTCCACTGCTCTGGGAGGAGTGCCTGAGCTGCTGTCAAAGATCCGAGAGGTTTTACTTTATATGTTTTCCCATTGTCTTGTCATCCATCTGTACGGGTGAATCGAAACATTTACTGGTAAAAGAAATAACTGGTTTATTGTCGTTTGATCCACAGTCTCCAGACTTCTATATGGAAATGAAGTGGGAATTCACCAGTTGGAGTAAGTTCTTCTGTCTGTGTCTGTGTCTGTGTCTGTGTCTGTGTCTGTGTGTGTGTGTGTGTGTGTGTGTGTGTGTGTGTGTGTGTGTGTGTGTGTGTGTTTATAAAATGTGTGTATGATTGGTAACCTGTGCTAGTAGTATGACAAAGAAGGTATTTGCAAATGTGCTCTAATGTAACGCCCTTTGGTTAAATATCTACACAAGATACAAAATATTTGCCAACCAGGAGGTTGCTTCAGGTCATACAGGAAAAACTGCATACCTGCCTCTTTTTGTCAGTGAAGTTTTTGTTTTTGTTTAGTAATGAGTCACATTGTTTTTCATGTGCGGATACATTTCTTTCCATTGTGGGACATTCATATGCTGTGGCTTCACAGTCCCTCTTCTGTCCCGGGTTTGTCCAAGTGATGTTTGTCGCATTTGGAAAAGTGGCGCCAGCCTGCGAGTGGATGCCACTCTTCTAGGCTTTGAAAACATGACCTGGATCAGAGGCCGTAGAAGCTACATCTTCAGAGGAGATGGTGTGTTTTTTAACTCTCTCACACAAAAAAGCTCGCTCTGTGATTTATACTTTTTCTGTAAAATGATTTAAGTCCATCCCTGACTGTATTTGTACAGACTCGTGTGCCGAGTTGATGGAGGTGAACCACGACGATGAAGTAGTGGACACTGAACGCTTCAACATCTCTCAAGAAATGGAGGATGTCACACTAGAGTCAATGCAGCCAGCTGAACAGGAAGTTGCCAAAAGGTTGACTACTCCCATTGTCAACACCTACTTGGACACCAAGGATATTGCTTTTGAGAGGCAAGAGTCACACCTTTCTCTCACAACATGCACAAATATAACTTCCTTTGATCAAACTCAAAGTGACAGTATTTTATGAGCATTTCCACACTTGTTTTAACATCATCACTGACTGAGGGAGGATACTGTGTAAACTTATCAGGCTTATCAATCATTATTTTCACTGATCTCTGAGTGGTACTTCCAGTGTCACTCTTAGTATCTAATCATCTGAAATTCAATATTTATACCAACTTACTCGTTCAAAGGTTGTTCGTCATCTGTCATGTAATTGGCATGAGATATTATATTGTCATCATATTATCTTGCTAATCTACACATCATATTAATAATAATAAAACATCAGTGATGACAGCATGCCATATTTGTTTATTTTTATCCTGAACTAAAGAATATGATAGAATAAGATAATATGAAGAATATGATTTTGCCTGTAATCCTGATTTGTGATTTGTGACAACTTCATGTTTTTGACTGTTTTTTTCCACAGGAACAAATCTGGGATATGGGGCTGGAGAACTGACAAAACTGAAGTGGTCAATGGATTTGAAGCAAAGGTTCCCAGAAGTTTTCCCTTTTTTTTTTTTTTTTTTTTTTTTTTTTTTTTTTTATTAGAAGTGAAGTCACTGAAAATTGAAAACAGCCCATTTATAATAGTATCTGACATTGGATTCTCGTTGTTTTCTCAGGTTTTCAGTGTGAACAATGTAAATGTGGTGATCAGGACAAGGACAGAGCATCTTACAGACGAGGAGAAAGCCAGGATAAAGAGTGAGTGCAAAATATTCCTCATGTATAATGTTTTTATACCCCTGTTTTTCAATGATTGATTGAGAGAACTAAAGTTAGACGCTTTTGTTCAAAGGTGAGAGGAACATCCTGGAGTCTCTGCTGGGGACTGTGGAGCAGCACATAAGTGCACAAGGGGTAACACATACATTCAGTAATTATGTTCAAATGATGTATTTTGTTCCCACCGGCAGCTCATTTGATAGGACTGCTTGACTTCACAGGACCTTACTCTCGAATATGCAACTGCCACCAATCCCACTGCCATCACGCCAGAGGAATATTTTGATCCCGACTTTGACCTTGGGAACAGAGACATCGGCCGACCCATTGAACTAAGCATTCGAACACAGAAGTAAGACACACCTTTTTAAGGTTATAATAACTAATACTTCCTCATAGCTGTGTGTTATCATGGAGTTAAGTGGTGTGCAATGCTTCCTGTAATCTTGTCTTGTGCAGGTTCAAAGGTACATTGTGGATGAGTGAGGAACATCCCCTGTCCCTGGTGGAGCAGGTAACCCCCATTATTGACCTCATGGCTCGGACAAGTTCCCATTTTGCGCGGTTACGAGACTTTGTAACCCTAAAGTTTCCTCCAGGATTTCCTGTTAAAATAGGTATGTGAGGTTTCTATAGAGACGTCACTTTCAAGAAGTATTTTCATTGCTCTTCTCGTCTCTTTTTTTTTTTTTTTTTTTTTTTTAAACATCTAATCTGTTATTCTCTTGCAGAGATTCCCCTGTTTCATGTACTGAATGCCAAGATTACATTTGGTAATGTAAATAAATGCAGTACTGCAGAGGAAGTGAACACACCACCAGCAGCCACGCCAACATCCTCAGGGGAAGATGAAGAAGCGGCAGGTAGGAATTCAGACAGTTTGACCACCGTATTAAAACAAAAAATTGTCTTCTTTTTTTTTTTAACTATGTCTGTGATTTTTTTTTTTTTTTTGGTTTCCTCCCATCCAGCATTGCCTCCGTTTCAAGTGTGTCCCTCAGTGTTTGTGGTGCCTGGCAGTTACCACCGCAGAGGGGGCAGCCGCCACACGCCCATGTCCAACAATGATGAGGAGATTTTGCAGTACGCCATCCACCAGAGTCTCCTGGAGTCTCGCAGAGTCCCGGGCCAGGTCAGAACAATAATCACTCGGCTCACCATTTTCCCGTGCTGACCTTGATTGTGGAGTTCATTCCATCACTTAACCCCCCTCCCCTTATGTTCGTGTCATTGTAGGAGGGGTCCGGGGATGAAGCTGATGGGGAATTCAGTGATATAATCCCCAGTAGCCAGAGTGACAGGTAGGCGCACAGGTTAAGGTTGCTAGCATAACAATTGCATAATTACATGTGGTAAAAGCAACAATCCTTGCTACTTACATGAAACTGAATATCTGTTCACTGCCTGTATGTGTCAGTAAAAACCACAGTACAGAGCTGGATCTCACTCTCTCCTGTCCGTGTCATTCTAGGAGTATCCCAGAGGGGGTGCTAGTGGAATATGGAGACACCTCCAGCCCCGCCAGCTCCATCTCTGCCTCTAGCCCCGACACAGACCTCCGCCTGGCCATGGCGCTCTCCGCACGAGCTCAGGAGGAAGAGGAGAGGATGAGGAAGCAAGAGGAAGAGGAGCTGGAGAGGATATTGCAGCTATCGCTCACTGAGCAGTAAAAGGAATAAGAGGGAATAATAGTACAACTTTTCCAGATTCAGAAACAACCACCACACCTCAGTTCTCCTTCCTAACCACTGTAGTCATCTATGCAACTGCAGATTTCTTTCTGTAACAGATCATTCTTGCACAGGCAATATCAAACCCTCGGTATCCAATATTTTCCAAAAGGTATTTTTGGTAAGAGCATACTCCTTTTATATATTTCTATCTCAGCATAGGGCGTCTCCATCCTCAAGCTTGATTCATGGACTCTTTGAGATAATTTCAAGTGGGTTCTACTTTTTATTTATTTATTTTCTTTTCCAATTCAGAGTCACAGCAGCAACCCACATGTGTCGATCGCATCGTCATCCGTAGTGCGGTCGAGTCAGTGTAATTAAGGTCCTTTGAACAAAAATGTTTGACTACTCCAGGTGACTTCATGTAGTGTTGGCACTCAGATGTGGCACTTAAGGTCCAGAAACTGTTGTTTTTTTTGTTTTTTTATTTGTTGTTGGGGTTTTTTTTACTGGTACCTGTCGCCTACTCTGGATCTAAAGAGACAGATTTGAGTGTTTTCACTGGGATGTCTTCCCACAGAGTCACTTTGTTGAGGACCATGGGCTCACTGAAAAACAGAAATCTCAGGGTTTCAATTTTACACATTTTCCCTTCACTTTGGAATTTGTTAGTTAATCAGGTGTAAAAACTATCGATAATTGTAGGTAAATGTTTCTGTGGTGCATCATTCATGCATATCACTCTCTGCCATACAAATATTAATTCAGAAAGTTGAGTTCATTGAGTCAAAAGTTCATAAGTTCTTGCATGTTCCTTGTACTTCGACAATGTACACTCTACAGATGGGTAGACAAAAGCATGTTGCCATGAAAGAAACTTTAAATTGGCTGTATGGTAACGTAATATCTTTGCTGCATCAAGAATAGGGGTTTAACGTTCCTTTTTGTTTATTTGAACATTTTCTCTGCTTTCACGGTGAGACACAAATATGTCCTGTATTTGTGTTAACTGTCACTGAGCAACTTTAAGCATTATCACCTCCATTCAACAATGCAATAGCAGAGACCAGTCTGTCTGTGGTTCTACAGCCGTCATGCAGCTTACAAGCAGTCACACAACCAGTGTAACAGAGAGTTTTTCTGATTCCTAAGGGCAGTCTGCCTTATGTAGCCATGAACAACTTTAGACCTCCGAGCAGAGGAAAAGACAGCACAGGCTGAAAGGTCCGGTGTAGCCTCCACATGTAGGATTAGTTTCTTCAGCATGTGCCAACAGATTGCTTTGCTCCGATAACAGTTGGTGGGAGTGAGGGGTGGTGCCACTCAGACTAAACTTTCTGAAAAAAAAAAAAAAAAGTTTTTTCTAATTTTGTAACTTAAAAACAAGATGAAGAGGGTGATGCTGAGTAACATGCATTAACCACTATAGTTGATTTCACTGACAACCAACCACTTATCAAAGGTCTGTCTGTGTTGCTGCTTCTGTCTTTCAGGGGCTTCAGCTGAAAAATCATTAATTACAATGATCAAATTGCCAAACTGCTGAACAGTCGACTTTAAAAAAAAAAAAAAAAAAAGGCTAGCTTTGGTTAATTTAATGCAAATGTTTGTAATGCACCGCTCAAGCTGCAAAGTTTTTTTTTTTTAATATGTTAAAGTTTTAAGAAAATGTGTTGGTTTCAAAATGTTTCTAAAATAAAAGCACTTTATTTCCATGAAGACTAAATGGGACTTTGTTTGAGTAGGTTTACATTGTCAGGTGAAGTGTTAACACGTCCAAGACAAGAAAAGCTTCATATGATTTATCAGCAGTGAAAGGATTTCTTGGTTTGCTAGAAGCTGAATATGCTCATTGCCATTTCAGTCCAAACATGGACTCTGGATATAGCACATAATCAAAGCATACTGTTGGACAATTGGATTGTGCAGGATGCACAGCTACAACACAGGAGGAATCTGTTCTAAAAACAGAAATAGATGCTGTTGCTGTTTAAATAAAGTCCGAATGGGTACTAGTGTCAATGAAAAGATTTCTAAATTCACTCTGCCTCACTTTAATTTTATTATTATTCATGTTTTTGTTGCCTGTTCAGTCAACCTAGTTCACTGTTGGTAGTTAATTTAGACTAACTGTATATCACAGAATCAAGTGTAAAGCAGGCCAACCTCATCTGATAAGATGATGATGATGATGATGATGATATATGGGTCTTTCAGAGAGACAAATTTAGAGAAAACAATCAGACACATTTCATAGAACCACATCATCTTAACCAGAACGAGAGCCTTTATCAACAGCGTTTCCACTCATGAAACTAATGAGAGCTCTCCCACTGTAGTGTAGTTTTTTTTTATGCTTGCAGGACTCAATGTTATTAACACATTTCCATTTAAAAAGGGCAAAAAGATCAACAAAATACTCCTACTTACAGCATTCCCTTTAGTATTAAATTCCTTAAATGTCACACAAGCAAATAACTAAAGAAAGATTTCCATATTTAGAGAACATACCTAATTACAGCATTTACCTTAAATGTTAAGCCCTAATAAATAAATGTAAAAAAAAATCTAATAATTTTTAATAAATAATTTATCTTATTATATAGGCCTACCCCTTTTTTTTAACAAATGTCAATAAATAGAGAAATTACATCATATCAAAAATAGTAAGGTGACTCTAAAACACACAGTAACTTTTGAATGACCTGATTTTATGACTGAAGTTAAACCTCAGCTGGTAGTTATTTGTGCAGTCTGGGTGTTTTCAGTGAGGCCTCTCGGCAGGTAGGTGGCAGAGCTCTCCCCTCAGCCCGGTCCCGTCCGGAGGTTTCTGCTGGACCCGGGGCCGATCAGATCCTCGGTGCTCGGTGCAGGTGTCACTGTGCACCGGGACCACAGCACATTTGTCCCCGCGCCTCTTTTATCTCCTCCAGGTTTTCACCGACGAGACAGCGGCTTGTAGACACAGACAGCCATGATGATCATGAGCAGCAGCAGCACAGCGAGGACACTCCCCAGTGCGACTGTGAGGACAAAGACAGGAGCTGATCACAGCCGGTAACAACAGAGAGACAGACTCCCTAACATGATGGATTAACTGGGGTTTCATTAGGGAGAAGTCGCCACTGTAGAACAAAGACTATAAGTCTATAAACACCTTACAAGAGTGTGTGTGTGTGTGTGTGTGTGTGTGTGTGTGTGTGTGTGTGTGTGTGTGTGTGTGTGTGTGTGTGTGTGTGTGTGTGTGTGTGTGTGTGTGTGTGTGTCAGTGTGTGTGTGTGTGTCAGTGTCAGCAGCATCACTGGCCGCACTGACAGGCCTCACATCAGTCTCACATCAAGTCTCACCTAAATTCTGCTTCTGTAAAACCACATAGGCTCTCTCGGTCAGCTTGGAGTCCTCGGATTGTCCGCTAACTAACACACTAAAACACATAATTAGAGCGTGCGGGATGAGATGCAGCATCATAGTGGTGGAGGCTGGAGGAGGAGGATGATGATGAGAGTGAAGCGTTTCTTCTTCCGCTGTAGGATCTGGGTCCTAAGGCCGTTTGATTATTGTACTGACTCTTACAATTGAAACGATCAGGAAGTCGATGAATCAATTTGTCAACTGACAGGAAGTTAACTGGCAACTGTTCTAATAAAAGATAAATCACTTAAGTCATTTGGAAACACTTTATTTTACAGGTCAATTTTTTCTTTTACATTATTCATCCATAAGTTTTTTTTTCTTGAAATAAATACAAGTAAGTATTTGTTTTATTATATATTATAGTAAATTTTATTCTTCATTAATTTTGAATTGTCTTGTTGTTGTTGCATCTTGTAGCACATGGTTGTGTGTAGGCCTACCAACTTAACTCTGTTAATCCTACATTAAGTAGTAGCATCAAATCAAATTATGTCGTTATTTCCAGGAAACTTTCTGGGAAATTATTATGAAATTAGAGACATGTAAAATAAAATGTTACATATTTTATTTAAGCAAAAGTGGTCCTAACATCTCAAATGTAAGTTTTCTTAGTCCACAATAGTAAATTGGATTTCTGCACGAACTGTAATAATGGCATTTAAAAAAAATTGAACAAGCAATTAATAAATTACTCAGGAAAGAATTTAAGAAAAAAAATGATAGCGAAAATAATGATTCATTGCAGCTCTAATGTGGTCATGCCAGTCAGTGTGTCCTCTGTGAATTACTGGTTGTGGGGCTGCGATTGTTTTCATTATTGAGTACTGTGCCAATTATGATCTTGATTGACTGATTAATCATTTAGTCTATAAAATTTCAGAAAATACAGAATAATTCCCATCAGAATTTCTCAAAGTCACATCTACAGAATCGTTTGTTTTGTCTGACCAACAGTGAAAAACCCAAAGATACTCACTCTACTATGGAGAGATGACACAAAGATTAACACAGTTAATCATAGCTGATTAATTTTCTGTCGATAGACTAATAGATTAATCAGTGGTCTCAGCTCTAGCTGGCTGATCTATACATAACTGCATGGACCTTTCTGCAGCTGGTGACAGCATCAGGGTCCTGGAAGCTTCAGGTGTTTCCTGGTAGGTTGACTGTGGAAATACAAAGTGTATAAAATCTCTCCTCTTACTGGTAACCATCAAACAAGTGTGAGGCCTCCATCACATTTCCCATTTCTGAAATGCCAAAGAGCAATGAAGAATAGATATAAAGGTCACCCTCCTTGGGGTTATATCCTTATATAATCACTCTGCATGACTGATGTATATGGCCTTTACCTTCATCCTCTATAGAACTTAAGTGCACAGCATTACAAACACTTATAGCTCTTAATTATATGCCAGAGAAGCTTAATGAGCATTAGGAAATGTCACTCACGGTGGCCTGAAATTAAACCTGGAGACTTCCTGGATAAATTCATCACAACAAGAAAACATTTCATTATCGCATGAACTCCAAGGTCCTTTTTTAATAGGATATCTGAAGGCATTTAAACTGAACTGAACAGATTTGTGTGTTATGACTTGAAAGGACACTTGACAGACTTAATAAGCTTAATAAGAAATTCACTTTTTTTAGTTATAAACTTATTGTCGGCATGATTCTGTGACTGTCATGTTTTTTATCTGTTCCTTTTCATCAATGGATTTGAACATTGTTATGACAGCAGACAAGAGGAAATGTTACATAACTACTTGTTGATGTGTTATGTTATGACATCATGTCACACAAATACTTGTCTATTGTTTCATTTATGTGCAGTACAGCACATTGAACTCCGAGGTGTTTATGAAAACAACAGTAACTGGAGTATTCAGTCAGCTGAAGCTGTCTAACAATTCAACTTCCGAGTCTCATCACTGTTTTATTTGACTGTAAAGAACATAACTGGTCTTTAGACTCCAGTAGGTGTAGCCTGATTCAACTGACAAAGTCAGGTGACACCGTTAGTGGCCTCTGGAGTCATGTTGAAGTGTATTAGACCAAATATCGTTCCAAAGTCAAATATTGCTGTTAGGTTTGGCTTAAATGTCCTTTTTAGCCGCAGCATGACTCCAGGGATGCTAATGTCGGTCTGTCATTCCTCCACTTTAGTCCAGACTGAAAACAACTATGTAATTTTGCATAAACATTCATGGCTCTCACAAAATGAATCCTAATGACTTTGGTATTCCCTGACTTTTTATAGTGCCATCAGGTCAAGATTTCACTTATAGTAATATATCTCAGTATACTGAGTTTTTTGTTTTTTCTAGTAATCCTATAATTTTTTGATCTGGTGCAATTATCAGATCACATAGTGTGGATTTGTCCAGTACTCACTGCATAGTCGTACTGTATACTGTATACTCATAATAACTGTAGACTCATAGGTCCTTTTGATTGGCCGATGAGAAACAGGGCTAATTTCAAAGAATGTGTAGCCTCCACCTTTCTGCGTGGCGAGTCCTCTCAGGAGATTTTGTTTCCCTCCTCTGTTCATGCACATTTGTCGGGCCTCAAACACTCCCACTTGTACAAGAGGTTGGATTAAATTTCCCATCACAATATATTTTTTCTGGAAAACCAAATGACATTTAAAAAACTCTTTCCGTGAGTGTTTCGGTTGATCCAGCAAATTCGCGCAAATTCCTGACAAATCACAACAAAGAGACAAAGATTGTATAAAGATCCAGTATAGCCATGAATCAGTCCTGCTCACTGATGTATGACATAACTCAGACTGCTCTACTACACTCTAAAAGGAGATATACCATGGTATAAAAAGTATGCATGCACCAGATGGAGTCATGATATACACAGTATATGTATTTAGTAATTTTCCCCTTAATATACTGTTTGTCAAGCTGTTCATGCCAGGTAGAGGAGAAACCATCTATTTAGCAGTGTCTCTTTTATGTGTTTCCTGTGCTTGCCTGTTCTCTACTTCAATAGCAGTCACTGACACAAAAGGGCTTTGATCTGCACGTCTATCAACCAGCAGCTCAGTAAGGAATCATATGTTCCCAACAACCTTCTACCCGCGTACACGTTCATACCTGCCATCCTTGAAATGGTTGGGCCTTAACCAGGAATGAAAAACAGTTGAATAAGTAAAGATCTGAAGGGCGCCGTGAGCATTTGAAGGTAAAGGCTGCTCTATTCCCCTGTATGTTGATGGATTCTGGATATTGCAAATTAGCCTGTTAATTAAAAAATCTAATGGAGGTGAGCAGCAACAGCCTTTACAAAGACATGACCATCACCATATGGAGATTTACAAGAACAGATCTCGTATGCGGTCTCCTGCACATTTACAATTCAGAAAAAAATACAGTGTCTGTTTTAATATAGATAGTGGAATTCAGCTGCTTAAAATACTGTATGTGTTTGTTTTTATTCAAGCTTAACCCCCAGGAATGAAAATAAGCAGAAAGATGAAATATGTAATTTATACTGTTATTAATTTATACACATCTTACTACAGAAACCATGTTGAAGAGGACTGAAATCAAACAACAATCATCACCTTGCACACCACATTATTCTCAGAATATAAACAAAGTATAAAGCGCTTTTTAGATAAATTAACACATGTGACTAAGACATTTTATACTGTATATCTGCAAGAACATTTGAACAGTCTTCAATTAAAGAGTGAAAACATTGTCTGGAGAGGCACAATATCAATAAATAGCAATACAACCTTTACAATTTTGTACATACAGTGTAATAATTAGGCAAATTAAGGCAAAACAGTCTATCTGGAGTTAAATGAAGCCATCAGATGAAGACCAAAAAGTTCATTTTGAATTTGAAAAACTACAGTAATACACAAACAGTTGCACATAGTTAAAATAGCTTCTTAATATATCAAAGCTCCTACTTTCTATGTGAAGTATACTCTCTAATTATAATTGGAAGATTATTATTTTAACGTGGTCTTTGTCTGAGTGCCTCACTCACCTCCGTTTCAAACACTTGTAGGGAAAAACAACATTTTTTAGCAGATATTCCAGCAGCTGGCATGAAATCCTATACAAGCACTGTATTACAGATCTACTGTATAAATATAAAATACAGCATTGAAAAAGAAAATAAAGTATGGGCTGTAATTTAATGTGATTTAGGTTTGGTCCCATTTAATCTCTCTCCTCGTCGGCTGAGAGGTGCTGACAAATTTGACATGAAAAACTTAAGCAGACATGCTCCACAGTATGTTGGTGACTGAATGGATAAACGACCAACTGAACAAAGTTTTTTTTTTTTTTATTACATGTAATTGAATGCGAAACGCTACTCCAATGATTAGTTGTAAAAACCTGTGTCAACCACACTGTTGCTTCAAGTGAAACAGCGGTGTTTTGCCGAGCATGCAGAGCTGATTTCATTAATCTTTCACAACGTACAGAAAATATAGAACTTAATAGAAAAAGGCCCCATGCAATGGAAATGATGTGCTGAGTGTTACATATAGAAATACATGTTTAGATTTTCCTTGGCATCATGTTCTTGTGAGATAAATACAGCTGATTAAGGGAGGAGACCGTCCATTGAGTTTACTACTGACTCCTACAAACACAAATGGCAACATGTGAAAGCTATAAACTGTCCTGGTGAAGTACTGCAGGTAAATCTGAATCATACATACCATACAGCTGAGATATGAGTATTGCTATCTCAGTTCCTCGTAGAATTACAAATTTAGCAGCATTTACTATTTAGTAGAGTGTGCATGTGCTGTGAAAGTTGGCATGATCCACATCATGAGCAGGGAACAGTCACAATGTCAGATCATGTAAAACAGTGGTTTGAATGGCAATCTACTGGTGTGTTATTCTCTCTATGGCACAGAGGCCATGTTGAGCGTGTCAGCGTGGATGTCTGGTATGGTCCTCTCTGGTCTCAGACACACTGCCAACCTCTGCAGAGAACAAGACAGTCATGGAGGAGACGCAGAGGTTAAGAGGTTGGAAGAAAATGTGTAATAAAGCACACTGTTTCCTATCTCCTTCCTCTCCTCATCCGCTCACCTGTTTGAGAGATCCAGGGGTCCACACCAGCTTGTAGACCATGTAGATGGGGATCCACATGAAGGATGAGAAGCCAATGATATATCCCACTGTGATGCTCCAGTCTGGGTACTTATAATCAAACAGCGTGAGGGGTGGCGCTTTCAGCAGGGAGCTCACGATGATATACTGAGAGGAGTGGGGATACATAACATTTCCATATGTGTTAATGTAGCTTTTATATTCTGGCATCAGAAATAATAATGGGGATGGGTAATATATCTGTCACACTTCCATACATTATAAAAGAAATATATAAAGGAAGTCACAGTGGTGTAATAATGCAAAATGTCAACAGGAACACAGCCAGAGAGATGGATGCAAATAAGAGCCAAGGATATTAGACTGCATGTAGAGGAGGGAAATTGACATTTGCCCAAGTGTTTCGCAATATACATGCTGTAGAAAAAGTTTAATGTAGAGGAGGGTTTAATCTACACATAGGGAGTCAGCTGTTAGGTCTCCACAACCTTCAAAGGCCACTGGTCCAGATGTCTTTTGATCTTACCCTGAGCTTTCCCTCATATCTTGGTCTACTACAGCCCATTGATCTCTGTATGATTTAAATGGACAACAATTATTTGATTGAAATGACTAAATGTTAAACCAGAGCGACACTCAGTAGAGGGCTCCACCCAGGCCAAGAAAAAAGCCCTATCTACCCTACCCTAACATGCAATGTTAAGGAAAGTGGTGGATGGATCTGCCCCTTTTAACCAGATCTGCACCCACATTTAATGCATTCTTCCTTGGCCCATGCCCCATCCCTCCACCAAATTTTAGTACTTTTTGCCTAATCCTGCAGACAAACAAACAAACAAACAAACAGACACGAGTGAAAACATAACTTCCTTGTCGGAGGTAAATCCTCCCAGTGTGTGAAACTGAAACAAATCGTATGGTTTTTGTGTAACGTAAGAAAACCACAGAATAGTAGACATTCAGATGTAAGATGTGTATTTACTGTAAATGTAGGTCAGAATATTTCATCTCTTACCGCCAGAAATGCTGGACTGATGGCGACCCAGCACACCTTCCAGAACAAACCTGGAGCTTTTCCCAACATGGACTGAACGTCGCTGCTAAATCTTTTGATGCCTGAAAGAAGCAAAAGTAACACGAGACAGAGTCACTAACAGTATTTTTTTTGGTCACATGCAGACAAGATAATCAATTTACGTTACGGATAAAAGACTAAATCAATAATAATCTGTTGTTTACCATAGAACCAAGAAACTGCAATGGCCTCAAGGAAACCCACAGCAATAATGGAGCATCCAACTCCAAATTCCTCCAGCAGCTTCACCACATAGGCACCACCCTGTCAATAACATTTCACATTGACTAATAACATGATCAATCACTCATTTTCCTCCATTTGAGCAACAGACAGAGTTTTAATTTACTGTAACTGTATCCAGAACTACCTAAAAACCTTTGGGTAAATGTGCTTGATGATAAGCATTTCAAGTAGTGAGGGGTTGAATTTTGTTCTCTTTGGTTCAGTAATTTAAATTATGGGGGAAAAAAACAAACTTACATTTGTAAGGGTGCTTAGAGAGCCCAAAAAGCAGACAACTACCAAGCACAGAACAAAAAGTTCACGTCTGTGAGAGAAATGATCTGGGTATTCATCCAACACAGCAGTGATGATCGCCTCCAGCCCACCAAACTGAAACACACACACAGTTATTACCACAGGTTGACTTATACTGCATGTGTATCACAGCATATACATATTTAAAGCTGCCATCAAATTGATTTGGAGACTTTATGTTCAGTAAAAAGTAGCTCTACATATTTGCATTTTTTAACTAATTGAAGATATGAGAATAAAATTATTTTGTAGATGAATAAAAGACTTCTTGTATTGTTGAAGAGCATCACATGTAGTGATAACAAACATTTACAGTAATACTATGAAGCATAATTTGATATGCAACTTATGAAAACTGACAATTAAAGCACCAAAATTAATGGTATCTAATAAAATAAAATATGTTGTTGCATAGTTTTCCTTTATACATAACGTGAAAGCCATCATGTTCACAAAGCATCCAGATTTCAGGGTTCGTACAGTGCTATCCAGCCCCAGCGTGATCATCATCACGAAAAAGATGATTGCAAAAAAGATCGAGCCCGGCATGTTTGCAATGGCCTCTGGGTACGTGATGAAGAGTAAACTTGGCCCTGGAAACCATGAAGAGATCAGGGTGAGTATTCAATTTTATAATTCAGTTTTTCCTTTTCATGATTTTATAGATTTCATTCACAGACCTTTATCCCTGGCTACATCCTCAACCTCCACCTGCCTCATCTCTGCCATGTAGCCCAGCACCGTGAAGATGACGAAACCCGACACAAAGCTGGTCAGACAATTCACCAAACTTGTCACAATGGCGTCACTGTTGAGGAAGAAATTAAACCCTGTTCAGGGACATGCAGCACAATATGGCTTGTACTAATAAAATGTTTCATTTCTGACAGAGATACCGTCGTATTCCAGTGTATTGTTTTCTGTGTTGAAAGCCATTCAGCACTTGGCTGACCTTCTTTGACCTTTGTTTAATGGGTTCCTTTATACACTCTCTTCAGCTTTGTTATGTTTCTGAGATGTGAAGATAGTCCTGGCTAGCAACCACAGACATCCTGCAACAATACTAATGAGAGATGCTCAACTGAAGGATCTATGATGTTTGTTTATTAGAGATATAAAATGATCTCACCAAACATCTATTAGAGGTGAACAGTCTTGGACTAATTACCAAGTGTCTATCTCCAGGAAGGCTCCACAGAATTAGTCATTATATTAATGGCTTTATAACAATTTGTGAATAAATAAACATCTGTGTGAAAGACTCACACACATCTTCAGTATCTCCTGCCAGTGCTGACTCTAAACAACTGTAACTGTGAACTGTTGCTCCCAAAAAACTCAACATTGAGAAATAAAATCGTTTGTCAGGTATGTTGCAGTTGAAATGTTTTACTTTTCTAATGTAAGAAAGAAGAAATCATCATCACCGGCCTCTACTTATGGAGCTACTACCATTCATTTCCATGACTTTGTGTGTCATAGATCCATGGACAGGAGGAACAGCTCTTACCGATAGCAGTTATTTGTAAAAGGGTTGTAGCTGGAGAGAGCCAGGAGGACCCCGAACCCCGGCCCCAGAGAGAAGAAAATCTGAGCTGCAGCATCCACCCACACCTAGACAAGACAAAAACATAGAGTCATTACACTACCTGGAACTGTACAACTTAGATTGTCATTGATTTGAAACAGCGCAAAAATACAGCATTTAGTACACAGATTAGACCATTTCTGCCTCTCGTTTCTGTGATTTAACACCAACAAATGATCATTTTCCTTATTTTCCTTCTCAGTGCTCTGAACCATCAGTATAATTCACCAAGCAGAGAGGTGTTGTGTCAGCCGTATAGAAATCTAGCTGATGCCCAGCTGTACGCAGGGAGATCTGAAGAGCAGCACGCATTCGGCATTAAAAAGACGAGGACAGCATTGGATATTGGTGAGTGAGACAGAAAGGGAGGCCTTTGTTAATGGGCAGAAAATCTAAACCAATTATGCATCTTATTATCCTGCTCTGTGGCTTATTTATGCATCTCATTTCATCTCATCCATATTCCCTTCCAACCAAAGCACTCACACATGTTTAGCAAACAACCACAGCGAGCTGGAGAGGAAGGAGAGGATGTTTCGCAAATCTAAAAAAAAAAAAAAAAAAAACCATGGGCAGTTTATGAGGGGAGTAATGGGTAGAAGTGAATGAAGGTTTATATTAAACTACTGACTCTGATCCAAATGTGCTATTTCATTACACCGGACCAGCAGGTTTATACTCATCAGGACTCCTAAATGCTGGTGGGACAGTGGAGAGAAACTTATTGCCGTTTTAGTAACAGCCTCTGGTCGTGCCCAGATTTCTTCCTTTCGGCAAATCATACACACTGAAATAGATCAACTTATTGGATTTCATTTTGTATCAACCATCAATTTGTACTCTTCTTTCCGTTTTCCCTTTTCTTCATTCGATCTACATGTTAGAGAACTTTTCACCAACTGAAAAACGATTCTGTTACTACACAGTTGCTTTTAAAAATGAGTATGAAATACGATTCTCAAGGGACCAAACATTTGGGTCATGATCATGTTTTTCTTGTTAGAAATAAGCAAATCTGGTCATTTCCTGTCGGACCGACTTTGCACAACTCACACTGGTCTCCAGCAGCTTCTCCCACTGCGGTTTTAGGTAAAATACCACACCTCTCCAGGCTCCTGGCAGGGTGGCGCCTCGAATTAGGAGGATGAAAAGCACAATGTAGGGTAAGGTGGCGGTGACCCACACTACCTGGTGTGGAAGAAAGAGGTTAATCAGGAAGAGCTCATAGACATGGTTAAAGCAAGAATAATCTTCTTTATTATTACGGTCGTAAAGCAACTGCAATTTGTTACCTTCCCTGATGTCTTCACTCCCTTCCACAGACTGAAGTATACTATAGTGAAGATGAGAAAAAGGCAGAGCATCAACTGCCAGCGAACACCCCCGACGTTTCTCAGCCCTGATGACTTGTGGATCTCAAGAACATTCCTCCTGTTGGGATAAAACACATAAATCATCAGGTCTTCAGCAGAGAAAACAACATGTGCTGTACAAATTCACCAGCTGGAAATATATGTGTGGAGTATCACTTTAAAGCTATTTACATATGTGGTTTCTGTTACTCACACTTACATGCACTTACGTGTAAAATTCCTCTGCCGGAGACCTGGAGGAATTCGTCCAGGTGACGTTGTTTGCGTCAAAATAATTAGTGCAGTCGGGGGTATTCCACACATTTTCACAGTTTGTCCAAGGCAGGATGCTGGTGAAAGAGGAGTAGAAGTAGAAGAGGGCCCAGGCGATGATGGTGTTGTAGTAGAAGGACACATACAGAGCGATGATACAAATGGCATATCCTATACCTGCAACAGAACAGAGAGAAGTCACCTGTGAAATGTCACTGTAAGGACTCACCGGCTCGAACATACATTTACACTGATCACATTACTTCTGGACAAGAACGGGACAGAAGTTATAAACATATCACTGTAAAGAGTTGATTTTAAGTCACAGATTTGCCAAGGTAACTGGGTTTCTGGATATGGATATCTGCTGTGGAGCAGCGGAGTGCGAGGCCTTACCTTTGAAAATGGGACAGATGTGTTTCCATATAGATATGGCACCGGTTCTGTGGAACTGTCCCAGTGCCAGCTCCATGTAAAAGAGCGGCACACCGCCAAAGATGGCCATCAAAATGTAGGGAATAAGGAAAGCACCTGCACAGAGATGCATGAGGTTACATAGGGGTTTTTTTCATGAAGGTCATCATGACTTAGTACTGTCACAAATGCAATGACAAACTGAGGACATTCAGAAACTCAAGAATTAGGACTTAATGGTGCTTGAATCTGAATTTAAATAAGAAAATTGTATGAAAATGATGAAATGAGACTCTCACTGGCCTCATTTTTACATTTGTTAATAAAGTTACTGTATAAACTGTGGTTTATATAATATTTCATCTCAAAGAGGGGATTTACAAGAATATAAATCTTTATTTCAACAAACCATGGACAAGAACATATCATTGATTCCTGTAAAAAATAAAACAATTACTGTATATTCCTACATGAAGTGATGATTAAATGCCCTTAGTTTCTTTTTAATCTTGCCTTAATTTATGTGCAGCACTTTGAATTGCTCTGCCTCACAACCCGATTGGCTGCTGCAATCTAACGACCTTCAGTTGCTGATGTAAAAGTACTGAGTAAAGTACAACCTATCCCCAACACAATGCATAATGACTTCCAATAATGACCAATCTGTGCAGAATATCTTTTTTTAAGTATAGATATTCAATGTAAATATATATATTTTCTGCCATAAAATGCCTGTCCTCATATGAATTTGTCAAGGTTTCTACTGAATAAAATCATTGATAAAAAGTGACCAAAGAAAAATAGATAGAGGCTGTGTCAAAGGAAAAGTGTAAAAACTTTTGAACTTTGAAGGCTACAGATGCGCACTTCAGCACCATGGACAGGTTCTGCTGACAAATGCGTCAGTCTGTTTTTCTGAATCATTTAAAGCCATTTTGAGCAGAAAATCTGAGATTTAATCGAGTTAAAAACTGTCAAAATAAACTACAATATTTGCAAGGTGGATCCACACATGAAGTTACACAAATCCTAACTTGTAAAATTGATCTGAAAGGCCAGATTAAAAACTCTAAGACACTTACCTCCACCGTTTTGATAACATATGTACGGAAACCTCCAAACATTTCCCAAGTCCACCGCAAACCCAATGACAGACAAGAGAAAATCCATCTTTTTGCTCCATTTGTCCCTGGAGTCCGTCTGTGTGATGACCGGCACGGGGACAGCGTTGTTGGAGCTGTAGCCGGGGTTCGGGGAGCCTTGGTGGGTCAGACTGCCGGCCATGACCGCTGAGTCCTGTCGGGGCATCGGACTGTGAAAAGTCAGTCAGAGGACCAGCTCCACGGAGAGGAGGCTGCTTCTCCTATAACGATGACAGGGCCGAGTGGGAGGAGTTGGTGGAGCTGCAGCAGACACTTGGGGACACCACCTGTTAGTGGAGACACACTTAGAGAGGTTGTTTGGTTTTTACTAACTGCAGCTTCTAACACTTTCAACTAAAGAGTTCAATTTGAAGCAATATCGATTGTGTTATTACTGATCAATACTATGGATCTCTTTGTAACACCTTTGTAGTTTTTGCAGCATGAACTAATTGAATTTTTCACTTGAAGACCAGCGAGTTAAGCAGCAGCTGGGACTCACTTCATCCGTTAAAATATAAGCAGCAGGTTGCTGTTAGTGTCTGTAAGGATTTATCTCTGCTGTAATAATAACGTGAGATGCAGACCACATGCTTTATTTTTGCTGTAATCAGCTTTATTGCTAGAAGTCACATTTACATGATCACAGTATGCGGCCTACCCAGATCACCCATTTTGACTTTCCATGATTCAGAGGTATTAAGTAAAGCACAGCTTTGAAGTATTTACTTTACTTGAGAATTGCCATTATATGCTGCTTTACAATGTGCCCTGTTATATCATAAAGGGACATGTTGTGTTTTTTTCACAGATATAGTGACTAGTTAGTTTTCAGATCAAGGAAAAGCCGATAGTTTTATATTAAACCAGTGGATTCCAACCTTTTTGGCTTTTAAAACCAAAACTAGTATCTAGTGGGGCCCTTGAATTGTTAGCAGTAAATTTAAATAACAAAGAAGGGAAAATGCTTCAATATTTCAAAAAAGCAAAGATTAGCGAATGTCCAAAAATAAATACAGATTTGTTTGGCAGAACTTTTTTTTTCTACCCCATTAATCATTTCATGACCCTTCAGATTTACGTTGTGACACTCCAGCGGGGCCTCCACCTCTGGGTTGGGAACCACCGGCCTAAACTAGCTAATTGTGTAAATATATTTAAAACTAACTCCACCTGATATATGATATGATATGATATAATATATAATGTATCAGATCTTATATATGATGTAATGTGTGATAATATATCAATTATAGGGGCAGTACTTCTGTACTTTTACTTCTGTAGGATTGAATGCAAGGCTTGGATTATTTTTGCTTTGTTGTATTTAGTTCCAGAGGATTTAAACACTTCCTTACACTGACAGAATTTAATAAGAGGCCACGAATATGTAATTTTTAAACAAGGTTTCTGGCCTCCGTCAGTAGGAAATCATATTCTGAGATCTTTAAGGATCAGTTTGAGTTCTTACACCACTCTAACACCGCCTCTAATCATAAAATTATGAGCTCATGAAAAATGTAATCTAATTCTGTTTAAGCAACAGGTTGCCCAACAAGATAAATACTGCTGTCACAGTTATGGCTATCAAGATTTATGTCTGCTGTTCATCATCCTTCATTAACAATTACATGACATGTGGAGCTCATTATTCACACATTCACAGCATGTGCTAAATTATTGATTTATGGTCCATCAGAACATAATATAAGGCTTTGAATATATGAGCACCACACAATGGCTTACCTGCAAAAGCCTGTAACTTACTCAAAATCTTTAGTTTATCTCTCAAAAGTAAATATCAATGTCAATGTCAATGTCAGTGCCATCACAATGACAAGTTCTTGTGTCATTGTTTACAAACACAATAGTCAAAATGCACAGCCATGTTGTCAATATAACAGTAAAATATATAAATCAGTGTAACACTCAGTAAGCATTTTCTGATGTAAACTATGAGTAAGGTTTTGATGAAAATGAAAATGCACAAGGTTACACACACACATATATTTAAGTGTGTGTGTGTGTGTGTGTGTGTGTGTTTGTGTGTATCTCTGTGTGTATATCTGTATTAAAGTATCTTTACTGTACACTGTAAAATGCGAGATGACTACTGTAATATAAAGCATTACAGTATGTACACAGTTTTACCGTATGGTGTACTTACCTCTTGTGTTTACAAAACATCTGAATGATTGATGACGTGGCTGCTCTCCCAACATTGAGGTGCACCCTTCGACCAGCCTCGGTCATTGTAACATCCTCGGCCTCATCCCCCTCTTCCTCTGTTTTGACTCCCACCATGGAGCCTTGCTCGAGGCTACTTTACTTGAGGGTTCATGAGATGCACCTGTGAGCTGAAACTGAAAACTGGTTGATCATCATTGGTTGGTGTAACATTCCTCTTCATTAGTGAAAGTCAAGATTCACCTGAGAGCAATTCATCAATTCGGGACACATTTATAAAAAGGTCTAACAGAAATGTGTTGAAAATATGCTTGACAGACTATGATAACTGGTTCAACCGCTCATGCAATGAACTCATACCTAGATGTTTTAGGGGGGGGGGGGGATTTAACAGAGAACCAGTATAATACATTTTGGTCAACGTGACAAAAGCAATTGATAATGTAAGAAACAGCAGACAGTTGCTGCGCCAAAGCATTTTTCAATTAGTTCAAAAGAATGAGAAATTGCTTTTATGATGTGAACAAGTGACAAGAAGATCTGATGAACAAATAGTTTTGATAAATTCAAATTCTGATCTGGGAAATGTACCAATGTGAGAAAAACTGTAAGAGATTTCTTACCCTCGATATTCTGAGATATCTAACAATCAATCTGAGCTCTGATACCAATCCAATAATATAAACACAGAGATTACAGATGAGAAAGCATTGTGTGTCTTAAGTGCTTCACAGTAAATTATAAAAGTAAGTTATAAAATTTTGTCACGATATAAAAGTAATAAAAATACAATAAATAAAGCAATGTAAGGGCAATGAACAAGTGGGGCAAAAGTCAAAATGGTATGAAAAAAAAAAAAGGTCGAGACCCTGTTCAATCAATGAGTAGACAGTCCATTTGAACGTCCAGAGGTTTGATACAGAAAGTTATAAATAGCACCTTGAGTCATCTTGACTTCCTGATCCTATGTTAATATAGTTTGGTGAAGACAGCAGAACAGAATCACAGCAGCTTAACTGCACTCATTGGGAAAACCTAATAAAAAGACTTTGTAATCAAATCCACCGCTTTTAGCATGGAGCAGGTTGAGAAGGCTGCTAACTGGATATTCAGAGAGCAGCAGTCACGCAGGTCTGCGAGTGGAGAGAGTGCATCAAATGAAGTTACTTTGGGAAATGGATATGACACAGAGATAGGACAAGAGACGTCCAGCGCCATCATAAAATTGTCACTTAAAAGCCAGAGTGGCTGCCAAACTGTCTGGCGTGGTGTCACGTGACTTGTTGTCAAGCTGAAGCTGGGAAATGGTGAAATGTAGATGGTTTGTTTGATCATTGTTACTCATGGAGGTCTTACACTGTCATTCATCCACGCGGGTACTTCAGTAATTTTCTGTTATTGTTTGCTTCATACAATGCATATTATTTTGCATGGATCGATAGATAGATAGATAGATAGATAGATAGATAGATAGATAGATAGATAGATAGATAGATAGATAGATAGATAGATAGATAGATAGATAGATAGATAGATAGATAGATAGATCTTCGACCCGCAGACATCGACTGGAGCCTCCTTCAGCTCTTGCTTGTTGCGGGTCCACTCTGACTTTAATCTTAAAATCAGGTGACTGACTGGGCCAATCGAGGATCCTCCTCCTCTTCAGCCTGAAGAGCTCTTTGGTTTCTTTGGCCATATGTTAAAGATCACTGTTCTGCTGAATGATGAAATGCCGTCCAATGATCTGACAGAATGCTCCTCGTACACCTCTGCATTCATCCTGCTGCTTCCATCCGCAGTGAAATCATCAATACATGCCAGTGTTTCAGCTCCACTGGCAGCCATACATGCGGAAGTCATGACAGAACCACCATGTTTGACAGATGAGGTGGAGGCTTTGAGTCATGAGCTGTTCCTTTTCTTCTCCACAGTTTCCTCTCCAGCTCCACTGGTTTTTGTGAACTGCAGCCTGGCCTCTCTGTTTTTGAAGCTTACCAGGGATTTGTATCTTATGGTGAATCCTCAGAGATTGTGGTCGTGAAGTTTTCTCTTGATCGTTGACAAGGAAACATGTCCGCCATCATTCTGGAGAGCTGTGCAGTCATAAAGAAGTTCTTCTTCACCATGCAAATGATTTTTTACTCATCAAGACGTGTGCTCCTCAGTGCTCGTCTGACATTTTCTAGTTTTCCAGTAAACACCTGCTTTTTTTTTTAAGAAAGTACCCAATTGCTGATTGATTGATTGATTTTTTTATTTTTAAGCCTCATTATTATTGTCTTCACTTGCATGGTCACCTCTAAACAACCACACCTCAAGCTAAATGACATCTCTCAACTCTCAGTCAGCTCTGAGTCATGTGTGAGCTTTAGTTGTGCAGGAACTAACACTGAAACAACACGAAGCTGCCCAAGAAACATTTAGTGGCCAGTTGTCCAATAACTTTTGCAATTTGGGCATGATGTGTTAAAATGGCTATGTCTCACTCACATTTCATATATTGATGTAAACCTACTCAAAGCTGAGACTTGGCACTTTCATGTAGTATCCATTATTAGATTTCAAAATGAGTGTGCTGAAACTAAGTCTGAAGAACAAAGAATGTGCTTCTGTCCAAATACTTGCAGTCTGGACTCTAGATACTCTTTCTTTCATATTTCTGATTCCTTCAGATTCAACATGCCTTCTCATTGCTGGAGCTGATGAGGAGTAAACAATCGGCCGGGGGAAAGAGGCTGTGATTGCTCAGCTGAGGTGCGGCGGGGTCCCCGAAGGGCCAACAGCATAACAACATAACAACAAACCATATAGCACTGGCCTTCTCTAACATACAATCCTGTCAATCTGCATTGGCACACATGGGCAGAAGAACATCAGACTGACAGGAGCCTCTATCACATGCCCTGGTGCCTGTTAGAGCACGTCGACTCTAATCACACATGGACATGTGCATGTTGGCCCTGCCCACAGCCTCTGCTGGCAGGCAAACAGACATGGATATTACACTGCATTGTTATTTCTTACATGGTGGCTGGTTTCATTTGAAATACCTTTGAAAATGTAGATAGATTTAAGTCGATTGTGTCTTCTTCCCAGTATAAAAAAGGACATGTATTTAGCTATGATATAATACATAATCACTGATGCACCACTGTGTGATTCTCATGAATGATCAGGGAGTGACTTTCCTGATTTGGGATATTTCACTCCCCTGCTGACATCACTTCTCACAGTCATGTTTTTCTGCTGAATATTGATTTGTCTCATGGCTGTAAGTAAATGTTGTTGCTTGTGAGCACTGAACAGACAAACACACACACACAGACACACAAATTATATTGGTTTGCTTTTAAGCAAAGGCGAACTGGTGAGGAGCTCTGGTGTGCTGCTTACTCAGGCAGAAGTCCTGATATGGCATTTAACAAGGCATGCTATTACCTCGTATTATCTAAAGCCACTGCAAGGTGTGAGTCATGCCAGTGAGGGAATCCTTGGTTGAAGAGGATGTTTGTGTGGAAAATAGAGTAAAAAAAGGGACCAATGAAGCCATTGCAGGAAGAGGACTCATAAATAAACTGCTGCTTCATTTTTTGATATCACATTAAGAAATGATGACATCTCCAAATCCAAACTGAACCCCTGAATAGTGTATTAAGTGTTGTGTGGTCTGGTATTATCCTGTAAAATTATAAGCTTACAGGTCTCAACGCGTGATTAGGACAGGCTTTAGGACTCATATGTTGACATGTTCTTCCACAGAGGGAGCCCAAGGATTGCTCTGGTACTGAAAGTATGGAGGGAGGTTTCACAGGGCCCTGCTCGTCTCAGTCTGTCATCTTGTGTTATCACTCCATCCTTTAACCACCTGATCTACCTGACAGCTCAGTCCTCCAGGCAGAACTGGACTTGCGGCCCCAAGACTCTGGTGTACTGAAGCCAACCAACTATTCTGACTCAGATGGTGTTTTTCCTGAACATGATTGCACTCATATGCTTCACGTAAGTATGCAAACTTTTGCCATATTTCAATAAAAGCTGAAAAATTATAATCCTTATGGACTTACTGTTTTTTTGGGGGAGTGTCTGGGGCATCAAAAATGACACAGTCGCCATCTTCAGGACGGTATGAGTTACACCTATTTGTAACTTATTGATGTGCATTAGAGGAATTATTAGAATCATGCAGGTCATAAAAAAGATTATAAACATCATTCTGTAACAAAAGTACTGAACTCAAGCTGCCAGATGGCTGTAGTGTTAGCATCCATGTTTACTATATCGTAATTTGTGGAAGTATAATAACTTATATTTACAGTTTTTTGTTTGTTTGTTTGTTTGTTTGTTTTTTGTTAACCCAACATTTGTCCTGATATGTCTCATGTTTTGAACTCCAGATGTTTTTTGTTTCTTTCCTGAAGCAGGTGCTCTGAAAACAGACTGACAGGTCCTGTATGGTTTGAAATACAGCAGAGTTCTTCCAAGTTCTTCTGGGTCAGAATATATGCTGAACCACATTTTAATTAGCCTAAAAAAAGAAAAAAAAGAAGAAGAAATCAGTGTGATTTGCAGATACAGGATCCGGTGAGCCATAAGAATGATCTCCCTAACAGTCTTTCTATATCTTGACCACCAGATGGCATGAAGACAAAACATTTCTATGTCAGAGAAATTTACAAGGTAAACTCAGACCTCGATTTATCATATGCCCCTGTTTGTTTCAGCTCAGGGTTTTTATTTTTTGTATGTATTTGCAGTGAATGGCTGGAGATAACAGCATTGCTCTAGAGGTCAAGTTATTATTGTCTACTTCTCAGTAAAATCTATCCTGAAGTCTCATCTGAGTTATTTACAGCATATTTGTGAGGCAATGTTCTTGTTGTAGGAGGCTATAATTAATGGTCAATATACTTAGATTTTAGTGCTTGGAAGCCCCCTCCCCCCCAACACACACACACACAACACACACACACACACACACACACACACACACACACACACACAATGACAGCTGTGCATGTGTCTTTAAGAGGCGTGTGTTTAAGGGAGGTGGAGTCGTGAGGCACTTCGCAGTGTTCAAGCGGCACACAGCTGATGGGAGGGGTGCTGCTTGCAGACAGGAGACAGGATCTATGGCAACAATCATGGCAGGTGGGAGCAAAAAAAAAAAAAGGAAGCTAAATATTTCTAAATTCTATTTGTGCTCTTTTGAGAATCCAAAATAAGTTAAGTTGTGAGAAATTGTAAAAATAAAATGTCTTGTATTGGACTGTTTGTGCTGTGTTTTAGAGGCAGAGACCCGTCAGAGGCTGCTGCGCACCGTCAAGAAGGAGGTGGGTGTTATCGAGTTATCGAGTTGGAAAAACAAAACACGTTGGTTTGTATTAACCTGTGTAATGCAGCCTGTACACGGGGAGGATACTCTCAGATGATCCCTATCGCAGATATGGCGTGGATGCTCATCTGTACCACAACCTCTTAGAAAAGATTAGAAAACAAGTGTATATTAAATACAAAAATACCTCTAGCAACAATTTAAGCACAATTGAATGGGTTTTTTTTCTTCTTAAAACATATATTGTTTGTTAATTGTTCCCTTTGTGAGTGCTCGTGCTTCAGCTGAGTAATTATTCGGTGGAGAAGCATCATGAAGGAAACAGATTGTCTGTAGTCAGTGTTTGTGGTGTTTATGGCAGAGCAAACCATCAGCCTTCTGCCAAGCCATTTGGTGGTTTCAGTTGGATACAAACCGTGTGTGTGTGTGTGTGTGTGTGTGTGTGTGTGTGTGTGTGTGTGTGTGTGTGTGTGTGTGTGTGTGTGTGTGTGTGTGGTGCATGTAATGAGTTATATGGTGTTGAGTGGACGCAAATATGGAAGCAGTTCTGGTGGTTTGTTCAGCTGGTTTTTCAACACTTCATAACATTAATCATCATTTGAAGTTACTGCAGTAACACAGATGACTTGGGTTCAGCAGAGATCAAATGTCACTACCATTTAGTCTGTCTGACGGTTAAACCTTGAATGAGGAGCTCTTCACCCACCAGGAGCTTTTTGCGGGATGATTTTGGGGTCTCAATTTGCACAGAATGACATGGAATATGTGGCCGCTCTCATTAAGGCCTCTCACTGTGTAACTGACTAAATATCACATAAAGTCTGTCATCATTTTACATGAAGGAAAATGGTGCTGATGCTGAAATGAGATGCAAAACTCAAAATAGCATGAGCATCCATTTGGAGGAAGGAGAATGAAATGATTCTGAGCGTTTAAAGCAGAGTCTTACCAACTCAATAACCCGCTCACCGAAGCTGCTTATTATGGCTTGATATTATCACATTTTTAGGGCCTGCTCAGTCCCACTCAGTCTTATTCTGGTGAAACTGCCCAACAGTGTTCATCAGGATATGAAGGGTTGAAGTCCAGTACTTTTAGACTGTAGCTGTTAAAAATTCAAAACTTAGACAAGTATTCAGGAGATTTTATTCTTGCTAAACCTCTGAAACTGCATTGAGCTCACAGGATGCTGTTGCACCTGATATTCGTAGAAGTTTGTGTGTAAAGTCGTCCATAAGTTCCTACAGTTAGCTGTTTTCACACTAAATTGGATGGTGCCATTCAAATTTAAGAATTACCTTAGCTAGTAATGCTGCGTTCAGGTGATGTCATTTAAACTGTAATTACAAGCACATATACATCAGTCTCTACCTTCTAATTCTAAATTAGAGATATTGGTCATTTCTGACACTGATGATAAATCCCCCTTGGTAAAAAGAACAAGCTGTTGGAAGACTGGTTGCAAATGCTGTTCTTCCCACTCTGCCGACAGTGCGTGAATGCACTGTTAAATAATGTGTCACTTGGTTGCTAAGAAATCAATCAAAAGCAATCAATTAGGCAAACAACAAGTCTATGTAGCACCACCAGCTGAAAGATAACCTAAAGAAAAAGTTTTAACTGGGCCAAGAAATATATTAAACTTACCAGACAATCCTATGTAAATGCAGATGAACCTGTTTTGCTTAAATGTAAATACATGGAAATCCGTCAGTGTTATGAAGTAGTGCAGGTTTTCTAATTAACGTTATTTAAATATTATCTGTATAATGTTTTTTTAATTTGAGTTACATTGCGTTATACGCTTTCATAAATATTAACTTCATAATTTAACAGCATTTACGCAAGGTAAAATGGGTGAGATACATTGACCCCACTTATTTTACTCTGTTTATATTAGCAAGCCAACATTAGCCTTGTCAGTTGGTTCAGGTTGCTAACTTAAACAGTACCTGACAGTTACTGCGTGTAAATAATAGGCTAATTATTCTATTATTCTATGTAGGACCTTGTGTGGTAAAACCCATTTTAATTTGTGATCCATAAATCCATATTACATACAGTATATATGTATGTACTGTATGTCTATGCATAAATCACCCTTAGTAAACACTTTTGTCATGTAGCTAACAAGCTAGGCTAAGCTAACAAAAGCATTCAAGTGTTCACAGTGGTTAAAAATATTAAATACTTAAAGTTGAACCAATTCAGCTTTAAACAAACTGTCTATAATATATCACTGTATTGAAGATAGATGATAGTAGATTGATTGTTTAATGAAAGCTGAATATCAGCTTGACCTATCAGCAAACTGTTGTGTGTGTCAATCCTTTGTGTCTCCATTGTCCTACAGCGGTGTGTACTTTGTGGTCACTACTGTTGAGGTTTTTGTTTCCCTCTGTTTGTTCAGGGAATGTTTTCTCAATATCACCAACAGCTCACTTAACATTTACACATTTACAGCAAAAACCTTCAGCCCTTGTATCTTTCCAGTATAACCTAACGTCGTCTACTGTTGCTGGTTTCGGTCACGAAAAAGCTCAACTGAAGCAGATGGACATTGATAGTTTATTCATCCCTTTTCCTGGCCAGATTCCTCTCAGTCCAGACCACTTTTCTATCCTCCTTCTGTTAACAACTGATGTATTATTATTTTTTTTTTATTAGTTTCATCTCAGATTGCCTCATAAATTACAAGACTTTATTTCTGCCAAACAAACAAAGATAACAATCACATCCTGGATCTTGTGAAAGGAGGAATGTAGAGACTTTGGTCTGATTTGCTTTTCTCTGAGTCCTGTTTGCAGTGTTATCAGCCAAGACCAGACCCTTTCCATGATTAAACCTGCTTCCTGTGTGCTGATACAGCCTCGCCGAGAATCATTCACCGTGGCTACTTCACTGTTTACCACAGATGCAGCCCAATGGAGTCTGTAGATGAACCAGCAGCATAGTTTGTTAGAATGACAGCTCACTTTATTCACAGATAGCACTTCATGAAAATCAACATTAACCTATAGGGGATTTAACAAAGAATTTTCATTTACTTAGAGGAGGGTTTTCAGATATATCTATTCCCCTAAGAGGAAATATAAATGTTGTTTTTGTTTGTACTGTTTTCCCATTAGTTTATGATTATTATTACTCTGTGTGGGTTATACCATATGGTGTTTCTGTTGCTGTGTGTTCTCACGCTCTCCTCGTCCAGCTGGTTATGTGCCACCAGTCTGCTCAAATGTACCTGGATGTGGGCCATTATCCAGCGAGCGCAGGATGTCTGTAGCAGCAGAATTACCTTCTGGCTCAAAATTGGTTTGAATGAGATCTCTTATTTGCCTTAGCTTTGATACAGAACCCGTCTCTCTCTCTGTCTCTGCTTTCTCCGACGCTTTATCTCGCTCTGACCGTGCTCCTCCCTCTGTCTTTTTGTATATCACTCGTGTGCACACAAACACAAATACACATCTGTGTTTGCTAAAGGAGAGAGCGAGAGGGGGAGAGACTGTTGGAAAACACACAGGCCACAGGGATTTGCACCATTTACTTTCCTGTCTCACTTTTTTTTTTCTTTAAAGCTGAGTGCTTACTTGGGATAAGGTTTCAGCTAGAGGAGCATGAGATAATCCCCCAGTCTTGTTCTATGTTTTATACTTCTCTGATTCCTTGTAGCATGTTGATAGAAAACAATAATACAGGGTTGGTTCATGCTCCACGAAAAAAGCAGCAGGGAAATCATCAATTATTGTTGTCATAGATGACTACAGATGACTATTATGCACCTTATGACCTTTCAAGATGAATGTATTCATGATCAGGTTTTGGTATGGATGGCTTATGCTAGTTTAGACACCACTTGATCATCAAATGAATTACAAGGTGCTGTTGGCATGACAGCTAAAGTAATATTTAATGTGCTGGACGACCTTGTGTGAGTGAAGTGTGGGGCCTCTCCTCTCTCTTTTCCTCAGCCTGAAATGATAGTGTGTGTGCATCATGTAAATTTATTTAAGATTAAAAGTTCACTCTTGACTGTGGAGGTTGAGTCAGCATGAGCAAGAAGTCTTCGAACATCTACATTTTCATGACAAGCTTCATCTGCTGAAGAAGATCATGTGATATGATCAAAAGCACCAGGACAGTTACTAAATGGACCCTGTGCTGCCTTGTCAGCACTTTCAGGTTGCGTTGTGGTTGCATTGATTTTCGCGTCGGAATCAGGTTCCCTGCCTTTTAATAGTTGCTCACTCTGCTCATTCATTATTAAAATATAATTCAAATAATGGAATCATAATTTAAATACACAGCTTTACATCAGAACTGTGCGCGCGTGTGTGTGTGTGTGTGTGTGTGTGTGTGTGTGCGTGCGTGTGTGTGTGTGTGTGTGTGTGTGTGCGTGCATGGATTACCATGAATAACAGTGAGGATTTTTCATCCCCCCCCCGGTTGCTCCCTTCATTCATCAGCGGCCACTGAGATGATGAATAATGAAGGGTGGATGTTAATGGGTGGGGCTTTCTATCTGGCTCTTATTTCTTGGCTCTGCTGTTGCAGGAGTTAATTGGAATACTCTGAAGATCTTTTATCACTCTGGCTGATGCCTCCGGGCTACAGTGGTGAGTTAGAGCAGATTCATCAGGCTCTGCTGCTGCCACAGATATTAAATGACCCTTGTCACGTCATGCACATAGTTTTATCTATAAATTCCAGTGAAAATGTATTTTGTGGTGGTATTTTTGTAGATATGACTATTATACATGTTTTTTTTTGGGGGGGGGGGGTTTTGCATTGATTATACCAAATTAAGGCATTAGGTCTCTGTGAGGTTGGACGATGTTTGAATTGCTTTGAAATTACTAATGCACAGTACAACTAGATATTATTAGTGACTGTAGGTGGGGAGCTGCAGCTTTTTTGTTTATTTCAGAGATGAATGACTGTTGTTGACGCATCTTCTTAGGCAGAAGTGATCCACTGTGCGACACGTGCTGTCTCCATAGAAACCCGCCGGTTGTCTGTGTTTCGACACTTCGCCATATAAATTCCTCAGAGGCCTGATCCATAGCCCAGATGAGAGAGATGAGAAAACACAAGGAGGAGTCTGCTTCCTCAAGTTGGCAAATCAATCAGCTTCCCGTATGTCAGGTGCACTCAGAGAGAAAACTGGTGCAAGTCCCCTGCGTTTTCTCTGTGTGTGTGTGTGTGTGTGTGTGTGTGTGTGTGTGTGTGTGTGTGTGTGTGTGTGTGTGTGTGTGTGTGTGTGTGTGTGTGTGCGCGCATACAGGCTTTCTATATAGGTCTGATCATGAGCAGAGCGGGTGTGCATCATCACATCAGAGTGCCACCGTCTCTGTTGTGTTGGCAGCATGAATCATTTCTGTTGATGCTGAGGATAACAATGCTACTGATGCGAACAGGCAACATTTGCATAATGACTGCTGTCTAATTAGTGAATGTTTTTATTTATTTAAATGTTTACGGTGGTGGTGGGGGGTGCAGGGTTTTGGGCGCATCTGTTTTAGTTTTTTCATGAGTCACTTTTAGGGGCTCGTCTTGCATTGATAGTGACTGTGCAATCAGTGCTCGGTGGGCAAATCATGGAAAAACAAGTTGTTTTGTGTCTCTCGGTTAAATCTGTTTTTGTTGTTTTCCCTTGATTCAGGAAAAAAAGAACTCCATATGGACTGATGGGTGTGAATGCATTTACATATGTGTGTTTAGTCTCTTAATATACCAGTATTATACCAATTATACCAAGACGCAGTATCTTGTAACACAGATTACAGATAGATGCAAGCATAGTTATTTTCTTGTTTTTTATTCTTCTTTCAGGTATTTTTAATTTCATAAAAACATATACATCATGATATATCGATAACACAATGTAAAGTTTCCAGTGGCAGAAAATACCTTTACTCAAGTACAATTTCGAGGTACTTGTACTTTTTAATGCTACTTTATACTTATCTACATTTCAGAGAGAATCTAGTCCTTTCTGCTCAGCTACATTTATTTGACAGACTACTAATTATTTTCAAGTAATTAGTTAAACTCTTTACAAACAAAACACATGATCATCTTTTGAAAGATGATGCACTGTCTTAGATTTAACTACCCAACAGTATATACAGGAAAGTAGGTAAAATTAGCTCCATGTTGACCAGCTACAACATTAAAGTGCAGCATAGCAATGCATCCGTAATAACTATCTAATAATAACAGAACAGTCTGAGAGGGTGTGTTTCTTCTGACTAATATTTACTTTTACATTTCAAATACATTTAAACAGTAATACTTCTGTTATTAATGCTTTAACTCGTAATACATTTAGTTATTACTACTTTTACTGACGTAAAAGGTCATCATACATCTTCCACCACTGAACATTGCAGGTATTATAATCCATCTGTGAACAGCAAGTAAAAAAGATATAAAAATCACTGGTCCATAAAACTGAGCCGTAGTGGAAAATCTAACATGAAGACAGAACTTTATCTGCCGGAAAATTTTATGATGAAGCTGTAAATATCAGACCATGAAAACTAATATTGTTTGACAGCTGGCTGCTTCATGACCACTGAACTGCCTCACAGGGAAAAGATCTGCTCACACCACCGAAGGATTTAATCAATGTGTAGGTTAGAAAAAAAAAAGTTTAAAACCAAGCAGAGGGAACCTCAACCACTGGAGCGAGTGTGTGTGTGTGCGTGCGTGCGTGCGTGCGTGCGTGCGTGCGTGCGTGTGTGTGCCTGCGTGCGAACTCGATAGTGTAGTATGGTCACTGTGGACAGACTCATTTCAACAGGAAATTACAGCTGTCTGTGTCCGGAGGTTGATATTCCCCATGCAGATTGCAGATTGGTGCCCACACAGGGGGACGTCTCCATAGCCACTGAAGGGATTGATTTATCAGTCATCTTAACTATTGGTTTGTAGCTGCTGTCAGGTCAGTGGGAAGAGAAGGGCACATTGCTGTGACAACAGCTGGTGACTCATCCACCAACTTAGCATGCACTCTCCCCACACCATGTTTTTCTACCTCTTAACTTTTCAAAGCCCCCCAAACTGACTATGTATGCGCTAGTTGTGGCATATTAATGAATGAGTCATCCAGCATCTGCTGTGTCATTGACAGGTGAAGCAGATTATGGAGGAAGCCGTCACCAGGAAATTTGTTCACGAAGACAGCAGCCATATAGTGTCCTTTTGTGGTAAGTAACCAAACAAACAAATGAATCTCACAGCTTTGGATTGAACAACTCTGCAACACTGAAAAGGGTCTGAGTGATTGTTTTTTTTTTTAATTGACATCATTCCTGATGTTGTCTCTTTTATTTCATTAAAGTTGCTGTGAAATTTGCTTTATCTCCGCCTCAGACTGTCTAACCTTACAATGTGCTACTGTTTGTAGGTACGATATGAGGCAATATGTTTTTCTGATTTACTTTAGGTCATTAATCCATGTAACCTTGGTCTCAAATTGCCTCAATCTAGCATGAAAAAAACATGAATTACACAGTGAAGCAGAATAATATGTACATAGGAGGAAAAATTAGCATGACAGAACTATAGTGATAAATTTAAATTTCTGATTAAGCCACCTCATTGCCACTTTAGTTCGTCTCTAGTCTTGACACATCGCTACTTTCTACAGCTCTTCTATGCGTCCATCTCAGGAAGAGAGGGTTTCTCACAAACACACTCAGAGACAAATGTAAAACTTTGAGTTCAACGTTAACATTCAGGGCAATAATTCTTTGTAGTTCTTTGTAGTTCTGTGTGGGAAAGCAAAAACTTACTGTAATAGAACCAAACTAGAGTAAATAAAATGGCCAAAAAGTCTTCATCAAGCCAAACTATGAGCAGAAAAACCTTCCTCCCTTCACTGACCAGAGACTAACAAGCTTTTTACATCTCACCCTACATCAGTGTGCCAGGAGGTGATAATTTTGTTAAACACAGTAGAATATTTCAACATTAACAACAACAAAAACAAATTATTCACAATTACTAAACAATCATTCACATATAGCTTTATAGCATTTGCTTGATAAAACCTCCTTAATAGGGTAGGAAGTTAAGATTTTAGCCACTACATGAAAGACAGGCAGTTTTCTACAGTGATGTGAAGATCCCCATGTGTATAATAAGTGTGAAATCAAAATAAATGACTTTCAAAGTTCAATATTTCACCAAATGTTATTGTTCTTGCCTCCAATAGAGTGCAGCACGATTGCTGTGAGAAACACACTGCCCACATGCAGGTGCTCACACTCGTCAGATGTCTGGCTCAGTCCAGAGCTGTAATCAGCAACACAGTATATTTGGGGAATTTCAGTGTGTGAATAAAATGACTCTCAGCTTGCAGAAAATGTGATATTTTTTTATCAGATGGAGGCCATGTGTGCAGACAAAGATGGTTCTCAACTCGTATGATGAGCCATTAAATGTACGAAAATGTATTTATGGAATAAACAAGTGAGCAGCCATAGAGACCTTGCCTTGATACAGACCCCTTATTACCGTGTAGAAAAATAGTGTGAATAAATGAGTTCATGATACTATCAGGTAAATACTGTATGTGTGAAGAAAACAAAAATACGGAGAAATCGTTGGGTCTCTATAGACCTGTCTGCTCTACCGTGTTGAGACAATGTAACTTCACACTAACATTACACAGACTTCGACTGCGTCAGCATGAGCCACGGTCTCACCAACTACTGTGAGGATAACAGTAAAGATGGTCACGCACAGTAACATTGAACCATAGCTTAATATCATCCTTTCATATTCGTCTGAACCAAATAAAGTCAAAAGAAAACAAAATGGTGTGAAGGGAGAAAAGGATGTCCCACATTTCTTACTGCTGTCGAGATAATGTACAATACACAGCGTCTGATGCCCTTAGAGGTAAGATTGCTGCGTCATGAGATCCAAGTACAGCTAATTTGGTTTTCATAGTGTGAAGAGAATTTTCAGCGCAGCTTGAAAACCCATTAAACCAGCATAAGTGAATGATTATGAACATTCACTCCAGCAAATAATCAGCGTTCCCCAAATCTCTTTTTTAGAGTTTCATTTCTCTCTTGGAGGATTATGATAGTAATTTGCCAAAGAACACAGTTTTTATTACACTGTGATGGAAAGTCTTTTTTTAACTCATGTCAGTGTCGTTGGCATTGTATGTGCTTGATTTCCACGTGTCGTCAGATTTCTTGGCCTGCGGTTTGATCATCTAAAGGCCTGTTTTAATAGCTGCTGCTCAGGCTGGGTTTCTCTCCTCTGCTACTATCATACGTCCCAGTGGACGCATCGCAGCTCAGGATGACCCTCTGATCTCTTTGTTTTGTTGTCAGCCGACTTCCTCCTCCACCTGACTCCTCCTATGATCCTTATAGTGGCTCTTGTTACTACACGTCCTCTTTCAGCTGTGGTCTGTTTAGAGATGAGAGTGAGTGGAGGATGGGAGAGGAGCACGACCAGCTCACCAGGGAGCAATTAGCCTCCGCCATCATGGCTGCTTTGATAAGCTGCCCAGGCAGAGGCAGCCAGAGTCTAAAGTGTAGACGCTGTGGAAGGAATGTGTGTCAAATTGCCACTGGTGACAGTAGATAGTTTAATTGATAGATTAGAAACTGTTAATTACCTTAACTGAATTTTTAGTCCTTGCTCTACCCACTCTTTCTCCCCTCCTCCGATCCTGTGCGTTAAAGTCTTCGCTCATTACAGTGAATCAGTCAAAACAGTTCTTCTAAATGGCCTAGTCTCCCTGACTTGTGACCAGATTTCAATCGCTTCATTTGATTTTTGCCTTTAGAAATCCACCCTGACCTTATCAAAAAGTCACCTCCGCTTTTGCCTGCTGGCGACATGAGAGGAATTGATGTACATTTGTAAACAGTTGTTTTGAAAACTTTTAGTAGCTACCAAATCAAAAAAAACAATCATTTGTATGTTGCAGCAGAATGACTTAAAACATATTTATGTCAGCAGCTAATGGCTGTTGATTAATTACTGATTAATTTCGCGGTTAAGCACTTTAGCAATAGCAACAGCGATTATGTAATATCTTCTATAAAATGTTAGATATTAGCGCAGCACACTATTTCACAGGATACTAGAGTAAACGATAAAAAATGGTGCTTATGTAATTATATGAAACAAAAGAAAATGCTCACATATTAGAAGCTATAATCAGCAAACATATGTTTTTATCAAAGCTGATAAATAACACAAATGATAAACTGATCAGAAGATTATTGACTTACTGACTAATCATTTCAGAACTGTCCATGTTAAGAGGTTGAGTTGTTGCCTTTTGCTGCTCTGAGTGAATGTTTGGTCAGCTTTGTGTGACTGTCCAAGACTCTCTTAATGCACTCAGTTGCCACAGATACAGGATGATTAGAGGCAATTTACTGTGTTAGCTGTTTTTAACGGGAGGGGCTGCACAAAGGACGGATCCTACTGACATGATGAGCATTTTCTTCTTGGCACATATAACTGCTGTTTGTGATAGATAAAACATTTCATCTAACTAAATACGTTGATGGGCTCGCATGTGTATGCCCCCACACTGTGTCTCATTCTTTCATTTATATGTACTCTACGGCGATAAACAAATTTCCCAAGTGTGCGATAAGCAAAGTATTGTTTGTAGATTACCACTGACGCTGTTGCTCATTTCCTATGAAGATTGTCACTGCAGGGACTGTGGTACAATGACTGGAGACAGTAGCTGTCAAAAAGTGTAAAGGTTTGGGAGTCGGGTTCTTTGCATCTTTCTTGGCCGTCTGAGACTAGTTAGTGGAAATGATGAGAAAATAAGAAGGATGAACTATGTCTGGAGACCTTTTAATGTTACGTTTTGTTCTGACATTTAGCGGCTTGCTCTTATAATGATGTGAGGGAAAAACAGAGAGATAAGGAGTAGAAACTGCAGGAAGAGAGGAAGAAGAAAAGATAACATAAGATGAGAGAAAAGATGATGAGGATATATTTTAATAAAAAAAACAATACCTGAAAGTTGGTGGCTCTGATGATACTTTTATTGACTAGTTTGAAGTAAAAGCTTGTTAACAGTGATGGTAGTAACAGCAGTGACAGGTTTACAGAACGACAGGATGGAGGAAGGAGAGAACCCGTGTTTGAAGGAGTGAGGGTGATGGGAAGAGAGAGAGATCGTGATGCTGATGAGCCGCCAGCGCCCCTCCCTCCGCTCGTCTCTCCCAGAGCTCGATCGCTCCATCAACAGGGGTTGCCATGGCAACCCCAGCCTTCCCCCTGACCCCATGTGAGCAGAGCCACAGGATTAGTCCTGAAAGGGAACTCAAATGTCAACACAGCTCCAGGCACTGCCACGTAGGCCCGAGAGAGAACAAGCGTGTCTGTTTTTCTGCACAGTCGAGTGATTGTGCAAGTGTGTCATCATGTCATCGACTTGTGTGTCCAATACAGCTTATTTGATAAACTTATCTTATGTGAAGATGATTATGTGAATTAAAAAAGCTATTAGAGAAACCACTTAGGAAATGATCAGTCTTCAAAAAAAAAAAACAAAACACTCAAAAACATATGGTTTGAATGTTTTGGTTACAGCTGAAACATGTAACATGCAATATTCATATACACAGTACATGCACTGTGTGTCATTATAGCCTATGTATGTAAATATACACACATAAAATACCTGTTTAGATATGCACATAGTAAAGTTTAGGATGGTAATGAAACACTGTAGCCATCTGGTGTGTTGTGTACAAATGCATTGTCACTATTGTTTGTTTTTAATATATGTAACCAAGACTCCCTGGAAATCACTATTGTCTCAAGAGGATTATTCTGGTGAAATGACTGAGTTGAAGTGGATCTATGACATGGAGGATATATGATATGCAAATATTTTGTGCAAGAAATCATTTTTGTATTTTATTGCATTTCTTGGTGCAAAATGTTTATCTCAAGTGTTACAAATTAATGTTGCACTTTCTGCAATTTATATTTTTGAGTTGGGTGAAATGACTGCGTTAGTGTGTTAGGTGAGAGCTCTGTGGAGCTTTGGATTGGATTGTTTTGGTTCTGCAGCCTGCAAAATTTATTGTGTTAAATACCTGACATTTTCCCTGGGAGTTGGTGGAGACCAAAACAGAGCTAAAGGGAGCGAGAACATTGGACTTGAGTTCATTAGGTGCTCAAAAACACAACTCCAAATTAATGCTAATGTTGTACTGTTTGCACTATGTAAATAGGCAGTTTCTTTGCTAATACATATGCAATGGCATTATAGGCCAGTTTTGTATTGCTACTTTAAATTGCAATGATATGGTAATTACATTATAATTACACCAAGGTTTTATGGCTTTTTTGTGGCCTTTTTTGCAACAAAAAACACTGGTGTTTGGTTTGTTTTCTGTTCTCCAACCATGTGTGCTTGTGTCCACACAGCTGCAGTGGAGGCATGTGTTCTGCATGGGCTGAAGCGACGGGCAGCTGGCTTTCTGCGTAGCAACAAGATAGCAGCCCTCTTCATGAAGGTGGGGAAAAGCTTTGCCCCGGCTGAGGAGCTGTGTAGGAAGGCCCAGGAGCTCGAGCAGATCATCGAGACAAAGTGAGAGGCGCACACATCACAGCTGACTTCAAAGCTCACATCAAAGCCTGTTTGATCGTACCAGCGAAAGCACTGAAAACAAATGGCTGCCTGCTTACTTGAAGGGCCATTTTTTAATATGACAAACTTCTAAATAATTCATGTTATAACCTTTTATGAATCATGAATCACTCCTGTCATTAGCCTCATGCAGATGCACTTAATGGAATTTTAAAAAATATGTTATACTTGTTTTCTTCAAATTAAAACTCGGGCCTCTCTCCTTCTCCAGGCGAAGTCAAAGCTTGCAAAGTCAAGACAGCCTTCGTAAGATGCCCCGACTGCCCAGCCTCACCCCACAGGGAGTCAAGAACTTGTGGATCCGGACGGCTCTGTTCGAGAAGGTGCTGGACAAGATTGTTCTCTACCTGGTGGAGAACAGCAGGTATGTTGAGAAGGACCAATGGCACGCTGTTCAGCCATTTGTGTTACAAGAACTCTATGTCCCCTCAAAATTCCCCTTTCACGTTTGTCTTCCAGTAAATACTACGAGAAAGAGGCTGTTCTAATGGACCCCGTAGATGGACCTATCCTTGCCTCTTTGTTAGGTAATTATGTGTATTATAATTTCATGTAATCATCTAACACCATGTGCCACACCCTTGTTTGAGTTTTTGGATCTTAGATCAAATCTTGCTGCTGGTCCAGTACCCTGTACAAGGACATTAAAGTACTCTGCACTTTCTTTGAAGTCAGTTTTAGTACCCCTACTATTTATCCAATCAAGAGCAAAATGATGCCCCCAAAAATATATATCTTTTAAAATGATATACTCAACTTCAGGTCTTGATCAGAGGGGGTTGTAGACTGAAGGAAACTGAAGGAAAGACTGTAGAGTAGCAAAGAGGACATGGTCCCTCACTGGCTTCCCACCACTGAGCAATGACAATTGTTTTCAATGGAGCCAAGCCAGAAGCACTGCTGCTCAGGACTGAATCTGGGTCTCAGCAGACGCCTTGAGAAACATGCCAGAACCTGTACCTTTAGATTAGACTGTCTTGATATAATTCTTTTCCCTAAAAAACAGCCAGACAGAACAGGTTGGGAACCGCAGCCCTGAACTATCATACACGTCACCTTTACAGTGGCTCAATAGGTAGATCACCTGAAGCCTATTATTGTACATCTCTGAAAAATTCTCTCTCTATTTTTGATTGTGATGCTTTAAGGAGATCAGGTGCTGATCATCGGTTAACAAAGCCATACAGCTGTTGTCTGCAGTATCTAACTGTGCTCCTTCATTCTGGCAGTTGGACCTTGTGCTTTGGAGTACACGAAGATGAAGACAGCTGACCACTTCTGGACGGACCCGTCTGCTGACGAGCTGGTGCAAAGACATCGCATCCATGGTGGCCACTGCAGGCAGGATTCTCCCACCAAGAGGCCTGCGCTGTGTGTAAGTGATAGTCTAGTAATACACTACTGTACCATGCAGAATTAGTTTAGTTTTATCCCATGTATGTGTAGTGCGTGTTTATTCTGATATATTAGCAGACATGCAGAGTTTTAGTCGTGCATATTATCAGTTATATTCCCTCCTGATATGCTATTCTGTGTCTGGTTAAAGAGGAGCTGCTAAGATTACTGCATTAAGTGAAGCACAGTGTGTCCCAGGAGAAAGAACAGAGTGTTTCTGAGACCTTCACACTTGTTCAGTCCTCAAGTTATCAGTGAAACAGGTCAACTTGGCCTGTTTTACAACACCACAGCTCTTACAGTCACGTGGTCCTGGGTATTTACATTTGTGTATTCCACGTAGAAGTAGACCGGTCTCTGGGGTCAAATATAAGGCCAGATGCATTGGTGCACATGAATGAATGCCATATTAATCTTATCTTAAGTCGTTTAAGAAAGAGGTTTTATTCATGGAAAATTGCTGTGCTGTGACAGGCCGGCTGTAATTAATTCTGCAAAGATAGTCATCAGTTTAGCACTGGTTTACAATGTTTGTTATCTGATTTGATATATTTTGTGTCTGTGTCTGAGCAGATTCAGAAGCGGCACTCCAGCAGCAGCATGGATGAGCGCCCTTCCCCCTCGCCATCAGCTCGCGAATATGTGGAGTCACTGCATCAAAACAGCAGGGCGACCCTGCTGTTTGGCAAAAACAATGTGCTTGTACAACCGGTAACTGACTGATTCCTCTTAATCACTCATACATGTAGAGCACTCCCTTGAAATAATATCTCAATTGAAATGTTTCACAGAAGATAAAAAAAAAGATTGCTCCAAAGACTGCAGGGAGAATATTATATTAACAGACTGAGAACATTTCTGTTTCATAGTAATATCTCACAGCCAAATAGTATCATTAAAAGAGGAGCAAGAGAATATTTCAAGTTAAAGCCCTGAACAAAATGATAGTTTGTATATTACTGTATGTTGTCATCCCATACGTCTCAGAACAACATATAAGAGCCTAATCTGCTCTCTGGTTGATGAGACCAAAATCCTACCAGACCGAATATTTTCTGAACTACAAGATTCATTAGTATGCTGCAGCAGAGTGTTTACGTTCTATATACTATACTGTCTTAATGCAGTCCTGCACAGTATACTGTAAAACTTATTGTGTATGTGCAAGCAACCAGATTTTAACTCATGTAAACTGCCTCACACCTCTCTTAAACTAACTGTAACACATGTCCAAAAGCCTAAAAGAAATACTTTGGGCTTTACGTATCCCAAACTTCTCCTGCCCGCTCGAAAATAGGACGTGTGATGAATGCATACAACCTGAAAATCTTCTTTTCTTACATGCAAAACAAGCTATTTGTTCATGTGTGTTGTCTGTATAAGTAAGTAGAAGGATAAGACTGCCCCACTCTGCATTTTCTTCTCCACCATCACCGCAGTCTGCCTCAGGCTTACACATACTGACCTATGCTATTCATGCTCATACTGTTCTTGCACCAAATGAAAAGCATCCATCCTTGTGGTTGTTTCAGAGGGATGACATGGAGGCTATCCCAGGTTACCTCTCTCTTCACCAGACTGCTGACATCATGACACTGAAGTGGACACCCAATCAGCTCATGAATGGCTCTGTTGGAGACTTGGACTATGAACGCAGGTGCAAAATGATTCAGCTGCGGATGGATTATAATTATGGTGATTGTGTCTGCCTGCAAAGCCCGCGTTTGATAATATTAGTAATCCTCCTCATACCAAGAATATCTAACATGTACTGTAGACATGGAAACACTCTGTACACACTGTATCATTTCTTTCCTGTTCTGTTTGTGTAACACTCGGGCGTTACTGAATAATGCAGTGTGTTTGTGTGTGGCTCATGGGCTCAGTATAGAGATTAAATGCTGCTGATCTGATGAGGCTTATTTTCAGCACACCAGCAGCCAGCAGATGGTTTATTGACCGAGACACTGTCAGACATCTCTCAACCAAGCAAACCATGTTATGTTCCTGTGCCTGTGCATGGTTTCTCTCACCAAAAAAATTGATTATTGCATTAGGCCACTCTGCACCTGCTCAGCTGTGTGCGCACTCTCGACTACTGTCTTTATTACCTGCAAAATGAATGTTCCTTGAGATTTTAATTCATACAGATAATACAAAGACTTTCCCTGTGGATTTGTTTCTCACAAATTAGCTGTTAGCACTGTTAGCTGGTGATCTTACGTCCAGTCTGGGTTGTCTGACTTTTACTGACTTTGTTTTTGATTTTATGTCTTTCAGTGTATACTGGGACTATGCCATGACAATCCCTCTAGAGGAGATAGTTTACTTGCATTGTCATCAACAAGGTGGGTCCACACCAACCTTTACTCTTAACACTACCGTTATCCACACAACTTTGATTACTGATTGTGTATTTTTCCTATCTTTTCTGGCATCATGACTCTGCAATTAAACACAGCTGTCCCACAAAATGTCATCATGAGTGATTTGATAAAGAAATCTTCTGTACATCTCCTGCAGTGGACAGCGGGGGGACGGTGGTGCTGGTCAGTCAGGATGGGATCCAAAGACCTCCACTTCGCTTCCCCAGAGGAGGCCATCTGCTCCAGTTCCTCTCCTGCCTGGAGAACGGCCTTCTTCCCCACGGCCAGCTGGACCCTCCACTCTGGTCCCAGAGGGGAAAGGTCAGAACAGGATGTATTTCTTAGGGGTCACTCTCTGGCTTCAGATCCAGAGCACAAATAACACAAATTAGGCATTCGTCCGGAAATCAGCACTAAAATGCAAAATCAGCCTAAATCTGATCAGTAAGTCAATAAAAAAAAGAAAGAAATGGTGCACTGCCTCGTTGCAGTATTGGTTGGAGTGATACTGATGAATGTGGGGCTTAATATACTCTCTGCACCACCACACAAAAAGTGTCTACTTAAATGAATGGATGTTTTTGTTACACTGTTAATAGCTGAATATCTGCAGCGAAACTGAATAATGAAAACCACCCACACATGTTCAGCCACTATTAATAGGCTTAAGCTTACAGACACTTATCATCTTTAATTCACATGGATGGATTAGCTGGGCTCTAATGGCTGAACAATTTTTCTTGTTGGCATTAGTTTAATAGCAGTTATTTTCTCATTGCAGGGAAAGGTGTTTCCTAAGCTGCGGAAGAGGGTTCCTCAGGGATCTGGATCCTCAGACTCTGTCTCGGATAAGGAGGAGGACGAGGCCACAGACTATGTCTTCCGCATCCTCTTTCCAAACAGCCAGTCAGAGTTTGGTGAGTTTCGCTCCAGAGAAGAAAATTAACACGAGTAGTATCCATGGGCCTCTCCAGATTGTTATATGTTCATGAAACTGTTACTCGTTTGTTACAGTGACTGTAACTCATCCTCCTCGTCTGACTTCTTCCCTCTCCCTTCAAATGAGTGGACAGTCCCTCTCCAAAAAAGGGACCCTGGTAGTCCCCAAGAGGTCTTGCAGCTGTCCTGAAGAATCCCCCTCACTCACAGGAAGCAGCTGTAACACTGTCACACCTCGACTCGTCTGTCCATCTGTCAGCTTGCCTTGCTTTAATTCCCTGCATCTAATATCCTCCTGGCCTGTCCTGTGCCTCTGGCAAAGTTTATTGATTTGTCCCGTTATTAAAGCCCCTCCCACTCCCTGCCACCTTGTGTCACACCTATTTTACTGCAGTACGGCGCAGTAACCTTTTAACAGACAGTGGGTGGACAACTGATTGATCGAATATGGCTCCTGAACGGAGAAAGGCTCTTGCTTACTTGATCTTTCTCTCTGTAATAGTGTAATTGATGATGTCTTCATGCTTTCAAACTTTGCATTAATTCCAGTTTGCATAAATGTTTTTGTTTAAATGCTTTATCTTTGCTCTAACAGGAATCATGCACAAACAAATTGAACTCTGAAGCACTTTTAGCAGATCACAATTGATCAGCATAATTCTGCTCATGCAAAAGTGTTTCCAGCTGTTTTTCAATCATCTAAGTGCAAATGTAATTGTTCTTAAAAGCCTGAGCAGCATAATGATTTAATGTGACAATGCTGGCGTGTGTTTTTGTGTGTGTGTGGGTGTTGCAGTGACTCCTCCAGACTTGATGGATCAAGGAGCTACAATGTGGCATCCCACTCTCAGGAAGTCGTCGTGTTCCTCTTGTTCTCAGGGGAGCTTCTCTGATGGGGCGACACCCAAGGGGTGCAACCATGAGAGGTAAGAGACAAACACACTTCAAGCTAGACTAAGTTGTGTTGGATTGTGACAGGGAAACTGCTAAAGGCTGCAGAGACACACCCGCTCACTCGATATCCCTTAGCGCCAACAAGAAATCCTCAATAATACAGAGGAAACTGAGGGAGGAGCGAAGATGCAAGAACCTACTAATCAACCCAGAAGACAATTATGTGATATTGACCGCACTAACATGAGAATGTGTTGGAAAAATGAGGTGATAAGTAAGGCCGGTAGCATGGTTGAAGGCTATGAAAGAAGGCAAACCACTGCGCCAATTTGCTCTATATGGCAGCCCAACAGGTTAACATTTGAATGATAAAAGGTTGGCCTCAACACGGTGATAAACTGTACATTAGATGCAGTATTTCATACATTCTGGACAATATGAATAACTTCTTAACGATTGTTTATTGATATTCTTTTAAGGAAAAGAATAGTTGCATAATGTCAAAGTGTTTCCTCTGCTTAAGTAAAACAATCTGTGCTATATCTTCCTACAGGACTCCTCTGAAGCTGCTGTGTGACAACATGAAGTATCAGATCATCTCTCGGGCATTTTATGGCTGTATGTGATTACTTATTATGTAGATGGAGAGGCCTTAAATATTCATACCTATTTAATTACCACTACCTTCTACAGAGGCATTAATTAATTAACTGTATTGTGAACTAGGGTTGGCATACTGCCGTCACCTGTCCACTGTGCGTACACACCTCTCTGCCCTCGTCAATCACGCCATTGTGGCGCCCGATGTGCCGCGCGATGCCTACAAAGGGCTCACCACAGAGGTGTGGCAGACGTTCCTCCAGGACTGCACAGTAAGAATGGCTGTTGTCACTGCACTGCAACACAAACATCTCTCTTTCACTCCGTCACTCTTCTGTCTCATCCATATTCATCCTCTGCTAATCATGCGGCTCACTCCATTAGTCTCACAACGGTGTGCATGAAACGTAACTAATGTCCCCATCAGTCCACATCCACAGTTTATTTGGACATTAGTACCTGGAGTCGCGGAGAGTTTGACTCAAGAATGAAAAATGTTTAATAAACAAATATTTTTTGTAAAAGTGATTTTGTTCTTTGTAAATAATACGAGTGCAGTATTTGATGAATACTGTGGTAGTCACCTACAGAGAATGTGATAAATTACTCGACCTAAAAGGTCCACTTAACAGAGCTTTCAACCCTATCCCACAGATGAGGTATGCTCAGTTGGAGATGGATCAATTGTCATCACATGAACTAGAGCATAAAAACATAAGTTAAATGGGATTACTTTATTTATTATTTGTGTAATAATTATACTTATTAATTTATTTTTAGTTACCTTATGAAACCTATACATATCTCTATCAATCATATATGGAGACACAAATAAACCTTTAAATGCTTAATAACAGGATAGATTTCTGTTGACAACAGCTGTGGACAGATGTTTCTGATCTGGATCTTCCTGTAAAGCAAATTCAAAATACTGAGCAGGTACAGCACATAGTGCACCATGACAGTTGGGAGATGTACCAGTGCCTGAAGCTTTGCTCACCTACCACCCACTGACAGAGTGAAAGACGCCATGGTGCCTCCCTCTACAGGCTGCCATGTTGTTAATGCTGTTGTTTTGAAGCTTTTAACACACAGTGAAAGATAATTGTCTTTTTAAATGAAGAAGTAAAAATAATAGTAAAAATACTGACCAGAAAGCAAGTACTGAGGTGACTGATGTCTTGTGTCTTCAGGCCTATGAGGAGCAGGAGCTGCTTCGTCTGGTCTACTTTGGTGGAGTGGACCCCTCTCTGCGTAAAGAGGTGTGGCCTTTCCTGCTGGGTCATTACCAGTTCCAGATGTCAGAAGCCGAGAGGAAGGAGGTTTGTCGTTTCCACTATATTGGCTTTGCTTCCAAAGCATATTGCACCTGGACCGCTTGCACCACTTGATTCTTCACCTTCACCCCAGGTGGATGAACAGGTCAGAGTGTGCTACCAACAGACCATGCGTGAGTGGCTCGGCTGTGAGGAGATTGTCCGCCAGCGGGAGAAGGAGCAGCATGCTGCAGCTTTAGCAAAGTGCTCCTCTGGGGCGAGCATGGACAGTTCCAATCAGAAGATGATCCACCATGACTCCACTGTGAGCAATGAGGTTAGTGGGAAAGTGTGCACACACACATTTATTCACAGTGTAGCTTGACACTCTGAAAATGTGGGCTGTTTATGTTGTCATGTTGTGAGCCTGTACTAGTCAAATGACTGAAGCATATAGATTAAATAAATAATTTTACAGGCAAAAGGTCCATTTACAAAAAATGCAATACTATATCACCATAGTATCCCTTGAATGTGAACACAGCACATGAGGCAACACACAGTAGGACTGTATAACAATCGTATCTTGGACTGAATGTCTTTTATTATCCAGTCCCAGTCCTCCCAGGGCTCAGACAGGCAGAGTCTGGCTCGCCTGCAGAGTGACTCCAGCAGCAGCACACAGGTATCAAATCCTCACCATAATACACCTCACAAAGAGTTCGTCTTTGTTCATACAAAATTCAGTTACTAAATGTTTTGAGAGAAGCATTCTCACTTTTGAAATCCCGATCTTTTATGTCACAACGCACGTGATCTCAACATTTTGAACCAGTTTTCCTCCTCATCCCTGCATTCTCTCTCCTGCTAGTACTTCACATCCTCCCATCCCTTCCCCTGGAGTAGCCTGCTTCCCTTTGGCTTGTTCTTTCAGGTGTTTGAGTCCGTAGAGGAGGTGGACCAGATCGAGGCGGAGCCTAGGACCGACAAACAGGTGCCAAAGATGCCCAATGGAGCTCTGCAGAACGGGACAAGCTCTCCTGATTCTGGACACCCCTCCTCCCGCAACTTCTCTGTCACCTCCGGCCTGTCGGACGGCTCGCTCAGCACAGAGGACAGTGCTGCACCCGATACAACCTTGAGATCTGCAGCTGTCACTCAGGCATCACAGAGCACTGTCAAAGCTGCAGGCATAGAGGGAGAAGGTCTGACCAAGGGAATGAACAGCCAAGAGAAAGTTGAAGTGAAGGAGGACGAGGAGGAGGAGAAAGCACCCAATGTGACCAAAACTGCAGAAAGCACTAAGACTGAGGTGATAGATGATAACAGGATTCAACCACTGGAAGAGGGGCAGGTGATGACCAACAAAGAGACAAGTTTGCAACCTAAAACACAGGAGAATGTTGAGGAACCAGAAGCTACTAGAAGAGAGGGAACCAAGTTTGAAGATAAAGGCCTGGATACAGACATTAAAGGAATTAAATCTTTAGAGTCAGGAGTAACAGGAATAGGAGTGTCCGATGAGGGTACTACGATGGTATCAGCAGCTGCTACACAATCCAAAGGAGAACTCGTTGAACAAAGTCTCAAAAAAGAAGCAGAGGGGAGAATTGAGGAAACATCAAAGCTGGAAGAAAGGAATGTGGAAAAGATGAAGGGAATGGACGAATCAAAGACGAGTAAACCACAGGAGGTTTTGTTCTTGGAGGGAAAAGAAAAAATATTCAAAGATCCCATGGCTCCTGAAGTGGAGAAGATCCTCCTTTTCTCAGAAGACTCCAGGGTCTCGAGAGCAAGAGAAGCCTACTGCGCCTCTCAGAAAGAGGAGACTCAGGTCATGATTGAATCTGACGAGTCTCCCTCAGCCATAGAGATGGAGGAGATCCCCAAAGCCAAAGTTTCCATGGTGCCTTGGAGTAGGAAGGGATGTTGTGAACCCTTGTCTTCCTCTGAGGACTCAGCCCCTTATGTGGAGCTCAGGCAGGAGGAGGAGCTGGAAAAGCCCAGTCCTGAGGGCACCGAGTCCATCCTGTCTGAGGAGCCGGAGATGGAGAGCATGTACCCTCACTTTGATCCTCTGGCCAGATCTGGAGACACCAAGAATGAGGCGATCTCTCGGGAATCTGCTGGGAGCACCTTCTCTGTAAGCTCACATTTTTTAAGAGATCAAATTAATTTATGCTCATGCCAATCAACTCTGTTACGAGCTTGTTTTATTCATTGTCATCATTTTGTTTGTTCTAGCAAGAGCTTTTGGACTTGTATACATTAAATCTGCACCGCATTGAAAAGGACGTCCAGCGCTGTGACAGGAACTACTGGTACTTCACTCCTGCCAACCTGGAGAAACTGCGCAACATTATGTGCAGGTAAAACACTGACAGCAGCAGGGATTTAATAAAGGGTAGAAGAGGGCCAAAAACACACATCTTTTTATCGACAGAAGATTGTTCATTTACCTTTTTGAGGCCGAGGCTTATTGGTGTGAAACTGATGAGATGAGAATGTGTTGGAGAAAAAAGTCCAGGTCTGGGCCTGAAAGTCACTGGAGATGGTCAGAGTCCAATGCAATAGAATTTATTCTTTTACAAGAATAGAAGCAAAATCAGACCCGGGTCTGAACTGAAGACAGAGTGCCTGTGCACCATCATATATAGTTAGTAATCCCTCCTGGGCTCTCCACCTATTTTCTAAAGTGAACCTATCATCGCCATGGGAACAATGGTGTCCAGCCCTGCGTGGAATTTCCCCAAACCAGACATGGCATAGTAGTGGTGCCAGATGTCCAGAAATCCCATAACTTTCCCCAACCAGGGCCTTGCCAGTACATACTCTGCTGACACCAGTGTTTCCAGGGCCCTGCACACCCTTTTTTTTTTTTTTTTTACTTTATTCCCTTCAGGTTTCATTCTATAACAAACTTAAATCAAAGGCTGTTTCACATACAAATCTAACCTCAGTTGAGAATATGGCTGTTACATTGAGTTGATAAGGTTCACATTCAATATGTTTATAATGCATAGTATATGTTAGTGAAAATTTACTACAACAAACGCACAAATTCATGTTTTTGGAAACGGGTCGATGCTTGTATTATAATGACGTTTCCACCCCCATCTTAATACCCCACTTCATTACTTTTCACTGCTTAATTTGTCCAAATAAATGAAATGAATTAATGAAATTTTAATAGTAATCTCTTTTTTTCCTGGATGGCAGTGGTAGGGAAATTATACTAAACGAGGTGATTTCATTCCTAGCACACCTTCAAATAAGCACAACTGATGGACAATGCATAAAAAGAAAAACAAGTCCCCCAATTCCCCTACCTAAGGCAAAAAAGGTATTATAGTTACACCCTAGAGAAACCTAGTCATGTAAACGTGAATTGTAATAAGCATTGAAGAGCAATGTGGAAATACCTCTAAATCAGGACAGTAGCGTATGAATCAGATTGGCAGATACAAACAGCCGAGCGCAGTCAAGTTCACCTCTGTTTGTTGTATTTTTACAGCTATATCTGGAGGCACCTTGACATCGGTTACGTACAGGGCATGTGTGATCTGCTGGCTCCACTTCTAGTCATACTGGACGATGGTGAGTCAACACACTGATTCACTTCTTATTTTCCCTCTTCTCTGACATTTGGTGTATTTTTGCAGCTATTGATGGAACAACAAAGGAGAGTTTTCCCACTCACTTCCTCACTCAAGCTTCCTCTTTCTGCTTCCTCTTTGCAGAGGCCATGGCCTTCAGCTGTTTCACTGAACTCATGAAGAGAATGAATCAAAACTTTCCACATGGAGGAGCTATGGATACTCACTTTGCCAACATGCGCTCTTTAATCCAGGTGACACAGTAACAGTAAAGTCTTTGCATATACTGTAGCACGCCACTAAATCTATTCATTACTTTCAAAAACCACTTCTTTTTCGCACCTTTCTCCCACAACCAGTCTCGTTATTTATTTTCCTGCGCCTCCTCTGATCCCCTGTCTGTATAGATCCTGGACTCTGAGCTGTTTGAGCTAATGCACCAAAACGGAGACTACACCCACTTCTACTTCTGCTACCGCTGGTTTCTCCTAGACTTCAAGCGAGGTAAATTGGCGTCATAGTGCAAAACACTTTGTGCCAATTAGAGGAAGAGGAGATTCACTCCTGTTTAAGTTGTGTTTGTGGATAAAATGCCAAACCATTTGGCAGCTTGTTAAAAACACCCGCAGTTATTTTATCTTGGAAAGGATTTGGAAGTTAGTTATATCTTTGAAAAAAATAATTCTTGGGAGTTGCCAGTGAAATAATTGGCATGAACTGTGGCTGCATAATTTAGTTTATTATTCACTTGGCTTTATACTAAAGGTTTAACCAGGGGTTGTCATAGTGTACCCCTGTTTTCTTCCTCACTTGCCTTTCTCAATGTATTTGCTTCGTTTTCGTGCTTTGCCCTCCAGAGCTGGTGTATGAGGATGTGTTTGCAGTCTGGGAAACCATCTGGGCAGCCAAGTATGTCTCCTCTAGTCACTTTGTCCTCTTCATTGCCCTGGCTCTGGTGGAGATCTACAGGGACATCATCCTGGAGAACAACATGGACTTCACTGACATCATTAAGTTCTTCAATGGTAAAACATAGTACTTTACATCTGACGTTCTTCACATACATATCCTGTAATAATAAAGGTTTTAATGGAAAGATTAGGTATTTTCTTAAGAGACGCTCTTGAGCTGCTTTATGGGAATAGTAGAATCCAGCTAAAACCTTGATATAAGCCTTTCCTTCGCTGTAGGAAATCATTGGTACCAGGGCGTTTTTGCATGAAGAACATTCTATACTTATTCAGGGGTTGTGGCCTGCAGAGTCTAGTTTTCATTTAAACAGCTTTGAATTGGATTTTGTGGTAGGAAAATGTCCTGTACAATTATTTACTTGGACTCATTGATTTTATTTGTTTTCAAATACGACTTTACAAACTCCCAGGATGTATCATAACCTCACAAACTTTTAGTTAGAACATGATTTGCTTTATTTAAATTGGCTAAAATGAAATATGCATCTCTATATGCATAAATGATAATATTGCAGGACTTTTTTTCCATATAGATACATTCATGTAAAGTCCATCAGCTGAGTTATCAGACACGTCTGTTCAGATGTTCTTTAAACATTTAAGGAAATATATTCTGCTTCACTATTCTTTTGTCTTTCAGAAATGGCTGAGCATCACAACATCAAGCAGATTTTGACCCTGGCCAGAGATCTCGTGTGCAAGGTGCAGATGCTGATCGAGAACAAGTGATGGTGCTGTTTGTCTTCTTTTCCCTCCAAGTAAAACGTGTGAACAGCTGTAGCGGCACAGGAGTAAAATACATATGAGCACACACGCTCTGACACACACACACATACACACTACACAAAGCCTTTACAACCACAGTTTGCTGCTATGAGCCTTATTGACTGTATCCACTATGTTATTTGTGTTGTCAACAGGTGTATGAGATTATTACGCTTAATATTTGTCAGTATGTTCAAGTGAAAGCAAACAAAACTGAAAATTTGTTTAATTCCAACATATTTTTGTCAGAAATCCCTTAAGTGTTGATCTTAGTCCGAGTGCACTTAATATTTTGAGATAAAGAAGGAAATTTTAGTTGTACATTTCAAACCAAAATGCAGAGCTGAATTCAAGCAGAGACTATATTTATGAGAAAAATACATTGTGATAATAGTTTATATTAATTATTTTAATAGCCAAAGTCTACAGGGTTCAATTTTAGATGTGTCAGCAAGTTATACCCCAGGAACCTATCCATGAATGAGGAAAGAATGTAAGCAGACTTTTAATTTTATTTAAGTAGTAGTAACAACCCAAAATCAAATTAAGTTTCACTGATGACCCAAACTCCAGTTATGTTTCACACACAACGTTAAGAATAATTTAGCTGTCAGCGCCATGCCAGTGATTTAGCATCCAACAGTGTTTTCAATGTTCTTGAACTGCCTTGAACTGCCAAATAGTATGTCTTTATTTGTTATGTGTGAATTGTACTGTACTGAGATAAAACTGTGTTTAAATTATGAGGATTATATGTTAACACTTATTGAATCATAACCTGATATCTAAGTGACTTATGGATGTCTGGGCAGAGATTTATATAAAGAAACAAGCCTGATTTGATAGTCCTCCTAAGTTATTTTATCCAGTGAACCACTGTATATTTTGTACATTGTGCAGTTTACCCACCTTGATTTTTGTATTGTCTCGTATTGTCTGGCACCACTTTGTTGAATCAAATGTTAATTTAATCTTATATTTGACTATGAATAGGAAAGATCAGATGAGGCAATGATAATATTTAGTCATGGAGACCAAGTGAAAAGTCTTGTTCCACATGTTATTAACAGTCTTTAGTGTGAGAGTGACTTCAACAGAGAGATGAAAATGAAAGGTAATGTATGACAGATTTTCAAAATTAATTGCAAATGACCCGATGTTATGAGGGCACTGTTTCAATGTTTTGGCAGATCTGAGGATTGTGAGGACATACAAAATATACCAACATTCATGCTTGTCATTCATTGCCTAAAACTTCACTCAGTTGTTCTTCAAGTGTTGTTTCATGAATGTGGTAAGGTGAATTGCATTTAATATTGGTGTTTCTTTGAGAACGCTAACTGCTGTCAGAAAAAAAAAAACTATTTTAATTCATTGTAAAATTTATTTGCCAAAGTATGTATTTATTTATTTATTTATTTATTCATTAATTTTCTCATTCAGATGCTGCTTTGTTTGTAAAGCTAATATTTTTTATTTTCTGGCCAGTTCTACGTGTGTATTGTACAACAATCAAATTCTATACTAAGAGTTCATTATAAATAAATGGTATATGTTCTTATAATAAAAATAAAAATGGAATTATCATTATTTTTCCAAAACTTTTTGCATTGTGCATTTTACTTTGCATTTTCATGGTCCCCAGAGGATTAAACCTACTGATTCTGGTGACCATTGACTTTTCCTCTACCGCCACCATGAGGGTTCACATTTTGGATTTTGAGTGAAATGTGTCTGGACTTTGATTGTCCAGTAAATTTGGTTCACAAATAATGTCAAGAAAAACTTGAATAACTTTGGTGACAAAATACCTGCAAAACTAATGACATCCAACAACATTAATGAAATTGCCTCACGTAAACTTGTGTTCAATTACCAAATCTTAGCATCCTAAAGATGGTTAATATTGTAACTTTTATATCTACTTAGCATGTGTACATTGTTGTTGTGAATATATTAGCTTTCTGATGTTAGCATCGAGTTCAGTGCCTGTGTTTTTACATGTATCTGGACACACACATTTAAAAATCAGTATCGCCCGAACAGGGACTTGAACCCTGGACCCTCAGATTAAAAGTCTGATGCTCTACCGACTGAGCTATCCGGGCGCTCGAAAGCGATTGTGGCTGGTTGTCAAATATAAAAAAAAAAAAAACCAATAGGACTGTAATTTATTTGAACGTTTATAGCTCTTTGATTTGTCGAATACTCTTTCAACTAATTTGCAGGACGACCGTTATCACTTATAACAACCGCGCGCCTGAGCTAACGACGGCGTTTGATACATGAAACACCAGTTTCATAATGCTATCAATGTCTTTCAAATACGTTTCAAATAGTATGTGTATGTTATACTTTTCTGAATTTTGCTAAGGAAAGTATTAAATATATAATAGAGCAGTACTACCCAGTATTTAAGAAAAACACTCATTGTATTCAAACCTAAACGAATCAGTCTTATCTGGGACAACTGCGAAGAAGGAAGCTAGCGGAAGTTAAACCTCTCGCTTCCCCTGGGCTTCCGTAGATTCGTTACTTAGCTAGTCATGTGAAGCCAGTTTACATCCGAGCGCTGACCTTTCTGGTGAGTAAGTAAACATTAAGACAATGTGACAGTGACACCAACCTTGTTCTACATCTCGGACATATCTGGCTAGCTAATTGCTCTGAAAATGTCAGTGTTTAGCCTAACTGCAACGCGCACATGCTGTGGCGTGTCGCTGAAAATCATAAGACCTTCATTTAACCTGTTAACGAACAATGTACACTCGCTAACAAACGTGGTAAGCATCAACAGAAGAAGCGGCACCTGCACGCGGAGCAACATCACTAATGTAAGGCGTGTGTTCAGCTCTCAACCACACAACCCAAAGGTAAATTAAACGTCAGTGATTGTTATTTGTATTGCAGTCAGTTTATCAGCTGCCAGTGCTGAACACTGACTTAGCATTCTTGTTTCCTGGTTGTCTCCGCTGCAGGTACCAGAGGCTGCAACATGGGAGCCAGTGCCAGACGACCGACTCCCCCCGGTAATGTCCTCAAGACTGGGTGAATATGATTGGGGTTAAGTAGGCTAATGCCCGGCCTTGAAATTCATGTCAGACTTTAGATAATTAGTTTAAAGCACATCCTGGAAATGCCTGACCTCTGTATTAAACAACAGTTAGGTGCTCATTTGTACATTGAAACAGGTTTTGCTTTCTCTAATGATTCCTCATGTTCATGCTGGCCATTAAAATTTCTCTTATGTGCTTTCATTGTAAGTGATGGGGGACAAACACTCAAAATGTATTCAGAGGTTTATCTGTCACTAATATGAGGCTTCAACATGAGTTAGACAAATCAAGTGGATATCTGCCAGTTACAGACAGCGTTTTGTTGTTGTGCTGTGGCAGAAGATTAGAAACACGAATACATATATATATATATATATATATCAATCACACAGGGCTGTCAACACACTTAATTGCATATATTCAAACAGCACAAATAATTAAAAGTCAGACATGGTGGGGTATGAGTCATTACAGGTTTTGGTGATTAGATGTTATTTATGGATTCAATGACTATTTGCAATGGTTCCTTTATAGTTAAAGGCATTTTAAGTGATAGTGGAAGTGGAAGGACACTGTTACACATAATACTTCTCACCAATACCTCGTATTTTACAGCCTGCACAAATCCCTGCTGACCTGGTGGACAAACTTGAGCGACTGGCCTTGGTTGATTTCCGAACTAAACAGGGACTGGCCTGTTTGGAGAAAGCCATACGATTTGCAGATCAGCTTCATGTTGTTGACACATCTGGGACTGAACCAATGGATTCAGTTCTGGAGGACAGGTATGGTCCATACAATTACGGACGGTCTTTTTCATCACAGTTATACCCAAATAGCATAAAACATGAACAAAAACCACAGTTCAGTTTTAAACCCCTGTGAATCCCATTTTATAAATGTGGTTTTGTTTTATCCATGCTCATTCAGGGCCTTATACCTGAGAGGTGATGCAGTGATGGAAGGGGACTGTGCTGAAGAACTGCTTCAGCTCTCCAAAAACACAGTTGAAGAATATTTTGTGGCACCACCAGGTGGGAAAAAATTCTGAATACAACATTAGTATAGATCTAATGATTGCTTGTACATTATTGAGATGATGGTAAAATAAAGTATTAAAGATACATTTTCATCATGCTTTGTTTGTAACTATGAGGATTCTTAACTAATATATATATTTATTTTATTTTGTTTTTCTTTTCATCATTCAGGAAATATTCCTCTACCAAAGAGGGAGGAGAGGACTGCTATACTGAAACACTCAGAGCTCTCAGATTTATGAATTTGTCCTAAGTAATTTTTTCAGGCTTTTTATATACCTTACTATATCCGTGGTGAGAGAGAGAGACATGAAAGTTGGGGAGAGAGAGAGAGGGGGGATGACGTGCAGCAAAGGGCCATGGGTCAGACTCAAACCCTCTTCTAGGTGAGTCACTGAGGTGCGCCAATATTATTTTTCAATTTGTAAGTATGTGTCAGATATGTCGGCTGGGGACAACACTTGGTCGTTTCACTGCTTATCTGCAGCCATAAACATCTGTCACAGAGCTTTGTCAGGTATACAGCAGGACCCACATGTTCTGGAACAGGAAAAGGATGTTTATTTTTTTCAGTTTCATGTGACGCCTGTGGTTTGTTTCAGTGTCAGTTTATAAAAATGCTGAGTCAACAGTGTGTTGGAGCAGAAGGTGTAATGAGGATATTCAATGCAATGGACGTACATACCTTTGATTTGTGATTTCATGTGTCTTGTTTTCTTCTTTCTTTCTTTTTTAATAAAAATAAAAACTTAATATTTTGTCTCTGTATTGTTTCCATAAGTAACAAATGTTTTTAGAAAAGTAAGTGTAGTTATAATTCATATTATGAAATTGTTATCATTGCACCGTTAAATGTGCCAAAGGTTTGGTGAACCTTAAATATGGGAGCTCAGTATTTATGTTAACCCTTAGATAGATAGATACTTTATTTATCCCCTAGGGTACTGTTGATATTTCTTGCCTTCACAGTATGGTCCAGGTCAATTTTGACCAATTTTGAACTACAGATCTATTTAGAATGTATAAATAGCCCATCTGACATTAATAAATGGATGATTAATCCTTAATTATTGTTTCAGAGAGAAGGGAGAGTGTATGTTTTAGGTTTTACACATCTTTTTTGGAGAAAAACTTCTACTGCACAGTGTGTCTTGCTGCCATAACCTCAGTCACTGAATAAAACTCAGAATAAACAGATTCTAATTTGTTTATTTTTAGATATTTTTTTCTACATTGCCGGTGCAGAAGACGCACTGCCTCTGTATGACTTCCGTTCATCATGTGCACCATATATAATCACTCCTACGCTGTTTTACTCTCACTGTTTTGAGATTCCCCCATGATCCTTCAAGGACCAGCAGGTGCCTGTCTCTGTAGGAACCTGGGCAAATGTGGTGGGAACACAGAAAGTTCTTGTGACAGAGTTCAAGGTCCCCCTTGAACTCTGTCACCACTGTCCCATAAAAAATACACACAGATCTGGCATGTACAGTTTCAAGATTCCCTAAAACCACCATTTTCCTTGATTTGACCCACAGTGGTGGATCTGAAATCCATTTCAATAGATATGGGTCAAATTCGACCCGGAACAGCCTCAATGTAAAAACATTTGTAGCACCTGTACAAAAGTATACAATTTTAAAATATTTACATTCTTGTGTATTTTGAGTCACTTTAGGAAAAGTCGTCAAATTTCAGGCTAAAAGAATGACATTTAGGGGAACAATCATATAGTCTTGTGTGGGTATCAGGCCGTTTATAGCCTTTCCTTATTAGAAATAGGCTATAGCCATGATTTGTTACATCTGTTTGTTAAAACTGTATTTATGAGGTAATAAACTCATAGGCTTGCCCTGGGGCAGTATCAATAATGATCATAACATTACAAGCCCTCGTTCCAGCTGACTGATGTTAGGAGAATGGAAACCGAAAGTTATTACGGCATCGAAGGAAAAACGAATCTTACATGAGGGGGCGGGTGTTGATCAGCTGAGGCAGCCTCTATATAAACTGTGCTGAATTCAGACCTCAGGCACAACTACTGATCACCGCTTATTTAACAGTCGACGACTGAAGACTTGAAGTTTTCCGGAGGAGTTTCTTTTTATGATTAGTGTCAAAAGGTAGGAGGCTCTCTTTAATGACGCTGTAGTGAAATATACTGTGATGATTTCAAATTGTTTTTCTACAGTAAACTTATTTTAAAATGTTTTGAATTGTCTTTCAGACAACTTTCAACATGGATATAATCATCACAATGCTGAGTGAGACCTACACCCTGACGGTGCAGCCGGGGGACACAGTTGGCTACTTGAAAACAGTCATCCAACAGAGACTCGGAGTTCCCCCTTATAAGCAGAGGCTGGTGTTTGTCAACGGCCAGAGGATCGACCTCAGCGAGGACGCACAGACAGTCAGCTACTACGGCCTGCAGTCTGGCTCCAGGGTGATGCTGCTGGTGACCGAGCCGGCCACCATCCAGGTGTTCCTGAGGAACGAGAAAGGGAAGTTGAGCACCTATGATATCAAACCTGACTTGACCGTTGACGAATTCAAGCGCAAGGTCGAGTGCAGAGAGTCGGTGCCGGTGAGCCAGCAGAGGCTGGTTTTCCAAGGCCGGGAGATGTCCGGCGGTAAACTGTCCGACTACAAAGTCGAAGCTCTGGGCACCATCGACCTGTGTCTCCGTCTGAGAGGAGGCTGAGGACACTTTGACACTGTTAATACATTAGAAAGAAATGTGAATTATTTTATTTAATATAAACGGAGACATTTACATTTATTTTTAGAGATAACTATTTTTTTTAAAAAGCCCAAGCATTCCAATTGATGTTTATATCGTTATTATTTCCAAAACTTATGGTGTTTTATTTGGTCTTAATTCAGTATTTTTTGTAATACAAATATGTCACAGCACTGAATGCACTATAATTTTATTGTGATAAATACATGTTGTTATTATGTTAACTGGGTATTGTTATGAATTAATTAATTAATAAAGTCCCAAATGTAAATTTACTTCATGTTTCCTGTGCCCTTCTTCAGCTCAGGGGTGGAGCTGTACACATCAGACTGAAACCACTAGGCTGAACAAAAATAAGGCTTACTTTAAGATTTCATATTTAAAAGTGGCATTGTTTTCAATATTTTACAGACACTTTCTCAATTATGTATTTCAAGGTTTATTACATCATTCAAGATTCTAACAGTGTTTATAAAACAATGCATTTAATACAAACTACATTTTAATAATGTTCTGTTATTACAAACAGTCATGTTTCCAATATAGAAGCATGTTAAAATGGCTTAAACGCATCATACAGGTTTGTTAGGAGTTAATCAGAAGAGCTTGTCTGAAAGATACTCTGTTGTATTATCTCAGTTCTCACTGTTGTGCATTCACAAGCACCAGTGGACACTTGGTCAGTGCATCATTAAGTCAAGTAAACATGACTTTACTTTTTCTTTTGAATTTGTGTGAAAGAAAAAATAAATGCAGACACTGTTGTGACAAAATTACCTCGAGATGTTTCACACAGGGCTTGAAAACAAGGATTTTCCATTGAGGCTCCTGCCAAAACAACTGTGAAACACTAACAACTTGAATTAGTTAGTCAAATGCAGTAAGAAAACATTTAAGAACAAGTCAGCACGAACTGCAGGCTGTACATATTGTGTAAAGCCTGTTTAATGAGACACTCAAGGAGACAAAACAGTAGTAATTAATAGTAATGGACATTTTTATTGGGAAAACTCACTCAAAATCCACTGAAAAAAAAAAACCTGCACACATCTGTCACATATGAAGCCAGAAGCCAGGATGTAAATTCTGACTCATTTCCTGCACCTCCCCTTGTGTTTGTATAAGACAATCAAGAAATAAAAACAACAAAGACATACTCCTCTTCAGGGGATGCAACAGAGGGCAATTTAATGTCAAATACAAATTATGTTTTAAATGATGTACCTGGGAGCTTTCCTGAGGTTTTCTATATGTATCCGACATCTTAGCATTTTGGTTGACTTAACTTAGACTGAAGGACAACATAGGGCTAGGTTCTTTCTTTTTTTGATGGAGAGCCAAAATAAAGTGTCGTGTACTGTCCACTCTCTCTCTTTTTTCAATATGCACAATGCACACGTGCACACACACATACACATACAGTATAAAGAGCCAGACTGGATGAGTGTTTCCCCATTGGCCGTAGTGCTTTCAAAACAGCCAACAGTTTCTGTCATCAGGGGGAATTTACAGGCAGTGTTGCCAACAGTGTTTGGCATGTTACCACCTTTGTCACTTGATTTACCGACTTTTCAGACCCATTTAGTGGTTTTCTTTTCTCAACAAAATAAATAAATAAATAAATTAGCGACATATCTAGACTTTTTGGACATACTTACTTTCCGTAGAAGAGAGCAACCAGGTCTGGAATTGCTCATTAACATGTTGCCTCGTCTTAATGGGCTGCGTTTCAGTCACTATTTCATACTTCTCCCGTTGTCTGAGAACAGAAACAGAAAAACATGTAAAAGATAACAGCTTTATTGGAAATGTAGCTTTATTGAAATGTATTATGTGCGAGCACAGAGAGTAGGACAGAAACAGACAAACTAAGGGCTGAAACCAGCTGACACTCTGCAGGAAGCAAATAATGACTCATACAATTGTCGTATTACATCATCCAACAACATTCAGGGACCTTAAAAGCAGACTAGCGACTTTGCATAGATTGTTGTTGTTAAAGCAGTTGCACAAGAGTTTTCAACTTCATCCTCAATTTCACATATTGGCCATACATGGTCAAGCCATATAATTTTCAACCTGTGATTTTCATTCACCTCCTGAATTTATGGCAATAGCTTTCACTATGACATCAGAGCTCACCTGAGGGCCTGCCGCTCACCTGTCCTGTCCCTGTAACTCAGGCTGCGGCTGACAGGATTTTCAGAATAAAACGACGCATTAACAAACAAAGCTTGACAAGCTGTGGCTAATTTTCCTTATAAATAATGTTCACATATTAACGCTTTTGATCCATTCATGGAAAGGAGGAGGGATGGCATTAAATTGTAAATATTTAGCCCACTAATTTGAAAGAAGATATGTCTTCTGTAGCCTTGGATTTTATGTATTTGCAGAGGAAGAGGAGTAAAAATCATTTGGTGCAAGGTAAGACAGCAGTCTGACTGTTTTCATATTTATACTGGTTTGTTATATAATTGGCAGGCTACGCAATAAATGGATGATACATTATCACTATAACAGATTTTAGTGTGGTGATTGGTAGCTGTCAGTCATAACTGATACAGCTCAAAAAGCAGCAGCTGGATGGATGGCTGGATCACTGGTGTTTACCTGTTGTTGAGTCTGATTTGTTTTCCCCATGAGTGAAAAAATGCCTAATTTCATTGTCAGTCCTGCCCTGATTCAGTGTTGTATATTGCAGTCCTACAATTTATGTGCACAGGGCCGCAGGAAGATGTTTTAAGTGGGGGGCGCTATAGTGGGAGGAGCATTTTACCCCGAACCCATACAAATACAACATAGGCCTACAACAATACTACTACACACACACACACACCAAAAACACAGCAGCAGTAACAACAACAGCAGCCAGGTCTACAAAAAAGGACTCAGTAATCCTATTGCACAATAATGGGTCAGTCCCAGCCTGACACAGCAGACTCCTCAATGGTGGTGGTGCTAACGCTGATACTCCAGCGGATGCCTGCGAAAATTTACAACCAAACGAAAATGATGGTGGTGGAGCTGCTCTCCTGCGAAGGCTGGACTTCATTTGTGCTTTCTTTAGCTGGTGGTTTGCCAAACAAATCTGCAATAATCTTTTCCTCCATTGTGATTTTATCCTTCAATTAGCTATCAAGGCTACAGCAGCCATATGTAAACTTACGAACCCTACCTTAGAGATGACATGACTCACCCTACACTGCATCTGATTGGCCAATGATCGTTGCCTTGGTTGGTTGGATTGGTTAGGTTAAGGCATGAGGAGTGAGAACAGTTAGGGTCAAGGTAAGAAATCATTCTGAGGAGGAGCACACCGGGCCATGTCAACACTTTAAGAACATTATGCTCTCGCCACAAGGGGCACCTGCAGCACCCCTAGTTCCCGCTGATTTCACTGCAAAACAGCAGGAGTTTGGTGAAGCTGCAGGTATTAAGGCCTGGGGGAGTTGGTTTGTTGTCTTCTTAATGCACTCCTGTTTCTTTGCTTCATGGTATGAATAGTTAACCCTGTAGTCATCAGCAATGATTGACATGAGAATTTGGGCAGTAGAAATTGGTTTAGCAAGAAAATAATTTTGAATCAATTCTGTGAATCTCGCATAAGGATCATGATCCAACAGGTGCAACAGCTCCTCACAAAATTAGAAGCCCACTGTATGTTTTCTCCTTGCACATTCAGAGCTTTATACGAGAGGGGCAATGCAGTGATGTCTTCGAGGCAAAACCTTGGTCACTTCACTTCACTTGCTTATCTGCAGTGAAAAATAGATATAATAAACAAGAAAAATAAACAGCAGCTGGTAATTTATATTCATTTTTCATTTTCATTTGACAATCATGGTTCATTTTCCTTTTCAGTTTCAGTTTCAGTTCATAAAAATGGTGAGTGAGCAGTGTGTTGGGGTGTAGTGAGGATATTCAATGCAATGACAGTAGGTTACATTGTTTTGATATGTTTTGGCATTATGTTTTCCATATGCCCTGTTTTCATTCTTGTGTTAGCTTTTCTCCCTTTCTGTTTTGTTTCCATAATAAACTAAAAATAGACATCTGATGAAATGATTAAGTATTTTCTTATAAGAACGAGACATTCCTGATTTGATCTTACATAACGGTGTCTACTGCTGCTTGTAGTCCAAACTAACATCTATTCATTCTCTGCCCCACCTGTTTGTTAAAGCTGTATAATGAGTAATAAACCCATAGGCTTGCCCAGTATCAATAATGATCATAACAAAACAAGCCCTCGTTTCAGCTGACTAATGTTAGGAGAATAGAAACCGAAAGTTATTACGGCACCGAAGGAAAAACGAATCTTACATGAGGGGGCGGGTGTTGATCAGCTGAGGCAGCCTGTATATAAACTGTGCTGAATTCAGACCTTAAGCACAACTACTGATCATCACTTGTTTAACAGTTCCCGACTGAAGACTTGAAGTTTCCTGTGTCAAAAGGTAGGAGGCTCTCTTTAATGACGCTGTAGTGAAATACACTGTGATGATTGTAAATTGTCTTCCTACAGTAAACTTATTTTAAATTGTTTTGAATTGTCTTTCAGACAACTTTCAACATGGATATAATCATCACAATGCTGAGTGAGACCTACACCCTGACGGTGCAGCCGGGGGACACAGTTGGCTACTTGAAAACAGTCATCCAACAGAGACTCGGAGTTCCCCCTTATAAGCAGAGGCTGGTGTTTGTCAACGGCCAGAGGATCGACCTCAGCGAGGACGCACAGACAGTCAGCTACTACGGCCTGCAGTCTGGCTCCAGGGTGATGCTGCTGGTGACCGAGCCGGCCACCATCCAGGTGTTCCTGAGGAACGAGAAAGGGAAGTTGAGCACCTATGATATCAAACCTGACTTGACCGTTGACGAATTCAAGCGCAAGGTCGAGTGCAGAGAGTCGGTGCCGGTGAGCCAGCAGAGGCTGGTTTTCCAAGGCCGGGAGATGTCCGGCGGTAAACTGTCCGACTACAAAGTCGAAGCTCTGGGCACCATCGACCTGTGTCTCCGTCTGAGAGGAGGCTGAGGACACTTTGACACTGTTAATACATTAGGCTGAGGACACTTTCATTCATGGAAAAGATACCATAAAGTTAATATAAATTATTTTATTGTAATTGTGTGAAAACAAAGCAACATGCTTGTTTATTTTTATTATTTTGAAAAATGTATAATGTATAAGGATTATAATGATAATGTTAAATCAGGACCAATGTCATGTAATTCTTTTAATTTTATTTAAAACGTTTTATTTATTTTTTTACTATGTAATTCTGTATTCTGGTAATACAGTTATGATCGTTACAGAGTTTTAAATTGACAAATACAACATGGTGTAAATGTGTTAACTGGACACTTTAAAACCACAATAAAGTCCCAAATGTGATTTTACATTTCTCATTTCCATTACCTTTCTTGGGCTCAGGGGTGGAGCTGTACCCATATAGACCACAAGACAATACAGGCACACTTTAACATTGCATCATTAAAACTGACATTATTTCAATGTTTAAAAGAGCCTATCAGTCATATAATTTAAGAATTACTATAACATCTTATGAGATTTTGGCATTGCTCTGTAAAAGAATAAATTTATTACAAACTACATTTAATCATGTTCAGTTATTACAAACAGTCACGTTTCCAAAATATCATAGCAGCATGTTATAATGGCTTAAACTCATTTTATAGGTTTGTTAGGAATTAATCAGAAGAGCTACTGTATGTGAAAACTGCTGTCCAGATTAGGAACAGGTTTACAGTCATACACTAAACAGCCTGTTTGTATTATCTCAGTTCTCTGGCATTCACAAGCATTGCCACAATGCCACAGTGAAGAAGTAGTTTCCTCCAGATTTGTTTTCTGTGAAGACATCTTCATAAGAATCATTTCCTCACTGATGCCAGGTAGGCATACCAGAATAAGGCAATCGAGTTGGCAAACAGCACTCTGAACTGAAAGCAAGAACACACACAGAAGAGGAGAAAAAACATTACAAGTGGTGTCAGTGTGTGACTCATTGTTTGTTCAACAAGCTGCTGGTGAAATGCATACCTGAACAGGCACAAAGTTGACATTAATGAACTGGAAAGGAGTCCAAACTTTCCAGTTCATCTTCAAAGCGGTCCAGTAACTTTTTCTCATCTTATTTTCAAAGTCCTCCCACCCTTTAGCCTGAAAACACAGTAGAAAGGTTATAGTTGTGTCTACTTTGCAATTTTACACTTCATCCTTTCTCCACTGTATATATAAAAAAAAGGACTTCATAGCATGTGTTTAATAAACATGAAGACAGTGGACTAAATATTATGGTCATATTCAGGTTGAAATATTACATGAATGGCATTGTAGGAATTGTAGGATTCAGCATATATTGAGGGTTTGTCCTAATATCCACACTTGGGGTCTAATCCAAGTTCACACATCGAAACTTCCACACACTTAAAGTCTTAACATGCACTGTAGCAATTACTGGAAATACATTAAACACAAGTTGGGATTAAGTACTCGCAAATACTGTAAGTGAGGGTATCGGGACGGACCCAGAGCCTGACCCATACAAGGTGCTGAGGGTCAGGATATCTTGGCTTCTGCTGCAGAAACTCTGGCCACTCTTTTTCCTAATCTGTCTCTTGTATGTCTCCCAACTTTACGGAAGTGAAACATCAAATCGCTGGGATGCATCTTTAATGAGATGATTAGGGGAGACTGTTTCTGAGATGACCCACCTCCAGGATGTTCATAACAAAGTAGAAAAGGAGTAGAAAGCCGGGGGCAAAAACAAGCCGATCCAGCAGCAGCCGTTTGATTATACAGTACGGGTCTGTGGTGGGCATCCACACCTCCATCAGCTGGTAAAAGTAATGGCTCACTGGTCCTGTAATAAACAACCTGCAACGAGCAACAAGGTATAATATAACAAGAAATATATAATAAGAAATTGAAAATGGATGTAAGAGGGGGAGGCAATTTTAAGAAAAAAATATTTTAACAGTGAATAGTTCTCTGCAGATACTTTGCTATCAATGACAGTAACTATGTTGCACCATGGTTGACATGTTTCACACTGTCACACACTCTGAAGTGTAACTTGAATGCACCATTACATTAATTTACTTGCCTTAAAAACATGTCTGTATAAAGTCTCACCCATAAATGGCATATCGTGCAGCTCCAGCTGTGTCAATCTCACTGATCGGGGCTCCATATTTGGCCTTTTTTCTTGCCTCCAAAATCTGAGACAGAAGATTTCCTAAAGCTGAGAGTATGCCACTGAAAATATCAAGGACACACACACACACACACACACACACACACACACACACACACACACACACACAACACACACACACACACACACACACACACACACCTATCAATATGTAACAAGTGCATTCATAACAAGGCACCCTGATGAAATAGAAAGTGTTTTAAACTTTATAATGTTACATGGTCAGTTGTTAGGGGAGGACCTCCAGGCAGATGCTGATTGGCTAAAGCCAGTGCTGAGACAAAAGGCCAGTCTGTGGTCAGCGCAAACAGACACTGTTCACTGTGTGGTCAAAAGGATCCACGCTGACAAATGAATAAGTGATTAATAAGTGTTAGCATTAACCAAATAAACTTAACTACAATGCTTCGATTTTATCAGCCCAACAGTAAATGAGAACTTGTCATTTCTGACTCTCAAACTGAGGAAACGCGACAGAAAACAAGCAGCAGACTGCAGAGTCAGTGAACAAACAAAGCTACTGACCTCGTGACAGACTTGGTGAGGATGGGGTATTTCTTCAGAAGAACCAGGTACTGCTGGAGTAAACGGAAATGTATGGGCGCATCCCGGACTGGCAGACTCTCCACAGGCATTGTCACTTCTGTGACGGTGGTACTGACATTACCATTACACACTAAAGTGACAGGGGCGAAGTTGAAAAGGAACTCCTCCACAGTCTTCCTGTGAACGTCATTGCGTCTCTGATGGAGCCACGCCTTCTCGTCGACGTCCGAAACAGCCAACAAAGAAACGTTTATAGAATGCGCTTGTTTACAAAAAAATGGTTGTTGGGTAGCAAATTTAATTTGCAAAAAATAAATAAATAAATAAATCTCCATGGTCATAGAAAGAAAAACATTTACTATTATTGTAAGAAAGTAAAGAAATTTCCTTTTATCAGTTCAAACTGTACAATGGCCCAAATACTATTGGGTAAATACAAAATTATAACAGCGACATGACAACCGCTGAACTACTTTAATCACTTATTTGTATTTTCTTCTTCAATGTGATTACTTTGCTTCATTTAGATGTGTCATCAGGTTGACATGCATGATTTCTGAACCCTAGCGACCACATAGCGTGCAGCAATTATTACTGTCATCACATCTTTGCTCGACGAGTAAAAATGACAAGTAATAATTAAACGGCATGTTGAATACAGTGGGTCATATGATGTCTAAAGTGATCATCACATGATCTAATAACAATTGTGTCAAACACTCTGAGGAAAAGAGGAATGCATCTTGCTCAGAAGCAAAAAGGTCATTGATTTTCAGTAGAGGAAAGAATTCCCGTCTATTTTGGCAGATAAAAGTCCTGCACATTAAAGCTGACAGTTCTGTGAGGAGGATGCTGTTATACTCAAGAATGAGTAAGATAAAACTATTTTTTGTATAAAGGCTGTAGTGGAAAATGTTAGTGCAATAGTATTTGTCCTTGTCTTCTTACTGTAACAGGACTATCTAATCCATCATGTGTTCTCATGCAACCTCATTCAACCCTCTTTGTAGCTGATAAACTGTTCCAATCAGAGCTGAACTGTCTTTGACTGAGGTAAAGGAGTATTTCTGTCTGCATTCTTTCCCCCCACATCGGCTTTTGACTGCAGGAGATCTTACAGCTACCTGCTTGTGCATCCTGAAACCAGCAGCTGCCAGCCAGAGGAGGATACTTCCACATCCTTATTTGCTGTTGAATAAAAACCAAAGACAGGCCTGAGTCTTAATCTTTTTAAAGATTTCCACAATAATGGCTTTCTGAGGTTATGCACTTATTGGTCTGCAACAAAGATTAAAAACTCAACAAGCAGAGAGGATGTTAATAATTATGAGAAGCTAGATGGTTTTTGTTTCATGTTTAATTTTACTTCAACAGTACCTTTCCTCTTGACTTCTTTGCCTTATCTTTAACCTTTTATCACAGTCTATTTTATCTTTGCTGACACTGTTCGGTGTACTCAAATTCACAAAACTGATGACAAAATGAACCTGAAATTCTGTATTAGAGTGTGGACAGCACAGGCTGAATTATGGGTGCCTGAGGAAGTTAGTATATTTTACATTAGACCTTGCTGAGCAAATGTAGAGACAGTAAAATACCACATCCACCTTTAGGAACCACTTTTAATGGAACCAACATTTCAGTAAAAAAAAAAAGTTAAAAAAAAAAAACAAAACAAAACAAAAAAACCCAAAAAGGGCAAACTTTAATGTGAAAAATAAAAGGACCAATTGTGTACACAAACATATTTACAACAAAACTGACAAGTGCGGAAGATACAAATATGCACCTCAACAGTAAGGCTTTTCAGAAAATTCAGTGTATAGAACAAAATGCCAACATGAATTCTTTTACTACAAAAACTACTGCACATATTGCTGAGACAGGAAACTGAGAAAGCTTATAGGTGGGTTTTGGTCTGTAGTTAATTGTCACACACGGTAGAAAAGCTGACATGACATAACAACTTAAAGTGCCTTCCAGTCAATGGGAGACTTTCCAGATTTCTCTAGCAGCTCGTTGGCCTTTGAAAAATGCCTGCACCCAAAGAATCCACGATGAGCAGACAAGGGAGAGGGATGCACAGCCTGCAGCACATGGTGGCGTTTCTATAAACGGAGTGAGTGAACATTTAGATATGTGAACGCAATAAAAAGCTTCTGTAAAGTGTGAAAGTGTTTGCATGAAATAAAATGACAGTGCAAACCCACCCTGTTGATAGCAGCTCCTTTCTTCTGAGCATATGACCCCCACAGCATGAAGACGAGGCCCTCCAGGTTGTTGCTGAGCCACTGCACCACGGCGTCAGTGAAGGTCTCCCAGCCTTTGTCTTTGTGCGAGTTGGCCTGGTGCGCTCGGACGGTCAACACAGCGTTGAGCAACAACACCCCTGATGAACGAGGTCACAGATGGAGAGGATGGCAGGTCTGTTAATGACCAACAGCTCTTTTGTTGTGTAACTGTGTGTAAACATTCAACAGACTGCTTTTTAAAAAGTACCTTGTTTGGCCCATTCAGTCAGATCTCCATGTCCAGGGTGCTGGAAGCCTTCAATATCTGACGCCAGTTCTTTATACATGTTCTCCAAACTGGAAATGAACAGAAGCAAGGCTGTGATAAATATGTCAACAGAATGATTCATGAGCACTATCTGATTTTTGAGTTTTTAAGAGAAATAACTAGGTCACAAACAAGAGTTGAAAAAGAGAGACTGAAAAGGCTTTGAACCTGGGTGGAGGATGTACTGGTCTTTTGACACTGAAGCACAGGCCATGGGCTTGGTTAGGGCCATGATACGGATCCTGGCCAAGGATCACCACTTTGACCTGGAGGTAGAGACAGATCTTAAAGTGAGGCGACTGAGACAGTTCATACTACTCTCGTGAAAAAGTCAGCTAATGCACCAAAACCTATTTTATAAAGAAAGGTAATACCCACACAACAGACAATTCTGTGCCACTAAACCCTAAATTTGCTCATGGTAACTCAAATAAAAACAGAAAGAAGGTCGAAACATTTTTCCCAGTCCCAAGCAGCCACTGGTTTCTGGTCATTTGGCACACATTTAAAACTTGCTTGAGGACTATAATCCACCACAGAGAACATAAAAGTCTGCTTTAATTTTTTGTCAATATTGGTATGATGTATTTCAGTGGCCCGCCTTACTTAATAACAATAATGTGACTTTTACCATAAAGGCAGATTGTAATTTTATTTTTTTTTAAGGTTTCTGTTAATACATTTTCACCTAACCATATAGAAATTAATATAAACCCTGCAATTGGTATTTAGTGGTTATGATCTGATTGGTCTCCTGGCTGATCTCTTATTACTTCTGCTGTTGTTGTCACTGCCACATTTTGCAGGGCAAGGTGTGATACAGTGTTTGCAGCCTTGGAAGTTGTGTCATATGTCACAGTGTCAGAGCTATTTCACTTACATCTCTGATGTCACACGTCTGTGTCCAGGTGAAGACATGTTCAGCAGGTGGGTACACAGTGTGGCGTTTCCTCTCTTCAGAAACAAAATTCATCAACTGTGACAGAAATATGAAGTTATTACAAAAGGTTCAAAACCATAAAGAGACACCACGTGCTGTGATGAATTGTCTTCTCACTTGTTTAAAATAAGCCTTCCCAAACTCTGCAGACAGCCCTTTCCTCCAGCTCTCCCCGAAACCTGGAGGTGTATGAGCGGAAGCGAGTTTCTCAAGCGCTGCTCTCTTGTTGCGGGCGATCTTGTCCAGCTGCTCCGGGGACAGAGGGTTAGGAGGAGGACCGGACGGCTTCGACTCCACCGCTGAGGGCTTCGGCTTCTTCTGCACAATTTTAGTGTATTGAGCAAAGTACAGAGCAGGTGAGAAGCGGGCAGCTAGAGGTGCAACAGGCGTCAGAAACCGTCCACAGTGGCGTGCAAACATTCTCGTGCAGTGGAAACTCGGAGAACCACTTTCAATAACAAGCAAAAACACAGTGGTGATTGTGAACGCAGCCTGGATTACGCTGCGCGTGTCGCGGGAAATGATAAATCCGTTTGAAATACTACTGCAAGTACACTGTAAGTGGAGTTTAAATTAAAATAACGTTGTGTTTTAACATTACAAGCTAAGCATGTTGTTAATGTTAGCTACATGAGGCAAAGGGGCACTCACCGGGTCTTTAGCATCCTCCTCGGTTTCATTTAACTCCTTAGAAATCCTTTTTTTCGAGACGGGCGAAAAAAAAGAATGAATAGTTTTCTGTCCAATCATTTTCTTGAAAAACACTTGAGCAGTAAGTTGCAGAAAAGTGATAAAATTCACCAAATACCTAATAAAAAAGCAAACCAGTGGCGGGCTTCTCGGAAAACTAAAACTCCCCGACTGGGATAAAACTATTTGGCGCCAACACAAAGTGACGAAAGCAGAGTCATGATAATGAGCTGAGGGCTGTTCGAGACAAAGTGCTGCTGACTGTTCTCTACTGTTTGTGGTACGTACTGCACCTAGCATTCATCTGAGAGAAAGGTACAGTATACTTGGTGGTTTTTACAGCCATAGACGTATTATTGTCATTATTTCGAAGTCTTTGCTGGTGTTAACACAGTTTAGTAGAGACTGGTCGTTAAATTGAGGAGTCAATTGACAGAAATTAATCGTCATTTATTTTGGTAATCAAGTAATCGTTTGAGTATTTTTTCAAGAAAAAAGCTCATTTTTTTGTCACAGGATCTTAATTGTGAGAATCTGCTGCTCAAGGAAACTGATTTCACTAGTTTTCACTATTCCCTAACATTTTATAAACAAAATAATTAAATGATTATTTAAAGGTCCTTAATTTAACTCAAAAAATTAAAATATTGGAAGAAATACAGTGCAGTAAACAAGTCCACTTCAGGAAGACCCACAAGATGCTTTTTTCACATGTTTTTTCTCCCTAAATATGTGTTACACCCCTCAGAGTGCAACAGAGGATAGGACTGCAATGGAAAGCTTCTTGATTCCGGGACAGAAGAAACGCTCCTGTACCAGTGATGCCCTCACAAGAAGTCCAAGGAAGAAGATTAAACTGGAGAAAGATGAGAGGATGAAGGAAGAGAAGGATGAAGTAGATGAAGATTCAGCTTTAGCAGAGTTCTCTCTTCCTGTTCCCTGGCAAAAAATAGAGGCAGAGGGACTAGACTGTGATTATGCCTTACTCTTCGCCAAAGAAGAAGCAGACCGACTCTTTAAACAGTTGGAGAATGAGGTGGTGTACTCAACAGGTACAGCATCAACCCCTTTTAATTTTTAATTAATTTTTTTCAAAGTTATGACCAGAAGTTGCAGTGCTGCTGAGCAATTGTGGCTGTTTCTGTTCCAGGAGAAGAAGCAAAGGTCCAGGTGTTTGGAAAGGTGTACAGTATACCAAGAAAGCAGGCGACATACGGAGATGCAGGTCTAACCTACACTTATTCTGGGGTGACACGTTCAGCCTGCCCGTGGACTCCAACCTTGGAATCCATTCGAGATGCTGTCACAAAAACCACAGGACAGACGTTCAACTTTGTCTTGGTCAACAGGTGAGAAATTACCGAGTACAAGCTTGTAAAGGTCACAGCTTGATGAATCTCCCTGCTGAAAGTGTTCTTCGATCATGCACCAGGTACAAAGATGGGCAGGATCACATGGGTGAGCATCGTGATGATGAAAAGGAGCTAGATCCCCTCTGTCCCATCGCTTCTGTCTCTCTGGGAGCAGCACGAGACTTCATCTTCAGGCACAGAGATGCTCGGGGAAAACAGAGCTGCAGACAGATTGAACCTGTGAAACTGGAACTCGCTCATGGGAGCCTGCTCCTCATGAACCCACCGACCAACACTTTTTGGTACCACAGCCTTCCTGTGCGCAAGAAAGTCCTACTGCCTCGCATCAACCTCACTTTTAGACGCATCGTACTGGCCAGCAAGAAATGAGAGGTAGCCACGGCCAAGCATGGATTATCCACAGGGGTAAAAAGTCCCTGAGCACATGGACAAGAATCACAAATCTGAAATGTGTTTCTTAATGTAGCAGCTGGATCTGAGCGACTAAATGGCAGAACAGGGTGAAATAAGTGAGGACCAGCAACTCTAGAGAATGAATCCGTGGTTTAACATGAGATAGGCCCAAAGCTCTGACTGACTCAGCTCTAACTTTATCAGGTTATGTTCTGTATGGCAGCTCAGGTGAACAATAAAATAAACTATTATGAACAATTCGATCGTCTTGAAAAAAATTACAGGCTCTCAATGAGTGCAGATCATATAGGCTACATTGAGCCAGAATGCAATGTTGCATGTACTTTGATGGAGCAAAGAAGCAATGGGGCACTGAGTCCTGATTGCAGATGAGGCCTTTAACAGTGTTCATGTGTTGGAAGGAAAGACGTGTACTGTTGTAAAAATGTTACTTGTTTGAATTACAGCCAATGGATTATGTGATTAGCTGAACTGCAGCTTGATATTCGTCAGTCTCAGCTGTGGATTACTATAATTACTATTTAACTCGAGGTCAATTTAACCCCGTCTCAGGGTCTTTACAAGCCGATGGGGTTTGTAAACTCCATCTAAATAAACTTTGTCAGTCTCTGCCTTTGGCACCAAAGACCATTTATCCTTTTAAATGATGTATTTTATTTATTGTTTTTATTATTTATTGTTTATCTCTACAGAGAAAATCTTTGGTTTCTTCTGTGAGGACCTCATGCCTGGTCATCTTACAGAAAATTATTATATTTGGTAGAGATTCAGTGTTTTGGTTGTGAACGCCTCAGAAAAGTGGGTGTTGGATCTTAGTCATGTCTAAATCTAGCAAATAATCATCTTGCTTTAAAAAAATTCAACTCTAAAGTACACAATAGTTTTATATTTTTAATATCTGAAAACAACCACCTTAACAGATTGCACACAAATACACACAATCTCACATAAATATACATTAGTGCAAATCGCAAACATTAACGAGGGGATTTCCACCAGGCCATTTCTCAAAATGTGACTTTAGTTGGTTTGGTCAGAGTGAAATGGCAGTCATCAGTTACAGAGTTAAAAATATTCAGGATAACTTGCTCAAAAAACCTGCAGTCACACCCTGGCTTTGTTAACTGAGAGCACATCTTCACTAATCTGTCACCATGCCAAGCGGCTCTGAAGCATCTCTTCTACAATAAGAAGAGGTCTTATTGTATGTTCACATCAGTTGCAGCAGACGTGGTTCAACGTGTTAAAAATCTCTTCAAGACAACATGGCACTTTAACCTCAACTGTGCAGCTCTGCAAATCATGACAGTTTCAGGATTATTGGAAACATAGAAAAATATCAAATTCAATTGAAACATTATTTCCATCACAGTTAACGTACACTGCTGGGAATGATTAGGCAAATTAGATTAGATTAGACAACAGTGAACCAGAGTTAAGGAATTACCTATTTGACTTTTCATAATACGTAACAAGTAACATCTCCATGAAGTCCTAATCAGCTACTTCTGTTGAGCTGAGTCAACACCTCTGACAGGCTCAACAACAAAAACACTATAAACGTCACACATGAACAATGTATTGCAGAGTTGGAATCCACTACATTGTCATGTGTTCCTGTTTTTTTTTTGCCCTGTAGAAGCTAAAATGTTACATGACAGAAACTGTTAAACGTGTGAAAGATATCCGACTAAGAATCCTGCAGGTCCGTAATCTTTGGGATAAAGAGCGTCCTACTCTGAATCAGAGCAGCAGGCCAAGTGTCCACTCATGGAATTAAACATTATACAATGATCTTCAACATATTGCTGTGATCCATGATGCAAAATTAGCACTAAAATAACTCTAGGATGGCTTTCCCGTCTGGCCTCATTGTCACAAAGTCAGAATCCGCCTGATGGTATTCATGTTGTAACTTGCACATACAGCTGTGACAGTTTGACTGGAAAGCCAGAAGTCCGTCCGGCTTTGAGGTCGTACGCTTCCGGTTACTCCTCTGAACGCAAAGGGAGGTTCAGTCTTCGGACTCTCTCGTAGAACAGCATGTAAGCGTTGGAAGACAGCACCTCGTGCAGGTTGGCTTTTCGCACCGAGTCATCCGAGACCCAGAGCCACTGGGAGCTGAAGGGTGAAGGGCTGCGAGGTGAGGAAGGGCTGCGGCGGTATGTGACGAAATGTCCTGAGTGCATGTCACCGTGATGAACCAGCACAGCTGTGAGCTGGAAAAGGTACTCTGTAGAACTGTAAGGAAAGACACTATGATCAAAAACATATACATATAGGTGTCAAATTAAAGAAAAAACAACACAACTTTCTAGTAAACATAACATAAACCAGCTGTGACAGCCATCCTGCTGTTTCAGGATGCGCCAGAACCAGTGTTGTGTGTTCTGTTAAAAAAAGATCAAATGAAGCCACGACGAACATTAAAAAAAGCCATCACTTTAACAGACAGGTGAAAGCCACAACATTGAATAACTTGATATGCATGAATTCCTTGTATTGTTGCACGGTCATAAACTGCTTTTGTTAAGTTTACCTGTAGTCATATGTGAGGCCGAGCTGTGTGTTCACAACAGGAGAGTGAAGAAATAAAGATGAACAGGTTCCATTAGAAAAAGGGTTGTTGTTGTTGTTGTGATGCTCTGCATCTGGAAAACAAAACCCAACAAATGTATGATGCATGACAAAAAAAAAATGCAACGTGAAGCAGCATGATATTACAGAGTTGACAAATCCAACATACCAGTGCCATTGGCAGTGGGCTTTTCAATGGCATCTTCTGAATTTTCTGCCTTCATGACCTTTGGAGCACACATGGTCCGCTGATTTCTCTGCGTGGAAACATTGTGTTTGTAGCGGTCCATTGATAGATACTCTGTGAACTGCACATGCTCCTGTCTTTTGATGGGTGTTCCTTCACTGGACCACGTCAGTCTTTGTAAATGGATGCAGAGACACTGGGGGAGCTAGAAGAGGGAGGAAAACATCATACACAGAAAGGTTTGGTGAAAAGACAACACAGTACATAAAACGTTAGAAGTTTTGATCTACCTAACAATGTTATCATAAATCATAAATACAAATGACTGTTACCTTTCCCAGTTTAAGCTGTTTAACAAATGTTGTCCTCTGACTTTCCAGAACTTGCCCGTTCACTGTGGTCACTTGTTGAAGCTGAGGAGAAATGATCCAAAACAGAAATTAAACAAAATCAACAAAATTTATCTTTTTAAAGAAACATATGGACAAATTACATTTTTGACAAATATGATTAGCAGAATTTGGCAAGACACTGTTACTGTAGTGAGCGTACCTTTGTGCAGTTTTCACACTCCACTTCTTTGATGGTTTCTGAGGAGATAAAATGCTGAAGACACTGATCAAGAGAGATAGGTCGACCCTGAGGACAAATACAGATCAAATTAGGGCAAACAGAACAACAAAGAGGCATATTAAGTAGTGATAGTACAACAACTTTTAACATGCATGCGTTCCTGATACTGTATTTTGCTTACCCACTGAGGTAAAGGTATGGACAGGGAGAGGCTCTCGAATGAGTCATACCGCACCGGACTCTATAAAAAAGTAAAGCAGTGGTATAAATCACCTCACAAGTCAAGTAACACAAATTAACTCCTTTTTCACTTCACTGGCTGGAAAAAAAACCCAAAAAACTCACTTGCTGTTCGCAGCGCTTGCATGACATGTTGCTCGTTAAACGACCATGAAAAGGATGCTGAAACTTCCAAGGGCTTGGTATTGGATGAAGAGGGGCTGCAAAACAAGAAATGAATACAGTTGGAATATATAATTTTTGTGGTTTGATAATCTATTCTACATAACTCCTTTGTATTCTTACCTCGACTTCTGCAGGTCATAGTTTTCTCATCTTGATCAGGGAGACTCTGGTATAAAATAAACACATATACAAAGAATAACTGGGAGTGCAGTACCAGATTTGTTATTTTTGCCACCTCTACATACAATACTGGCTATGGTTCACAAGCTGGAACAGACACGTGTGCTCTGGAGGGAAGTATTTAGACTATTTTAACCTAAACTCTGCCTCCTACACCTTTTTAAAATCTCATGCAACATGCAAGAGAGATTTTTGTGAAGTTTTAGGGACGATGCAAGTCAGGAGATGATAACTTGCCTCGAGGGACTGCATGTCAAACAAGTGAGTGACTTTAGGTTGACGATCCCGTTCCTCCTCCAGGGAAGATGTAAGGACATGAAAAAGTTCATGTGCATCCTAGATGGGATAAAGCAACACAAACAGACAACTGTTAAGACTTAAATAAAACACAGCACCATATATTATATATAGGAATATAGAAAAATGCCACTCAACAGCATGATGACCAACCTGCTCTTCAAACGAACTGATGTGCCACCGGTAAAGTCTGAGAACATCCAGGAGGCATCCAGCATCAAGTACATCCTCCTCCCCAGGCTCATCACTGGACAGAGCTGCCGGTGTACAAACAGCCTCCATGTCAAAAATACAAATGAACACTGGGTGTCTAATACGCTCTGGTGATGCATCTGACAGAATGATTTTATATACCTTTGAGAAGCTGTAGCAGCGTCATGGACAGTTGGTTGTCTTTGCATGACTGGATTGTAGGCGAACCTGAAAACTTATCCAGCCACCTGATGAAGGACGGACACGCTGCCAAACCCTGAAGCAAAGAGTTCAGGAAGCAGGTGTTGCCCAAGTTCAACAGACCAGGAACCATACCTGACAGAAAACACAAGTCATTGTTAGTTACTGCTTTATAACCAGTGCCGAACATACAATCTGTAGATTAAATTGTCATACCAGGTCTTACCTCTCTTTCTCTTCTTTCTCTCTGTAATTGGGCCCCACAAAACATATACTCCAGCAGCAATAGCAGCAGCTATACCACCAATAACGCCCCAGTTCTTAATCATTTTGTTTCTGAAAAGATCATATATAGGAGAGTCAGGGAGGCATGAGGGTAACAGGTAAATATCAAAACCAGACAATAATGATACTGACATGGGTATGGGTTTTTGTTTATTCACTAAACACTATATTTGATACAAAGTTGATTTTTGGCAGCAAAACCAACATGATATGTAATGAAAGTCAGTAGTGTCTCTTCCATACCCACTTCACACCTTCTCACCACACACAGAGGTGCTGATGAACACTATGGTCATTTTTGAGGCGATAGTTTGTAGTGATGCTGAACTGTATTGTGTTCTACTGAGATATACTGAGTGTATTTTGAATATTTGGTATACCCTCATTGATATAACTACAGTGGAAAAAATGTAAGATACACACCTAAATATAACACAATACAATCGAAGGGCACAAAAATACAGCCTCCAAAATGACGAGAGCTGAATAAACACACTTTTCAACAAAAACTGAACATTATAACTCTTGTATTAGACAGATTTAGATTTAGTCGGGTGTACCTGACAAACTGAGTGTATGTTGTGTTTATGTATTGTTATTTTTTTTATCCTGCGTAGTGTATTTCACTGCAACACCACTGTATCTCACACCAGATCATATTCTTCACACGTTTACAATCTAGCTATAAATTGTCATCATGATTGTCCATACAATAAATTTACTTTGTTGCTCTACACCTTACAAATTTTGCATCGTCTGTCCATCCTGGAAGAGAAAGGCCTCCAGTGTTGCTCTTCCTGAGGTTTCCTCCATTCTTTCCCCATAAAAAGGTTTTTTTTGTTTTTGTTTTTTTAAAGAGTTTTTCCCTTGCCACACAGAGCCTCCTGAGGCATATTTCTGATTTTGGGCTTTATAAATAAAATTATTTGTTCAACTGATTTCATCAACAGTGGTAGTGTAGCACAGCCATCTTTTCCTGTGTGGACAGAGGGGGATGGTAAATGGTTTCGGACGCCTGTTTAGTTTTATAGGAAACCTATTTGGGTCAAAATCAGTATATTTTACATTCTATTTGTTCGGATTGAACTTGTCCTGCTCTTAAAGCACAGACCAAACAACGCGTAGCGTAATGCAAACTAAAGAATTAATTACATGATCCTCCACTGACCCGTGATCCAATTAGTTTATCTGCGTTAAAAAACAACAAAAAAAAAACTCGCACAACTCATCTACTCTACTAGTGGTCCGTTTAGAAAACTTGAAATTGTTATTTAATGTTACGTAGCAACACAGAAGTTATACAATCTATCTAGTAACGACACAAACCCCCACACACAGCTTGTCGATGTGTTCCATGAACTAGCTCAAACCAACATTAGCATACAGCTTAGCTTACCGACAACACCGAGGTCAGGCTGCCCTCGGTGAACTATGTCGCCTCCATAAAGAAATATCCACGATGCTATCTAAAAACACAGTTGAAATATATCATTGCTATGTGTGTCCGTTTGCAGGTTTAGTAAGAGTATCCTAATGTTAAACCTGACTCCGTATCTGTCTGCGCATGTTGCACTTTGGATCCAACGTACGGCGGCGCCGTGACTCGCGTCTCCCCGTGCCCCAGTGCACCTACTAAGCTTTGGTTGTTGTTTTGCCAGGTGGAAGGTTTTACCTGACTACGGGTCCGGTGCCAAGGAACTCCCCAACAAGCTTATCAGAGGTCTCGGGTCTGTACCGCAACATCCTGCTTTCATTGCGGAACTCTCCTCTGTGTACTGAGTGTTTCATGACGGACTCACGGAAGAGCGCGCGGATGTGGTCACAGTATACACTCCGGTGAGCAAAGTGTTTGTTGCGCACATTTCTGCAGTTAAGAGAAACATCTGCAACTGCAAACTTCTCATGCTAATAAAAGAAAAAGTTAAAATCACATCTGTTTTTGCTCTGAATGGCGGGAAGTTTTGCGAGATAGTTTCTAGATTTATAAACAGTATTTGTACTGATTTCTACCAGAATGCCCTGTTTGAAATTTACAAAAATTACAAATAAATAATAAAAAACCCCACTAACATTATTACTAAAAGATCTAAAGCAGATTTTTTTTTTTTGTGGTCCTACTTCATAGACTTGTAGCAGGCGAAGAAACAGTAACCCCAAAAAATTCAAATACTTCAAATATACGATATCAAACGCACTGTACATTTTGGTTCACAGTTACTTAATTCTCATCAAAATTAAACCTTATACACCAAGTTTGGTCTGGCATCTTATTCTTGTTTATTTGTAATGTATTTAATATTTTGTATGTATCTAGGCTTCTTTTATTCTATTTCAATTGATTTTTGTATAAAATCGTTTTTAAATGTAGTTTTAATACATTTCTTCACCTTAAATAATGCACTTTGAACTGCTTCTGTGTTTGAAATGTACTACACAAGTTCCCATACGGTTTAATAGGCTTTCTTTGGTCAATAATTCCAAATCTGATTTATCATCTCAAATCTGATTATGGACAACATACATTTCACCAACGGGACTGGATTGGGGGTGTGAATAGATATAATGCTACAGTCAAATTAAAGTGTCAGATTATCTGGGCTCACCCACTGTATTATGTCCAATCACTGTGTGAGTGTTGACAGGCCATGTGTGGACCACAGCGGTCCTGCAGTCTCAGGTCCTCCAGAGCTCATCTTATCCTGACTCTACTTCTCCGTGTCTCGTGCTTTGACTCGCGCACGGTGGCTTCTCATTGGCTGTCAGCTGACGCCGGAGCAGGTCGCTCTCCTCGGTGCTGAAATCGCTGCTCGTCGTGATAATGTGAACGGCGATGAGGCCAAACGGAGCGTCGGCCAATAGACATCAAAATGGACGATGATCTGTTCCAACTGAGACAGCTGCCGTGAGTAAACCACAATCTGCATATCATCGCCTTTCACCGTTGTTTGGTCCATTTTCAACCGTGACAGCACGTTTGTCCGACGCGTCGCCCTCTGACAGCCTTGCATCGTGTTTGTTTGATTAGCTCGCTGGAGCACAAACAGCCTTACATGCCTCAAAAGCAGCAGTCATTTCATAACAATATTTATCCAACTGTTTTACCGAGATATGTTCCTAGATTAAAGATTACATTTATGAATAAATAAATAAAAACAACCTCGCTTGTCCAGGCACCGCTGGTGGTGCACTTTGTTTACAGTCGTAGCATTTCCCTAAGAAGACTATTCTGGTTTTATTTAGTAACAGGAAGCAGCTCTATTGTGATTTCTGGCTGATAAGTTGTCCATCTTAACTTATAATTATGTTTGCTGTCATGACTCAGTACCTAATGTGATTTATTTCAGCCCTAAGATCAAGGTTGGCCCATACGGGTCCAGCTTGCCCGTCATGGGGAATATGTCTCTAAGATATATTAAAATGACGATATATAGTCTTCCTGAAGAATCACATAATGACAAATGTATTTTAGAAAGTAAATAGTTTATCAAGCAGTATGAAATATATTCCAATGAATAAAAGACAAGAAAGGAAATGCATGGCTATATTTTCAAGGGTTTGCTACAGTATTGCTCCACAATTAGCCTACATATTCACTTACATGCATTTCTTTACAATTACAGTGGTTTATAGGAAAAGACAGACATTCGTTGACATCTCACAGACTGGTCTGAAGCACTGATATTTTCCATTGCAAGTAGACAATGTTATGTAATTACAGTGATTAAGACATCACTGGTACTCTCCAAGTTCTCTTATAGTGTTTATCCTTGATGAACTATCCATTATCTACATGTGGGAGAAGATTATACCTTCCATCTGTAAAGAACATGTATAACTCTGGGTATTTAGCTTTTATAAGCCTGCCAAGCAGTAAAGTAGAGTGTGCAGAGATGTCAGTTGACTTGACATGGTTCGCCCATAGGATGATATTACCACCCATTCACAAAATCACAGCCAGAAAAAGCTCATATCACCTAGGCAACAGCCTCCGACTCTCATTTGTACTCAGCTTTGCCCTGGCACTAGTCTTCTGTAACTCCTCTGGACAGCCATGTTGCAGATGTGTTAATCCTCCTGGGTTTTAACATTTTTTTATTTTTTTTGTAGTGTTGTCCGCTTCCGTCGCACAGGTGAGAGCACACGCTCTGAGGATGATGGTGAGAATAGAGAACAGGTTGTCAGGATTGCAGAACAGACTGATCTGGAGTCTGAGGCACTTGCAGAAGGAGCTCCAGTACCTCGGGAGTTTGCCAATCCAACTGATGGTACAGTATGGCAGCAGGGCTCCATTTTTCTCAGACAACCTTTTTGAACCCTTGTTACTACATTTCCCTATTAGGCTCATACTCAAGTAATATCTTGCATATGGCCCTCAAGATTGCTGCATCTCTCATACCTTCAGACACATTCATGGTAGAAGATGCCGTGGAGGCCATAGGCTTTGGGACATTTCAGTGGAAACTCTCCATCCTCACTGGTCTGTCCTGGGTGAGAACTGCTCTTTAATTTAAAAACAAATACACCTTTCAAGAAACTGCATCTACTGGAATACTGATTTATTGTGTATTTCTGGGTTTTTTTGTTTGCTCAGATGGCTGATGCCATGGAGATGATGATCCTCAGCATCTTAGCCCCACAGCTCCACTGTGAATGGAGACTGCCCAGCCTCGAGGTGGCACTGCTTACATCGGTAATGGCTCTCTAATGTCCGTAAAGTGCTCTTGCTTGCAGTGCCACATGACTGTCCTGATAGTTATTGATTCAGTACTTAGGGATTGTTTTGAAATAAGAGCTTGTATTGAACAGTGTCAACCACATGGAAGACAGTGGAGCCCATAATGGTTTTTAATGTCATTAGACATGTGTTGCAATATTTAGATCTGAATGTCTATCAAAGCCATTTTTGCTTTTCTGGGTATAATATAAAACAACATGCAAACAGGGGGGGATACACCAGATTTTACTAAAGGTATTTACATTGAAAAGTGCAGATTTCTAATGAAGTCACTTAATAAGATATGATTAAGACAGTTAATGCCACACTCAGTGTTCACGAGAAGATATTCAAATGAAAATTTTCACATTCAGTGACTTCTAGTGGCTCGCACCAAGACAAAAATCTACAGTACTGTTTGCAGTATGAAAATATGCATGACAGGTTGTTGTTATATGTTGTTATTATATCAGCTATGTGAGCTGCTGCGACATGCCCAATCCCATGAATCTGCTTTGTGTTTTTTCTTTTGTCACTGACGTAGGCCGTGTTTATTGGGATGATGATCAGCTCCTCTCTTTGGGGAAACATATCTGACAAATATGGCAGAAAGACAGTAAGTTGTAATAACGCTTATGTTTCACATGGAGTTGATTTCTGATTCCTGTAACTTTATCTTGGGTTTCTAGGTGTTTGAAGTTTAGCTGTTGTGTTTCTGAAAGAAAGAAAGTGTTTGACATCAGACACCTCAAGAGCCGCATCAGATCACCATGATTTATTTAGCAGCCTCTTATGTTTTCATTGTATGCACACACAGGGTCTGAAGATGAGTGTGTTGTGGACTATGTTCTACGGTGTGATGAGTGCATTTGCGCCAATTTATGGGTGGATCCTTGTCCTCCGTGCGCTGGTGGGTTTTGGCATTGGAGGAGCCCCACAGTCGTGAGTAACCCTTATTTATGTCTCTGAAAACAACGCTGTAATTAATGATTTGAGTTTGGATTAACAGTGAAATGTCCTTCCTTATAAAGGGTGACACTGTATGCTGAATTTCTGCCTATGAAGTCTAGAGCCACGTGCATCCTGCTGATTGAGGTATGGACCACGGTGTACGACTAATCCATCAGCTGCCTAGCCAGAGCGTTAATGGCATCCAGAAATGAAAACGCATGCAACCGTAACTGACACAGCACTGAAATGCTCTGTTTTACTAGCAGGATTTTATATGATGTTGACTCTAAATCTCTTTTTCTTTTACAAGTTGCGTTCACTGCTGTTGCTTTGCAGATATTTTGGGCACTGGGCACTGTGTTTGAGGTCCTCTTAGCGATCCTGGTGATGCCCACTCTGGGCTGGCGCTGGCTGCTCGGCCTTTCTACCATTCCTCTCTTCATATTTGCCATCCTGTGTTTCGTGAGTGTGATCTTATAAGTCTCAAAATGTTCTACAATATGTAAAGATAACAAGTTACGGCTTTATCAACTGACATGCCTGTTTTTTTTGGGGTGTATGTCTGCAGTGGCTACCAGAGAGCGCCCGATATGACGTGCTGACAGGGAACCAGGAAAAAGCTCTGGCCACGCTGAAGCGCATTGCCACAGAGAACGGAGCACCCATGCCACTGGGAAAACTAATTGCTGCCAGACAGGTGGAGTCTCTTTCAGCAGAACACAAATTCTCTGACTGTAATTCACACATCATTCATGTATGACCAACTATTATTTTGTAATCTGTGCATTCAGTTCTGTATGTCTCCTCTTTTAATTAGGAGGATCGTGGGAAGATTCGTGACTTATTTTCATCCCACTTTCGCTGGACAACAGTTCTGCTGTGGTTTATTTGGTAAACGGAGTGAATGAACATGCCACAAAGTCGTATCCTCAGTCACTGCTCGCTCTGTTCTATTTGAAATTTCTCATCCCATGTCTGTGTCTTCTCAGGTTTGCAAATGCTTTCTCCTACTATGGACTGGTGCTCCTGACCACGGAGCTGTTTCAGGAGGGAGGCGCATGTGGAGGTGAGTCAGTGCTCCTCAAACAGGCCTACACACACTCAGACACACACACACACACACACACACACACACACACACATATACACACACACACACACAAACACACACACACATATACACACATTTTAATTTGGCACACTGATGAAAGAGACATGGTAGTTTAGTGACTTGTGTGAGTAATATCTACTCCTAGTTAAACTGAATTCGAGATAAATAAACAGAAAAAATAAATCATGCTTCTCAAGGTCAGTGAAAACAGAGCATTGCAGGCGTTAGAACATGTCATAACAAGGTGTAACTGATAACACTAACAATAGCTTACAGAGACAGTTAACTGAGCCATCCATAATGTTGTCAGTTCCACCTGTGCTTTAGATAATATGACAAATTGAATGTATGCTGTGAAAAAGATTGAATGCCTTTCTTGTGTATATAGGTCGTGTTATACAGCTTTGTTTTTTCAAAAAGCACCACAATGGACTGAGTCAGTGTTGGGTGTATACCGTCCCGTTTGTTGTTTTATACCTCCCTCTAGTGTCCAAAGGAAATAAGATGGAGCTCCGATGCAGCTTGGAGTGTAAATATCTGAACTCTGACGACTACAAAGACCTACTGTGGACGACGTTATCTGAATTCCCAGGTACATGTTACTGATTTCTCTTCAGGTGAAGGTAAAGGTGCACTCATGTATTACTGTTTTGTAATGTCATTCTTATTGCATTAGGAGGAAATGGTTATCATTATACTGTGTAACCGATACCATTCATGCTGCGTAGGGCTGCTGGTGACACTGTGGGCTATTGATCGACTGGGAAGGAGGAAGACCATGGCGTTGTGTTTCCTCGTCTTCTCTCTGTGCATCATTCCACTCTATGGTTGTGTTGGGAGGTAAGGAGGACCATAGCTAGACTTCAAAAACTTGTTTTTATGAATTGTGGCTCCTGTGTTTATCCACTCTAACTGGCATTGGTTTCTCTCTTGCAGAGCGTCCATGACAGTGTTAATATTCATTGCCAGAGCCTTTATTGCAGGAGGGTTCCAGGCTGCCTATGTGTACACTCCCGAGGTTAGATACTCAAAGCAGAGTAAAGTTTTTTTGCGTGTATTGTGTGAAGTGCAAACAGTTATTAGTACAGCTCAGATCAAATGAATAGCTGAGTAAAAAGAGGCAGGATCTGAGCGAGGCAACCTCCTCAGTATCTTCTGAAACTCTGCAGGTGTACCCAACAGCGACCAGGGCTTTAGGTCTGGGAACAAGCAGCGGGATGGCTAGAGTTGGTGCCCTCATTACCCCTTTTGTTGCACAGGTAAGAGCCAGCTGTCATTTTTCTAATTTAAATATAGCACAAAATGAGAAAGAGTAAAAATAATTGTTTATCCCTGTGCTTCATCCTGCAGGTGATGTTGGAGTCCTCTGTTTACCTGGCTCTCTCGGTCTACTGCTGCTGCTGCCTCCTAGCTGCCGTCGCCTCCTGTGCACTGCCAATTGAGACAACAGGCCGGGGCCTGCAGGAGTCCAGCCAACGTGAGTGGGGCCAGGAGATGATGGGCCGAGCCTCCTCCCACAGCTCAGGAGGACTCCCTAATTCCAGCTCCGGCTCCCAAGGCTGAGGACTCGCCGGCTGGAGTACAACTGAGAAGTGACCGCAGTGGAGAAAGGAGGCAATGAGAAGCGAGAAAGCCAAACCAGCTTTCCGTGTCCATCTCCAGTCCCACTCTATGACTCTTCAGTTTAGGCACCACAGTGGCTTCAGAGAGCCAGGCAGCACAATGTTTTGACATGTCACTGTATTTATAGTCTTCAACCACCATTGCTGTCACAATTTTGCCACTGTAAAACTGCACACGGGGCGATGGGAAAGACCAAATGACCTGCACGAGTGCAAGAGCAAATGGTGGACACAATGTGAAACCTTCTTGAACAAGTGAGAATTCAAATACTTAAAGCAAAGTATTTGAATCCTGCTTTTCTAATGCAAGAGAAGCTAAGGGGAATAGAGAGGGTGAAAGTGTTAAGAGTTAGCTTCAAACCACTATCTTCTTTTCAAAGAGCCTTAAAACTACCTATTCAGTTTGTGGTTGAGAGACCTGCTCTCAACCCAATGAAAAAGCTGCTTCCATTAGCATACATAGATAAGAAAGATCATTATCTTGTGAACACAAATTGCCTGTAAAAAATACACTAATTACAAACTCAGCTTTACAAAAAGTACATGGCTGGAACAACTCCACATCATCAAATCAACAGACCATTCGATTAAATAAAGCTTGGAGTTGCTTCATTTGAGATTCACTTGGGTCTAGGCAGTGAAAAGACATACTGTACAGTCACCAACTTTCTTAAAGTCAGTGATAACTATGTTCTTTTTTCTTGTGTCAGTATTATTTCACATTTTACCATGGATGATATTTGTTTTCTGCTAAAGAAATGAGGAATAGGGAGTTATTACTCTAATAATAACAAAAATACCGCCTCGTGTCTGGATCATTATGTCGCTGTTTATTTACAACAAGGTGACAAATCTGCCAAAGTCTTCATCAGAGCATAATGACATCGCACACTCGGCAATATTTCATAATTATGACACAAATAGAACAAGTCCACGGATTCTGGACTGCATTTGAAGACAACATTGTGTAAGTTAACATTGAAGTAGGGAATTTAAATCTGAATATTTTCATCATTCAAAGCTGATTCAGCCCTAGTTAGCAAAAAAATTACATGATTTTAAAAAAATTACATGAGTATATGAGTCTATGGTGTTGTATGGTATTATGATTTATAAACCGTGCTGCGTCTCTTACTCTACTCTGAGACTGTGCACACATGGACCTACACCTAAATATACAACCAGTTAGAAGGATGTTACTTTCTGTCTTTATGTAAATAATGTATCAATACCTGGTTTAGTTGTTGTCTTTGCTTTTGTTTGTAACAAAGGTGATGTGGAGACAGACTACGAGTGACACACTGAGCAAAGTTTTGTTTAAAAAAAAAAAAAAAAATCAGATCAACTAGCACAGGTCCAGCAAGCTGACTCTTAGCTGCCAGTGTTTGAGAGATAGTGCTACATTAAGTGTCTGTGTGCACAGATTCTTGTAAATGCACTGGATGTAAATGTGTATGATACTATAGTAAATAATGTTTCAAAAAGACCAGTGGATTCATGTTGTTATTTATTACTAAAGAAAAAATCTAATAATCACTATCAGTAGATTTGTCTACTTTTTCATTTTCAAAGATATGTACACATTATGTCCTTTTTTATATGACCCAAACCTCCTTCGGATTTAAGCCTTATCTTAAGTAATAATAAACGGAGACAACAACATTTGTCAACAATGTCCCCCTTTCATGTTACATATACATTAACTAATTTTAAAGGGATGTAATGAACCCAATGGTAAAGGATGGTGTAGACAAAAGTAGTTTGTGCATCCCTGAATACAAGGCACTGATGTGAAAATTTGAGAAAGGAAAGCACCATTCATTACTCCAGGACACAAATTTACAAGCGAGCTCTTGGACCGTTGCCTTTTTGTTCTACGATCTGACCGAAGAGCCTCGCTGCCTCCTGGGCGCAGCCTCTGTGAATGGTGAGCCCGAAACCTCCATGGCCGTAGTTATGTATCACCTGAATGGGGGTCACAATGTTTTAGAAGTTCATACAATAACATTCATATGTAGAGTCCTGATTAACAGTTATGGTTTACCTCTATTGTAGTTGCACCGGAATGTATGGTCTCCCTCTCCAGTCGGACTTTGCTCCGAACAGGTCTGAGGCCGGACCAGTCCTCCACTATCCTGGCATGCTGAGGTTAGACAACAACATGACATAAGCTGTCCCACCTTTGAACCTTGAAAATGTGTCCAAATATTAAGAAAAATGTTGCAAATGTTGAATTATTCTTGTATTGCATGTTACAGTATTTTTACGTAACTCACTTAAAACCAAAGTTTTCTCTGTCAGAGACAAATTGTTCCTTATTACAAACATGTTTTACAGAATGACTATTCTAAATATATCAAAATAAAATGTTAAATATTTAGGACTACTGAAGACTCGCGGTAAATTATTTATCACTGTTGAGACATTAAGTCTTTTTATCGCAAACAACATTTTGGTATCAACTAACCTTGAGACTGGGCTCGAGCTGGCAGGCGCCTTCCCAGATTTTCTTATGGTCAGTGGAGTTGTTCTGTTCACTCCAGTTTCCTATCTGGAAAACTCCACCGACTGTCACAAGACGACTCCTGCAGACACACGTGTTCTTTTCAGTCACGATAACAGATGTGGTTTTCTGACTACACTATGCTACAATCTCAAATCAACCCCCAAAATAACAGAGCTGTGACAGCAGGCATCACCATGCTGTAACCACTGCAACTACTGAATATTTTTTTTTAAACATACCTCAAATGGAAAAATTCAATTGGAGCAATATTTAGAACTGCATTACGCATTATGTGTATTATGTGCAAGACTCTGTACAGAGACATGTCTTTTCGCATCTGCAGTTCACTGTTTACAAGTGTGTTGTGTCACTACCGCTACCCTGGAATGATGTATGGTGAATTGTAGACTCCTGTTGTAAAGTTGTGGGTAAGAATCCAATGCTTCAACCATGGAGCATCCACCTGAAACACAGAGGAGCAACAGGGTTCACAACCGCTACTTCCACTCTGCCTTTATAGTTGGTTATAAAAAACAATAATTAAACACTTTGTTGTTCACTCTCACCTTCACTATCTGGCCGCGACCTGGTTTCAGGTCCGGATCCGGCTGGAGCTCTCCTGATCTCATCCCAGTACAGTTTATGATCACGTCTGCCCCAGTTTCTGCCAGCTAAAAACAGGCATGCAAGATAAGAGATAACAAATGTGATGAGAGATAACATTTTGTGAGTCTTTTGAGCATTTTGTAGTAAATATTGTAAGATTAGTGGCTATAACCAGTATTCCTAAAAAAACAAAAAAAACAACAAAAAAAAACCTATATTAAAAATGCAACTATAATATTGAAAAGCCCTCACTAACCTCCTTGAAGGACTCTATTTTCCTGTGGTAAAATTTCACCCCCCTTTTTTGCAACCTGGAAATAACAGAAAACCAGATGTGTATTAGGAGGTCTGGAATACCACTGCAGAAAAATAAACTTTTGACTTAAGAACCAGTTCTCCTAGACATCACAGGACATCAGTTAGGTGGATCCAGCAGCTGTCATCCAGCAGCTGTCCAAATCTGCCTTTTTAACATATAACACTGCACAATGCATGGTGGTAGTTAGCTCTCTGTAGTTAGTGACCACTAATTGTGCACTTCTTTTTACTACTTTTACTCCACTAAATAGGGTATATACTGTATATATCAGTCAGCATTACAAAATGATAAACACAGTATGTAGTTCATACAATTTTAGACAGACAAGCTAAACCAAGTCCATGTGTTGAAAATGTAAGATAAGATAAAACTTTATTTATCTCTGAGCAAGTGACGTGAATACTATATGTACATAACAGCAATCAGGAGCTTTCTTTCAAGTTTTTTATTGGGTAATAAATGTTGCACACAGGTGCCACACTAAGATGAACTGAGTTCAACTCAGGACTTGTTAAGTTCTGGTTAAAAAATGCTGATATAACAAGTCACTTAAGAAATAAGATAAGCACTCACCAGTCCATCAGCCAAGGTAAGTATGTTTTACCTTCCACCATGAGAGCAGTATTGAACCACCCATAACTGGAGATATCAGAAGAGACAAATATGTTACAGTCACACAGTATACACAGTAAAATACGCTTCATATGTGGATGTCTGTGGCTGCGTCTTACAAATCGATCTGGGAATATAATGTTTAATATGAAACCGATAAACTAACTAACTACTTTGATGCAGTTTCAGCTAGAACCTACTTGTATCCAGGAAACATCTGCAGCTCTCGTTCTGTGAGCTGTCTGAAGCCCAGGACAATGTCTTTAAATGAGGGATCCTGCAATGAAAAACAAGTCACTTACTATGATACCACACAGGATACAGAATCCCAATTAACCCCTGAGTCTGAGTGAAAAGTCCACCCTTAGCGAGGCCTCTCTGTTGATGTTTTCCAACCACTGCAGGCCACCATTCTTTGCGCAGATGAACAAAGCTCTAGTTACGGTGCTGCTGAATACTAATGGACTGTGTTTATGGTAGATATTGCACCGGTAGGTGATAGATTTATTAATAGTTATTTTTGATTAAATTGTAACTGCAGCTACATTTTTCCTTGCATATGACCTTTGTTCTAAGCTGTAAAAGGATCCTGGTCTTGTCTTATCTTTGAGGTCAAATTTACTGTGCATTCTCCAAGGACCAAGTGCTACTCACTGGGACTGGTTCAGTGCAGAGGTTGTAGCCAGACTGAAGGAATATACCCATATTTACAGACTCTGGTGAACTGAGGTGGTTCAGCAAGTAGTCAAATGTCTCTTTATTCCATTTTCTGAGGGTGAGCACAAATACAGTATTAAAGTAGTGGTTACTTTTTTTATATGAAGAAGAGAATCAAGAGACAGATAAAGAAAATGTACTTACGTCTCCTGGACGTTGCCCTTATCATACAGGTAGGGCTGCCAGAAGCCAGCAGCTCCATCACTTGTGGTCAGCGGAGTGAAGCGGTCTGCATACACCTCAATGGTCAGTGGACAGACAAATGAGTGATACTGCTCATAGATGCTCTGAGCTGTTGACAGACCAATGACTCCAGCTCCAATCACTGCTACCCGCATATCTGAATTAACACAAGACACACAACACATTTAGGCCTGAGACTTATTCACCCATTATGACATCCTATGTGTCAACTGACCAACATTTTCTTTGAGGACATGACAATCTTGCTCGTTGCTGTATTGTATTGTATTCTGATGCACCAGATTGGATATGATTAGACAAACTATCTCAGACATATTGCAGGGTTCCCTGAATCATGCACTGCAACTTTGCATTACATCCACGATCTGTGCAGTTTATAATGGGAGAGTATATTATGTAACACAGCGGACAACATGTCGGACAAAAATGCACCTTGGTTTAGCGAAGCCGCATTTTAGAGCAAATTGTTGACCATAAAAACTTGAGACCTAAGTAAGTACAGCATTGATAAAACTGATCAATCTGTAAATGTCCGAATAAGTTTGTCTTTACCTTCAGATTAGTCTGCAGTCGCTACTAAAGGAGCTGTTGAAGTCTGTCACAACTCGCACCCACTTACTCACTGGTCCACAGGCGAGAGGGCGGAGACAGCAGCGACCCGGCACATGGTCAGCTCTATCAAGTTGAAAGTGTATTAATGTGTGTGTGTGTGTGTGTGTGTGTGTGTGTGTGTGTGCGCGCGCGCGCGCGCGCGCGCGCGCGCGCGCGCATGTGTGCAGGAAGTCAATCCAATCTAGTGTTACAATGCTGACACACATCAACTTGAGCTTCACTTTGAGATGTACTAGTTGTTGTTGTTGTTATTATTATTATTATTATTATTATTATTATTATTATTATTATTATCTTACTTTTCTGTTTGCTACTGCCTCCTATTGCATCAAATTTGGGGTATGTGTATGTGTTCACATATTGAATTGTACAATAACTGCATAACTTTATTTTCTTAAATGTGTTTTTTTTATACTGTCTTGTGTTTCTTTTGCATCTTGTCTTCAAGGCCCTTTAAGTCTTATTGAGATTTCAATATAGTATATAAATGAACTTGCAGTGCCTTATATTGTTGTTCAGTCATTATTATTTTATTACTCTAAAGTCAAAAGTGCCATCGGACTGGATGGGGCCTTGAAGGCAGCACTTCCTGCACAGAGAGGCTTCCTGCAGGATACCAAAGCTCTTCTCTCTCCCTCTCTCCCTCTCTCCCTCCCTCCATCCGTCAGCTGTATGTATCGTTAGCCCAGCAGCTAGCAGCAGCTCACCAGGCCACAGCGGCCGGCCGGTGCATCATCCTCAGCTTCCAGCCATGGCGTTGGTTACTCTGCAGCGGTCCCCGACCCCGAGCGCCGCTTCCACCGCCAGCACAGCAACCACGACCGCGGGGGAGGTCAGTTTGGTCCCGGGTGAACTAAAACGATGCTCCGGTGTGGGGAGGTGTTGGTGGACAGGCAGGGGATGAGGGAGATGTTGCGGGAGATAGGGCCGCTGATTGAAGCTACGTTAGCACCCTTAGTTAACGTGTTATGCTAGGTTATTAGCTAACGGTAGCTAGCAAACGTCTTCGTTACTGATAGCCAGATATATCTCGTCAACACATATGTCAATACAGCTGTTAAATTGATTTTTTTTTAAGACATGGTTACATTATAAAAACCCTCACACCTGTTAAATTTGTTTGGCGTTAATTTATAGCGCTAGCTTAGTGTGACAAGTGCCTTATTAATGATATAAGCTGTAGCTAACGTTAGCTGTTTATGATGTGGCTGGCTGACATTGAAAAATTCAAATTCTTAACGTTAACTATATCACAGGCTGTTTGGCAAACCATCAGCAGAACAATAGCAGGGCTCTCACAAAACATGTACTGCTAAAGTCACATTAACCTACTAATGCTACATCTGATATTTTTATGTTTTATTATGTTGGTGTGGGCTGTGTTCTCCTTAGTAGACAAGAAATTAGAAACAGTCAGCTGCACAGGATATTTCTATGTCAGATTCCATTGTGGTCCATTGTGGTCTGTCCAAAACGTATAGGAAGACAATATGAGATTTCCAGACTGGTAATCATCCATATGGGGGAGAAAGATTAAACCTTAAGGCTTCTACTTCCCTTTGGTAGCAGAGAGTCACATATTGAGATTTATTGTTTTGTGGACTCACAGCAAGAAAAGTACTTGTCTATTCCACAAAACTATAATCATTCAAAGATAACTTCCCTCTTCCTATGTTTAAGCACAGTCATCAGTTACCAGATGGGGGCGCTAACTACCAGCTAGAAACAGAAAAGCTCACCTTGTTCTGCTCTGCATGACCACATCAGAGAAACCAGAACTGACATCTATGGCTGCATTTATTTACAGCCACAAGTGTCTCAGCTAAAGCTGTGTTCAGGACAAAAATACTCCTTGTTTTCACAAGGATGTTCATAACCATGCAACACATAAATGTCATGACGTAGTAGCTGTTTATTGCAAATCGATTGCTTCTTTTAAAAGAATTTGTTTTGCTGGATTGACTGGGTTTTGTCCCTGTTCCTAAGTGTCCTGCTGGAGAGGGTGGTGTAGTCCAGCAGCATCATGGTGAGGTGTGACAGATAAAGCTGGCAGGAAGCTACTGCAGCTATGATGTCATCTACTCATGAGGGGTGGGTGGGGTGGAGGAATACTACTGTAGGAGGGGAAGGAAAAGAGAGCGGAGGTAAACAGGGATTTACGACATGCTGGCATGAGGCAGTTAATGTGTGAGATTATTTCACCTAATACACTTTTGAGATTTACCTAGTTATGGATTGTTGCATGCTCTCCTTGCACAATAATAATCTTCTGTCCATCCAAAAAATTTGAATTTTTTAGTTTTTTCAGCTGTACACAGGTGGCTATACAGTTTTGTTCACACTGAAAAACATGTCTTAGAGCCCCTAATCTTTTCTTAATCTTTTATGAACATTTAGGTTTTTTTGATGTGTCATCTGGGTTTTTGTTCATAAATTAGTGAGTCATTTTTCTTCATAAATGATTGAGTCTGCTCATGAATGTTAACGCATAAACTATCCCATTTGAGGTTTTAAGTATTTAGTATTTTTAATTTATCATACAAAAAAAATCCACCACTTCATAGTTTAACACAGATTTAGATTTTCTAAAAATGGGTCAAAGAGGACTTTGTGAGTTTTAGAAAAATCTAATCATGATTAATGGATTGGGGCCTCCACAAAAATGAAGCAAAATTGATCTCACCGTTGTATTTTGGTGCAAACCCACCAGACATAGCTACCAACTGACATTCTCCTCTATTTTCCAACCTCATTCACCCAACTATACACATATTTTTGCTGGATTAACTCCCAAATGATGTTGAATTTGGTTTGTTTTCTGCAGGCAAAATTGCAGGATTTGTGAAGAAACCGAAGCAATACTTTTTGCTTTGGGTGCTGTGGCATGTGAACTGAACTGGTCAAAATATTCACACGGCCTTGTCACCAGCCTCCCAATACACCTTTGCTATCATTTTCTTGCCATGTGATTGTTTGTAGACCATGTTAACGTCTATGGAGTCAAATGTGTTTATTTATGTGCTTACGTCTTATGCTGATGTACTTTTAAGTCGAGGCTGCTCCCACAACTTGCACACCTCTCTCGCTGGTGTGGCTGCTATTAAATCAGTGGTGGTGTCTGCTTTGAAAAGCATACCAACATAAAGACGTAGCATCTTTGTTCTGGCACTCGTGCTTTAAAGGAATTACTATATTTAGATACTGTTGAACCTTACACACATTATGTTGAGTATTTCAGTTGTGGGTTCCTTGTCGGTTTCATTTATCAGTTTATTTTTGGTAAAATATAGATTAGCCTGTAGCTTCTGTCTACGTGGCAGGCTGGGATTATTTGTTTTAATACCATCTAAATGGATGTGGCGTTAATTTTTTCCTGTTATCTGCATTGCAGGATTTTGGGAGTGAAGATGAACGGCGAATAAATCAGAGGTAAGTTTATTTTATGTTTAGCACTTATGTTGGTAGTACGTGGTAAAGCAGGTCCAATTTTATACACAGGTGTTGTTGACTGAATGGTTGCATCTGGCAGACTAGCTGGCATGAACAAATAATAACAACTGAGCGTCACTGTAATAAAACACCTGTCTGTCTGTTTTATTGGCAGTCATCAATTCCTAATAACCAACTGTAAAAACCTTTTTATATTAAGTAATCTCTCAAGTAATAAGTTGACAGGCGTGTCTGTTTTTTTATCAGCACTTAGATTGATGAACTTGCTCTTCAATCGTGCATCATCACTTGACTCACTTGGCCTTTCCCCAGCTTTTTTATTTAGCTTTTTCATGAAACTTTTGATGGAATATTTCACATGAATTGACAGAAGGGTGATTATAATTTTGGTATTTGATAATCAAATATTTGCTAGTTATAGCTTAAAAAGTGAATATTTGCTTGTTTTCCTCTTTTCCGTCATTCATATGAGTAAATGACATGTTTTGTCTCCCATCAAAAGATGAAATGTAGGACAATGCTTTGTATCTAGACTTTGGTTATAGCACGTAGAAAGACAAAGCACCATCAGAGTGTTCACACATGTTCCCTTTTCACCATGCAGGACAGCCATTGTTTCACTCTGGATGAGCACAGCCATAAAATGTTCATTTGTACATTACAAAGATAAATCAAATGAGTCACAGTATTTTGTTATTCTTCTGCCAGCTGTGTTAAATTATGTTGCAAGAACAACAATACATATCCAGTGAGTGCATGACAGCCCTTGATGTTGCAGTCAATGCTTTTTGAATCTAAACTTTTTGTGTGTTTGTGTTCTTGATAATATGAAGGGCCAAAGCACATTTCAAGGATAGTAAATTATTTCAAGAAACTGCTTGGCTCCAGTAGCTTCTTGTTCTGTGCGTTGGATTCTGATTCTTTGAATAAGAAATGAATGTGACTGTGACAGGGTGATGCAGTTGTGTTAAAACCTTATAAAGTTAGTTATCTGTCAAAAGCTGTAGCAGAGTCCCTGGGGAGGCTTTACAGTAAAGAGAGCTATTTTGAAATAGAAAGATTTTATTAAGTAACCTTGAGTATTAACAGCAATATAAAGGTAGTTTTTGGACAGATTGAACTCAATATGATCTAAGTATGTCTCTTAGATATTGAAAAGTTACATTGCATTATAGTTTTCTGCAGACTCATCTAATTAACCACCCATAACGTATAGACGTAGATGAATCCACTGAAATGCAATGACTGTGTAACAACTGTGGTATATGATGTCTCTCTTCTGAAACAGTAGTTTTGGAAACATGCATTTCGAAAATTGGACTGAATTGAAATGGATAGCAAGCATCTTTTTGTCAGCCAACCTCAGTGAGGTTGTTTACTGGAGAGATATAATTTCAGTTCAGATCACATCTATACAATAACTGTTGAATTAGCCGACATGTTTTTCGATCCCATATATATATTATCGATTTGCCAAGATTTGGACTTGGGTGACAAAGTAGATCTTCATGTGGATTCTTGTTATAATTTTTGTGATTTGCTGTTTACGAACTGTGAACTAGTTGATAAGATGAGCGAATACGTTATTTCAGTTTCTTTTCACTCATGCAACAGCCTATGCGATGCCCCTAAGCAATGCATGTGTGTGAGAATGATCTGTGCATAATGTGAGTCCCGACTTGCCTCAACATAGCTTCCATTTTATCGTTATTCACTGAAATTGCCAGTAAATTCATGTTTCATAATATTTTTGCACATTAAGTTATCTTTTATTTGACAGATATATTTCTCTTTAGACCAGTGTGTACTGATCTAGTACACTTGATAGATAGCTACATCTGTTGATGGACAGTTACGCAGCTGCCAAGTATTTGTGCTTGCTGTTCCAGGCTGACCTTGATAAAGATGACAAGCCCAAAGGGTTGACAGAGGCTAACATAAACACTGTGCAGGTGTTGGTGGCTCTGAACCAAGGATGATATCATTTTACAACTTTAGTTGGGCAAGAAGCAGATACAGCATGTGGGTAAGATGAATGATCAGCAGATTATGAGCTCCACAAACAGCAGTAATACATACCAGGAAACTATTACTGTTCGTGTGAAGTTCATTTAAACTCACTTTCCAAGACTGGTTGATGAGTGATTTAAATGCCATGAAATGTCAAAATTCTCCCT